>NW_024350924.1:4892816-5492816 GCF_902729225.1 Pteropus medius | reverse complement strand
AACTGTATTCCATCTACCATTACTCTCATTCCCTTTATATGACCTGTAGATACCATCCTCTTAGAATTTCATTGGGTCATAAACCAAGGGCTCTTGGAGATAATCTTGTCTAACCTCTACATAATGTAAATGTTTTTAAAATTCATTTTTGGATTGATAATTATTCAGGAGCTTGTTTCTTCATAAGGTTTCATAAGGCTTCCTGTGGACCCTCAACATTGCGGACCCTCAACACTTATTTGGTCAACTTGCTTCCCTGTCCTTCATGATGATTATTCACACTTTTTATCTGTAGACATCTTTTTTGCATTCCCTCCTATTACAATAGAGAATATATCCCACCACCTCCTCAAAAGCTAATTCTTCTACCTGTGTTCTGGATTCTATCCCTCACTTTGCTTAGGATTTTTTTTTTAGTTGTCACAAAATATACACAACATAAAATTTATTATTTAACTATTTTAAGAGTATACTTCATTGGCATTAAATACTTTCATAATGTTGTACAACCATTACCAGTGTCATTTTCTAGAACTTTTTCATCACCCCAAACAGAAACTCTGTACCCATTAGCTTAAGATCTTTACACACCCCTCCCTATCCCTTTACTCTCCCCGCTTCACATATAAAGTGCAAATTATATTTAATGAATTCTTACTTTATGTGTTTTCATATTTTTAATAAAATAATCAGCTTTTTCTTATTAGAAGTAAATTTTTATTCTGAATTTGTGGTTTATCATTTTCATGCATCTTCTAATATTTTGCTAGGCATGTATGAACAGATAAACAATATATAACTGTTTTGTGTGATTGAACACTGTATGAATTGTCTGTTGCATGTATCATTCTGTAGATTGCCTTTGTTCAACATTACTTTTGAGAATTATGTTGATATATGTAACTCTAGTTGGTTCATTCCTTTTACCACTATATTTCCGTACTTTGTTTTATGACTATATTACAATTTATTTATTCCCTTGTTCTTGGACAGTTAAGTTGTTTACAGTTTTGTAATATTACCATGTTTCAGTAAGGATATACATAGAGGTCTGTCCTGAGATGTACATCTGTATGCATCCCGTGTATCTTGTAGATGTATATTCTGGGATTTCTGTTTGTCTCTTTCTCCTGTTCCAGGCCTTTTCAGTATGGAAATGCATATCCTTCTAACTACATTTTTTTTTTTTTGTATTATTTCTTTAATTTCCTTACCTTATTTTTCACTGTTTAACCCTGAAACTTTTATTAGTTGGGTGTTAGGCCTCCTGATTGAACCTCTGATTTTGTTTTCTTTGTCTTTTTGTTCTATTTTCTGGCGAGATTTAACTATATTCTTTTCCTCCTATTGATTTATTTTAGCTGTAATGTTTACAGGTTAAGTGCTTGTTCCCGTTTAGTGTGTGTGTGTGTTTTAAATAAGTTTTTGTTATTGTTTTATGGATGTGTAATACTTGCTTTCAGTTCTCTGATATTAATTGCACTTGTTTTGAAACTTTCTTTTATTCACTAAGTTGTCTCATCAAATTCCTCTTTGTTTTAATTTTCTTTTTATGTCAGCTATTTTCTTCAATTGTTGTGTAATCTATTAATACTTAAACATGAGTCACTACGTAACTGATTAGAAACTCTGAACACATTGGTGGGACTTACCATTTGATGACTGGTTAGGAAATATTTGGCCACATCATTGTAAGGAATGCTCTAAAAATTAGCATTTAGAAATTTTTTTCTCTAGAGCTTTTAATTTCTGCAGGTAAGAATCCACCACATTTTTGCCAGGGAAGTAGAGTAGGTTATATTCTCTGTCTGCTAGAATTCTTGGAGCTGACCTATGGAAGTAGATAGGTGACTTCATTTTTAAATAAATAAAATTTTACTTAATTCCCTGATTTCATTGTAATGTCTGTTTTCCATACTTGTGTCTGGTGTCTTTGTTTCAATAGTCTCTTTGGTTCACTTTCCCCACAAAATAGATAGGGATGGGGAGGTGGAAGGTAAGTGGAGAGGTCTTCTGACCTTTGTGCAGATTTTAAGCTCTTCTCCTTTGTTTTTAGTTCTGTACTTTATTTCCCTCCTTCTGTGATGCTTAGTCTTACTTAGTACGGTTCTATAGCACAAACCAGCTTGTTGGGTGTCTTCTGTACAGGTACTCAGTGTTCAGAGTTCTCAGTCTGCTAATTCCCCTATATACTTTTCACCTAAAAGTGTTTTAATAGTTGTATCTGTTATTTTTACTTCTGTCCTCTTTGAGCTTCAGGAATTTATAGCCTTTTTACTCTCACTTGCGCAGGGTTTTGATAAAGAAGAGAAGTAAGTCGTGTGTTCAGGCTGCCATGTTTAACTGTCAGTCATCTTCACCTTTTCACCTTTATCAAACTCTTCCCATTAGCTTTAAAACACCACACAAAAGAAGACCTAAATGAAAAGATATACTGTGTCCTTGGATTAAGAAGAATCAAAATGACAGTTTTCCCTAAATTATAAATCGAACACAATCTCAGTAAAAATACCAATAGTTTTTTTCTGGGACAAACAAACTGATTTTGAAGTTTATATGAAAAAATAAGCAGGCAAGAACTGCCGGGAAAGCTTTGAAATAGAGAAGCAGTCATGAAAGAGTGCCCTATCAGATATCAATACATTCTAAAGATTTAATTATTAAATAAGTGTGTACCAGTTTATGAACACTGTTCAGTGAAACAGAGAAGTCCAGAAATACAACCAAATAAATATAGGCATTTGTATATAAAAGTTACAACATCTCAGATCATTGGTGGCACATATCACTGTGTACCAAGATAAATTCCAAATGGAATCAAAGGTTTAAATGTAGAAAATGGAGACATAAATGTAATAGAAGAAAAATGAAAGAATTCTCATAAGTTTGGAGTGGGAAAGCTCTTTCCTACTATGACCAAAACAAAAAATTACTATAAACAAAGTCAAAGGACAAATTATGAAAAATTATTTACAATTTATATCACTAACATGATTAACTTTCCTAAACTATACTGCTCTAAAAATAGGTAAGAGAAATACTAACAACCCCATATAAAAATAAATGAGCATTGTGAATGGACAGTTCCCAGAAAAAGAAATATAAATGGGCCTTTTATCCTCTTATTTGAAAAGATACCCAACTCTGTTCATAAGAAAATGATATTAAAACTACTAAGATGCCAGTTTTTACTTAACATTAGTAAAAATCCACAAGGTTGATAATGATCCAAAAGTTTCTATTAATGAGCCTGTGTGGGGCAATACATCCTTTCTTACGTTGCTTGCTGGTGGGAAAGTTCATGCAACCTATGGCGGTTTGCTTAATGTTTCTATCTGAAAATTTCTCCCTTGATCTTCTCCTCTACCAGCCCTTCTTATTTTCACAGCAGAGTTCTTGAAAGGTTTGCCTACATTTGCTTTCTCCATTTCCTCATCTTTCCTTAGACCACACCGATTTGATTTCTGCTCTCATAATTTCTCTGAAACATTTGTTGCTAGGATCACCAGTGGGCATTTTTCATCTTCATCTTGCTAGACATTTCAGCAGCATTTGGACCAAGTTCTTGTTGAAGTATTTTCTTACTTTGACTTTCAGGATACTGTGCTCTTGGTTTTCTCTTTAACCTACCTCTCTGGCCACTTGACAACTCCCTTTATGTTTTTTTTGTTAGCTTTTCTTCCCCTTTTGTGTGTGTGTGTGTGTTTTTTTAAGTTGGATCTTTCTAAAACCCCTGCTATTTCAACTCTATATATTTTCTTTAGTCAAATGTCTTTTAAGACTAAAGTTCTACTTAACTAGGATTTATATCCTCAGTCCAGACCTCTTCTGGTTTTGGACTCAGCTTCTTTCTTGACATGTCTGTTTGGGTGTTTCAAAGTTACTTGGTATTAGTTTTTTGTTGCTGCTGTCACAAGTAACCGCATAGGGCCTTCAAACAACACAAATTAGTCTCTTAACTTCTGAAGGTTCTGAGGGAGAATCTGGGGGTTTTTTGTTTATTTCTGGTGGGGTTTTTTTTTTTTTTGCCTTTTTAAGCTTCTTATGGCCATCTGTATTCCCATGCTTGTGTCCCCTTCCTCTATCTTCAAAATACATTACTCCAGTTTCTGCTTCCATCATTATATTGCTTTCTCCACTCTCTAGTCAGGTATCCTTTTGCCTCCTTATTAAGACACCTGTGTTTTAGGGCCCACCAGATAATCTAGGATTATCTCCCCATCTCAAAATCTTTAATTCATTCACAAGTCCCCGGGTTAGTATCTATTTCTTTGGGAGCCGTTATTCAGCCTACCCCATACTTTAAGCTCATCATATTCCAAACTGAAGATATCTTCTCTACCCATCCTCTGCTTCTGATCACAAAGCTAGAACCTAGAAGTCATTTGTGACATCCCTTTCTCTTTTCTGTCATATCCAGTCTCCAAGTCCCAACAATTTTATCTCTTAGATATTTTTCCATTTTTCATTCGCCTTCACTCCTGTTAGCTTAGTTTATTGTTTCTTATTGGAATATTACAGAAACCTGCTAGCCGGTCTCTCTTTCATTACTCCTCTGAAAAAATGAAACAGAAACAAACAAGAAAAAACAAGACCCTTCTTCCCTAAAAAAATAAAGGCAAAGTGATAACCTTGCTTTTACAACTTTAAATTCTTTAGTGATTTCCCATGATCTTTAGTGTGGTCTTCAAGCTCTTCATAATCCAGCCACACAGTCCATTTCTCTGGGCTTTGTTTTCTGTGTTTAACATCATTAGCTTTCTTTTAGACCTGGAAAAGGGTGAAGCTTAAGGCATTATATTACCTTTAAACTTGTTCTATAGATTTTATCTCAATGTTACTTTGAAGAACACTATCTTCTAGATCAGTGTTCTCTTTCATAGGGTCTTATACATTCCATTCCAGAGACTTGTCACAGTTCATAATATTTGTTTAGATTACTGTCTGCCTCTCCCTACTAGACTGTAAGCTTCCAGGGGCCAGGAACGGGTCTACTATGCTGTATCTGTGTTCAGGACAAGTGGCTGGTATATAATGTACAATAAACTTCTATTAAAAATAATGATACCGACTTGCCTATAGTTTCTCCTTTATTCGAGGTTGTTTAAGTCTCTTCTGTGATAAGCTTCCAAATATTTTAAGAGTGTTGTGTCCTCGCTTTAATCTTTTCAAGTTGAATGCTTTTGAAATACTTTTAATTTCTTTACTCTTCCTCCAGTTTGTATGATTTTCAAGTCACAATTTAAGAGCAATCTTAAATTGTTCTCTTTTGGGTGTGCTCTAGTACCATTTTTTTTTTTTTAGCCCAGAGTAGGAGATATTAGTCCAGACGTTATCTGTGCAACACAGAGAATTGCCTCCCTCAGTACAAAGTATAAAAGATATAGGCCAAACTACCATAACAAAGGGACCTCACATACAGTGACTAGAACAAAATGAAAGTTTCTCTGTGGAGTCCAAAGGTAAGGAACTGTGTTCTGTGATATCCAGGATTCTACTTTCCTTCTGTTTTTAAATTTTGCCGTCTGTTCATTGTTGTCATATGCATGGTTGAACCTGGCCCTCAAAAGAGAAAAAGTGGAGAGCAGGCTGATTACTTATAAAGACATGCTCTGCAAATTGGCATTGTAACTTAGGCTAGCATCTCATTGGCCAGATCAAGCTACACTTGCTGCCAAGGAGCCTAGCTCAGCTGTGCGCCCAGGAAGTTTTTTTACATAAAAGAAGGGTAGAATAGATACTGGGGGATAATTTGTAGTTTGCTAGTTTGGCTTTAATGTCACATAGTTGGTGCCTGTTGAATTTCTGGTCATAAATGCTGTCCATCTTAAACCTATGCTGTTAATTATTTAAATACCCCACAAACATTAGCACTTATTAGTTTTTTTTTTTTTACTCATGTGATAGACATTCTTTAATAAGCTTTGCTACTGTCACTTTTTTTTTTTAGAGGGGGCAGAGTTTAATCGCTGATTGCTTCATTTCTAGCCTCATCAAACATCAACTTAATACTTCTCCTTTTTAGGTTTACTTTCTCTTTCCAGACAGGAAGGGATGCTTTATATTTATTCATACCATATTAATTATCATAGGTATTTGCCTTTTTAAGTTGTCTTCAAGTTCAGTGCTCTTAAGTTTAGTGGTATTTAAATTAGGTAAACTTGGAGTATAATGATATAAAATTATTAATTCAGTCTCACTTTGTGTACATAATTTAATGTGAATTACTTCAAATTAATAATGCATTAAAAGTTACATAATCTCAAAACTAGCAGACCAAATAAATTGAAAATTACCACTTGGCAGTACACTTCTTCAGGACTGGTCTTTAGTTACATGAGTTTTAAATTGTGATAAGTCTTTAGGATATTTCTCACATAAATTGCCACCATCATGTATAGTTTGAAAGTCTTTTTAGGTAAAGGAATTTCTGATAATTGGAGATCGTTGCAAGAGGTATTTGGGAGAGACTTGATATTTCTTATTTATTTCTATTTTTTTTTTATTTATGGTGATATTGGTTAATGAAATCCAGTAAGTTTCAGTTGTACACTTTAACAGTAAGGCATATATATATTTACACTTGCTATTTCTTATTACACTTGAACACATACAATTCCAAGAACTGGTAATGAAGGTTAAATCTTTTTTTAATCTTTTTAGGGTGTTTGGCTTAGAATAGTTAGAATAATGCTTTTAGAAAAGGTCCCTTACTTCCCCTTCTTTATCTCTCTATCCCATGATCATCTTCTTTCCCAGTCTGCCTCCCCTAGCTTTTATAGCATGATGATTATACAAAGAATAGAAGGTAGCTCATGCAAATAGATGCAAGGTAATTCTGATCTAGGCTGTTGATGACCTTGGGTAACCTTGGGGGAAAGTTTGTAAAGAATTAAGAAATCAGTCCCTCCTATTTGAGAACAACATCCAAGACCTTTTTTCTGTATGTATGTGTGGCAGTAATGTTAAATTGTCTATGGAAAAAAATAGTGAGTTTCTGAAAATGCTGCTAAAGAAGTCTACTAGTAAAGAACTGTGTAAGAAATGCTAGCTGGCCATGTATGCTTTCTATTGAGGCAAAATAGATGGCATTTAAAACAGTAGCAATTTATTATTATTTTTTTAATGTTTAATAGAGACCCACTTACAAAGGTACAACTATATGTTAAGCTTTTCAATTTAATCTGTATCTTAACTAAGGTAGAAATGCTAGGTTACCGATTTAAGGTGAAAATCATGGTTAGAATCCAACATTTTTAGGCTAGTCGTCTGTATGCACAGGATCTGTTTCTAACTTTTGGAAACATTCTAAATTGGAGGTAGCAGTATAAAACATACATGAAATGACTAAAAGAGTAATATCAAATTGTATTGAATCAGTTGGTAGATTCATTTGAGTGATAGGATTCTCCAGGCTACAGATTTGTATAGAATGTGCCCTAAATTCACTAAAGAGTTAATAAAGAGAAAATGTTTATGTGCTTGCAGGTAACATTAGACTTCACAAAAGGTAAAGATCATGAAGGGTGATCAGGAAGGCTTCCAGAAGAACAGAAGTCTTGAACTGACCTTTGAAAGATAGATAAGATTTGGGTTGACAGAAAAGAGGACATTCCAAGAGGGCAGATTCAAGAGAAAAATCACTGCAGGTAGAAATAAGTTTAGCATAAGCTGGGTAGAGAAAAAGATCAGCCTACTTAGCATAGAGGATCTTATAAGGAAGTAGGCATTATATTACCTTTAGTAGTGGGAGGTTAGGTTTGGGAATAGTCAGCCTGGTTTCTGGCCTGATGGGAGGGCTGTCAAGCTGG
Source organism: Pteropus medius (assembly GCF_902729225.1). NCBI lineage: Eukaryota > Metazoa > Chordata > Mammalia > Chiroptera > Pteropodidae > Pteropus > Pteropus medius. The sequence goes on along the minus strand of NW_024350924.1, from coordinate 5,485,005 downwards.
GGAGTACAAAACAAATTTGGAAGATTGATCTGACCGTGGTCTTTTATTTTTCTGCCTGCCTTGCCAATTTTATTGTTTATACCGATTGTTTCTAAGTAAAGATCACTTTAAAGTGTTCATAAAGTTCAAAGATCATTATTCTCAGAAAAGTTTTAAGTATATCCTAATATTTTCAGTATTTATTTGAGATGTTGGGACCATAGACTAACTTGCACTTTGAAATTTCTATTTTTGGCATATATCATATCAATGTATTTGTCAGTGTGCTAGGGTACTTTTCTGTAACTGTTAATTTTATCCAAGGTACTGACCATTGAATTTGACCATTGAGTTTTTAGTGTGTAGAAGAAATAGCAGCATTGGAAATAATGCCCTATTCTATTTAATTATATTACAGTATAATTCAGCCTTTCTCCCCCCTCTTTCGTTTTATCTCAGGTCAACAGGACGTACTGCTGTGGCACCTACCGCGCAGGTCCTATGCGGCAGATAAGTCTTGTTGGAGCAGTAGATGAAGAAGTTGGTGATTATTTCCCAGAGTTCCTTGATATGTTAGAAGAATCACCATTTCTGAAAGTGAGTGTTAATTCATAGTATCAAAAGGGACACTTTTTATTAAAAAGTATTAAGCTAATCTTTTCTGTTAAAATGAAATTTTACCCAATGTTTTGAATAGAAATGTTTAGAAAATTATTGGTACAGAATACCTAGCTTCAATTTTCTTTTGTACGTATAAATTACTATTTAATGTAACATTTATTTTTTCATATATACAAACAAAATAAGCTTCCTAGAACTTTCTTTTGGGTGGGGAGTTTACTTGTAAATTGTCTAAAAAATTGTTTTAATGCGACTCATTCATCTGACTCTAGATGACTTTGCCCTGGGGTACACTTTCCAGCCTCCGACTCCAGTGTAGGTCCCAGAGTGATGATGGGCCTATCATGTGGGTCAGGCCAGGGGAGCAGATGATCCCTACAGCAGATATGCCAAAGTCACCCTTCAAAAGACGACGGTAAACATTTATTTTTCTCAAATTAGCAAAAGCACTTTTTTCAGTCAATTGTTTGTGAAAAAATTATGGAGAACTAAGCATAGTTTGAACATCATTTGTCTAGATTTTTTGAAGAGCTGTCTTAAGTAAATTATCCAGTGGTCATTTCCTTAGTCCAGTTGACTCACATAATCATCAGAGTAAGGCATCCTCCTAAAAAACAAATTGAATTTTTACTTTTCTTAAAACTTGGGCCCTAACCTCCTGAAAGATAAAAGTCCAAACTCCTTTGTGTGGTCTGTAAGGATCTTTTATAACCTGGCCCCAGCAGTGCCTCTTCTAGGTGTATCTGCTTCTAGTCCACTCCAGCCACACTGAATTCAGCTTCCAAACGAGGGTCTTTGACAACTCTGGGCCTTTGCACGTTCTTTTTACTTGGAATGGCATTCCCTCCATCTACCTCTCTACCTGGCAAACTCTTAGTAGCTTTCAAACCTTTACTCGGTTGTTACTTTCTTTGTGAAGCTTTCTTTTCTTTGTTCCCTTATACAATTAATTGTTCCATCTCTGGGCTCACATCATTCTGTTCAGTAATCATCTGTTTACATGTTTTTGTGTTTTACTAAATTTTAGTCTTTCTGTTTTCATGACACATAGCAGGTGATCAGTGTTTGCTGAATGAAACCAATAATGTATTATTCTCCATAATAATTCATATTGGGCTAACGTATTTTGTTTTTCAGACACAATAAATGTAGATTAACTTGTTCTATGAAAATTTAATGATACTTGAAAATGATTTCTATTTGTTTAGCCTGTGGAAATAGCAACTTAAAATAAGTACCCAATGATTTATAATGGACAAGTCTAGACCTTACCTTAAGGAGAATGACATGAGAGTTAAGTATGGAGTAACCTAAGATACTTGAGATAATAGCGTGAAAACACTTCGTAAGAAACTAATATGAATGCAAGGTGGCAGTATGGTAAAACCTGGCAGTAAACCAAAACATGGGCACATTGCTGGACCACAGCAGTTCTTGTACAGCATGATGATGAAACTTAAACTTCTAAATTCTTAAGCACTGTATATATATTTTTTGTTCTATATTCTTTGTAGAAAAGAAATGACCATTGTTTCCTGATTATTATAAACTTAAAAATTTAGATTATAGATAAAAGTAAAAAGGCAGAAAATGCCCATAATCCCACCCATTTAGATATATTAACCTTTCAAATTTTAGTCTATATGTACTCATAATTTTTTTTGTACATAAATTAACTCATTCTTTATATGATCTTTTAAAACTTTTTTTCTTAGGTTTATGCGTTATATTAAAATACAGCCATATTATCATTTCTAAATGGCTATGTCATTTTCACTGTATGGTTGTATCACGATTTATTTAACCATTTCTTTATTAGTATAAATTGTTTCTAATTTTTTCAGTATAAACAGTATTTTGACAAACATGATGGTGTGCTGAAGCCAGTTTGTACTGACTCACAGGCCATTATTAGCCTTCCAGTTCCACATTGAGTGAGGTCACGTTAGTCGCTTGAAATTGGCCATAGACTAGGAGTATTTATTTATACCACAGAAGTCGGAACATCAGCCCAAATCAGCCATTCCCCACTGTAGCCAGTTGTTATATAACACATCACTGGCTGGCTGGCTGGCTGGCTGGCTGGCTGGCTGGCTGGTTGGTAGGTAGGCAGATACATATAGTCTTTGTGCATATATATATGTTTGCTTTCTTAATAGAAATTCCTAAAGGCTCAAAGTATATACACATTTCTAACTGACTCCCAGAAATGTACCAAATCATACTCCTTCTTATACAGTAAGATAGTACCCTTTTCTGCACACTCTCCACTAACATTCTTTTTAACTTTGTTAATCTTATTGAACAAAAATGCCCAATTTTAATTTGTTTTTCTTTGAATGGTTTGTATTTCTTCTTTTGTGATTCCCTTTTAATTTCCTTTATCCATATTTCTATTGGGGTGTTTTTCATTTGTAAAAATTCCCTATATATTATGACTATTAACTTCTTTTTCATATGTTGTAAATTTTTCTTTTTCCTTTTAGCTTCAGTTTTTTCTTCACTCACTTTTTTTTTTCCTTTACTCATGAAATTTTTGTTTATATATTGTCAGGTCTACCTTTTCCTCTGAGGTTTCTCTCTTAAGTGGCAGGCATAGCAAGGCCTTCTCTTCATTCAGTATTATAAAATATTCACCTACATTTTCTCCTAGTACTTCTGCGATTTTAGTATTTATATATTTTACCTACCCGGTATTGATTTCTGTGTAGAGGGAGAGATTTAGCATTTTTTCTGAGTACTTAGGCAGTTATAACAACATCATGTATTTAATAATTTATTTCTCCACTAATCTGAGGTGCTCTCAAATTTTATTTCTGTAGAAATTAAATATTCTTCAGTGAGGCATTCAGAAGCATTTTGAACTAGAGTGAATAAATCATAACTTAAACATGAATGTCATCTTTTTGTGTTAATGAGAACATTCTGTTACTGAAAATGGTGGAATCAGTGTGAGAAGTTGTCCAGTTATCAAGGGCACTATTATTGAAGATGATCTTTGAATTTATGAACTCTAGAGTTAAAGAAACACATACACGGGGTTTTTAAAAATCAAATAGTACAAGAGAGTTTATAACAAAAATCTTGTCCACCATTCCCTCCAGAAGCAAATACTTTTTTGCCAGAAGCAAAAGACATTTGTTTTTAATGCCTTTTTGTTCTGTTTTGTTTTAAGGCTTTGACAGGAAATTTGTTAATTTCTTGGTATGACAGATAGGGATTCCTTCCTTTCACCTGTTCTCCAAATAATTAATGACCCCTATTTTACCCTCTTCCTCCGTCTTCCTTTTTTTGGCTGTGCTCAGACATTGGTGAGGTTAATCTATTCTGCTTTAAAACTAATTAGGATTTCTATGCTTTGTCAATAGGTATATTCTAAAATTTGAAAGCAAATAAATGGCAATAAATGTAAGTTTACTATAGACCCAAATAGTGGGCTATATTCTAAGGTTCCAGTATTTTGTTATCACTCAGAGGAATAATACACAAATGGATCTTTCTTTCCTATATTTAACCTAGATACTGAAAATCATCCATATTTTAGTTTCTTTCATATTTGGATTGTGCTGATTTTTTTTTTTAAATGTTCTGTTTTCCCTGAAGTTTCTGATTGCCCCTTTTTTTTGGCGGGGGCAGGGGGAGCATACACTTTTCTTGACCATATCTCTAATATCGTCTATTCCGATGCTTAAGATGCATACATTACTTTCTCCTTGAATCACACTGACTTTCTCCTCTGTGACTATGACTTCAGCTCTGGCTTTCTTACACAGCCTCTTTTGGGGCAAGAGTATTGGTAATTACCTTACACTCTGTGCTTTTATCATATCCTCAAGAATCCAGAATTTTAATCATACTATCTGCTCTCACACATCACTTTTTTACCTGGAAGTCTTTTGGAGCTCTGTGTTCTCTTACTTCAATGTGAAAGCTTATTTCACAGTTGTCAACCTAGGACTTGCCATTTAATGCTTTTCTGCATTAACCCACGGTTGTCCTCCTAGGTTTATTTCCTTCTCTTGTTTGAGCACATTCTCAAGTAATCAAGAAGAGGAAGGTATTCTGAGTCATTATGTGCATAAAATTTTTTTTCTGTCATTAAATATAATTGATAGTTTAGCTGGAGTCCAGAGATGATATTTTCTCTAAGAATTTTTAACATTGCTTCACTGTCTTCTGGTATCTAATATGGTTTATCAAAAGTCTTAATATTAAGCCACTATAATTTTTTTTTTGTATGTACCTATTTTTTTTCTTCTCTGAAAGCTTAATTTCACAGTGATATTATCTTGGTTTGGGTCTTTCTTAATTTTTAATCCTTTTTGTTGTTTGGTAGGTCCCTTAAATTTAAAGATTCATGTCTCCTTTCATTTCTGGGAATTTTTCTCGCTTAATTGCTTTCGTAATCTTTTCATTTTCTCTATTTCTTTCTTTCTGAAACCATTGTTGGTTGAATAATAGACCTCTCAGTTTGATTATCCTCATATTTTCTATTACTTATCTTTTTGCTTTTGGGACATTTATTTGACTTTGCCTTTTAACCTTTCTTTTGAATTCTTAAATTTCAGTATTATTTTGGCCTTTCTCTGTTAGGCTGCTGTAGGCTGTCTTCACATATCTGGCAATTCTTGGTTGACCCATTCTTATTTAGAAAGAAAGCATTAGGATTACTGAGCATTCTATATACAGTTCTGGGAGGCTTGTCAAATAGTAGGATTCACTTTAGGGTTAACAGGCATAGAACTGGACATTAAAGAATATGTCCAAATGCCAGATGTTAGTCTGTCTATTCATTGATAAGTTCAGTGTGTGTAGAGAAGAACATGCAGAGTTTTGGGGGGTGACAGTTCATCAGGATGCTTTTGGCTACAAGCAACAAAAAAATCTTCAAACTGGTTCATAAAATTAAATGTCAAGCTGTGTATCAGCAAGTCCAGAGAGGTTGTCTCTAGGTACCGTGTGATCAGCAACTCTGTGTTATCAAGAAACCAGTTTTTTTTTTCTTTTTTTTTCTGCTCTGCCATTCTCTTTGCCTAGACTTTTGCACTCACAATGGCTTCCTTTATGGTTGCTAGATGCCTGTTGCAGTTCTAGGCATAACACCTGGATCTGGTTATACCTAACAGAAGAAGAGACTACCTTTTCTTTCTTTCACTTCTTTCTTTGGATCTAGGAAACTTCCTAAAAGTCTCCTTAGTAGATTTGCTTTCATACCGTTAGCCGGGATCAGTTCATGCCCATTCCTAAATCAGTCAGTGGCAGGGGAATGAGCACAATTCGCTAGGACTCATGAGGCTGTACCTCTGGAGCTTGTGAATGAGGTCACGTATTGGGTAGGAACAGATGCCGAATGAAAATCAGAGTTCTGTCAGGAAAATAAAAATGAGTGACGGCTGCTGGGTGGGTCACTCATAATCTTCTCCATGGGGCTAAACGCCTGACTGTCCACATTTCTATGCATCGGGGTGGCAGGTGACTGGTTTATTTGCAGAATTTCCCTGTAATTCTCTCTTTCTAAGCCATACTTCATTTCTGTCCAATTATCATCATTATACCTGGCCATTTTAAAATTTTTTTGACTTGGGCTTCTCCAGGATCTTTTGGGCAGGCATGCTGTCTTTTCAGCTGCTTCCCTTCTTTTGTATTCTACGCCTGTGGCTTTTTCTGCTCAGTTTTATTAGTCTAAGACACTTTCAATAATTTTCCATCTTTCAGTAATTTGTTGTTATTTTGTATTCAGCAGTTTATTTCCTCTGTTGCTTCTTATTTATTCTCTTATCTCACCTTTAGATTACTATGTTTAGAAATTTTTGAGCACATAAAAAAGCAGAAGATAATACAATAAACTTCCATGTATTCAGTATCAGCAATTATCAAGTCACAGCCAATTCTTTTGCATCTGTACTCCCATCCATTTCCCTATCTACTCTCCCCAACCCATATCATATTAGTGTGAAGGAGGCTTTTTCATTTTAATGTGGAAGGAGATCATATAGATGCTCAGTTTGCCGTCTTGAGTCAAGTCTAGTAGAATGTTTTGAGAGTTGAAAATGACTCAGGGTAAAGAAACATGGAGCCTCAAAGTTGGAATTGTATTTTCTGTTGCTACGCAACTAATTTTATATATTCAAATACTAAATTTGAGCCAAATTAAAGATATAGCTTCTATATTATCATGACATACCAAGAGAGGAAGGCAATCACATTAAGCATTACAATATAGTGTGTTAATTGCTACTGATCAAAGTCACTGAAACCTTCTCAGCCCTTACCTTATTTAAAGTTGAGTATTTTAGCAGACTTTTACCTTATTGCTATTAATGTCCTCCACCTTTTACTTCACACCAAATCACCTCCAGGTCAATGAATGAAATTAAAAATCTCCAGTACCTACCTCGGACCAGTGAACCCCGTGAAGTCCTCTTTGAAGATAGGACAAGAGCTCATGCTGATCATGTAGGCCAGGGGTTTGACTGGCAGAGTACGGCTGCTGTTGGGGTTTTGAAAGCTGTGCAGTTTGGTGAATGGTAAGTTAATGGAACTCAACTGCAAAGTTGGTTAATGTTGTCTAAGAAAATGTGGACTCGATTTAAAAGGTTGGGTACCACTTTTTTAAAAAACCGTGGTAAAATACATGTAACAAATTAAAAATTAAATCTTAACCTTTTTTTTTTTTTAAATCTTAACCATTTTTAAGTGTACAGTTCAGTAGTTTAGTAGTGTTATATTCATATTGTTAAACAGAGCTCTAGAACTTTTTCATTCTGCAAATCTGAAACTCTGTATCCATGAACAATAACTCCCTTTTCTCTTCTCCCCCTAGCTCCTACTAACCATCATTCTACTTTGTTTCTATGAATTTGACTACTTGAAATATATAAGTGGAATCATAGAGCAGTTGTCTTTTGTTACTGGCTTATTTCGTTTAGCATAGTATCTTCAAGTTTCATGATAGCCTCTTGGTTTATCCATAGTATACTATGTGTCAGATTCCTTCCTTATTAAGGCTGAAGAGTATTCCATTATACTTATATGCCACATTTTATTTACCCATTCATCTGTCCACTGACATCTGTCCACTGACAGATGAATGGGTAAATAAAATGTGGCATATAAGTATAATGCTTGGGTTGCTTTCATCTTGTGGCTGCTCTTCATGTTCTCGCTTCCAGTCTTGTGTGTATATACTCAGAGGCGGAATTATTAAGTCATAAAATAATTCTACTTTTCAGTTTCGGAGGAACTGCTATACTGTTTTCTATAGTGGCTGCACCTTTTTACGTCCAGTTGGGGTCCAGTTTTAACAGAGCTCAGAACATAGAATTTAGCTTTTGAAAAAACTTCTTTTAACTTGGTTTTTCATATTTATGACTTCAAGGCCTTCAGTATTCCTGTAGAGTTTGATTTGACCTTTTTTAGAAGTAGCAGTTAGTCATAGCTCAACGATAACTATTTCAGGTTAAAAATCATTCATCTTCCCCGCTCCACTTTGAAAACTAGAAGGTGTGACATTCGTGTGGCTGAGATTCTGTCGTGATGATAACATTACAGGGTGGCACTGAGTTGGTGGGGCAAAGTGGTAAGAGGATTGTCACTTTGTTTTTAGTCATCATTTTAGTTTTGTAAAACCTAATCTTTTTAAAAACAGCTTTATTAGTGCTTTGTTTATTTTTTAAAGTTGATTAAAGAAGCAAATGTATACTTTGTCCTTAGGAGCTGTGCATCTCTTTCTGTGCTAATAGCATTTCCAGTAACAGGAGAGCTGAAATGTGTCATCATTTTCCACTATGAGGTGCTTATTTCTATAACTTAACTGTGTTCCTCTTAGGAGTGACCAACCTCGCATAACCAAAGATGTGATCTGTTTTCATGCTGAGGATTTTGCTGACGTTGTACAGAGACTTCAGTTAGACCTTCATGAACCTCCGGTTTCCCAGGTAACAACTCTTGCTTTTTTATTACTCTTTGGGATATTGGAAATAAGTATCTTTACCCATTTTATTTGGCATTTTATCTTATAATTCCATATATGGGATAGCGAATTTAATTTTATTACAATTAAAGGCTGTGTGTGGAAGGTGTTGAACATTATTAAAACAGCTTCCCGAGCAGAATGCTTAATATCCCTCAGCCTTGGGGATGCCGGGCGGGGGTGCTCAGAGGGCCCGGGCTGCTCAGTTCTGGCCGCAAGCAGTCTCAGTCGTTAACCGCATTGCACTGGATGCCTCACCTGCAGAAGTGTGAGGGACTGAAGGAGCAAGGTAAATGTCGCACTTCTGTGTTGCCAAGAACATTGCTCTTTATCTCTACTTTGGATGATTCCCCAGGCCGTCCTGACTTTTACATGTCCTTTTTTACTGGAGAGGTAGTAAAACGTGGGAAATTGTCAAGCATTACAGGAAATTGTAGAAAGTCGTATATCATTTAGTATTGCTTAGCTTTACTTTGTCGTGACTGCTTTCCTGTGCTAATTATATTTTATTTGACTAAATCATTAGATATTTTAAAGTCTCATGCAACTTTTTTCCTCTCCAGTGTGTGCAGTGGGTGGATGAAGCTAAACTAAACCAAATGAGGCGGGAAGGCATTCGTTATGCTAGAATTCAGCTCTGCGACAATGATATCTACTTCATCCCGAGAAATGTCATTCATCAGTTCAAAACGGTGTCGGCCGTGTGCAGCTTGGCCTGGCATATAAGGCTTAAACAGTACCACCCTGTTGTGGAAGCCACTCAAAATGTAGAAAGCAGTTCTGCCATGGACGGTGATTTAACTGGAAAGCGAGAATTAGAAGTGGACTCCCAGTGCGTGAGGGTAAAAACCGACCCTGAAGAAACGTGCACAGAAATACAGCTTTTGACAACTGCTTCGTCCTCCTTCCCACCTTCATCAGAACTTAATCTACAGCAAGATCAGATGACTCAGCCTATCCCCGTTTTAAAAGTGGAAAGTAGACTGGATTCTGACCAGCAACACAATCTGCAGGAACATTCGAACACTCCTGTGTGATGTGTACATATTCAAACACATTTTTTAACTTTTTTAAATTTTGATGTGAAGTTATAGTTTTATAACTGGCTTAAGTTAAGTTTTATTGGAGAAATCTTGCCTATAATTCTATAAAGAGAAATGACATTCCACAAATGTCAAGCATATCTTTTTTACACAGATTATGCAAAGTTAAGAGTTGTATCTTATCCCGTTAGTACAGTATGTAATAGTGGGTCTGCTGCTACTTTCTGTTTTAAGGTGTGAGGTAACAATTCAATCTCTTCTTCAAATCAAAACGAGAACTCTCTGGAATAACAGATTCTTATTTGTTAAATTATTCACTTCCCTTAATTTTATCTTGCCTTGTCTCTTGCCATATTTGCTGTTTTTATGATAGAAGATCAGATTTATGGTTTAGTACTGTGTCTTTATGGCACACATTCGGTTTCTACAGTAAAAATGGCATAAGTTGCAGGAAAGAGTTCCTGCATCTTCTACATGGGCAAGTAAGCTATTTAGTTCCAACCATAAAAAATAGGTAGTTTCTAAGGAAAATTCAGTGGCTCTCTGGTTTCCTAACAGAAGGGAAAGCACAGCACTTTCCGATCCAAACAGTTTTTTTCGTATCTGTTATGAAAAGCCCAGTGGATATTTCAATTAAAAATACCTAAAGATGAATAGTCCTTGGTCGTTCATTATCCATGGTTCATTAATCTTTCTAGAATACTTGGTAACTATGGAAGATATTTTGAGTAAGAGAGATAATGTTGACACGATACTCTATTGTTCTGCTTCCTGGCATCCTCACGTTTTGTGTGGATACTTTTGCTTCCTTATACTGATCATGAGTATCAAAATTAGAGGATGAAATCAATCTTTCTGATGAGGTTGCCATATTTTGTAGGTGAAACTTAGGAAACAGTTCTTGTCACCGGGCCTCAACCTCTTAATGATAAAAATCTATCGTTGAAACACTTCAAGTCACAGTTTTAACTGGTGAATATACCTGGGTTTATTTACTATTACTGTGTTGCTACTTCTTTAATAAAGAATATGGCACTAGACTTCATAGAGTTTCAAGTAGCCCAATGCTTAGTGCCTGAGTGTTTCAAAATTTTTTTTTTCAAACAGGCACAGTTCATATAGCTAGTGTAGTCTTAACTTTCTATTATTTTAGAATGTTAATGTGATACTTTCTCTTAGTTAATAATACAAATAGGCCTTTTGTTTATTAAAGGAAGAGTACTCCCCACACCTAAGGCCAGATTCTTACGTCTACCTGGCTATAGTGCAATTTGGAGATTTTTTTCCTGGAGGGTGGGATTTGAAATATTTACATTAACATAGGCAAAAAAGATGCTGCTTTATTATGTCTGTCACCATGAAAACTTAGCTGCATCTTTTAAAATATCAAATACGAATTTTCTCTAAAATATTCTGAAATAGGTTAAATCTTATATAAATATTACTTTGTGCAATATTGTTGTGTAGTTAATTGCATATTAGCAAAGTATAGAGGTCACTGTGTAAACCGATAGAAAAGTAACCATCAGCAAATACTGCAGTGATTAGTTAGAATCTGTATTATTCCTTATATATATGTAAATGTATGTATTCTCTGTTAAAAAGGATAAAGACAAATAGAGAAACATTTCAATGTAAACCATTTATGAATTGAAAAGTGATGGTGGTTTTAGTTATCTTTGTAAATAAGGTAATTAGAATGGTATGAAAAGTAATGTGATTATTGCAGGGGTGTTTTTAAATCTTGGGTATAAATTCTAGGGTAAATTCTAGTTTATCAAGACTAGTTTTTAAGAGATCTGCCTTGGAGGGTGTTTTTATGTTATGGTGGGGAGGGTTAATCACAAAGTATGTGGGCTTGGGTTATTTCTGGTTTTTGTCTTTCTGTCCAGAAGAATTTCATAGAGCTTTACTAGGCTGTGCAAAGTAAAATTCTTCTCAGGCAACATTTGCTTTTTTAAAAAAATCATGAACCAACAAGGTTGCTAAAGCAAAAACTTTTTTATTTTTATTTTTCTTGTCTTCCAAGATCCGATTTCCCCACTTGCCATCCAGCAGATGCCATCTGTCATCTAAGCTGGTCACTGATAATAAGGAGACTGTCTCCTGACAGCCGCACTGTGTATAACCACTCAGGAACCAGCGGATCTGCAAAGACCTACAATCAAAAGCAAATCCCCATTTTCCTTTAATAAAACATTCTACCCTCACCTCCAATATAAACACATTAAAAGAGTATAAAATGTTTAAAATCATGTACTAATAAATTCATTGTATGTTAGAATTGCAATAGGATGGAGAGAGAAATATTTAGCTAGTAATGTATCTGGAAGCTCTAAATGTCCTATGTGAGTGAGTATTAGATTTTAATAGCATGCTTTAAAGACTGATGAATATAAAAGCCCAAGTGTTGAGTTTCTTACTGCTTTCAAAGCTGTATCCTAGTCTAGCGATACAAATGATTGCAGCTTTTCTAAATCATTAAATTATTTGGTTTGGTGGAGTGAGGCATGGAGCAAACTGGCGTCTTCTGATTTGTAAAGTAGTGATGGCAGTGAAGTTATAACTGAAATTTAAGCTGATCTTCCTTTTTGGTATGTTATCTGTTGTGCCAGCTTTTTGAGATTACTTGCAGAATGTGGCTGTAAGTTTTAGTGTTTTGTGGAGCACATATTTTTAAATGTGCTTATGGAAAGGACCCAATAAATGAATACTCCTAACTTAGTAACTAGAATGATTTTACAGTATTCATTAATGAGGATAAAAGTCTTCCCCCTGCCCCAGAAGTCATTCTGTAATTATACCAAGATACGCTGAGTAGGATTATGATTCAAAAGGTATTCCAAATTCATAAAGCAATAATAATAAAACCCTACATGTGAGTTTCCCCCTGCAAAGTTTTAACTCTTTAAAAATGAATTCTTAGGTTTAACTATACTTTTAACTTAGTTATTCAGCACTTAACAATTTGTTTCACTGGTACTTTATTATTTTTAATTAAAGACTTTTGAAAGGTGCCCTTTCTCCTTGATAACAGAAAAAGGAGCTTATTAAATAAAATACTAAACCTTAGGAAAAGATGTCTTGCATCATCTTGCATCAGTCTTAATAGGCATAAAGTTCATACTTAATGACTGGAGAAACTTTTGCTTATTGCCTTTTCCTCTATAAATATTGCCTAGAAAAAGCTAATTTAGGAAAAGGATTCAAATTCAAGAAAACCTTTAGTGAATATCTTCTTGATCATCAATATTAGCCCATTATATTTTCATCTGTATTTGCCATTAAAAATTTGTGTTTATACCTTCAGGATAATTGAGTTTCTAATAAATCTTTTATTGTTACAGGGTTTTTAAAAAAGGAACCTTTCACTAGTACATGCCAGAGGTTCATATTTCTAAGTTTTTTTTTTTTTTTTAAACAGGTTGTAGCTGTATTTATTGGTCATGCAGTTAAGGAAATGAACAGGACATGTTTTTCTTTAGCATATAAGGGACCTGTCCTCATCCTGAAAGTTTGTTGCTTTAAAAGCAAGTATCTATCTCTTCATAAATATTATGGCCTTCCATTCTCTTCATACATTTTTTAGGATCCACTTGTGCATGTAGTTGAGACCACTGTCTCTTAATATAGCACTTTTCAATTCTCTCTAAAGAAATACTTATGTACTACTTCTATCACATGTTGTAAATTTTCATGTAATAGTGTTTTTCGTGACTAAACTCCATTTTGATTGGCAGCTAAGACTTTTTTTCCTGTGGCTTTAATTTATCTAAGAGGTCTTTGCATATAGGTGAAATGTATAATTTGCCTGGTGGACTATTTGCGTTGTGTGGCCTTAGTTTGTTTATTGACATTAACAAGTGTTTTAAAAAGGTTTTTAATGAATAGTCTTAAATCTAAATTTGTGTGAATAATCTTTTAACAGTGCTTTTTTTGTAGCTGTCTAAGTGTGTTAAATTGTTAAGCTATTTCTTTGTAAAATAGGACAATGGAATGCATAGAGGTTTTTTTTTCCTGTAAAGTATTTTTTTAATAAACAAAGTCTGATTTGTCCTTTACTGATGTTTCATGACAAAATGAATAGCACATGTGAATTCTAGCTGCCTGGAACCTGTCTGTAAAGTATTAATCCCCCCTTCTATGTCCCTTATTATTTTCTAATATCCTCTGGCTTTTCTTTCTAAAGAAAAGGTCATAGATATCTGGGGGAAATTCCATCCATATTGAGATATAACTAGTTTGGGGGAAAAAGAAAAACCACTCTTGGCATTTGAGGCAGTTATGTATCCTGCGGCTTAAATTGGTTTATATCTACTTATGAGGACAATCTTTAATTCTGGTGATGTTGATATTTTCCTAAGTGCATGCATACAGTGTTAATGAAAGTGGTGTATAGATTTTTCAGATGTCATTGGTGTATCATGTGACATGACGCAATGGAATTTTTTTCCTCATCAGTTTTTTGTGCAAACTTGAGTTGAGGGACCTGTCCTAAGCACTGATAGTCCTTGGTTCTGATTTGTAAAGGAAAAGGAAGGGAACCAATGTTTTCTGAGTAATTGTGGTGGGCCACATACGAGGGTATCTCATTTAATCCTCATAACCTTTAGTAGGAAGGTAACAAGACAGTCTCTGTAATACAGGTGAGAAAAACAGGCTTATCGGGTTGAAAAATTGCCTAAGATCACTTAGTTTGTTAGTGGGAGCAGGCATTTGAGTGCAGTACTGGGCTCAAAGCCCATGTTTTGTTCGGTGGCAGCCTTAAGAAGCACTGAAAAGTTTGTAAAGGGGCCGCTGAAAGATGATTTGCTGCTTACTATGCTGTAATGTGATTTACCTGATTCTGTTCTTCCACAACCCTTCTCCCCTCCCAGCCTTCTGAATGCTAAGCAATGGAGTAAAATGTTTTTGCTATTGTAACTTATGTCTTAAAGCAAATGTTTAGATACACAAAAAACGACTTTTTCATTTGTCTTATCCAGTTTTTTTTCTCAAGTTGGCCATTTGTCTTGAAATCCAACAGAATGAGCTGTAAGCAAGGGGAAAGCTGTCCCCAAGCGAAAGCAGAAACCACTGCCAGTGTGTGCAACATTAGAACAAGCTTGGGTGAAATTTTAAATTTGTTCTGTGGGACTTTTATCTTCTCGATTTTCCTCATCCATAAGATGGGGATAACATCCACCTGAAGTCGATTTAATGGATAAGAAATGCAAAACATTTAGAACGGTACTCCTTAGGCTTTTTGAAGAGGTGGCTAGTTTAACCATTATCTGTGATTAGCTTGACCTGACCCAAATGCCACACCAGGCAAGCAAGGATACTGCTTCATTTGATGTGAGATGGCTGTTAGGGGTCAGTGTTCCATTAATGATCTCTCCAAATACATATATAGAAAGAGGTGGAGGGAGACAGGAGGAAGGCGGCTTAAAACCTCATTTACATATCCTTAAATCTTCACCTTAGGGAGCAACTGTTACTTTCTCCTGACCTGTCAGGCTGCTTGAATTCTTAACCTATAAACAATTCCCGCCGCCACCTTCCTCTGCCTTAACTTCGGGAAAGTACCCTGATACTGCCCCCCAAAATTAGCTCTCCCCTTACCCCTGAGCAACCAGAAAGCTTACGTCTCAAAGCTGCTGAGGGGCGGGAGAGGATGGAAATAACCAAGCCGCAGCCTGCCAGGCCTCTCGTCCCGGCACAGCGTAAATCGATTAAAACATTCGTTCATTCAGCAGAGATTGAGAACATATGTGCCAGGCTCGTGCCAGGCCGCAGTCTTTGACCTCGTGGAGCTCAGAGCCCCTTAGGGCAGACGGGTAGCGAATAACGAAGCAGAAAGAACTGACAGGGGACTATTAGAATAACGGGAGTGGCCTTTCGGTCGATGGCTGGGAAAGTCACTGGGAGGAAGCGACCTGCTGGGTGACGGGGTAGCTGCCGTTGGCGTTGGCTGCCGTGTGGCCCGCAGCCCCTCCATCCGCGAGCCGGGCCCGAGGCTTGTGGGCAAGGCCCGGGCGGGGGGCGGAGCCACCCTCGCGGCAAAACCCGGAAAGCGGAAGCCGCGGCGGGGCCGCCCGGGGTCTGCGGAGCTGCCGCCGCTCCGCTCCGCTCCGCTCCCCGGCTGAGTCACGGCCGGCCAGGCGAGGGCGCGTCCCCGCGGCTCCGGAGCCGCCACCTCCCGGCCCCGACCCTTCCCGCCCGGCACAAAGCTTTCTGCCGTTGCCGTAGCGACAGGTGGCCCGCGAAGACGCCCCGCCCTCATTTATCCCCTTCCTCTCCCAGTTCTTTCTTTGCTTATCTTGGGGTCAGTCGGGTGACCCCGTAGGTCGGGCTCGGAGGGCTCCGCGTCTGTGGTAACAGACTGTTCTGCGTACCGAAGGCTGCCTCCGGGGCTGCGGCGGGCTCCGCGGTCTCCATGGTAACGGCCCCGCCGGCGACTCCGCCTCGGGGGGAAGATGCGGCCTGCCGGGCCCGCCGCCTCGCCCCCGGCCTCACGGCCGGGCCGGGGCCACTAAAGAGGACGGTCCCGGCCGCCGGACAGCCGGGCAGCGGACGCCAGGTGAGAGCCGGACGCCGGGGAGCCGCGGGCCCTGGGGGCGGGTCAGCGCCCGCGCCGTGCCCTCCCCGCTCGCCGTATCCTTGAATAGTCGCGTAAAATAGCGCAGAGACGGTTCTCCAGCCACCACTGCGCCAGAGGTGTTTTATGGTTTGCTTTGTTTCCTGGCAAACAGCCGGAGAAAGGGACAGTGACAGCAGCTCACGGAGAGGCTGAGAGCAGCGGTTTTTGAGTTCTCCCCAAACTGAGAGAGTACCTTTCAGCAGCTGGTCTCACTGGTTTTCCTTCCTTTTCAGTGAAATCCCATTCTCTGGCTGGCTGGAGACACAGATGGCCTCAAATGAGAGAGATGCTATATCGTGGTATCAAAAAAAGGTAATGTCAATGTTTTTTTTACGTGTAAAGACGACTTCTTGCACTGAGCTCTCACAAAGCATTTCACGTTAGTTTCGCCTGCGCTTGATAGTGCCAGGCAGCTTTACATGATAGCTCTCAACATAAATGGAAAAACTGATGGACAAGGTCATTAGAGCTTTTAAACCCAGTTCCAGGTCTTAGAGTAAGATTTTCAAGTCACCTCCCTTCTCCAGGCTGCATACACAATGTCCCAGCAATGCTTTGAAAGTTTGCCTCTGATCAAACTGCTCATTTTTCAGACATGAAACTTGTATCTCCACACTCAGCATGGCACTGTCAAAATCTTATTGAGTTGTCCTTTACCTTTTCATTCCTCTCTAGTTTTCCTTAAGAAGTGGAAATATCTTTTAAGGTAATATTTGAAATATTTTGGACGTTGCTTTTTAAATTACTTCTAGATCCACCTACCTTAGGACTTTCAAGGAAACAGTCCTTGGAACTATTAATTTATTTGAACTCGGAGAAGTGTAAACATTTTCCAGATATCATACTGATATTTAATAGTGTACGGCTTTTGTGAGGTTTGACCTAAATGAAAGGATTTCCTTTGCATCATTTAAATAGCCTGCTTCCTGTTTCAGATTGGAGCATATGATCAGCAGATATGGGAAAAGTCAATCGAACAGACTCAGATTAAGGTAAATTGATTTCTTTGATTCTAGCTTTGTTTATTGCATTAATGTAAAGAGTAGATTGTACTTTTAAAAAAATTGCACTTATTCACTTCGTATGGCATAAGGCAAACATTACTACAAACAGAATGAGAAATGACCTTTGGCCTCAGTTTGAGGTTGGTGTATGATGAATTAGAAAGCAGATGGCACATGTACGGAACTAAGGCTTTGTAACTCTGGCCTTGTAATTCCAGCCGGTTTTACTTTGTGGCACTGCAGGCCCAGTATTGCCAGAGCATCAGAGTTTTCAAGAGAAGCTGGAAATCTAACTTTTTTATGTGAAATATGCAGGTTTTTTGTTGTTGTTGTTGTTGTTTTAGAGCATTCTCTTCCTCTGCCCCTCCTACCCTTTCCCCTGAAAGCCAGATAAAATCCACTTATGGCCTGAATCACCTTTTCAACTATTGGTTTAGAGTATGATCTTAAATTTTTCAAGTTCTTAAACTTTTTTTTCTACACTGCTGTTTAGAACTGAGCAAGGTTCTTGGGGTTATTTCATGCTAACCAAGCAACCAAAAATCTGTGTGTTTAGAATGCCAATTTATTAATTTATAATAGGGGAGGGGGGGTAAATAATGTCCCGAAGTCAGGGTTGTGGGGTCAGCATGTATTTCCAATTAGTCATGGAAAGGTTGCTTGGTAGCTAAAAGTAATTGGATAGTCATGAGAGATGTGGAAAGGCCTAAATGCCATCCTCGTTCCTAAAAGAATGTCTCTCTCTATGGACTTTAGTACTTAAATCTACAGATTCAGGGTCTCACTTTCTCAGAATGTGCTGAATAAAGGCTGCCTGATTCATATTTTTGGACCTTTCCTTTTTTAAAGATTTGCTGCAGACCTATTAACATTTATTTAAAAAAATATGCATATATGGATGTAATACAATTTAATAGTTCTCTTTATGTCCAAGTCACTTTGGACTGGGACCTGGGATGTGTGTCTCGCTGATGAAATATACATGTAACCAACACTTTTAGAGTGCATTCTCTCATAGACGAATCAGCTAGAAAGTTGTTTTAACTACATGGTACTTGGCTAAGGTTTTCACAATTTTGCATAGTCCTTGATTTTTTATATTAATAGGAGATGGGGTTAGGATGAATAAATGCCCAAATTATATTTCGTAACTCTCTAAATTCTCTGTTATTCTTTTGTGAGCTGCTAAAAGGTATCGATAGTAAGTATGGTGTAAGGGAAAGAGCACAGAACTGGGAGTTAGATCTCCTTTTGTGGTCTCCAGCTGTATGATCTTGAACATGTACCATAGTTTGAGTTTTGGTTTTCTTATCCTTAAAAGGATTTTACTTTGTGCTATAGATTTCCTTAACTACCTCCTTCCCCTACTCGATTTAAAGGTGTCCTCGACTCTTATTTCCAAGCCTTTTTATACATCCTTCCCTCTAGTACACTGTGTCAGAGTTACTTGCTAACATGAGCATCATCATAGGCCTCAAGGGCAGGAATTGTGTTTGTATCTCACTCTTAGAACATTTTGATTCGTAATAGGAACTCTGTGTTGCTGTGTTTAATTGAACCTCATCTATTATGTATATTTTTATTTATTGTTCTTATAAGGTAATCAGCCTAAGAACTCCTTAATGTACACTTTTTAATTTAGTAGCAGTGGAAAGAATAAAATTAAAGACGACTAAAAATTTACTGAGCCGATGTACCAGCATGTCCCAGGTACTCAAAATACAGTCAGCAAAGTAGACCTGGCTCTTCATGAATTTCGTGGTCTAATGGTGGTCGAAGAAAAGTCCAGATATCTTTTTATATATGTTTAAGTCTTAGACAAAATTGACCGAAGTATAGGATATATAGAAGTACTTAATACAATTTAAAAGCAGATTACACAAATATAAGTATTTCAAAAACATAAAAAATTAAAAACAATAAAAAATGAAATAGATCACAATACAGTAAAATTGGAAATTAAGTAATAAAACATAATTCAATATGATAAAAGATAAAATTCAAAATATTAACTTGGATCGCGATAGTGTTATGAACTCTCCACAAACGTATATTGAGCTACTCTGTTTAAGGCACTTTGCTAGGTACTGAGCACAGGAGAAAAAGTTTTTACAAACAGAAGTACAGAACTTGTTTAAGGGAAGAGCAAGTAGCCCAATCTGATTGGAGTATAAAGTATATTGATAAGATGATAGGCTAGAAATCACTTTAGAGCTGACTTGACTCTTAAGAACTTTAGATACTGTTCTGTAGAAAATGGAAAATTTTTCATGGCTTCTGAATAGAGGGGCCACATCATTTCTGTATTTTTGAAGGATAGAAATAAAAATATAGACATAATAAAACCTACGAAATTTTTCCAAGGTAATACTTGATGAAATTATATCACTTTAAATATCTATATTAACCAAAAAATGTCTAGATTGACCAGGAAGAGTTAAAATGATTCACATGTGAAGAGTTCACATATGAAGAATCTAGCGAAAGAAAATAAGTCAAAGTAAAGAAATGCCAAAAATAAAACTGAGACAGTCATTATGTATTCTTCATTTAACCCACTTCCCATTTAGAAAAAAAAGTGCAGCTCTCTGCCAGCGTTAATTTTACATAAACACACTCTTTGAGGCTGAGGCAAATCTGACTAGTTTTCAATGTGAAAATAAAATATAAAACTGTTCTTGAAGTTATTTCTAAACAGAACTTGTCTCTGATCCTAATGTAACAGAAATGTGTACATAAATCGGATTCATCAAGTGAACCTTCAGCTAACGATTGCTCGAGGACAACGTTAGCATCCTGCTTAGGAAAGCTACGTTCTCTAGGATTTTAGTAGTGGTATTTCTATTTACAAAATATAGCGACTCTCAGTTTCAGCGACTGAGAATAGCTATATTTTGTAAATAGAAATACCGCTACTAAAAACAATGCTATATATAGAATGTCATTTGTTTCCAAAGGCTATCGATTTACTAGGGTATTATGAAAATAATAATAAAAGTGAGCCATTTCGTGGCAGACTTTGGGGGTGAGGTTAGGACTCTATCTGTGAGTTATCTCGGGGTAAACACAGCCACAAGTGCCACCGACGAGTATTCTCAGGGCAAATGAGAAATAGGTTAACAAATATTTGTTGAGTACCTACCTACCATATATGTCAGGCAATAGGCTAGGCGCTATGTCTACATAATGCGCAAAAACACTTTTTCTCTTCATGAAACATATAGTAAAGTGGGACAGAATAATAAAAGTATCCTAATAAAAATGACTTTGTGATGGAAGTGTTCTAAAACTTGTGGTGATGGTTGTACAACTCTATAAATTTACTAGAAATCTGCCTAATTGATTACTAAAACTGTACACCTAAAAATTGAGTTTTATTATATATAAATTATATTTCAATATAGCTACTTCCTTAGATCCTACCAATAGAAAAGAAAAATAGAAATCATAATGTAGTACACAAGAAATTATACATATTCCAAATGAAAACTGTCTTCTAAAATTTCTTAATTGAGAGAATATATTAAACTTCAGGTCTAACATTATTATCAGTAATGAAGCTCATCTTAGTCCCCCTCCGAAAAAGATAAGCAAAATATTCTTTTATTTTTAAATATTTTTCTTTTGTTTTTTTAACATTTTTTTCTAATGTTAGAATAACAAAAATCAGTGTTTGAAAATGACATGACTCTTACCTAGAAAATTAAAAAGGCTAATCACAAGCACAGTGTATTCGTAATATTTTGTTAAGCTGGATGGTGGGTACATGACAGGTGCAACTCTTTATTAAGGATGACAGTTTAAATATGTGCATTAATCTCCATCTGATCTCTTCTGAAACACCTCTCAAATTACAATGAGAAAAATATATCATCCCACAAGTATTAAAAGAGTGGGAGAGAAGACTACAGTAAATGAGAGCTATTAATAAAAATTTAAAAGTTGCAAAGTGGATGGAAAGTGAAGAAAGTAAGAACATGTCTATCATGGGGAATGACATTAAGAAACAAGTGAATTCCCCGTGTAAAACCCCAGTATTTAATTTCTGAAAGACGCAAGAAGCAGATGCATCAGGTATATCTGCAGGTATGAGCTAGAACTGAAAATATTAAAATAGGATTGTTTGAGTGTATGTATAAGGGTCAGTAGGCCTATCCCATAGCCTCTTTCTTATTCTACATGGCCGAAGAGTACTTCCCTTATGTTCTTCTGATAAGCCTGGATTGAAGCTTGCTCTCTAAAAGGCTGAACCAGAGAAGTTCTGGATTCTGGAACACTAGGCAGAAATGAGAGTGGAGTGAAATACTGTATTAATGATGGAGTTTAAGTAAACGTCTGGGGGCTAGGTTTGTAATCTTCAAACAGAAGACTGGAATTTCTCTTTACAGAAACTGACTAAATAGAAAAGATCTCAAGATACTGGAAGTGAAGTGGCTGGCTACCCATTGCACACTGAACTTGCATTTGGCATGTTAGTGCCTCCCTCTTAAGTGTAAATGGATAGTCAAAGATCATCAAATAATTGAGACTTAAAGAGAAAAAAGGGATGAAGGAATCACAGGAAAACTTTTTAAAGATATAATATACTGAAAGAACTGAATACTGTTTTTTAGTATCGGGGTAACATTGGCCTCATAAAATGAGTTAGGAAGTATTCCTCTTCCGTTTTTTGGAAGAGTTTGAGGAGGATTGGTGTTAAATCTCCTTGGAATGTTTGGTAGAATCCACCATGAAGCCCTCTGGTCCTGGACTTCTGTTTTTTTGGGGAGATTTATGATGACCGTTTCAGTTTCCTTACTGTTGATCAGTCTAGGTTTTCCAGTTCTTCCTGGTTCAGTCTAGGAAGGTTATGTATTTCTAAGAATTTGTTCATTTCTTCTAGGCTATCCAGTTTGGTGGTATAAAATAGCTTAGTATTCTTGTGTAATCCTTTGTATTTCTTTGGTGTCCATTGTAACTGCTCCTCTATCATTTCTGGTTTTATTTGCATCTTCTCTTTTTTCCTTAGTTCACCTGGAGGTTTGTCCATTTTATTTATCCTTTCAAAGTCCCAGCTCTTTGTTGCATGAATTTTTCCTATTTTTGTTCCCTGTTTCATTTAATTCTGCTCTAATTTATCATTTCCCTTTTTCTATTGATTTTTGGGCTTCTTTGTTCTTTTTCTAGTTCTTTGAGGTGAAATGTTAGATTTTTTTATTTGCGGTGATTATTTCTTGAGGTAGGCCTGAAATGCTAAAACTTCCCTCTTAGTACTGCTTCTGCTGTATCCCCCACATTTTGTTAGGCCGTATTGTCATTCTCATTTGTCTCTATGTATCTTTTGATCTTTTATTTCTTTGACCCAATAGTTCAGTAACATGTTGCTTAATCTACATATTTGTGGTTTTTCCAGCTTCTTATAGTTACTTTTCAGTTTCATACCATTTTGGCATGTCAAATTCTCTCTCTCTTCCACCTGAGTCATTTCTAGATTTATATCTTCTAGATCATTAATTCTTTCTTCCACCTGGTCTGCTTTATTTCCTAAGCTCTATAATTCATTTATTGAGTTCAGCTGCAGAACTTCTGTTTGGTTCTTTTTTTGTAGTTTCAGTCTCTTTGGTAACGTACCCCTTTCACTGATATTCTTCCTGAGCTCACTGACCTACCTTTCTGAGTTTTCTTGTATCTCACTGAGTTATTTCCGAACTGCAGTCTTGAATTCCCTGTCATTTAAATGACGGTTTCCCATGTCTTTGAGTTTATTTTCTGGAGACTTTTCATTTTCTTTTCCTGAGCTACCTTGTTAACTTTGGTTATTTATGGTACTTGATGGATTGTTTCTCTAACTGGCATTAGAGGTATTGAAATCATTTTTAGGTACTGTTTTGCTTTTAACAATTCAGCAGGTTGGTAAGTAGAAGTCTTTGTTTTCCAGTAGATGGTGCTGTATAGTGCGTTTTCGTTTTCTCTTACTTGCACTGCTGGGACTGCTGGAATCTTGGTGGGGTGTTGTAGCCTTGGCGGTGGAAAATGCCCCACATTCCCGAGGAGGTGGCCATCCCCTCCTTGACTGAGTCACGTTGGCCTCAGTGCACCACCCAGTGGTGGGATGTAGCTGGCGATGGGGCTCTTGACGTGTGAGTTCCCACGGCGCTTCCCAGCATCCAGAGGCTGCCAGCCACCCTGTCCTAGCTGAGGTGTCCCATTTGCCTCTGCAGGGTTCTACGATGGGGTGTATGTGGTGGTGGTGGGGAGGGAGGCAGATTCTCGTGCCTGCAGCTTTGTTTTTCCACTGGGTTTAGTCACAGTGTGCACCGGCTACTCAGGCTGGAATGTTGCTTCTACTCCTCTGTCCTCTCCCCGGGCTGCTGAGTGAGGGCTGTAACCTGACCCCTCCACTGCTGCCATGTCAGCTGGAGCCTGGGCAGTCCCGGGAGGGCGAGTCGGGGGCAGGTTCATGTATCTGCAGCCTTGTATTTTCCCTGGATATGGCGGCAGCTGTCAGCTCACAGCCGCCACACCTTTCCACACCCTCATCACTGGGCCGAGCCACAGTGTGTACGGGCCTCTCAGGCTGAAATGCTGCCTCTGCCCTCCCGGCTGCCAAGTGAGGGCTGCAACCCAGCCCTCGTGCTACTGTGTCAGCCGGGCCGCTGACAAGCGCCTGACTGCATCTGTGGCTCTTCGTGTCCGTCCTTTTCCCTTTCTGACTCCGCTGCTCACTCCCGCACACCGCCTTTGGACATCTCAATGCGTGGATCTCTCAGAGGTGCTTGTGGAGCAGGGAACCCTTGGCTAAAGTATAGTTGTCTGATTTGTAACTTGGAAGAGAGAAACCAGTAGGTCTTCTCACTCTGCCATGATGCTTACGTCACCCCCTGGATATGAGGGTTTTTTTTTTATAAGGGTTGTAGATGAAAAACGTAAGAGACCCAGAAAATAAATATAACCCAAATAAATTCATTGGAAAAAAAAATTCATTTGAAAATTGGAAGATAAGATTGAGGCATTTCCCAGAAATATAGTACAAAATAATGAGAAAGAACATAGAAAAGTGATACATTTTATGCAGGAAGGCTAACATCCAATAAGTGTTTCAGAAAAAGGAAATAGGTGTGGGAAGAAATTATCAAATAAATACCAAAAAAAAAAATTACCAGAACTGACATACACACATTTCCAAATTGAAAGGATCTTTTTAGTGATAAGTACCTATAGTAAGAAACATTATCATGAAATTTAGAAAAATTCAGTTCAGTCTAGCTTGTCTGTTTCTTCTGTGAGACTCTTTTTCTTTCTTTTTTTTTTTTTCTACTCACACAAAACACTTCTGATCACCACACATGTGGAAGTTTTTCCCCCACACCAAGCAATTCTCTGATACCAGTTGGGTGTCGTACAAATTTAACTCAGTTCTGACACTGTCCACTTGGAGATGGTTTCAGATCCTGCAGGTTAAGGGCTTAGTCTCACAAGGCTGCTCCAACCCCACTTCAGATGCCAGTCGCAAGCAGCAGGTCTCCAGGCTACCCTCAACTTCTGGCTGCAAATCGGCAGTTCCCCTGACCCTCTCCTCGGGTTTGATTAATCTGCTAGAGCAGCTCGCAGAACTCAGGGGAACACATTTACCAGTTTAAAGGATATGATACAGGCCAGAGATGAACAGCCAGGTGAAGAGACACACAGGGCAAGATCTGGGGAGGGGCAGGGACCCCACCACAGGAGCTTCTGTCCCCGTGGAGTTTGGGTGTGTCGCCCTCCCGGTGTGGA
The DNA here is from genome assembly GCF_902729225.1 of Pteropus medius. Taxonomy (NCBI): domain Eukaryota; kingdom Metazoa; phylum Chordata; class Mammalia; order Chiroptera; family Pteropodidae; genus Pteropus; species Pteropus medius. The sequence goes on along the minus strand of NW_024350924.1, from coordinate 5,460,012 downwards.
TGTGTTCACTATCCTGGAAGCTCTCCAAACCCCATACTATTGGGGTTTTTATGGAGGTTTACCACATAAGCATGATCGATTATTAACTCCATTTTTAGTCCTTCCTTCTCAAGAGGATGGGAGGCAGGGCTGAAAATCTCAAGCTTCTAATCCTAGCACGTTCTTTCTGGTGACCAGCTCTCACCCAGGAGCCCACCCAGAGTCACTTTATTAGAACAGAAGACACTCATAATTACCCAGGAAATTAAGGATTTCAGGAGCTCTTGTGTCAGGAACTGGGGATATATATACATATACATACATACATATATATATATGTATGTATATATATCACAACATTGCAAGGATATTTGGAATTAGAGTTTGAGTTAAGCAGCGAGTAGAGGGAAGGATCAAAACATCATATAAAAAAGATTGGGAGTCAGAACGCTATCAAGTCTCTTCGTAGCAACTTCTAGTTCATCTGGAAGCCAGAAGACAATGGAACCTTCGAAGTTCTGAGAGAAAATGACTTTCATGGAAAACTTTATGCCTAGCCTATTAACCAAGCATAAGCACCACATGAACATGAACACACATTCAGACAGTCAAATGCACGCAAAGACGTGAATTACCCATGTGCCATCTCAGAAAGCGTAGGAGGACATGTACTGTATTATAATGAGTGAACAAACCAAAAAAGAATCCATAGCATCAGGAAAGAGGATACCAAACACAGAGGTAAGGGGAATTCTAGAATAATGAAGAGATGTCCCAGGATGACAGTTTATATTTGGCCTGGAAAAGAACCAGATCAGCCTGGAACAGGAGGATAGAAAACTGATATAGCTCTCTTCAAGGGGGAAAAAGAAACTGATATTTCTTGTGTTTGAGCACATTACCAGCAGATTTGTAACAGTTCTAGGAAGTTTTAAGATGAATTAGTATTAGATATGGAGAAACCTTGAGTGAAAAAAAATGAGGGAATTTTAATTCTAGGACAAACAATTTCTAAGAAAGGACATGTTGACTACTTAGCTGGGAACAATATTTATATGATCATAACACTCAACATCAAACACTGATTTAACTAAAATTGTGATAAAACTATGTGGTGGGGGGAGAACTATATATAGTTAAGGAGGGTGTTTGTGTGTTTGGTGGTGTAATAATAATAATCTTTAATACTCAGCCTGTAGTATGTGTCTTGCATTATTCTAAGTACTACACACACACAGTCTTAATTGATCCTTACATCAGTCCTATGAGGTAGATGTATTATCATTCCCATTTTTATAGGTGAAGGAACTGAGGCACAGAAAGGCTAAGTAAGAAAGCTATCTCCTCATCTTCAACAGTAATAAATAAATGGATAGCATCTAAAATTGAAGAAAGCACTGTGCACATCTTATTTAGAAACAATAAGGAAGAAATAACTACGAAGGTGGGTATCAAGGTTGAGGAAGGTGAGGCTGGAAAGAGATTAGCCTTACAAGTGTTAATACAAATAAAAGTTTTCCCTCTAAAAAAAGAAAATATATTAAATGTAGTTACCTGAGTAATAAGATAGATATGTGTAATCCATGTGAGATAGATGGATAAACAGAGATATATGAATATGTATATGAATAGATGATATCTTTTATTTACACCAGTAGCAAAACAAATCTCATCAACTTTTAGGCATGAGCTTTGGAGTCAAATAGACTTAAATATGTATCATTATTATGTTAACTTTCCGAATTATTCACTCCCTTACCTGTAAAAAGATTACGTCTCCCCCTGTTGTCATGTAGCTTGCAGAACCTTCCTGTGTGAGAGGGAATCCGTCCCCAGGGGCTTCTGGATCGGTGAGCTCCCCTGTGCTGAGCCAGCCTGTCCCTTCTCTTGTTTTTCTACTCAGTGAGTAGCTAGAGTGCTAAAGTTGGGGGTCTCGAATTTTTCTATAGCTTCGTCTATCTTCACATGGATCCTTCATTTTGAATTGCCAAAACTTCTGTATTTTACCTCAGTGTCTTTTGAATATGAATACTTTTCCGAGTTCATGCTTCTAATCACCTGGTCTGACCAACTGGCCTGCAGGCCGGATCCTATGGAGTACAGCGGGCTCTGTTTTATTTATTGTCTGAGTCTGAGTCAGCTTTAGTGCAGCAGCAGCTGAGCTGAGTAGCTGCCCAGAGACTTAATAGCCCACATGCCTGAAATACCATCTGGCCCTTTACTTGTCCACTTCTGATCTAGATTACTGGAGTAACTTTATGTTTGTCTCCTTCACCCCTCATTATCACTGAAGCTGGTTGTTGTTATCGTGTTTCTGTTTCAACAAAGTTTGATTATTTTTCTCATATTTAAAACTGTTCTCTGACTTCCTAGTATCCTTCCAATAAATTCACATTCCTAGCATGATTATGATCTTTACAGTATGGCTTCTGCTTACCTCTCCAGTTTCTCTCCTCCCTGCTTTTGGAGTTCTTGAACTTTCTTTGGTTTTTGTCATGCTGTCTTTTCTTTCTGTGTCTTCTCATATATTTTTGCTACACCCCATGCCCATGTCTGCAAATTCTTACACACCCTTCAGGTCTCAAGTTGGATATTATCCTTTGGAAATCTTTCTTTGACTTTTAAATCTGAGTTAGGTGCCCTTTACAGTTCTGTGGCGCTGTACTTGCCTTGTAATTGCTGTTTTATTCATCACATGCCCTAAGTTAGGGGTGACTTCCTTCTTTGTGCCTGACTATATAGTAGTTCGATTCTTTTAATGGCAGTAAAATGGACATTTCAGCACCCTCAGAGGTAGACGTGTCACAGGATTTAACTTGTCTTTTATCCCCTGTTAAGTACAGAGTCCAGTAGTGTGGCAATACCAGTGTTTTTGTCCCTCTGCCTGAAAGTAGGAACTGCACTGGTCAAGTGTTACGTTGGGGGCGTTAACTTAAAAATAGAAAGCCGACGCGAGAGGCAACAAAGCATTTGATAGTAAAAGAAAAAAAGGAGCTATTTGGGAAGCACTGATTCAGGCAGAGACCCAAATAGCATTCTGATTAGGGGACAGAGGCCAGAGGTGTTTATGTGAAAGGGAAGGGGACCGATGACATCAGTGGGAGGAAGACCAGCTAACATAGTGACACTAATGCCGAACAGCGTTTTTAACTTTCAGTCATAGCATCTGCTTTTTTGTTTTCCTTGCAAACAGTTCTTTGGGCCACAGTGCTGCTTTAGGCCCAGCCCAAAGGTTATTTTGCCTCATTTTAACATTCCACAGGTTTGAGGGGTAAGACTCGCAAGGCGGTTCCTCCGGGATGGCCACACCGGCTCCATTTTAAAGTGGCTCCTTTTACATTACTGTTTTTTTAAGCAGGAGCAAATGAGAGAGGGCTGAGTACAGCCCGCAGCTGGGCTCTGCACGAGGCCTCCGGACCACTGCCCTGGCAGCTCGTGGGGGCCGCCCTGAGTCTCTCCTGCTTTCTTTGCCTGGGCTGCTGGGGAGACAGTGCGGCCCGTGAGGAAATTCACTCAGCTCTCAGGGTTTAATCCCACTGAACCTTTCAGAGGCAAGCAGCCCTGTCTGATCGGAGACAAAGCCCGTCCCTACGTTGGTAAGGAATGCACTTCGTACCATACGTACAGTGAGAGGTGGCTGTCTGGTGGTTTGGAGTGAGAATGACTGGGTTAGAATCTCTCTGCCTTGGTTTCAGCCCCTGTAAAGGGAGGATAATAAAAGTACCTCTAAGGACAGTTGTGGGGACGAAATGAGTGAAACGAGTTTAATAGAAGCACACAGAAAGTGCTTAGTCGGGCTAGTTAGTGCCTGGAGCTCGTTCCCTCTCATACGTATCACAGAACGTGTAGGATAAAGCAGGAGGGTCTGAGGACAAAGCGTGGCATGTGTTTTTCATTCCTCCTTAGCCAAACACAAAAGTATATAGTGACTTTCTCATCTTTCATCTCTCAGTGGTCATACTTTATTAATGACTTCTATCCCCTTAGGCAAGAAAAATGGTGAGGGAGGTTCAGGGGGGCATTTTCCTGAGGAATCTTCTTACACTTGGCTTTACTGTCTGTCTTCCCTTTGATACCGTACACTCTGAAGATAGAGCCATATTTTGACTTAGGTATTGCTGTATGCCTAGCTCAAGAGAGAATTTGGCAGATAGAAGACACATGTTGAATATTTGTTAAGTGAATGAATGTGTTTCTGTTGCTAAGGGAGGTTTTCATAGTTTGATATTTACCCCTAGTTAATGCTAATCCTAATTTTATAACATATAGGTGAAAAGTCTAGAAAGAAAGTAGAAAAAAGAATTAGACTCTAAAGTTAAGGTACTTTAAATTTTTTTAGTTATAATAGTACTTGATGCAAATGTCCACAAGAACTATGTCTGTTAGAAAAAAATACAGCAATATTTTTACTTTTTAAATGTTAATTCTGATTTTGAATAGCACAGATAATTATTTCTCTGAATATGATTCATCTTTCAAAAATTAGAACACATATCTCTTCAAAGGGTTATTTTTTCCCTAAAATACCTAATTTTCAAATTATGATTTCTTCTTAGATATAATTTTAGTACATTTAGGGTTTTAGAATACTTTTCTCTAAAATCTGTAGTTTGTAGTTGAATTGAATAGGAATATAGTTGAATAGGAAAAAATCTATAGTTTATAGTAGAATTAGATAAAAGTTATAGTTTTATCCAAACTTATAACTATAGTTAACTAAAATTATTTTGCTGCATCTATTTAGTTAAGTAGAACTAAAGATCAAAATACTTGCTCAATATCTAAAATAGAGAAGTAGCAAATTACTGTAACCTTTCATTTTTACATTAATTTTAATGGTTAAATATCTCATATTAAAAACTTGATTAGGAATTAGCATGTACAAATGTTGATTGAGCATGAAATTAAAATTCATCTTTTTTGAAAGGTTTAATTAATGGTAATGAAACAAAATTATTAGACAATCCAGGAGTTTGAAATACAAAAGATAATTCACAAATTTACTTCCAATTCCTAATATACAGAAGGTCATTATGACTTTCAAATCCTGAGTTTTTCCTGTAGAAAACATTGTCTACGTGTTAATAAAATTTTGTAAATGCCTTTGGAACAATAATGATTAAGAAGCATTAGAATTCTACTTGGAGATGTATCAAGAACTCCATGCATTTGCCTTTTAAGAGGAATGAATGTAGTGTCTAATAATATAACATTAATTGAAGGCCCTGAAAGGATTCTTTCTTCACCCTCTGAATAAAAGTTCATGACTAGGTTTCTGGTTGAATATGATAGGTTGTTACATACATTTATAATCTCTCTCTTCTGAGTCATCACTAAAATTACATTAAAGGAATACATAAAAGGGATGTACAAAATGGATGTATCCACAAAGTCAAGGAATAAGATTGAGGAGGGCGATCTCAGCAGATGAGAAGTCAGTGCATTTTTGGAAGACGAAAAATAATGGAGGAGTGTTAGGAGAGCAGGGCATTGTCCCAGAGAGGTAAGCCAGCTGCCCTGAAGAGCTCCCCCTAAAGGCATAGGACTTGAATGCACCAGATTCTGTGTGAGACAGAGAGTGAGCTACCGGTCTAAAAATGGGAGATTGAATGAACTTTGTAAACAGAGAGGTTGGACTTCTTGGTCTTCTCTTCAACCTCTTAAAGACTAACAGTGCCCTTAGGCAGGAGACTGGTAATATTTCTCCTGAGAAAGTTAAGTGGACAGGCTCTGGGGGCAGTGAAGAAAGGACAGGCAGGAGTTGTGATAATAAAGACAGAATTGTGAGCCCTTTGTCTAATCTCAAAACTTCCATCATAGCAGTCTTCAGCTTCCCTAACCAAGGAGAATACTGGAGGATTATTTTATTATTATTATTTTTTTAACATTTTAAGGATTTGTGAATTTATTTTCTAGGTGTCTTTAATCCAGAAGACATTAAGGTAGGAAGCAAAGTATAGTTGATATAACATGTTTGTTTACAAATAATTTCCAAAGCATTTATGCAGCACTGAGTTAATTTTTAACATGCCACTTTTGATAGACTCTGGTGGTCTCTGAGGGCAAAGAAATTGATGAAAATGATAAAATCAAACTATTTTTTATGGCAATGTTTTAAGGAAGTAGTCAAGGTCTGAAAGATGGAAACATAGATGGGACCAAATGCATCAGCCCCTCCTAGGCAGAGGATGGCAATGACTAGGCCTTGGGATCATTTGGACCTGGTCACCCTATTATTATTTTTAAAAAATTATTATTTAAGTATAAAACAGTACTATATTGTATGTGGCGTAATATAGTATACAGTATTATATTAGTTATATTAGTTTCAGGTGTACAAGATAGTGATTTGACATTTTTGTATCTTACAGGGCACTGCTCCACTAATTCTAGTAATCATCTGTCACAGTGCAAACTTATCACAGTATTACCGACTACATTCCCCTTCACCGTTTTCAACCATTACCCCCATCCCCTCCCTTCTGGCAGCCATTCCTTCGGTCTGTTTTTATGAGTGTTTTTCTTATTTTGTTTATTCATTTTTGTTTTTTTTAGATTCTGCATATAAGTGAAATGATAAGTATTTTTTTCTTTTTCTGTCTGACTTATTTCACTTAGCATAATACCTTCTAGGTCCATCCATGTTATTGTACATGGCAATATTTCATTTTTTTATTGCTGAGTCACATTCCGTTGTGTATACGTGTGCACACACACAACATCATCTTAATCCATCGATCTGTGGACCTTTAGTTTGCTTCCATATCATAGCTATTTAAAATAATGTTGCAGTGAACATAGGGGTGCGTATACCTTTTCGAATTAGTGTTTTCATTTTCTTTGGATAAATACCTACAAGTGGAATTGCTGGGTTATGTGGTGGATCTATTTTTAGTGTTTGAGGAATTGTCATACTGTTTTCCATAGTGGCTGCACCAATTTGCAGGCACAGACAGTGCACAAGTGTTTCCTTTTCTCCATATACTCACCAATGCTTGTTGTTTATGGACTTTTTGCAAATAGACATTCTTACCTGTGTTAGGTGGTATCTCACTGGGGTTTTGATTTTCATTTTCCTGATGATTAGAGATGCTGAGCATCTGTTTCATATGTCTGTCTTCTTTGGAGAAATGTCTTTCCATGTCCTCTGCCCAGGTTTTGATCAGATTTTTTTTTTTTTTTGAGTTGTGTGAGTTACTTTTATATTTTGGATACCAACTGCTTATCAGATATATCATTTGCAAGTATAGTCTCCCCTTCAGTAGGTTATCTTTTTGTTTTGTTGATGGTTTCCTTTGCTGTGCAGAAGCTTTTTGGTTTGCTGAAGTCTCATTTGTTTATTTCTGCTTTTGTTTCCCTTCCTCGAAGGGTCATATCCAAAAAAATATTACTCAGACTGATGTCAGGTAGTTTACTACCTGTGTTTTCTTCTAGAAGTTTTATGGTTTCAGGCCTTACATTTGCGTCTTTAATCCATTTTGAGTTTATTTTTGTATACGATGTAAGAGAATAGTCTAGTTTCATTTTTTTTTTGCATGTATCTATTCAGTTTTCCCAACACCAATTGTTGAAGAGACTGTCATTTCCATTGTATATTCTTGCCTCCTTTGTCATAGATTAATTGACCGTGTAAGCACGGGCTTATTTCTGGGCTCTCTATTCTATTCCATTGATCTATGTGTCTATTTTTGTAGTAGTACCATGCTGTTTTGATTTTCATAGCCTTGTATATTTGATATCAGAGACTGTGATACCTCCAACTTTGTTGTTCTTTCTCAAGATTGGTTTGGCTATTTGTGGTCTTTTGTGGTTTCATATAAATTTTAGGGTTATTTGTTCTATCTCTGAGAAGAATGTCATTGGTATTTTGATAGTGATTGCATTGAATCTATAGATTGCTCTGGGTAGTGTGGCCATTTTAATGGTATTAACCCTTCCAGTCCGTGAGCACGGTATCTGCTTCCATTGTGTCCTCTTTAGTTTCTTTCCTCAGTGTCTTATAGTTTCCTGGGTACAGGTCTCTCCCCTCCTTGGTTAACTTTATTCTTAGGTATTTTATTTTTAAATTTTTAAAATTTTTCAATTGTAGTTGACATACAATATTATATTAGCTTTAGGTGTACAAAATAGTGATTAGACATTTATGTACTTTATGAAGTGATTTCCCCCAATAAGTTTAGTACCCCCTGACACCATAGGTAGTTAGGACAATATTACTGACTGTATTTCCTATGCTGTACTTTATATCCCTGTAACTGAGTTTATAACTGCCAATTCATATATCTTAAACCCTTCCCCTTTTCACCCACCCCTCAACCCCCTCCCATTTGGCAACCATCAATTTGTTCTCTGTATCTATGAATTTGTTCCTGTTTTGTTTACTCATTTGTTCTTCAGATTCCACGTATTAGTGAATCATGTGGTATTTGCCTTTCTCTGTCTGACATATTTCCCTGGGTAGAATACCCTCTAGATCATCTGTGTTGTCACCAATGGTAGGACTTCATTCTTTTTTATGGCTGAGTAATATTGTATATATGTACCACATCTTCTTTATCCAATTGTCTATCCATGGACACTAAGGTTGCTTTCATATCTTGGCTATTATAAATAATACTGCAGTGAACATAGACGTACATGTATCTTTTTGAATTAGTGTTTCCGATTTCTTCGGATTAATACCCAGAAGTGGAATTGTTGGGTCTTATAGTAACTCTATTATTAATTTTTTGAGGAAACACCATACTATTTTCCATAACTGGCTGCACCAGTTAACAATCCCTCCAACAGTGCACAAAGGTTCCCCTTTCTCCACATCCTCGCCAACACTTGTGTGCTGATTTATTGATGAGAGCCATTCTGAGAGGTGTGAGATGGTATCTCATTGCATTTTCCTGTTGATTAGAGATGTACATCTTTCCATATGTCTTTTGGCCATCTGTATGTCCTCTGGAGGTGTCTATTCAGGTCCTCTGCCCATGTTTTAATTGGATCGTTTGGGTTTTTTTGGCGTTAAGTTGTATGTGTCCCTTCAATAGTTTGGATATTAACCCCTTATTGAAAGTATCATAGGCGAATATCTTCTCCCATTCAGTAGGTTGTCTTTTAATTTTGTTGATGGTTTTCTTCATTTGGCAGAATATTTTTAGTTTGATGTAGTTTTGTTTATATTTTCTTTTGTTTCCCTCACCCGAGGAGAAACCATATCCAAAAAATGTTAAGAATGATGTCACTGCAGCTCTATTCACAATAGCCAAGATATGGAAGCGACTTTTAAATGCCCATCAACAGACAATTGGATAAAGAAGTTATGGTTCATATATACATTGGAATATTACTCAGCCATTAAAAAAATGAAATCCTACCATTTGCAATGACTTGGATGGACCTAGAGTGAAATAAGTCAGACAGAGAAAGATAAATACCATATAATTTCACTTATATGCGGAATCTAAGGAACAAAAAGAACAAATTAATTAAAAACAGACTCATAAATATAAAAGACAATCTGGTGACGGCCAGAGGGGAGGGGGATGGGTGGCTGGGATACTTTTTAGATATTTTATTGTTTTTGATGTTATTGTTAATAGTATTTTTTAATTTCTTTTTCTGATAGTTTGTTATTGGTGTATAAAAATGCAACCTATTTCTGAGTATTAATTTTAAAGTATCCTGCTACTTTACCGAATTTAGTTTTTCTTATAGTTTTTTGGTGGACTATTTAGGGTTCTCTCTCTATAATATCGCGTCATTTGCAAATAATGACAGTTTTACTTCTTTTCCAACTTGGATGCCTTTTCTTTTTCTTGTCTGATTGCTGTGGCAGGACTTCCAATACAATGTTGAATAAAAGTGAAAATGGACATCCTTATTTTGTTCCTGATCTTCAAAAACTTTCAGCTTTTCATTATTGAGTATGTTAGCTGTGGGGTTATCATGTGTGGTCTTTATTATATTGAGATATGTTCCTTTTGCCTCCACTTGCTAAGAGTTTTTGTCATGAATCGACGTTGGATTTTTTCACATGCTTTTTCTGCATCTTTTGATATGATTACATGATTTTTATCTTTCATTTTGTTAATGCGGTGTTTCATGGTTAATTGAATATATCAATTAACTGTGCATCCCAAGAACAAATCCTGCTCAATCATGGTGTATGATCTTTTAAATGTAATTTTCTGTTTTTGTAGTGTTTTTGTCTGGTTCAGAATTTCTGTTTCTTCTTGATTCAGCCTCAAAAGATTGTATATTTCTGGAAATTTATCCATTTTTTCCAGTTTGTTCAATTCGTTGGCATATAATTGTTTGTACTATTTCCTTATTTTTTATTTCTGTGGTGTTGCTTTTCATTGCTCTTCTTTTATCTCTGATTTTATTTATTTAGTCCCTTTCTCTTTTTTTCTTGATGAGTCTGGCCAAAGGTTCATGAATTTTGTTTATCTTTTCAAAGAACCAGTTCCTGGTTTTATTGATTTTTCTTTGTTGTTTTTTAGACTTCATTTCCTTCCTCCTGTTTACTTTGGGCTTTGTTCTTTTTTTTTCCTAGTTCTTTAGGTGTAAGGTTTGATTATTTATTTGAGATTTTTCTTGTTTCTTGAGGTAGGCTTGTATTACTATAAATTTCCCTCTTAGAACTACTTTAGTTCTGTCCCATAGATTTTGGGTTGTTTTTTCATTTTCATTTGTCTCAGGATATCTTTTGATTTTTTTCCCTTGATCTCATTAACTTATTCATTGTTTAGTAGCATGTTATTTTAGCATGCGTGTGTTTGTGTGTATTTTAGTTTTCTTTTTGTAATTGGTTTCTGGTTTTACATTACTGGGATCAAGGAAGATGCTTAATATGATTTCAGTGTTCTTTAAATTTATTGAGACTTGTGACCTAATGTGTGGTCTATCCTGGAAAATGTTCCATGTGCATTTGAAAAAATGATATTCTGCTGCTTTTGGGTGAAATGTCCTAAAAATATCAATTAAGTCTATCTGGTCTAATGGGTCATATAAGGCCACTGTTTCCTTGTTGTCCTTTCTGTATGATCTATTCATTGATGTCAATGGAGTGTTAAAGTCTTCTACTATTACTGTGTTATTGTCAGTCTCTTTACGTCCGTCAATATTTGCTTTATGTATTTAGGTGCTCCAACGTTGAGTGCATTGACGTTTATTAGAGTTATATCCTCTTGTTGGCTTGATCCCTTTATCTTAATGAAGTTATATCCACTTGTTGGGTTGATATCTTTCTGCCACTGGTCATCCATGATGAATTAGAGAGGAGCACCACAGCAGCGCCCTCACAGGGTCTTCTTAGAGCCTTTCTCATACAAGTTTGCCAGCAGGCCAGCTCTCCAGAGGTAGCTCTGGCTTGCAGGGAAGCTCTGTAAGTCTTTTCTTTGTTTCTTGTTACAGCCCTTGTTTTAAAGTCTGTTTTGCCTGTTATAAGTATTGCTGCTCCAGCTTTTTTTGGTTTCCATTTGCATGAAATATCTGTTTTCATCCCCTTCAGTCTGCGTATGTCTTTTGATCAGAAGTGGGTCTTGTTTTTCTATATATTTAGCCACCGTATATCTTTTGTTTGGAGCATTTAGTCCATTTACATTTAAAGTAATTATTGGTAGGTATGTAGTTATTGCTATTTAATTGTTTTCTGATTGTTTTTATAATTCCTCTCTTATTCTCTCGCTTTCTTGTATGTTGACGACTTTCTATACAGTTTTATGTCTGGATTCCTTTCTCTTGTATATCAAATAGAATTTTGGTGTGTGGTTACCATGTGCTTCATATATATCAGCTATGTTTACTGTAGTATGTTTTATATTTATAGTTGCTTAAATTTGAGCACATTGTAAAATTACTACAATTTTTACTCACCCTCTTCATGTTTGTTTTGCCACTTTTTACTTCTGTGTGTGTATCAATTTATTGTTGTAATTACACTTGATCTTCTTTTGCCTTTTCACTTTTGTACTAGTTTTATAAATGATCTACTGCTTTTAAGTGTTTGCCTTTGTCAGTGAGAATTTTTTCTTCCCTCTGTTTTCTTATTCATATTTTTCATCTTCTAAAAGAAGTCCCTTTAACATTTCTTGGAATACTGGTTTAATGGTAATGAACTTCTTTAGCTTTTTCTCGTCTGGGAAACTGTCTTTCCTTTGATTCTAAATGATAGCCTTGCTTGGTAGGTCTGAAGACTACATTTGATAAATAAATTGGTATGGGTCAAGGTCATCTGTTGTCTGCGCCTGGCCCAGGGCCATCTGGTAGGATCTACCAATTGATCTACAGTTGGTAGCTGCCTGTGCTGGGTTTAGAGGCACCTGGAAGAGGCTACGCTGCAAACCAAAGGTGGCTGCCACTTGTGCCAGGCTGGGGGGTCACTTAACCCATTTACTGTTTGTCTTGAGGATACTCGCTGGCAGCGTTTGAGGCTGCAGCATTTACCCCGAGATAACTCGTGGGTTACAAACTTAACCTTATCCCCAAAGTTTGCTATGAAATATCTTGCTTTTGTTATTATTTTTGCATCGTTCTAGTGTAACAATAGTCTTTGGAAGCAAATGACATCATTCTATTTATAGCATTCTGTTTTTAGTAGTGATATTTCCATTTATAAAATGTAGTAATTCTCAATCTCTGAAAGTGTCAAATCTTAGAAAACGTAGCATTCCTAGGCATGATGTTAATATCGTTCTTGAACAGTCATTAGCCAAAGATTCATTTGATGAATTTGATTTATGTACACATTTCTGTTACATTAGGATTAGAGGCAAGTTCTGTTTAGAAATAACTCTAAGAATCGTTTTTATATTTTCACGTTGAAAACCAGTCAGATTTGCTTCAGCTTCAAAGAGTGCATTTATGTCAAATTAAATTAACACAGTAAGCTGACTTTTTTTCCTAAACAGGAAATGGGTTAACAAGAGGTATAGTTCACACCAAGGCAAATGCTACTTGTTTGGGGTTTGTGGACCTTTCCGAGATTTTAGTAAAGTCTGCAGAGATTTTCGGGAAGTCACAGCATGGGCATGGGCTGGATGCTTAGGTGGACTAGCCTCTGAAAGATGTTTGGTTTGTCATGTGAATCGAGTGGAGCTAGTTCTCAGAGAATCACCAGGGTGGGACAAGATTGTTGTTAACCAGGTTAATGAGACTCAGATATGATGAGTGCCTACCTGTGCTTGCAGGCTATGGGCGGGAGTGGGGGCACTCAGCAGAGGATTTGCCGACTTTGTGGGGGAAGGCTCAACAAAGGAACAAAATGGTGGAGAGAGCTACTCCTCCAGGCTTCACCCTGAAGTAAGAGAGTTTAGTTCCTCCCTGTATGTCACTGGCTCCTTTTGAGCTGATGTACCAGTGCTGGAGTTCAGAGTGAGTGAGTCTGTCAGCGAGTAAGTTCATGCACAGGCCCTTTAAGAGGAGTGCCTGGTACTCCAGCCACCCTCTGTCTCACTCAACCACAAACTCAGCTGGTTTTCACAGTCGGATCTTTGGGGACTCCTCTTCCTGCCACTGGATCCCTGGGCTGGGAGCCTGCTGTGGGGCTGAGACCCCTTGCTCCTCAGGGACGGCGGGGGCAGAACCTCTAAAACCAAGATATCCCTCCTGATTCTTAACTCCTCACATGGGTTTGGGACCATCCTGTTTCGCATCTCTGCCCCTCCTACCAGTCTCCACGTGGCTTCTTCTTTACATCTTTAGTTATAAGAGTTCTGTTCAGTTAATCTTCAGGTGATTCTCAAGAGTGGTTCTATAATTTAGCTGTAATTTTGGTGTGGTCGTAGAGCACACTGCTGTCTTGACTGGTAGTTCTATTTTATTCTTTTTGATGCAGTTGTAAATGGGATTATTTTCATAATATCTACTTCTATTTGTTCATTATTAGTGTATAGGAATGTGATGGATTTCTGTATATTAATTTCATATTCTACTTTACTGAATATAGGGTTTTCTATGTATATTATGTCACCTGCAGATAGTGATAGAGGATTATTTTAAAGAGCCTTGAATGTCTGCATAATAAATGCCTCCAGAGACTGATAATTGATTATTCCATCAATGTGAATGACCCCAGAAGAACTGTCTCCTGATAAGACATTTGGTGATTCCTTCAGGCTTTCTGCTTGGTTACCCTGCAGTGAAGCCCTAAATCTATAAGCTACACTCACATACCCAGAGCTTCTCATAAGTTTTTTTAATTGAAGTAAACCACATTCGGTAAACATAAATATACTCATGTGTACACACATATAACAGAATTATAAGTTTACAGCTTGAGGAATTTTCACAAAAAAATATACTGTGTAACAAGCACTCAGATCAAGAAATGGAACATTAGCTGTCCCACAGAAGCTCCCTTCACATGCTCTTCCAGTCACTGCCAGCAATGAAGGTAACCAGTAACCTGACTACTAGCACATAGATTAATTGTGCCTTTCTTTGAATTGTATATAAATGAGATTATACAGTACATATCCTTTTGAGTCTAATTCCTTTTATTCACAGTTACGTTTGTGAGATTCATTCACATTGTCGCACAATTGTAGTTTATTCAGTATAACACCACAATTATTCTACTGTTGATGGGCTATTTCCATTTGTTACTGGTAGGTAATTTACAGTTTGGAGCACTTATAAATAATACTTCTATGAACAGTTTGTGTACATTATTTAGTGACATAGATACACATTTACCTTGAGTATATACTTAGGAGTAGAATATTGGGTCCATTGGGTTTTTAACTCTGCATTGTAATATATAAATGGACAGCCAGTGATCACTAGATATTTGAAGAAATCCTCTAATATGAAAGAGAATAGACATGAACTCAAAGAATTAAAATGAAAATTTAATAGAATTTGAGGAAATTTACAGAAAGCAAAGCAAAAAGACAAAAAAAGGTAGAAAATAGGAGACAAAAGTTAAAAGGTTTAGAAGGTAAGAACTATAAAAATATAGGAAAACTGTAAAACTAAAAGACATGAATTTTCGTATGGAAAGGATTCTCAGCACAACAGATGATAAAAGATTCATATCAAGGCACCTCATTATGAAATTTCTGAACACCACGAATAAAGTGAGGAGTTGAGGAACGAAACTATTCACGTGCAAAGGGTCAGGAATCAGATGGCATCGGAAGCTAGAAAACAATGGAACAATGTCTGAATTCCTGAGGGAAAATTATTAATTCAGAATTCTATACCTAGTGTAATTTTAAAAAGTGAAGATAGAATGAATTCATTTTTAGAACATGCAGGGATTCAATATATTCGTGACCCCTTTCTCAGGAAGCTACTGAAGGATGTGCTCCAAGAAGACGTGGGATATAGGAAGTAGGGGTTCTCCATACCACAGAGAGCGATGGATGGAATTGTCAGGGTGACAGTGAAGAGAAGTTCTGGGATTATAGCTGTGTAGCAGGCCAAAGAGCAACAAGTCCAATTGGAGCAGAAAGATAGAGGGTTCTGGCAAGGGTGTTGCCAAGAGTTTTTTAAAAATAATTTTTAATATAATTTTTTAGAGAAAAAGGACTTTGATTAAATTTGAGTATTTGAATATTTGCAAAATGGTAAATATTTTGACCTTATAAAGTAAATGGAAGAATGTAATATAGCTTATCGAGAATGATATTTCATGGTGATCATACTGTAATTACTGATTGATCTAAAAATCAGTATGTTTTGGAGAGTAGAAGTTAGGATGCGTGGGGATCAGTAGTAAAAGAGAGCTGAATTCTTATATACTATTTAGGAGTCAGTAGATGATTTCTCAAATCAGTAAATTTAAAAATAGCAATATAAACATTATTTAGAAGTATGGAAGTAAATACCAAGAGCCACAGCTAAAAAAAAAAAGATGAAAGTTATTTATTTTTAATGAATAAAATTGGGAGGGAAGAGATGGGTCACGGGATTAATATTTTTCTCTTACTGATCTTTTGGCACTTTGTAATTATTTTAAAAAGTGATTAGAGTGTATGCATGCGCTACTTGATAAAACTAAAAACTAAAACAAGTATCAGTGACAAGTTCCTTTAAGGAGCATTAGGATTAAATATTCCCAGTAAAAGGGAGTCAGATATAGAGAAAAAGAAACATAAGTTTACCTTTTGTATTTAAAAGGGACTTTTTCCTTTGTTTATTTCCGTTTTTGTTTTGTTTCATTCTAGGGCTTCAAAAACAAACCAAAAAAGATGGGTCACATAAAGCCAGACTTGATTGATGTTGACTTAATAAGAGGTAAGTTCTAAATTTGGTTTGTTTCCTATGTATACTATTATTTTATAGTAGCACTAAAGATTATGTTTAGATATCTTCCCTATGTGATTGTGTACTTTCATTTCCAAAAGTAATGTTCTTACCTCATCGTTCAGTCTTGAGCATTTTTTCCTCCTTTGCTTTAGTACTGTGTGGCTACATAAATTACATGGTTTCCATAAGGATGAAGGAGGGGTGAACTTGGAGACTCACTGTTGTGTAATTAAGAAAAATATATTGCATAACATTCAAGTGAGCCAGACTTATTTTGAGCTCCTATCCCAGAGATAGAGGCAAGAAGTTATTACATTCAACAAACATTTTTGCTCTCACTTGTTTTTAATAGTGTTTCAAGTGGGTATTGCTATAGTGCATGTAAAGGTTTGACGTTTTGTTTTATTGTATATTTAAAGGCTCAACATTTGCCAAAGCCAAACCTGAAATTCCATGGACATCCCTGACTCGGAAGGGGCTTGTTCGAGTTGTGTTTTTCCCATTGTTCAGCAGTTGGTGGATTCAAGTTACCTCTTTAAGAATCTTTGTTTGGCTGCTACTGCTTTACCTCATGCAAGGTAATTGGAGGAGATGGAATAAGTTATGGCAGTTGTTTTTTTTGCTGCTTTTGCTATTAGATAATGCAGACCTTGCTGTTCTTACATTGACCCTTTTATTTGATGGTTTAAAGTTCAAAGAAATGAAGGGATGCACACCATTTGGAGATCATCTTAAAATTATTAGTTCACAGAGAGCAAATACAATTGTTGCAGTCTCCCTTCCTGAACTTCTTCCCACCTGCCTCATTGGCCAGGCCTTCTGTCTTCTCTTTGACATTTGAATATTGGATTACTTCCAGGGTGGATCCAAGATTCTCTACCCTTCTAGGTATTTTCATCAAGCTCCATTGTTTTAAATATAGTTGATATACTGGTGATTCTCAAATTTATATCTTCAGGCCTGATCTCTGTTGAACTTCCTACTTGTACATCTAATTGCCTGCTCGATATTTCCATGGAGATTTAGTGGGTATCTTGAATTTATATCCAAAATGGAACTCTTGATTTTTTTTTTTTTTTACAATTTTTTTTTTTTTTTGCAAAAGCATGTTCCTTTTTTGGACCTCCCACATTTCATTAAATGATACCAGCAACTGCCCAATTTTCAAGTGAAAACTAAGTCTTCCTATTCTACTCTGCCATCAGCTCTCACATCCCATCTGTCACCAGGTCCGTGAGCTCGACCTCCAAAGTATGTCTTCAGTCTGTCTGTCTCAGTCTCCGCTGCCACCATCAGAGTCCACAGCACCAGCATCTCTGCTTAGACCACTGGAATGACGTCTGCTCTGATCTTCTTTCTACCAACCACTCTTTTCACAGCAATTAGAAAAATCTTTTAAAACAGAAACTGTGTTGCGTCATGTTCCTGCTCATAACTTTTTAGTGACTTCTCATGGCCCTTAGAAAGAAAATGCAAACTCCTGAGCACTCCTTCCTGCTAACCTCTTCGACGTCACGTCTCACCCTTCTCCTCCGTGCCCGCTCTGGGCATAATGGCTTTTTCTGTGCCTCACACAGAACTTTTCTTTCTTTTTGAAACAATCTTAAGCCTTTTCACATGGCGATCTTTTTTCTTTTTCAAGATCTCAGTTCAGATGTAACTTTCATGGAGAGTCTGTCCCCACATATGCTTTCTAAATTGTCCTACATTCCCCAGCCACTATCCCAGGAGTCTATTTTGATTTCTGTATTAATTAATTTCTGTATTCATTGATTAAACTGCCTGATTTTTTTTTTTTCTCTTCTCACAATGTGCAGGGACTCACTTCATTCTCTTTACCACTATATCGCCACCGCCTACCAGGAAAGCTCTCTGAAAGTGCGCAGTGTACACTGCTTAACCCTGTGCAAAAAGACTCGAATGAGAACAGAGAGAAGCGAAAGTTGGGTTAGGGTGAAGGGTTTAGGGTGATTTTTGTTTTCTCATGTCAGTTCTTTTTGAATTAAGTTATAGAATGAATAATATCTATAAATGTATGTATTTATGAGTTTAATTAAAGTTGTGACAATGCTGTTCGATAGGATTTCTGTGATCATGGAAATTTCTTACATGATCACGGTAAATACAGTAACCATTAGCCACGTGCGCCTATTGAGTACTCAGAATGTTAGTGTGAATAAGGAACTGCATTTTAAATTTTATTTCATTGTACTTAAGTCTTTACAACTATCATTTTAATGGTTGTATCATTTTCCATTATATGGACACACCACTTAAAACTCATTTTAATGTCTGTATAAATCTATCATCTGAATTTACCATAAATACTGTTTTATAGCTACGTAGTATTCCATTATGTAAAACTTTATAAAACCATAGTATATACAACCCTTCCCATATTGTGAGCATTTAGGTTGCTTCTGTTTTTTATCGTTATGCCATCATGAACAAAATTTTCTATATTTTATATTTCTTTAGGATTTATTCTCCAAGACAATTAATAGGCCAAAGAGCGTCAACATTGTAAGGCTTTTAGTACATATAGTGAAATTTTCGGTGCCACAGTTCTTTTGGAAAGTAGTGGATGAGAGTGCCTGTTTTACTGCAATCTTAGCAGCATCATTATAATTTGGAAATTGTTACATAATTTGATGTACAAAAACTATCATTTTTCTCATTTAATGTGCATTTCCTTGGTCATTTGTAAGCGGAAAGTTAGCTATTTTCCCATGTGTGTGTTATTGAAGAATTTGTTTCTTTCTCATCTGGATAAGTTATACGTATTAGGTTTTCACGTATACTGCCGTCTGTTTCTGGGCTACATACTCTGCCCGTCAGTTGTACGGTTATCCTCATAGATCATTGTGCTGCCAGGAAGGGCTAATGTGCAAGAAGAGGTGTTAAAGGAAATTACGTGCTTTTACTTGTGGACTTTATAAAATGATAGATTTTTGTCGAAATAATTTGTGCAGTTGCTCAAATTGGTTTTAAAGATGAGCCCTAATGTTTTACATTTTCGAAACCTCTTCTTTTCAGTCATAGCACTCGTGCTGTATTATATGATGCCCATTGTGAATGTAAGCGAAGTGCTTGGACCCTTGTGCCTTATGTTACTCATGGGAACCGTCCACTGTCAAATTGTGTCTGCTCAGATAACAAGGCCATCCGGGAGCAACGGGAACCGGAGGAGAAGGTGAGATGGGGCAGTAGCTCTTGGTGTGCTGTTCTCTGGGAAAGGCATTTTAGACATTTACAAAGGCTTCGGTTAAAGTAATAAATCTTTCGATTTGCATATATTTTTTGTTATTTTT
The DNA here is from genome assembly GCF_902729225.1 of Pteropus medius. NCBI lineage: Eukaryota > Metazoa > Chordata > Mammalia > Chiroptera > Pteropodidae > Pteropus > Pteropus medius. The sequence continues at coordinate 5,440,477 of NW_024350924.1, read as the reverse complement.
TGGCCTAAAAAAAACCGAATACTTTGCTTTTCACTTTTCTTCTTGATGTGAAGAAACCTCGTCATGAACTTTTAATCCAGCGTGGGATTTTTGTTATTTAGAACAGTTGCTTAAAAGGAAATTCTTATACTATTCCTATGTTATTTTTTTTAGTTGAAAATGAATTTTTCTTGATTTTATTGTCCTATATTATTATTAAAATTTATAAATAATGCTTTTGCAACAACATTCTCCAAATTCGGTTTTAATTAAAATTTGGTGAAAATTTTGATTTTCAAGGATCCTAGTACATTGGGTTAGTGTTACTAAAATTTTTTTTACCTTTTTCAATAGTGTATAATAAAAATGGATTTCTAAGTGTTCTAAACTTTAAATAAAGATTAATTTGACTTTTCTACACATTGAATTTGTCATGTTTTTATTGGTTATGTGCTATGTGTGGGTTTTGAAATCGTTAAAGGTTTCTCAAGTATATGTGCTATTATCTTTTCTCAGAATATCTGCAAATTTTTGTTCCCCTAAGCAGTTACTAAATAAGACTTTTTTCATTTGGTGCACTGAATTTTAACATATTCTTCTTGAATATTATTTTCAAAACAAACTTTTTTTTTCTCCTCAAAAAAGATTCCTTGAAAATGCGGTGCAAATGATTTAACGTTCGCTGAGGAAATCAAATGCTGTGTTGTGTCTTGTCGGTATTTATAGGACGTATCTCGTAACTGCATAGGACATCAGTAATAAGAGATCAGTTGCTATTATTTTGTGTCCTCCTGTTTAAATGTCAAATGAGTAGATTTCTGACATCTGTATTAAAAAAAAAAAAAGTTTCTTCTGCTAGCAGTGCCTGAAGAGACTCTTAGTGATACATGCGAACATTTTCCTTCTAGTAACCTCTTTGAATAGCAGTTCTGTTTAATGGTTGAACAAAATAATAGCACAGGACTTCGGTTTGGAACCCGTTTTTGCCCTTAAGTCAGAAATATTCCTGCAAATTAATTCTGTTAAATGAATTTCGCTATACTTAGTTTCAGGTAGTAATCTGTTAGTAAAATTTCCTGGAGGAATATTTTGGGGAGAAATAGAAAAGGTCTTGAATAATCTGAATTTGTTGAAACATTTTTTATAGAAAATTACGAAAACCTGTAAATGGTGATGGGAGCCGAGAAAATGGAAATAACTCCTCTGATAAAGTCAGAGTTGTGGAAACGGTGGAACCTGCACCCACTGGTGGTAGTTTTTGGGGGACTCTCTTTGGCAACAGGTGGGAAGTCTTTGGAATTTTTACTTAATTTTGTATTCACATTAGTGTTTACGCAGTGTGTAATCTGATTAGGTCCTAAGAGTACATAGTGCAAACTTACTACCATTGTGGAGTGATTTTAAAGGGCTCTAAAATGAATTGCTTACTCAAAATGTTCCTACTGTCTTGTCATCTTACCAGTAAGTCCAGTAAAACCATAAAAGTTTTATTCTGTTTGATCTTTAATGATTTTTTAGACCACAAGATTACAGAAATATAAGTACTCTGGAAAGGTAAATAGTTTAAGCTATGTGAGCCAACATCATGAGACAAAGATGGGGTATTTGTCAGTGTGAAAGCTGATCACCTCCTTAGAAATGGGAGGCAGGACAGAAGGCTAGTGTCGACGGGCTATAGGACAGAAAGGGATGGAGATCCGAGACAGATTCCACCTTCTTCCTGATCTGGCAGGCCGTGGCAGCACTAGTGACAGCACAAGATAAGGAAATACTTATCTTGCCATATATTAATGAGTATGACTGAAAAACAAAGTTCTTTCACAGTTCCTCTTTTGAAGATGAAGTATGTTCACATATTTTCTAAAGATATGTTTACACTCTAGTCAAAGTGTTTGCGTTTTTCATACTGAACATTGTGCTGGGCACTGGGAATCTCCATTCTCAGTAATTTTACCATCTAATTAGGAAGGTAAGAGTAGCAGGTATGATGCAGACACAGCAAAGTAAAAATATAAGTGGTTACTTGCCGACTAAAGGCCACGTGGTTCAGCAGATGGAGTGATTGTTCTGTGGTGAAGGAGTCAGCAGGAGTCATGAAGGAGCTGAGAGCTGTCAGGTTTTGAAGGATAGGAGAGGGGGGCACATTTTATCAAGTGGCACAGGCAGGCGATGCGAAGTCGGGCTTGGCACCTCGAGAGAGAGAGTGGAGAGGACTGTGGACCTGCTTCCTTGCAAAGCTGAAGTACAAGCTTCCTCTCAAGTGACCGGAGTCTTTGGAGACTAGCATTAGCTATAGTCTGTCTCTATACCCTTAGCAAGCTAGAAGTCTGAAAAATGTGATTTCTCAATTTTCTTGAGTTTCAGAATAATACATTGTACTCCTAAGAAGAGAGCGATTTAATGAAAGATGGTACTACTTTCAGAAACTAGTCAGTAATCTTTCTTTCTTTTTTAAAAAATAGGATTAAAAGAGTAAAATTAATAAGTAACAAAGGGACCGAACCTGACCTTGACTCAAGTTGTCTACATCCTATCATCAAGAAGAAACAGTGTCGGCCAGAGATTAAACTATGGCAAATGACAGAGAAAGCAAAATTTTCAGATGGAGAAAAATGCCGTAGGGTAAGATTTCATTGAGTATAAATATAACAATAAACTATTTTTCTGTGTAAAATTTTCCTGTTAGACTCTGTTAGAGATACAAAATGGATGCCAATAGGTTTATATAATTTGTCTTAACAAATAAGTGAAATGTAAACCACAGGACATGAAAAGGAGATTGTCGCTTGAAGACAGTAACTTATTCTTCTAATTTCTAAGACTAGAACTCGTTATTGCTTCTGCTACTGTTGGCAATAGGCTGGTAGGCGTAGAGGTGGCCGTGTCATTCTGGAGAGGGGTGACAGTATGGTAAAGTTTAGGAAACTATTTTCTACATTTAGGTGGAGATGTTCTGCTCTGTCTGTGACTACACTTCTACTTTGTAGTCTTGAAATCTTTTTCTCATTTGTTAGACTATGGCATTTCATAATTACAAAAATAGCTAATATTTTTGAGTCATACTATAGCCAGGCACTATTCTAAGCCTTTACGTGTGTTAATGCATTTTATTTTATTTTTTCAGCAGCTGTATGAGCTTGGGGCTTTTATTATCATTGCTTTTCAGATGACGAAACTGAGCCCCAGAAAGATACAGTAAATTGCCTAAGGTCACATAGCTAGTAAGCTGAGGAGCTGTGATTCAGATATAATGACTCGAGCCTGTGCTTCTTACGGCTGCATAACACTGCCTCATTATTTAGGCTGTTTAGTTTCAGGTTCAGTATTTTTCCTTACTGAGATCAAGCACTACGTGGGTATGTTCAGTTTTGGTTTGGGTGACTTTTACTGCTTCGTAGTTTTACATGCTTTTTTGTTTTTGCACGTGCAGTTCACTAAGAGTATTTTGGGCTATCCTCTGTGAAAGAGTAACGTTCTCTTTGTAGGAGGCTTTTAGGCGTGTGGGTAATGGGATGTCAGATGATCTGTCAAGTGAGGAAGATGGTGACGCCCGGACACAGATGATGATATTGCGTCGGAGTGTGGAAGGAGCCTCAAGTGACAACGGTTGTGAAGTCAAGAATAGAAAATCCATACTTTCAAGGCACATAAACTCTCAGGTAATTTTTATTTTAGTTAACAAAAGTATAGGCATTAACTTCTACATCACTGAATAGTAACAGGGTATTTAACATGTTTTCCTATTGTTTGTTGGCTTGATTTTGGGCAGGTAAAGAAAACCACGACCAAGTGGTGTCAGATTGTGCGGGATTCAGACAGTCTAGCCGAGTCAGAATTTGAATCAGCAGCCTTCATTCAGGTAACGAATCCTTTTAAGAGATCATTATTCAAGGCTCGTTGTCAAGTATAATAACTTTACCTATTCCTTTTTGATTGGTTGTCCCAAGGTACTGTGTATATTTGCTGGTCCCTCTCCTGCCTCCAGCTCTCTGTCCACCTGTCGGCAGCTTCTGTATGACTACTCACCCTGAGAATGAGCATGAACTCTTTTCTCTTTAACTCTTATTTTAAAAGTGTCATAGGTGATGCTCAGAAAGAGGTTACTCAATCCTCACGTGATGAATTTACTTAATATTCACTTGGAATATGGAGTTCATTCTTAAGCATCATTCCCACATTAGGTGGTGAGGACAGATTTTGGGGAAAGGATCCCTGCGACATGGGAGCAGTAATCCCAACAGGGCTGATGAGCGTATTGTACATTTGGAATATTATAATGCTGAGGCGAGCAGCATAGGTGGTGGTGTGGTTTTGGTTTTGATTGACAAGGCAGGCAGGGTCATGGAAAAACTTTCATATTTATGTGTGTACTGAAGGAGAGCTGCACAGCCCATCCTGTTCTCTGCCTGATTATCCTTTCCATGTGTGACTGGGCCCCTGGACGTGACTAGATCTGTAGTCACAGTCTCAGTGTTTAGACGAGGGTAAACCGTGGGTGTCAGAGGCTCTGCCGTGCCTGCATCCAGAGTAGGTCCTCTGGTTGTGCTTGCAGGAACCGCTCCATCCCAGGATACCTTGGTCGAACAACCCCCTGACTTGCCAGTAACTTCTTAAAGGGAGTTCTTTTTAAAGCTCTGTTTGTCGGAGAGCCCTCAGAGTTTAACATTGAAATATTAAAATGTATTATTGTTATGCGAAGGCTTGTGAGCAAATGAATACACGGTGATCAGCTTATGAAAGCTTGCCAGCCATCGCCATAGATAATTTGTTTTAATTTTATTTCAGATGTAGCGTTTTTTTTAAAAATAAATACACTTTTTTTTTTTTTCCTTTAAAGGGCTCTAGATCTGGCATTAATGGTGGCTCTCGAAACCTCAACATGTCCAGAAGAGACTCAGAAAGTACCCGCCATGACTCGGAGACTGAGGATATGTTATGGGATGACCTGCTACACGGCCCAGAGTGCAGGTCATCTGTCACCAGTGACAGTGAGGGGGGCCATGTGAATACCCTTCACTCAGGGACCAAACGCGACCCCAAAGAGGATGTTTTTCAGCAGGTATGTAAAGGTGATGGTAATAATTGCTAATATTATGTACTTACAATGTACCAAACACTGTATTATCTCATTTAACTTTATAATAACCCTTAAGGTAGATGCTATTATTATCCCTAATTTAGAGATGAGGAAATTGAGCATAGCTTGTAAGTGAAGATGTTGGGATTAGAACTCAGGGGGAGGTACTCTAGAGTTGCCCTAACCTAATTTTTTCTTCATAATACTTTCTCTCATTATTTTCCTTAGAATGATCCTTAATGTTCATTTTATAAGAGCAAGGTTGTTTAAATGGCATAGTAACCTCATATTACGTTTTCATAGACATCACAGTGTTATATGTGAGTTACTAGGAAATGCTTTGCTTGTTTCTATAATGTATAAACCAAGTGATGCTTTTAATTTTAGGTTTTATACTAATATCACAAAATCACATAGCCTAGAATTGGATATTCCTTAGGTATTTCAACCTTCCACCTGAGGTAGATATTTGTTTACCAACCATCACGTCGTATAGTTTCTGCTTAGGAATATTGTGACATATCTAATGAGGATAATATAAAGTGCTTGGCACAGTGCCTGGCAAAGAGTAAGCACCTAATAAATGTTAGCATTGCTATTAATATCTCCATGAGATGATCAGTCAGGCCTCTGCTTAAATACCTGTGGAGTCGGGGTGATTATTTCATGAGACAGCTTGTTCCACTACTGGATAGATTAAATGATTAAGAAACGGTTCTCATACCTGCCTTTCAGATGTTTATTGACAGCTGTCATGATTCCTCTTAGCGTTTTGTTCTTTAGGCTAAATATCTCCACAGTGACTAACAAATAGTAGATGATGGATATGCATTTGTTTGATTATTGAATTTCTTGATTCTAAGATATCATTGATTTAGGTTACACATTTTTATGAAAAAAATCCTGGTCCATTAATGTATAGAATTTAAAAAAACCAGAAACAACATACTTTTTCTCATTAAAGTTTTAAGTTTCTGTCTCCAATTTTGCTATCAAAGTTTGAATATAAATATTCTTTACATTCGATCTGAAGATTCACCTAAATCACATAAACTTTCAGTAGTTATGGGTAGCATCATAATGATCTTGACCTCCTTTGCACTGTTGGGATTTGCAATGTAATATTAAGGCATATGTAAGTGTAATTAGGTAAGATAAACTCACTGTGTCAGTTGGAATTTGTCATTTCCCAGTCCTCTCATCTAGCCTGTCCTCTGTTTCCGAATGCCACCGCTAACCACCCAAGGCAGAAAACATGGCATCATCTCTGACCTCCCCCTCTTCACCATGTTCCTAATTGGTCGTCACTTTCTCTTGCTTCTGCTGTATAATATCCACATCTGTCCTCGGGTGTCCACCCTGCTCGGCGCACGCCGTCAGCAGCCTCGTCTGGGTCATCACAGCAGCTTCTCTGAGCTCGCTCCCCTTCGTACCATTTTCCACGCTGCAGCCAGAATGATGTTTCTGAAATACACATCTGATGCCGTTCCCCTTACAGTCCTTTAATTGCTTTTCTTCCCCTTCTGGATTATTTACCTCCGTTCTTTTATTTTTCTGATACAGTCTCATCTCTGACCATCCATTCTGTGCTCCTCAGATGGTATACTTTAACTCAGCTGAACTTCCGGTTTCTGAAATGTACCATTTTCATGTGCTTCCGGGTCTTTGCACATACTGATTTCTTTGCCTGGAGCGCACTTTTCTCCAGTCACCATTCGTTCGGCTCACGCCTTTTGATTTTTCAGGTCCTGGCTTGAGTGGTACTTCCCTAGGAAGCCTTTCCTGTGTACCCCTAAAGTAGTACTCCTTCCTTCCCTTATCACGTGGCGTAGTGACTTCATTTAATCAGGTCTCTATAAGTCTAAGCTCCTTGATGTCAAGGACCGCATTCATCTTGCTCCCCGTTGTGTCCATAGCGCATACTACACAGTAGGTGCTTAGTAAATATGTTTTTAACCGAATCAGCGAGCGCTCATCAGCATTATGCTAAGCGCTATGTTAATTTCAGAAAAGGGCAAAATGAGCAGCTCTTGGTGATCCGAGGGGACCACGTGGGTGAAATGGCACTTGAGCTGGTACTTGAAGAATAAGACATGATATGGCAGAGGAATTGGGGCTGTTTTCATTGTGACCTTCTCTTGAGCTTTCTGTGCTTTGCTGTGTCCTTATTAGACCAGGCTTAACTCCTCAGTTACCATGTGATATCTAAGGTCTCATACCTAACTTTCTACTACCTCTCATACCTAACTTTCTACTACCCACAACATAGTTGTGTTGCTGTAGAAATACTTTCCTCCTTAGTATCCCATGAATACACCAAGCTTGTCCTCGCTTCCACACATGTAGAGAGGAAAGCAACCGTGAAGATCACGGAATCCTACCTTCCGCATTGTAGGAGACACTTAGCCACTCTCCAGGTAAGAAAATGGCTCCGTTAAGAAAAAAGGGCCAGCAAATCAGCGTCAGAGAGATGGTAATTGGAATGATGAGCTCTTTAAGGGGAGAGGATAGAATGATGAGGCCGACCACTGGTAGAGGTAGCCTGGGAGCTGGACAAAGGGGAAGAAATTCAATGAAGAATGAAGGTCTGGATAGAAATTGTTTTATATTTCTCTTCTCAGAATCATTTATTCTGGCTTCAGAACTCAAGTCCTGCCTCTGATCGAGTTAGTGCGATAATCTGGGAAGGAAACGAGTGCAAAAAGATGGATATGTCTGTGTTGGAAATAAGTGGCATCATTATGAGCAGGGTAAGATTGGATAAGTTTTGAGAGTTTTCAAAACGCCTATTTAGTGATCTGCACCTATTTCATAGCATTTTAGTGCTCAGAACACTCATTCTCCTTTTGAAACACAAATATGTGTGTTTTTAATTCTGTCGTCAGAATCTTTACTTGGTAGTAACTTTTTAGATTTGCTACAGAGGTGTCTGTGAGCATGAGTGTTCAGACATGCTCTTCAAATATTTCTTATCTCATGTAAGCCTAATTTTTAATAAGTTCTAAAAGTCATAAATGTGTACATCATTTTTATTTGTACTTTTTTGATTTAAAACAGATTTAGTTTTTAATAATCCAGTAGTATTTGATAAGTACTGCTTCGTAACTCCACTCAGCTGTGCATTAATGATGGCCATTTTGAATTAATTCCCAGGTGAATGCGTATCAGCAAGGAGTAGGTTATCAGATGCTAGGTAATGTCATCACCATCGGATTAGCATTTTTTCCTTTTATATATCGACTTTTCCGTGAGAAGAGCTTTGACCAGCTGAAGTCCATTTCAGCCGAGGAGATCCTGACTTTCTTTTGCGGGGCACCACCTGTTACACCTGTTATTATTTTGTCTATGATTAATTTTTTTGAACGATTATGTCTTACGTGGATTTTTTTTTTCATGATGTGTGTGGCAGAGAGAACATATAAACAGGTTGGTTGAAAATTTAGTAAACTTTCTTACTTCTGCTTTTGTATGTGATCTTCCATTGAGTCGTCTTTGTTCTCATGATTTCTTCTTTCTCCAAAAGTGAATGTGGGCAGTGAAGGGTGGATAAGTAGACTTTTGGTGTTTGTAGGTTTAACACTTGTGATGTTGGTTATTCACAGATGACTTATAATCTGAAATTTCGCTGCGCCCAGATGTAGGAGCCAGTGGCTTAGCCGGTGAGCGAGCCTAGCTGACTGCTTAGCACCTGCGCTTTAGGGCGCTTTGGCTGTTTTTTATCCATAGTGTGTGTGGTAACTCTCAAAGTGAAAATGCTTCTGGGAAAGAGGTCCAAATGAGAATTAAAATGATTGAAATTCAATAAGAATAGGGGTTGAGGACTTAATATAGTGGTGATACATGTAAAAAAAACACATGATTTCGAATGGAAATGTAATATGGGAGTAAGCAGGACTTGTGTCTAAACATTTGTTTGTGAAGTTGGGGATTCACAAAGGTCTCCAAAGAATGTTTGTTGAAAATGTCAAGAGCATGAAGAAGTATATTATTGCATCATGTGCTTTGGAAACAGGGCAGTGAGCTACTAACAGCTTTTCACTGCCTGTCTTAGTGGTCTCTGATTAGAACCTCATCCTTTCAACATTTTTTATATGCTGGGAATGTTGTTTACAATTATAGAAGTATACAGAGACACATATGTACATTTCACTGTAATTTTTTTTAACCTCCTCTAGAGATTTTTATTTGCAAAACTCTTCAGCCATATTACTTCTGCCAGGAAAGCTAGGAAATATGAAATACCTCACTTCAGACTTAAAAAGGTGGAGAACATTAAGATATGGTTATCTCTGCGTTCCTTTCTAAAGGTGAGTTTTATTTAATTAACAACATATGCAAGAATATGCAGAAAGTGTGCTCATTGAAATTTCTGGCAGCAGATGCTCACTAGGAAGTGTAGTCCTGTACACTGGACAGGTTGTCAGTGGCTGACAGACTCGCTGGACATTAATTTGGACGTGATACATCTGCAAAGCTGGTAGAGGGTAGTAAATAAGAGCTTAGAAAGGGAAAAGAAAATTTAAATTCATAGGGCAGAGTGATAAATTGAGTATTGCATCTTTTTTTGATTTTTTGGTAAGTATTCTAGCTATAAATATGTCAGTGAGTCAATCATGCCCTTAATTTGGAACAGCATGGATTTCAATGCTTAAGTAACGTTGAAGATGTCCAAAATATATTAATCCTATGTCAGAAACTTCTTATAAATGTTTATTTTCACATTAATGTAGTAAAACTCAGTGTTCAGGATGTGAGGGCCGTTGCTGGCTCTAACGGTGGTCTGACTCGTGAACCTATGTGTCTCACCCCACAGAGACGGGGTCCGCAGCGTTCGGTCGACGTGGTCGTATCTTCAGTCTTCTTACTGACACTTTCGATTGCTTTCATTTGTTGTGCCCAGGTAAAAGTTCCACACCTGTTTTAGACCACGTCACTGTGTTTAAGTACATATATTTTTAATGTGTCTACATTTCTTTAGCTATTTCGAATACTCGTTAATTTTCCTAACTTTTGACATGGGTCATTTTGAAGTCTTTTAAGACCCTGGGGTCACTCAAATTTAATTTCAGTTGGTAAATTTTGACTGATAATAAGGCGCTCATACCGTGATGGTGGCAAGGCCGTGATTTTTGCATATCATATCCCTAGTTTTTGCATATCATATCTTTTTCTACCCTATTTCATTTATTTTGACTTCACATTTTAGTTGTGTCTTGTGATCAGCATATTCTTTGTTTGATCGCCTATTTCTTAATTCAGCCTCAGTCTTAGTGTTTTTGGAGTATCCGGCCCATTTAACCTTAATGTAATTATTATAACTACAAATACTGTTTGGTTCCTGTTTGGTCTACCTGTTAATTTCCCTTTTTCTCTCCTTCCTTGCCATCTTCTATTCATTAAATATTCTTTAATGTTCTATTTAATTCTCTCTGTTAACTTGTTATATGCTCTTTCACTGCTAGCAACCCCAGAGATTACAACATCACATCCTGAGCTTGTTATAGTCTAACAAATTTATTAATTTACCACTTCCTCAGTAATGCTAGGACCTTAGAACACTTTATCTCATTTACCCATTCACTTTTTGTGTTATTAATGTCCTTCATTTAAATTTTACAAAAATTTTAAACCCTCAAGATATAATTATTATTGGTTTTTGTAGTCAATATTCACTTATATTTACCTACATACTTTTCCTTTCACTGCCTTTTATTCCTGCATTTCTGTTTTTCTCTGGATTATTCACCTCCTGTTTGAAGAATCTGCTGAATTCTTTTCGTTTTTGTTTCAAAATGTCTTTCATCACTTTCATGTTTGAAGGATATCACTGGGTATAGATCTCTAAGTTGCCAGTTACTTTTAGCACTTGTGGGATTCTATTGCCTTATGATTTCCATATTTTATCTTGAGAAGTCAGCTGTTATTTTTATGGCTGCTTTTTTAAAAGTAATGTCCTTTTGCTCTGGCTGGTTTTAAGAGTTCTTTATATTGGGTTTTATGACAGTTTGGCTGCTGTTTGTGTAAAAGTTATCTATTACTGCACAAAAAATTGTATCACCTGCTGAAGAGGTGGGCCTTGGTTGCCACCAGTTGTTACTTTTTCTCCCCTATTTATAACTAATTGGCAGGAGCGAACACCTGACTTAGACTAAGCAAAACATATTTCCTCTTTTGGAAATTAGAACCAAAAACCTGAATTATCAGTGGTGGACTTTGGAGAAGAAAGGTTAGTGGGTGTCAGGGGACCAGCAGGATGACAGACCGTGGCTGGAACAAGTCAAAATCAGCGGGGAATAGTAAATAAGAGTCTTGCAAGGCAGCGGAATTAGCTAAGAGGAGTGGAGATGGGGGCACAAATGGACCTGGGAAAGAGAGATGAGTGGCTACACTGGTGGTTAAAGAAGCTGGAAATGCGTTTGTCTTATTTTAGGTTTTCCTCATTTGTTACTTCTAGACCCGTGCTCTTTCGTGCAAAGGAGAAAATCTAGTAAATGTGGAGAAATAATGACTAATTAAATGATACCTTATGAGTTAAAACTTCTGCTTTGAGTATTAGTGATATCTTGTAAATGTTTTTAAATTGCTAGTGTAAAGGAGTAATTATAAATTTTAAGACAAATGAAAAACTTCACTTTTCTTTTTGGTCCTTTTATATAGGTTCTCCAAGGACATAAAACTTTTCTGAATGATGCTTATAATTGGGAGTTTTTGATCTGGGAAACAGCTTTACTACTTTTCTTACTGCGCCTGGCCTCATTGGGGTCTGAAACCAATAAGAAATACAGCAATGTTTCAATATTACTTACTGAACAGGTATTGACTGGTCCCCGTCAGTTGGGTTCAGTGGTTAGAGATGGCATAATACGATTTGTGCAGAAGGTTCAGGGTTGAATCCAGATTCTATCACTTTCTAGCCATATGACCTTACAGGTCACTTTGCTACTATGTAATCGTTTCCTCCTTACAAAATGAGGATAGTATCTTCCCTACCTGCTCCCAGGATTGTAAGAATAAAGATTGAATGGACTGAAAATATGTTATATACTATAAAGGTTTTTTTATTGGTGAGAAGAGAGCATACTTTTAATCTCACATTCTACACCAAATATTAGATCTCTAGAATTCTTGTCATTTAAGTATGTTGAATAAGTTCCTTGGATTTCTTCTGTATCAGCCATAAAATACATTCAGTATTTGGAAAGTAGTTGCCCTATGTGAATAGCTATTAAGATTGAGAAATGTTTCTTATAAATGCAGAGTAGTATAAACTTTTAATTTCATGTTTGTCCATAAGTGTTAAATAAAAACATTTGGTATCATTAATTCTTTATTTTGCTCTAGAATTATAGTGGAGAATTCTTCCTATAAGGGAAAAAGAAAAAGGAATTAAGTTAAAAACAGCTGTCTTCTTTCATTCCAAAAATGTTTAATAAGGATGTTAGATGATTTAGGGGATACCAAGATGAATAATAATATTATTTTTGAACTCCAGGAGTTTATAGTCTGTTATGTTATAATTAATATTAAATTTTTCATTGTTTTGATATTTAAATTGCTTCATCATAGCTTTTGTGTGTGTGTGTGTGTGTGTGTGTGCGCCAAACTTGACTGATTTTGGATAGGGGCTGGGGTACATGACATAGGCACTCTGTAGAAATAGCTGCTGGAGTTTCAAAATTTATTTTACTCGAAAACATGATTTTCAAAATCTGCCAGATTTAATGAGTATAAATCCCTTTCTATGACATTTACTTTAATCTCTATTCCTTCCCTTAGATAAACTTATATCTTAAGATGGAAAAAAAGCCAAATAAGAAAGAACAGCTTACTCTAGTAAACAATGTATTAAAACTGTCCACCAAATTGTTGAAAGTAAGTAGTATCCTGTGATACCCGTTTACTACCATTTAAATTAAGTCAGCACTTTACTTCTTGGGGAAGGCTGTGTAGAGTCAGAATGACAATTTCATAGTTTTAGGTTAATGACTGTATAAGAAAAAAATTCCTGGTCTTGTTACCCAGATTCTGTTGATTGCTGATGTCTGTCACATTTCTTTAATTACATTTAAAATAAAAATCACAAATGACATATTGCTCGAATTCACCTTAAAAAACTTAGCTAATGGAAAAGTTAGGTGAGCTTCACTACAGGTTTTTGAAGGTAGCTACTGAACATTAAGGAAAGACGGCCTTAAACATTCATCTTCACCCAAGACTTAAAAAAAACAGCCCAGAATCACTGATACCTATTGAGAAACCACGTATCTCATCTCGGTTCTTTCATGTTTCTGTAGGAGCTGGACACACCATTTCGACTGTACGGGCTGACAATGAACCCCCTGATCTACAATATCACACGAGTGGTTATCCTTTCTGCTGTCTCAGGTGTTATAAGCGATCTTCTAGGATTCAATATACGAGTGAGTATATGACTACCACTCCGGGGCATCTGCCTTAGTCTTAAAATTACTATATGTAATCATCTTTATTCTTCACTCTGTGTATGTGAGAGAGAAACAGACGAAGAGAGAGAGACACACACAACGAGAGAGACAGACAGAGGGGCAGAGTGGCATGGAAATAACTCTTGAAGTAAAGAAATAGGTGTTTTGATTGGTGATCCATAGGCTTCTCAGGTTAGATTTTTTCATTTTACACAAGTACAATAGACTGTGGTCTTGAATGGAACAAAAAATCAAGTTTGAATCTCCTGTCAAGTTAACAGCATGGATCGGGTAAGGATCTCCTTGTGATCTTGGGAAACTTACAGAGGCAGAATGAATGAAAACCAAAACCCATGAACTGCAGTATATCACTTTGGATCCTGGAAATTTTTAATGTTTTTTTTTTCTCCGTGGCGTTCTGTGGTTGCTATTGCCAGAGTTGATATTTTTCTTCTTATGTAAAGGGTTCTTGGCTCACAGTCACCTATATGTTTATATGTGTACCTATAAACCCCACCTGTTTGTCATAAAACTCACTAATTTTGGTGATTTTTCTTTCTTAGCTGTGGAAAATTAAATCCTGAGCCGAGTCCTGTGCGTGGACTTGCTCCCCTTGCTGGCATCAGCACGTGCGCCTGAAGGAACGTGACGTCTGGAGGAACTGCGAGATACCCGCCTGTTTGTCCGAACACACTGGTGCCCTCGCTCTGCCTAACCTAATGAATCACGGGGTTCTCAGAGGAACCAGGCCTTTTCCAACTGGGCAAGCCTGACGAAAACCTGTATTTTCATAGTTTTCAAACAATGTGAATAGTCGGGAGACTAAAGACTATGTGTTATGGTAACACGAGGACAACTTTCTAAGTTAGGGAATTGATTCTGGACATTTCAGCGCTGTGACAGTTACATTTACTGGAAATAGTCTTTTGGGTAACTATAGTAGATGCCCAAAGCATGAAGCAAATATGCTTTATTGGAAATATGCAAATCAGTACTTTTGTATTACAGTCTATAGAATTGGAGATTCCATACCTCTAGCAAACAGAGATCTAATTTAAACTATTTTAGGTTGAACTCAAATAAAATAACTTTATTGGAGATTTTCAGTTTCTAGGCTTTTTTTATTGAAGGAAAAAAAATAACATTTTAAACTGAGTTTCTGTGAAATTATGGAGAAATTTTTAATTACTTTGCAACTTTGAAGTTAACCTAGTAACTGTGTAGTTGTTGGTGGAAGAGTTATGCATATAATGTGCCGTGTAATTCAGTATGAGAGATTTAAGTACATGTGCACTCATCCAGGCCCATTGTCCAGCGTGGTTTCCATAGAAACCATCTGAGCTGTGTGCCCCGTTACAGTACTAAGTGAAGAATTAATAGTTCCTCTGTTGTGCAGTTTGAAGTATCTAACCGTTAGTATAATTTCAGGTCCTCGGTGTCTGTGCTTGCAAAACTATGCCTTTGATGATTTAGATTCACTTATCAGCATCCTTTGTTACAGACACAGGCATATACATATGTTTATGAAAACGGTAGTAGTGTACTCGTAATTCTTACTCACTGTTACCTGTTTTGAAGAACCTGTTTGAGGCGAATTGAAAGCCCGAACATTTTAATGGTAAGATTTTGTGAACTTTATATACATTAGAAACTTCGTTATTATATGTAAAGTCTGTACAGGCAGACCTCATTTCACTTAGCTTTATTGTGCTTCACACACGTTGCGTTTTTTTGTTTGTTTGTTTTCAAATTGAAGGCAAGACCCTCTGCCAGCAAAATGATTATGACTTGCTTTATTGCAGTGGTCTGGAACTGAACCTACGTTATCTCCGAGGTATACCTGTATTCATGCAAAATCATTGTATTGGTTACTCATATCCTAATATGCAGGAAAATTTTTGAGGTTTAAAGATAAATTTCTCAAGAGACCAGGGATTGAAGATGGACATTTCTGTGTTTATATTCTTGGTTCTGCCACTCACTAGATTATAATCTGGGGCAATTTATTTAACCTCTCTGTATCTCAATTTCCTTACCTGTCGAATGGGGATAATAACTACCTAACAAGGTTGTTAAGGTTAAATGAGGTTATCTTGTAAGATACTCAGCACAGGATAAAGTACTTAGCACTTAGTAAACCTACGATAAACATTTGTTATCACTGTTTAGAATTCTTTAAAAATCTTTCACTCATAGACTCAGCTGTGAAGATAGAAACATAGGAAGCAAAGTTGTTGAACTAGAAGTGGATTAGCAAAAATATGCAGCCATTCTGAACGATGCATGAGTTACAATTTCTTTTAAAGTAATATTCCATTATAGTGATTTACCTTTAGAAGGAACCGTTCTTGTAAAGGCACTTCAGTGTCTCGGGAAGTGGCTAAGAAAAATCATGCTTTTACTATTTTCCGTAAGGAACAATAGAAATTGTCTCAAATCCAAGACTGAGCTCAGCGTAGATTTCGGAAAAAGACCAATGCCTTTTTTTCTCCTGCAAAAAATGCTGTTCTATTTTTAATTTGCAGTTTTTACACTGTGAGTTCTCTAGTTTAAATGCAGCATTTGGCATAGTTTACTCTTGTGGGTTGTTTCAATGATGATTTTGATGTACGATTGGTTTAAATTATTTTTCAAGTGGGTAAAATTCTATGTAAGTATAGTTGCTCATGTCAGCAACTTGGGAATCATTCTTGCCTCTCTACTCCTCATATCTCACATCCACTCACCAAGTCTTTGAATAATTATTCTCTAGATATTTTTCTAATTAGGCCACTCTTCTGTACCCCATTTCTACCATCCTACCCTAAGTCAACTTCCTTTGTTTTTTTGAACAGGTTTCTGCTCTCCTGCTCTTACATATGCATGGCACCCCTGTTCCTTAAACCCAGTCTGTTCTCAAAAAGTTAATGTGTCTTTTCTGAAAAGCAAGCCTCATAATTTAGAACGCATTAATAGCTCACTATTACTTTGAAAATAAAAATCAATCTTTTTAGCAAGGTGTATAGGCCCACCCTGTTGAGAAAGATTTTTGAATCTTTACATTTGAAACATTTTTGTTGGGTATAAAATTCTAGTTTTAAAGATGATGTTGCTCTCTTGCCTCCTGGACTGCATTGTTTCCGACAGGAGGTCCGCTGTCATTTCTTTTAAAAAAAAAAATAATTGGCTGCTTTCAAGGTTTTTATCATTGAATTTGTACAATTTACAATGTGTACTGGTAATGTTTTCATTTTTGTGTGTGTGCTTGGGGTTTGTTGCACTTATTGGATCTGTGGGTTTACAGTTTCATCAGATTTGGAAAAATTTTGGCTATTTTTTAAGTTTTCTATACCCCACTCTCATCTACCTCCTGGCATTCCAATTTACATGCATGCTTGGCTGCTCGAAGTTGACCCACAGCTTACTCAAGCGCTATACATTTTCCCATTCTTCTTTCTTTGTCTTTAGTTTTGGATAGTTTCTATTCTGTGCCTACAAGTTCACTAACCTATTCTTCTGCACTAATTTTCTGTTAATTCTACCCATTTATAGAAGTCATTTATAGAAGTTCAATTTTTTGATATCTTTCATAAGTTTCTCCTTAACGTGCTATTTTCTTTACCTCATTTAACATAATAAAGATATTTGTAATAGAGATAGTAAATAAGGACATTATGTAGCTATCATTTGTTGCCATTTTGTATATGTTCCATTAAAACTTTAAAAAAATAGGCACATTTAGCTTTGGCCCATGGGCTATAGTTTGCTGATCCAACAGCCCTTTTCCCTCTGATTACTGCTTATCTTTATTCACCTGTGCACATTCAGTCCTTCCCCTCTGCCTGCCTTTTTTTTTTTTTTTTTGGTTTGTCACAAATTATCTCTTTTGATATTGTGCATTCATTACCAAATTGTAGTAGTTATAGTTATTTTTTAATGCCCCCTTTAACCTTTGTTATAATTATTTAGTATCCTATTCTGAAGTGTATTTGCAATTTTCTATATCTGTCTGTTAGTCCAGAGATCCCCAGTCCCTGGGCCACGGACCAGAGGTTAGGAACTGGGCTGCACAGCAGGAGGTGTGTGGTGGATGGGCGGGCGAGCAGGCAAGTGAATCTTCATCTGTATTTGCAGCTACTTCCCAGTGTTAGATCACAGCCTCAGCTCCACCTCAGGTCATCAGGCATTAGATTCTTACAGGCACACTGGTGGTCCTTGGTGCCAAAAAGGTTGGAGACTGCTGTTAAGGCATCTTACTCAAAGGTTTGTTTACTTTTGTCTTTTTCCATTAGAAGAGCTTCCAACGTTTCTTGGAATGCAGGTCTTGTCAGTTCTCTCAGCTTTTGTCTGCCTGGGAAAACCTTTATTTAATCCTTCATATCTAAAGGTCAGCTTTGCTGGATGTATTATCCTTGGCTGATAATTCCTCTCTTTCAGCATTTTGTTTTCTTCCACTCTCTCCTAGCTTCTCATGTTTCTACTGAAAAATCTGATGATGATCTAATGTGGTTTCCTTTGTAGGTCAGTCTTTTTCTCCCAGCTGCCTTGAGAAATCTTCGTCATTAATTGACAGTTTTACTATAATGTGTCTTGGATAAAGGTCTTTTTGAGTTGCTAAAATTAGATGTTCTGTTAGCTTCCTCTAAAGTTTCTTTCCATAGGATTGGGCAGTTCTCATCAATTATTTCTCTGAGTAGGCTTTTTGTTCCCGTCTCCTCCTCTTCTCCTGTTGGTGTACCCATTATCTTTATGTTGCTCTTTCTGATGGAATTTCAGATAGTTCTCACAGAGTTCTTTCACTTTTTAAAACTCTCAGTTCTCTCTCTCTCCTTTCTTCTGGGCCATTTCTAGGTTTCTGTCTCTGAGCTCACTAAATCTGTCTTCTGTCTTGTCTGCTCTGTTTTCAGTGCTCTCTAGTACATTTCTCATCTCATTGAGTTCTTCAGTTCCAGAATTTGTTTGGTTCTTTTTTATAGTTTCAATCTCTTCGGTAAAATACTCCATTTGTTCATTAATTTTCTTTGTGAGCTCATTGATCTGCCTTTTTGAGTTCTTTTGTGTCTGATCGAGCTTCTTCACAACTGCAGTCTTAAATCCTCTGTCATTTAAGTCACAGTCTTCCGTGACACCGAGTTTGGTTTCTGCACTTTTCTGTTTGCACTCCCGCGGTACCTTGATTTATGGTATTTTATGGATTGCTTCTCTGCCCGCACACTTAAGGTAGTAAGCTCTTTTCTTGTTTAGATACTGTTCTGCTTCCTACAATGTAGGTTGATAGGGTGCTTTTGTTTTTCAGTATATGGTGTTACAGCATAATTGTTTTTCTTACCTGCTCTATTTGTGCCTGTGGGATCACAGTGGAGTGGCATCATTTTGGTTAAGGAAGTGCTTGCCAACCACCTCTACCAGGGTCTGCTGTGGCGTAGAGGTGGGAAGGGAGATGCCTTTTCCTGGTAGACTTGCTTCTGCCTCTCTTAACCATCCAAACCATGAGGGCTTTAGCTGATTTCTCCACCATTATGGTGGTCACAGGAGCTGCAGTGATCATGCTGCATCTGCAGTACCCATTCCTGTCCTTCCCCTCACCTCCCCTACTCGTTCCTATCTGTCCACCTTCAGATGTTCCAGTGCGTGGGTCTCTCAGGCTTCTTTGTGTGTTGAGCAGGGGATCCTTTGTTGAGTTAGTTGTCCGACTTGTAAATTTAAGAGGAGAAACAAAGATGTCTCCTCACTCTGCCGTAATGCTGACATCCTCATCTTGGGTTTGACATCCTCTTTTGGGTTTTTTTTTATATTGATAGATATTTTTTTCTTCATTTTGGGTCATATTTTCCTCCTAAGCATGCCGGGTTACTTTTTATTGGATGTGAATTTTACATTGTTGGATGTTGGGGTTTCGTCTGTATGTATATTCTTTGTTTTGGAATGTAGTTACTTGGAAACACTTTGTTCATTTCAAGACTTACTTTTAAACTTTGTTAGAGCAGGTTTAGTCTAGGGCTGCCTTTCTCCATTACTGAAGCAGTGTCTGTCTTAAATATCCTGATGCCTTGTTCATTATGTTTTTCCAGTTTGATGGTGGGAACATGAACTAGTCTCCCTTCAAGAATTTTTTTGCCTGCGTCTTTTTGGTGTTTCTTTCCCTGTTCTAGGGTATTTCCTTGTGCTGATCAGTATTCACTTGAAGACTTGGATGGTAAGTCCCTTGCACATTTTGGGAGCTCTTTGGTACTCTGTCCTGAAGATTCAGGCTGCCCCGGCTTCCTCAAATTCTCTGTCTGAACACAGTAAGTCTGCTTTGTTCGGTTTGGGTTCCCCTTTCCTACACTACAGAGGAAACTGCCTCAAAGCAGTCCTCTGGGCCATCATGGGGCGCACCTCACTTGACCCCGCTGTTCCGTCCCACCTGTTGTCCAACATCCAAAACCCATTTCCCATGTATATCTTTCCTTTTTTCCCCCCGCAGTTGTTTAAGGTGGAAGAGTAGATGTTTTCCCCACTTTAGTAAATGGAACATAGTTTACCCAGCTGCTCAAGGTTAATTCTCGGTTCCCTTTTTATTCCATGTCTAATCTGCCACCAAGTTGTGTCGGTTCTACATCCCACTGTTATTAGGTGAAGCCGCCTTCCCTTTCCTCTGGGCTACTCTGCTGACCACTGTTCCCTTTCCGTTCTCAACTCCCTCAGTTGGTTCTCCATAGCCCCATGAATGAGCTTAGAAATACAGAAACTGTATCAGTGCAAAAGCGCCGCCTGGCTCCCCTGCGGTGGCCTCCAGGGTCCTTCATTATCAAGCCTGCTTCCCTTTCCACCTTCACCTCCTCCATGCCTTACCGCCACCCGGGCCTTCTCTGTGCTCCACTATACCAAATTCTCGAATGCTTTTCTAGGTCCCCCCTTGAGTAGCTTCTCAGCTGGGTCCTTAGGGCCTCCTCTGATGGCCCAGGTTAGGGTAGTTCCACATCTCATCTGTCTTGTCAGTTATATAGCCCCATTCATTTCCTTCATGGCATTTAGTCACAATCTGATTATCTTATTTTTTTTCCTGTTTCTGTCATTCACTAGAATGCAAGTCCCTTAAGACAGAGACTTTTTTAATTCACTCCTAGATCCCCAGAACGTGGAACAGTAAGTAACTGACCCCATAATGGATACTTGATATAAATCTGTAGAATGAATGAAGAATAGACCTCAAGTAATTTACCATTCATGCAATTTTTTTTTTCCTGTTAGGATGGAGGAATTTAACTTGGTGGTTCTCCTATCCTCAGTGCTTCATTTATCCCGGTATAATAATTTCTTGGGCTTTTGATCCCAAAAAAGGAGTGAGATATAATATGCTTTGATTAACGTTTACCTTTGCTGAGAAACTAAATGGAGATGTAAAAACAGGCTATTCATACATTTTATTGGAATAGTAATAACCATAAAAGGATAAGAAAAATACCTGTTCCCTTAATTTTATAATTTATCGTATTAGGAAAAGTTAGCCCTCCTAAAATTGTTAGAGGTGTAACCTAAGACTTCCTCAATATGTACATGATGGTCCATGTATAATCTAAACACTGAAAAGTTGAATAACCAAATATTTGCCTAATTGGGGTATGGTTTTCTTGACTTTCAGAGACATGTAGAAAAATTCTCAATACCAGTATATCTCACAAAGTATAAGCTGATGGATGTTTTTATTTTTGGTTCATTGCATTTAGAGGTAAGTGGACCTATGCACTGTAAAAATAACATTTCAAATTAATAAAATTCATTTTTGAAATTTTTTAGACCTGCATACTAATTAATGGGCCAAATGGGTCTCACTTTCAAATATAACATGTGACTTGGGGTTATCAAGAAGTAAACTCATTAAACTTAATCTCATCTACAATGTATTTAGTTTAGTCATTTAAAGTAATTTTTTGCTTTTTGCAGTTATTGATGCCCATCTTGAATAATGAAGTTTGAATTTCACAAATGTGCGACACTTCAGTTCCTTTCCTGCAGCTCGTCATGGCCCTACAAGCTGTATAAGGTAACAAACAGTTATTTATTAAGGACAAAATAAGGCTCTTGATTTGTGTATTTGCTAATAGTTCTGCTCGACTTTAATGGAAACATTGTAAAATAGACAAATATCCATAGGATTGTCAAAATAGAGGGTTAGGCTAAATTAAAGCCTTCGGCTGTGTTTTTGTATTTTAAATGTATATTGAGAAAGACTCGAGTTCTCTAGTAGACAGAATTCCATTCTTAGGCCTTCATACTCCCTTCTTACACTTCTTAAGGCTCTACTTGCAACATCAACAGATCCAAGCTGGTAGATATCTTAAACTTACTCGGTTAACTAGAGCAAGATAATAGATATCATGTAATAATTATGGCATGCTTTAAACCAGTCGTTGTATTGCTGATAGACCTTAATAACATGACTAGTAAAGAGCTGCCTAAATAAGTAAACCTGTTATTGTTTTAAAAGCACAGATAGCTCTTAGGCATCGGAGCATGCCATGAGGACGTAAAAAGTTGCTCTGATGTGTTCTTAGCACCAGACCAAAACATCACATTTCGTGTTCCGCAGCCCCAGGGACACAGTGTGGACCGAGTTTCAGCTTAAACACGTCTTTGTGGAAGCCATCAGTCTGTCACACGTTTTAATTTGCATACTCCTGGCTTTCTTAAAACCCAGTTCTCTTTGCATGTTGGACCTATTAAGCACATGAAATTCACGCGTTCACATGTTTAAAAGCATTTGGCTTTTTCTACGTGAGAATATCTTAGTATTAGAAAAGGAAACAACCAAGATAGTCTCATGTAGAAACAAAAAGCCATATGCTTTCCTGTGTCCGGGACGTCTGAAACAGGAGTTGACTCCGTTCAAACACTACTGGATCAATAACATTTGATGTAACTAGGTTAGGAGACAGTATTGTAGGATCTGAGTCTAATCTTTCCAGTGGGGCCATGCAAGAGTTTCCCAGAACTTTTTTTTTGCTGTTTTGATCAGTAAGGAAATATGTCCACTAAACCAACAAAAACCGTTTTGCTGCCTTTCCTGCGACACCCCTCTCCACTGCAGGGCTGGGGTTTCATTCCTAGTGGGAGTTCATACAACGGTAGGAATTAATTTTTCCCCACAAAACTAGTAACCTTAGTCTCAAAATAGGTTTTAGGCATTATTCATACCAAGAAGGAAGTCAGAACACTTCATACTAAAAGTGTTACCTCTAGTAAATAGAATGACTTAAAAATAATGTGAAATGCCAGATTCTGATGAGAGAGAATTTTGTGACCCTGTCGTAACTGGAGTTATACTCCTCTGGCCATTAGAAATGAGCTTATGCAAAGCTCTTTTCTTTACAATGGAAGATATAAAATAGGTATATTTAACTCAAACCAATTGTAAGCTTAACATAAAGTCATCACGATGAGGGTCTTCCTGCTTGTAGGGCTGTTTGTGCTACGTGGAAGGACCAAATCTACGTGAGGACTCAGACCATGATGAGAATTAGCTCTACAAATAGAAAGCAACATTAAATAAGCCTAACAGTAGAAGAAATGGAGGCCATGAATCGTTTTTTGTTTTTTTAATATCTATATAAAAAATAACGAGCGATTTACAGATCTCTTTCTCTAATCAGAACTTCAAGTGTGTATATATAAAGGTACTGTACAATATATAAACATTTACAACCAGTACATCCATATTTTGCTTAGCATTCCAAGGCCACATTGCTAAGTCAATATATAATCAGTACAGTGACAGGTTACATAGAAAGGAAAAGAGCCACATCAGACTGACAACATATGACGTCACAGTTAACAATAAAAATAGGCTTTTTATCACTAATTGTAGACTATAGGGAAAATAAATCATTTCTGTGGTACTAAATTCTTAGCATTTATCAAGCCTCCTAATCTTGCTCTATTCAGGTAGTTACAATACAGGGGTAAATATAGTTCTGGATGAAAAGGGGATTTCAAAACTCTTACTCTGGGAAGCATGTCTTATCTACAGGGGCCGATTCCGTTTTACATTAAAGAGTTTCACAGTCAGACTCTGAGAGGGAAGGACCTGGACATAATGTGTTTCACAATAACGAGATGAACCCAGGGTGAGAGAACAAGTATGTTCAAATATTCCATAAAATGGTTTTATTCTGAGAAGTTCCTTTTTTTTATAGATGCCACTGATGCTGCTTCAGGGGACTGAAAAAGCCAGATCTATTTAATGGAATTAAAACCCGTCTCTACCTTTCAATAAACATCTTTAGACTTTAAAAAAACTCTGAAAATCTGTATAAGCTAAGCAGATGTTTAGTCTCCATTTCCTGTTAAACAAGAAAGTTAATGTAGCTAGAAATTAAAATTGAGATTTAGCAAGAACTGTCTGTCACCATGTTTGTCCTTACCTGCTGAGGTCTTACAAGGGTTCTGTTCTTAAACACCCGAACTTGTCAGCTGCCACCAGATGAGTTGGTACTTTATCTGGCAGTGGACTGTGAAACCAGTTTCATGATTAAGTCTTTCACATAATATATTTTGACTCTTCAAATATGTATTATCTAGTAACGACTAATGACTTAGTAGGAGGTATAACCAAAATATCCAGAAATAGGAATTTGGTAGTTCTTTCAAATAGCATTAAGCACTACTTCCACACGCTTCTTTGTGGTTTTATAATGAAAGAACTGGGTGATCTGAGACGCTATAATTACATCAGGGCTGGATAACACAGTAGGTGAACTCAAAGTACTTTCTCATTTTGAACATTCAATTGTAAGTAATATCTTTAACAGTTATTTGAAATACCTTACCTCGCCGAATTAAAATACAAAACCATAAAACAGTGTCAATATTTAACTACATTTTTTTTCCCTTTACAGTAGTGATGTTTCCGTTGTTTTCAAACTGGGACATCATCAGTAGCTGTTAGAAGAGACACCACCATCTTCAATGATGCGTCGACAATCTCTCCTGTAAGGACTCAAATATTTCTCTCTGTAAACATGCAACATGCTATTGAGAATATCAACTTCCAAGCTGAACCTAACGTTTTTATTACTGTGGAAATATCTCAGTAATAAGGAGAAAACGACATGATGCAGTAGATAACTGGGCACAAATACAGAGCTGTGACCATGTTGTTAGTATCAACATACGTCATGTGTTCAGACACTCATGACGACGAGCTGGGCAGCCAGCCAGGGGGACAGGGGGTTCTTAGCAAACCTAAAGGCCTGTCATGCAGCCTAGGTGACTTGATGCTCAAATCAAATTACACGTATATGTGTTTCAGAATTTCTGAAAAAGATGACCTTTTTTTCTTTTGAAAAATGGTGCTTTTTAGTAAGAAAAGATTACAACTTGTTTTCCTTTGTGTTGTGCTAAAGGTCACAGCCGTTTCTCAGCCACAGCGGCAGTGCCCGCGGCCTTCCTTGCACCTGGCACCTTCCAGGGCCCCGGGGTTATTGTTTTCTTTGCCTCTGGTTCTCTTCCTTTGTGATCTTCCGTTCTGTTTGAAACTGTTGTTCTTTCTTCAGGTTCCTGCTTCACCTTCTTTTCTGACGTCCTGACATTTTCTGTTTTCTCTTTACTAGAACTTGTTTCTCCTAAGGTTGCTTTCTTTCCTCTTTCATTTTCGGATACTACTCTGCTAGTAGGGTTGTTAGTCTTTTTGGAGGAAAGAGGCTTTTCATCTATTCTCTTGCTCTTTTTCTCTGGTGACCTTGTTCTGCGGTTTCCAGGCGGACTCCGCTTTGTATCCTTCCTGGTAACAGCCGGTTTTTCTTTCCCGTCTGAGGTCTGCTCAGCATTGTCCCTCGCACGGCCTCCTGCTCTCCGACTCTCAGCCGCTAGGGATTTGGCTTCGGCATTCGGTTGGTCTTTGTTTCCTTCGGGTTTTTGCTGCTGCTTTGGGCTCGAAGACCGTCCTCTGCTTTTCCTGCCATGATCGTGTCCAGAACCTTCCCTAGGGTAGCTCTGACAACTTTTAGTCTCCCCTTTCCTGGGGCTCAGTGATCGATCTCTGGGTCGTCTCTTGGGGTCATTTTTTAGAGGACTGGAGATCTTTTCTAAATGTTCCTCTGAGTAGCGACTGGCTGACTTTTTGGGACTAGCAGACCTTCCTCTTTGTGTAACTCCATGTTCTGCTCTTAAGAGATTTTTCTTGTCAGTGTGCCCAAGACTGCTGCGTGGATCCCTTTTGCTCACAGTTTTCTGGAGAAGAGACTGATTTTCATTTAAAGTGCTTTTCTTTTCAGGTACAATGTCCCTGGAGTCTTCTGCCTTTTCACATATCTGAACTCTCAGCAAAGGTCCTTCAGTTGCTGGCATGGGAGACTCTTCAAATATGGAAGCAGAAGGTGAAGGTGGGGGAAATGGTGACTGTTCATCATAAATCACATTTGAAGATGGAGGGTTAGTAATATCCCAATCACCTAAAAAAAAAGTGATTTGAGTAGAACATTGTTAAATTTTAGAATTGTAAATAGGAACAATAAGTTTTGAACTTTGACAGCCCTTAGACTTGTACCGACTGCTTAAACAACCTGAATCAGTATTTTATATTTATATATGTTTACATATCTATTAAGGCAGGTGGATACAGACAGCTGTACTTGTACATTAAAAATAGGTTGTTTATATATACACAAAATAACAGTATTCATTTATCCAATTACTTATGTATAATTAGTGATAGATGATGTATAAATTGTAAGTAGTAAAGCCCAGAAAAAAAAACCCTTAAAATTAGACCAAATTACCTGGTCTAAGAGGCTTACTAACCTTAGCTACTATCAATGGAAATACAGCTTAAGGATATGCCAAAATCACTAATAAAGGAGACCGAACTGTGTAACCAGAATGAGGTCATGGGCATATATAATTGTTTTGTATTAAGCTGTCAAATTTAATGTCAAAAGGAAACTGAAAAGTGCAGAAGAGAGAAGTAGATGTATTTAATAGCACCATTTTTAATTAAAAAAGGAGGAAGTGATTTACAAGACATGCAAATTTACCAAGTCTTTTTAAGGAAAGACCAAGAAAAGCCCTGAAAGCCTTAATGTTGCTCAGGTTTCACGTAGGAGCACAGACCGGAAGGAGCCAAACCTGAAGAAGGAAGAGAAAAAGCCTAGGACTATGTAAAAAAAAATCACAGCGCAGTTAGCAAAGATGTCACCGGGAACGTATGTTTACAAGCAGGTGGTGGCAGGTAATATAGTCAGAGTTACAGGCTGGAAGGGGACCGGGGACGGGCATGCCTGCACTTATCCCTCAGCAGCTCCACTGGGGAGGAACCCGGAAGGGACAAGTTCTACGTGGTGTGGCACCCCACTTCTAGACGGGTGTACTCAATTAAAAAAATGGTGACTTTGATATTGTGATATTTCAAAAACACCATGAAGCCAAGGAGATACGAGCTCACTGCACCCATACCTTATCTCCAGGTGGGGCTACACAGCAATTTGTTTTTGACAAGTGACCATAAAAGCCTAAAGTTTTGCTACTTATCAAGACCA
Organism: Pteropus medius; assembly: GCF_902729225.1. Classification (NCBI taxonomy): domain Eukaryota; kingdom Metazoa; phylum Chordata; class Mammalia; order Chiroptera; family Pteropodidae; genus Pteropus; species Pteropus medius. The sequence continues at coordinate 5,413,484 of NW_024350924.1, read as the reverse complement.
ACTTAAAAGAAATAACATTTGAAGAGATTTCAAATGTTTTTCAAATCATTTGCCTCTAATGTCCTTTTTTTACAGGCACATTTCCCTAAAGAAGCAACTGTTTTCTACTTAAATTAGCTTGACATATATTCTGTTCCAACAAGTCTTGCCTGAAGCCACTTATTCTACACCACTATTTAAAATTATGCTGTGTAACTAGATGGTTCTGGTGTTTACCTTTGACTCAGACATTTTTTTTCCCTCCTGCTGCCCCCTCGCTAACACACTCTTAACTTTTCAGCTACACCTGAGCTACCTCACTTACCGTGGTCAGGTATCAAGCCAGTCCCTGGCCTCAAGAGAAGAAGAACTTTATTTCCACCGGCCTGAATGAGCTCGATTGCACGAGTGTGTGTGATGCCTTGTGTCGGTTCTCCGTTGATTTCAACAATCTGGTCACCAACCTAGGCAGGACAGTCACAGGACCAACATGAAACGAAGCAGCCTTCGCCAGCTTTGCTTCTGTCAACTCTAGAGCTGCTCAGCTTTGCTGAGCGCCTTTCTCATTTGTGAACTATTTAACTCGTCACAATGCTGTCATGCTAGAGTTGAGGAGCAGACAGACGGTAGCACGAGGAAGAGAAAACGTCCAATTTACCCTATAAAATCCTACATGGGAGAGTTTTATATGACTAGAAAGTAGAATCTAGGCATCTTGAAATTGAGACTCAAATACTCAGATAAAACTTAAAAAATTCACCTGGGAGACTATTAACACGAATACTTATTTAAAACCAATAGCTGGCTCCTACTTGATGATTTAGTGTAGATGATTTCCCTAGGAAACAGTTAACTAGGGGAATCAGAATAAGATGCCTCGGTACCATCGCTATTTACTACAAGTGTCTGTTATTTTCAAGGAAAAATATGGACGAATCAAGTATAACTTTTACAAATGGCCTGATTAAAGATAATGATGGTAGTGATTTTAAAATATATTTCAAGGTGACAAGCAATTCAAGGGTATGGACTTAAAAACTGAACAACTGAAATTTCAAAAAGCAATTCAAATATAAGAGCTTACTAAAACAATCCAGAAATGACACAATAGACTAGATAATTATTTAACAAAGATTGGTGGGACAACTGACCGCAGGGGCTAGGACACTGGGTTCTGGAGTCATAATTTCTGTGACGCACCCCTGGCTGCACCCCCTAGAGTGGGCCCATTTCCCTCTCTCTTAAATGGGATGGGTAATAATCAGTACGGACCTCTTAGTCTGAGGGTAGCTGGATTTAATGAGATAAAACATGATTAAACACCAAGCACAAATAAATGTTAACTTCAAGTTATCCATTTTCTGTCCCCTCTCTCAAATTTAAAGTACTTCAATGTGAATTTAACTGTAGACTACGATGCAAAAAATTTCAAGTAAACTATGAAATCGAATAAGTGTTTTTTGTTGCATATTTATGAAAAAAAGATGACCTGCAGAAATGGAGGCTGTCAGAAACAGGATCAATGGGTTTAGCATGTAGAGTAGAGATCTTTAAAAGCAACGAGTTAGATGACAACCATGGAGGAAATGAGAACTCTTATCCCCAGAATATATAAGTGAGACAAAAATGAGCACCCAGATTTCTCTTAAGTGATTGAAGATAAACCATTTTCATGAGGAAATACAGATGACAAATTAGCACTAGATATGTAATCCTGCTGGAAATTAGAGGAATAAAAATTATAGTAGACAGTATTTGGAGCATGCTTTGGGTATAGAACATTGAAGTTATAATTTCGATCACATTCTTTGGCTTAAATTTACTGTCCAAACCTGTATATTATTGTTTTAGCACAACAGATTGCAATAAAACTTGTAATTGAACAGATTTGCCACCAGGTGTCATTTTTGTTTAACTTTAAAGCTAAACTGGGGGGAAGGAGAAGACAGCCATGGCTTTAAGATTTATGCGTTAAGCCCTCGGAGAGGGAACACCTTCGGTAACGGTCTGTACAAAGATATCGGCCAGAAAAATGGCACCTTTGAGAGGGAAATGTAAACCTTTTACAACTTTGTTACTTTAAAATTTTTAAATGTGATAATAAAATGGGGACTACATCTTTTAATAGAACAAATTCAGGTCTGTACTGCAAAAAACGGGGGTGGGGGCAGACAAGAAGAGAGAAAAGAATGAGAACAGAATCAAAAGGAGGAGAAGAGGAGGAAGAAGGGATAGGGAGAAATTATGTTCCTTTAAAAAAAAGTCACTATTTTTAAGACAGTCTTGCGGTTTTTAAAACATCCACTAAAAATGTATTAAAGGTACAAATAACATTTCTAACACATCGCCTACATTATGTCATAACCTGTTAAGAACCTACATGCTCCCGAAGGAATCAAATACAAACGGACACGAGCCACGGCCAGTCATGGGAGGCACACACGCTGGCCTTAGAGGATGACGGGCCTCGGTCACAGCACTGCGGTCACAGGCTGAGTGGGCCCAGCAAGGGACTTAGTCTCCGAAAACCTCAGTTTTAAATCTGTAAGGGGGGATCTCACAGCGTCTTTCGTGAGATTACAACTAATATATGTGAAAACATGTAAAGATTTTTCTAAATCAGACTTTGTTCTATGTTAAACATGTAAGTGTGACACTGGTCCCTAATAGGAACTTTTCCATTTAGCTGACTCTCATTTCCTTAGCCCACAACCTTCTTCTCCTCTCTAAATTTAAGCCAGATTCAAGAACCAGCTTCAGACTCACTAAATTTAGAGACTCAATGACTCAACACCTTTCCATCTATATTAAAGTTAACATTTTCTGTTTTGCTGAATTACACTATTATATTGTTTGCTCATCGTTTCACATCACCCAGGTCCTGTCTACCCACTAGAAGGTTCTGGGAGAGCATCTTCAGTATTCAAAAAAAGTTATCTGATGAGCTAGAAACATTACCCATCCACTCTATTCTTTCAACAAATGTCCATGGAGCACCTACTATGAATAGTCAAGGCGCCACGTCCTGGAATGACAGGCACAGACACAAGTACAGATGTAGGCAGCACAGCATGGTAGACTGGAGAGGAAGAAGGGGAAATGGCAAGCGTCTGCCTTTCAGGCTTCGGTGACGGAAGGGCTTTCTACATCCCCTGTCATCAACTATTTCCAGAAGCTTCCAGTCAGCACCAAAAGGCGCGTCCAGGAGCCAACTCACGTGAACTCTGCCGTCTTTGAGCGCAGGTCCGTCCTCGGCAAGACGCAGGATGAAGAGCCCCATGCTGTACTCCTTCCCGCCCCGCAGGCTGAAGCCGAAGCCCCGCGGGCCTCGCTCCAGCTCCACTGCGCAGCAGCCGAGGCCCTGGAGCGAGAAATGGAAGCGCGACAAGCTGTCGTGGACGGCCTCCTCCGCGGTTTGGAAGGAAGACGACTTTTATAGCTGGAGAAATAATTTCTAAACCATAAGGAAGGAATGGAAGTTTGGGGTGATGGGCTACTTAGTTTTTATAAATGCAGCCTAAATTAATCTGAAGATCATATGCCTTCTCTACTAGCTGGTCAATGTGCAATGGAACAATCAGAAACCAGAATTTCGGAAAGGTCTTTAAGTTTTAAGTTCTTTTAATTTTCCCGAAAAAAAAAAAAAATTCAAACCCTACTTTAACTCAAACACTGCTATTTCCAAGTATTTAACAAGGGTTCGAATTTCTCCTTTTCTGCAGGGCACACTTCTCTCTCTCACTCTTTGTATTCTCTTACGGAAGCCAAAAGCAAACACACAGTAGGTACTCAAGAATTATTAATTTGGGGAACAAATTTATCTGAGCTGATCTGCAAGAAAACGTCAAGGGTCAGTGATTCAGCAAATGAAGACGGCAGCCCGCATATGGGGTCTTTGCTCACCTGACTGTGCCGACTGCCCACGATGGAAATTGTCGCGGTGTCGGGCTGGGCAAGGTGCTTGTGGTCAGACCACGAATGTCTGTAAGAAGCCGAGATGTCTTTCCCGATCTCACCTTCTAGGGCACTTCTACGAGAGAGAAATCAGTCAGTCTCTGAACTGAGAAAATGAAAAACAGGCTAAAAGTATAGGGGGTTTAATTTTTTTTTTTTTAAAGCCGAACCTTGCCATTCTCCCCCTGACAAAGTGCTACAATGACAGACTACATCCAGAAGCGGAGATGCGAGGCAAACACCTGGTCGTTCAACTACGGCACAGCGTGGTCTACCAGCTGCCCCCATGTTGCTCCGTTTTTAACGGCATCTCAGGGCAGATAACGTCCAGGAAAATTGCACACAAGTAGCTGAACCAGAGAGCAGATGAGCTGACCTCGTCCCAGTGAAAGACAGCTCTCCTGCAGCACCAACACCTGCGAAGATGCTGAGTTTCCTGAGATCTAGTTTTTGTTTTATGGCTCATATTTTCAACGGAAGAGGAAAGAAATAGGTACAAATCCTGCTCAGTCTGAGAGGACAGCAATCCACACGGGTCTGGGGCTTCCCTCCCCAAATTAGGAGGGCCCAGAGCAGCAGAGCCAGTGCCCGTGTCGCTTCTTTCGAATCCCCACTTGTCAGGCCTGACTGGATAATTACGCTGTGCCCTGGGCTGGGGCTAGGAAGGGCGGGTAACGGTTCCTGAGCGGGTGGAGGGTGGGCAATCCAAGAGCGCTCACTCAGACCCCACCCTGGCTTGGGCGGGGCGGGGGGGGCGTGATCAGAGCACAAACCAAAACCTGAGAACAGCCCCACCTGTCTCCAGGTATGTGGTTGGCCTGTGACTGTCCCATGGGCCTGTGCTGCAGGGCTGGGCTTTGCCTGGCTGAGTTTGTTCCTGATGGTGGACCGTGATGCTCTGTTCAAATGAGAAAACAAGAGAAATAAGAATTTGTACATAAAAACGTGAAGGCCAAGTGGATCTATGAAAGCGAGACAACGAATGGTTACTGCGTCACCGACTTTGGTGACTAACTCCAGTGGCACAGTGAGTGGGACATGGTCACCTCTTTCTCTGTGGCTTCTGATGCACGTTTTATGTTTGAAGAGACTAGCAACCCTTACTACACACACCTTCCCTCTTCCACCTTTGTTTTGATCATTCATATAACAAGAAAATCTGAAATGAACATAGTAGTAATGTTACCACGAGGACATCTTGTAGCCCATCGTGTGGGTCTCCAGAGCACATAACTGGTAAACCATTCTGGATGACAGCGACAGGATGCAGGACTGCTGGAACAGAGGCACGTCTGCAAACCATCCACCCATCTTTGCACCTGCATCTTTAATATGGGAGCAGTTACCTTGCCTGGCACTGAATACCAAAGACAAACTTATAAAACCATCCCGAGTGTTGACAAATGTTTGTAAAGATTTTCCTGCTATTTTCTAAGAGCACAAACATAGGTGAGAACAAAGTAACACTTGTTTCTGTATGCTCTGCAACGGCTCCAGATCGCCTGTTGTTCTTTGAAGGCAGATCTCATAATAAGCACAGCAGCCAGAGCTAGACGGCGAGTCGCAGGAGATGACAGTTATGAGAGACTCTTCAGGCTGCCAGATCCATTTTTAAAGCTGAAACTTTCTAATATTTTATCCTGTCCAAATGTCAAACATAGGATATTTAAAACATCAAAGAGAGTGAGCATAGCTTAGATTAAGACCACGAACTCTGAAGCAAGACTGATGGGGTGGAAGCCTGACCTCGTTATTTATTGGCTGTGTGTTCTTGAGCAAATTACTTAAATTCTCTGTGCTTCCAAACATCTAATCTATAGAAAGGGAGTTATAGCTACCTCATTTTTACATAGAGTTATATATAAAAATATATGATTAAAACAGTGCCTGGTATATTCACTATAGAAATGTTTCTATTATAATCATCATAATCCTCAAAATGATAAAGTCTTATTTGGGGCTATAGTTCTCTTAAAGTGTATATTCTGAAATATTTACCTTATTTAGCAAAAAAATGCTTGATGTAGAGGCCATTTTTAGGTTGGAACATGTGGAAACGGATATAAACTGAATCTTGGACTATAACAGAGAAAGACAGACCTTGACAAGGGATACGCGTGTTCAGGAAGCAGTTTCTATTGAAGCAGAAACTTAGGCTCTACTACATGCAACATGATTCTGTGCCTGAATGAGGCTGTCTTCCAAGTTCTTGGGACTAAAAACAGAAATTATTTTTAAGAACTTCTTGCAACTGAAAGCTAGAGAGTACTCTGAAAACACAGGCAGGAGTACAGCAGGTGGAGGAGGAGGGCCATGTCCCGTGGTCCGGCTGTGGTGGCCCTGGGGGTTTCCAGTGCTGCCTCTGGCTGCCAGGCTCCTGAGTCCAGGTGGGTTTGCGCAGCGGGAACCAGATGTCGGGGTGCAGGACTAGCGTTTGCGGAACTTATCCAAGGGCCATCTTTCCTCTTCAACATCGAGTGCTCCAGGACGGGAGAGTGGAACGTGACCTGGACATTTGTCTGTTGCTCTTTTTCTATCACTATCATGAGTTTAGTTCCCTAATTAGTTTAACGAGTTATACTGGCCTCCTCGCCGCCAGTCTCGTCTTTATTCCGCTCCCTGAGCTCCAGTCCCAGCTCACACACCGAAACGTGCCACTGCCTTGTTAGACATCTCTGGTAACCTTGTGTTGCTCGTGAGATACCATTCAAACGTGTCACCTGGGCGCTTCTGCCTTTCCACTTTCCCTCCTGTTCAAAACGTCGCCTCCTCTGTGAAATCCTACCCGGCTCCTTAAGCACACAGTTTTCATGGCATTTAACACACTGAGACTAAGTGAATACCTGTCTCTCCGGCTGGACCGTCGACTTGATTACAGGAATCACACCTTATATACCTGGAAGTTCTTCCACCTTTGTTTACTGTGTATGTCAATTTCAAGTTACCTGCCACTGAAGCTGAGTGTTCATTATAGAGCTGAATTCTCCTGCCATTGTAAATTCATGGCTACTACTAAGGGAATGGACACTCACGGAAAAAATTACATCTATCAACAAGGTGACTGGGAGATTAGATAACGTGCACCGCTGTATGAGTTCAATTTAGAACATTTTTTGGCTTCACTCGTGTGGCCAGAGCAACTTCAGAACAAGAGAGTATAAATAACTAGATCTATTTCAAAATTTCCTCTACTGCCCCCTCGGGGTGACAGATGTCACTGCTGGGCAAGAGGCACTGCAAATCGGTGCTTACTCTTTGAATTACATGTCTTTTGTCTTCTTCAAGGTTAAATAAAACTTTCCATCGTTGCTATTTCTTTTCACTTTTAGTCTTTCAACCCATGCTCACATGGCTCCTCCAACTTAATCTATGTTAAAAGCCGTTGTACTTCTCAAAGTTAAATATGCCACGATGCCAAAGAGGCCTATGATCTCAGTGCATTTTACCTGAAAACTGTTCAAGCAGTAAAGCAATGGGTAAGTATCTCTCTCCCTCATCGAGAATTACACTTTTTCTGGAGTTTCAGTATGTAACTACTTATGAAAAAGAGTAGTATTAGATAAACACAAAATTCCATAGTTAAACTATAGTGACAAACGTTACAATGTAGTGGGAACCATCATTACCAAGAATAAATAAGAATCCTTTGAGAGAACTTTCTAAAACTCTACTAAAGAACATAAAAGATGATCTAAATAACTGGAGAGACATCTCATGCTCGAGTAGAATGACAATGTTTAAAGGTATAAATTTTCCTAAAGTTAATATATATTTAATGTATCCCAGTAAAAACTGCAGTTGGAGTTTTGAAATATCTAGCAAATCCATAGAGACAAAGTACATGAGTGGTTTCCTGCAGGGGTGATAGAAGGGTCTAGAATGAGTGGTGACTGCGGCACAGCCTTGTAAGTATACTAAAACCACTGAATTGTACTTTAATGAATTTTATAGTATATGAATTATATATCAATCAAAAGAAAAAAAAGAGATGAAAACTAAATGTCATGTAAGATCCTGGATTGGAGCCTGGAATAATAAAGTGACATTTTTAAAAAAGCATATAGTTCTGAGGAGGAAAAAAAAAAATCTATAACACAGTACCAGTTATATAACTCAAAAATAAATGCCAACACACAAAAATATGTATTTTAAAAGACAGATAAGCAAAACGAGTCATATACAACACACCGGAACAGTCTCCAGTGAGAATAGGAAGGGGATTGAGAGTAGGAAATGGAGACAAATAGGAATGAACAGATAAAGAAATGGGAAAAACGAAACAAAACAAAAATTATGGCACCACCACCAGACCATTCGAACGCAGTCCTTGGTGGCCTTCAGTAACTTCTGTTCACTGTTAATGATGAAATGAACGAGGCCTGACACAAAATTAGAAATCGATCTTGGAAAATAATACAATCGAAAGATTTCTTTACAATAAACAAGAACAGCCAGACATAATCGACGTATGTTCTGTAGGTGAGAACAAGACACCACGGCGGCGGAGGCAGTGCCCGCGCTGGGCAGGCCACGAGGCTGGCAGACAATCCCACGCCATGCCGGTGCCGGAGCATTTCGCACCAGCCGTGACGTGGTTTGGGAGCTTCGTTAACCATTTTCTTGACAAAATAAGCACGAATGTTAAATAGTGTCCAGCGAAAGGAGAAAAAGAGTGAAGGGAACAAGTTCTTCCTTCCCCAGGCACCTGTCTTTTATCTGTTGGCCGAGAACGGCTTATGGAGCCTACGGGAGCGGTTTCGGGTGGGACGGAAGGCAGCTGCGAGGCATGGACCTGGCTGCGGGATTTCTGAAAACAGCTTTAGAGCTTTAAATATTCATTTGACTTCTTGGTGCAGTTGATGGATTTTATAATGAATACAATGAGAAACTCGGAAGACTTACAAACTACGAATGAGACTTTTATGGACAGAAGAGACACTTTCTATTTTCTTTTTTCCCTGAGAAAAACACGATTCTGAATGTTTCCACAGTGTAATCAAACTCAGAGTATAATAAAATAAGGTGTAATCACTGAAATGTGATTTTACATGTCAAATGTGATCACGGTATAAGGGGCTGTGCCTACATATGAAATATACCTTACGGTGGGTATCTGCCAGGGACGTTCCTTCCACCCTTCCATTTTCCTAAGTGCTGGCATTTTATGGGAAAACTTGAGTGTGTTCAGAGGTTTTTGGGCCAGAATGTCAAAGTTAACTTTTACTCTAAGAAAAATGATCAAGCAATTTTGGACAAACTTAGAGAAAACACTATCAACAATAAAGGGTAATTTTGGGGCGGGGGGCGGGGAATCTACTAAGAGAAAGAAGTGGTCTTTCTACCACTGACCTATCTATCTCGGCGTTACTCAGTGTGAGATTCATGGGTCAGTCAGCAATAAGATGTGTACAGATATCGAAAGTACTTAGAAAATTTTATAATGATTTGATAAAGTAATTTTATATCTTTTTACTTTTTATTTAATTTTTATTATATTTCACAAAAATGTGATGGACTGGAAAATAACCACTGGCCTTTTTCTGTAGATGGTTTGAGAAACACTTATCTGTACTACGGCCAGCTGCACTGCTTCTAGCAGCTTCCACCACGACTGCATGTCAAGTGCCCTCTACGCATCATTCTCAGAACAACCCTGAAGTGGTACTTCCTGTGGCACTGAAGCCTGCTTTGCTTTGTGGGTCACGGAACAAACTTAAGGCTAAAATGCAGGCTACGGAGATCATGGTAAAGAAACTGAGAGAAAGCAATCTCAGCAAAATTATGCTAATTCTTCATTCAAAAAAATTCTACTGAGTACCTACGATGTGTCTAACATTGTATTAGGCCCTTAGGATCCAGCACTGAACATGACAAAATCTCTAACTTCATGAATCTTATCTTATGACTTTACAGTCTGGTGGGGAAGATGACAACAAACAGTTACATAATCTCAGGTAGAGGTAAGGTGAAGCGGGTAAGGGATGCGAGGAGGCAGAGGGTTATTTTAGAAGCTGCGGTTAGGGAAGGAGCAGCGGTTAAGAGGCAGATTCTGCAGCCAAACTGCCTGATTCTAATACTGGTTGTGTCACCTGCTGGTTCCATGACCATGAGCATGTCATCTAACTGCTCTGTGACTCAGTTTCCTCATCTACAGAATGGGAAAATAACAGTGCCTACCTAAGATTAGTGTGAGCACTGAATGAGTTAACAGATTTAAAGTATTTAAAGACAGTATCGGCCACATAGTGTTTATTAAATATTACTATTTCCTTAGGCGGAGAGATTCCAGCACAGACCTGAATGAGGGAGCCAGCTTTGCAAAGATGCGGTCAAATAATGACAGCCATCATCAGATGAAAACCTTAGGGTATTTAGACAGATTATGTATGTTTTCACCTTTAGTCTTCACAATGGTCCTGAAATGGATATTACCATTCCCGTTCCATACATAAAAAACTGAAGGGTGGAAATGTGAAGTGGCTTGTTTCAGGTCACATGACTAGCTAATAGGTGTCAGGGAACTCTGTCAAAAGTCTTCTTTCCTCTTTGGGGATTATATTGCCTCTGCTAGGTATAGGCACAGAACTGAAATCTGACTTTTACTTTGTTCATTCATTCATTCATTCACCCATTTACTCATTCCTTCATTCGAAAATATTTATGGAGCACCTACTAGGTATCGTAGTCAACTGGTAGTATTTTCTTTGTCTTCAAAGAGCAGGTGCTCCGTTTAAACAGGGAGACAGTTATATAAGAACGATGCCGAATGGGTCGCAGAGAGGAGGCCCACGCGCACGGACAGCGAGGCCTCGCTCGGGGGAGGGCTTGGGAGGTACATTTAAAAGGCCGGGTGGGAGCGAAATCGTAAAAAAAAAAACACCCCTTCTGTGCAGATAGTGGGAAAACACGAGAGCGTCTACTGAGGAGGATTTTAGGAGGAGGAGTCAGCAGAGGCTGGGACAGAGTCTGGGCTCACTGTGCGACAGACTAGAGAAGGGAAAAGGGCAGAGGCGGGGATGTCACAGGCTCCTAGCACTAAAAAGGGCCTCCGAGAGCCACCAGGTGAGCTCAGGTCCACACCGGATCCCTACGGGAGCTGGGACAGAGAGGAGATTTAAGACCTTAGATCGAAAAGTATGAGAGGCAGCAGAAAGAGAGCAGAAGGGACGACAACTCAAAGACCTGGAAACTGACTGGATGAAAGGATCCCGGGGGAACGGGACATGAATACACACTGCAGTACGAGCGATTTCAACATGCAAGGCTGACCCTTCATAATTCTGCTGTTTTTGGCTTCTCCTCATTAGTTTTACAAAATCGGAGAAAACGAATGAGCATTATGTAATGGTTACTTTGTAACTCGTAAACAAAGACTATGAACTGGTGCTATTCAAAACCGCTCCTAATTAGAAATTCTTAATGGTCAAAAGGCAGCTTTAAAGCAAGGCGAGACACTGCTTGTATTTTATGCCCTATTTACTGGCCATCCCTACACGTTCTGTCTCCCCATTTATAAGGCAGTGCCCAGAACAAAGCCCTGCCTCCAAGGAAAGGCACACTTTGGTATGGCTGGACATGAAAGACCATCAGTGACTTCCTTTGAACTCTTCAGAGGATATCCTCTCTCTCCAGCAGAGGCTTAAGATGTCATTTTACGAAAATAAAATCTGAAAAGTATTCTAATCTCTTTCACTTCTGGGGACTTGCTTCTCCCGGTACATAAATAAATGGGCACCACTCAGTAGCTGGGTTCTTTTTCTTGAGCCGCTGACTTTATAATAAACTTTTAAATTCGTTAAATGGCAAAGGCAAAACACAAGACTCCAGTGATAAAACCGCATGGTTCCATCACCGCAGCGACCCCGGCAGTGCCGGAAGACGCCGCCGCCTTCCGCGGGCTCTGTGCCCCCCGGGTGAGCGAGGGGAAGGCAGGTCTGCTGGTTCTTACCTTCCTCAGCAATGACTGTTAGTGTGACAGTGACACCGGCGTCTTTGATCAGCTGAACAATGCTATCATGGGACAGTCCAACAATGGACTGTCCGTTCACCGCAGAGATCTGATCTCCGACCTTCAGTTTTCCGCAGCGGTCGGCCGGACTTCCTTCTATGACTCGGCCGATTTTATGAGGGATAACTATGAGAAACAAATCCCCAGGGTTTCAATTATTTGACGTATCTGTTAGTGTTGGATTTATCATCATCAGTGTTACTTAAAAATTCTACACAATAACATCAAAGAAGATTCTTTAAAAAATACAGCAAAAAAAGCAAATGCGCTCATCCTTTCCAAATGCAACCATTTGCATATTATCGTTCACTTTTGCGACATGCCTGCTCTTTACATCCGTTGCAACGATAGCATATAAACCTCTTTGCTATTTTCCACTTACCACAAACCTTTTAAACCTTTTTCCAATTTTTATAGTGTCATCTTAATAATCCTGTTTAAAGGCTACTGACCCCACTGATAATTTTTCACTAATCTGAGACCATCTTTGGTTCTGTTGAAGGTGCATTCAATTCCATGAGAGACCTTGTAAATAAATGCAGTTCAAACTCAAGTTTAGGACTCAAAAGTTTCCGGTCCAAAATCCAGCACTATGAAATAAATGACTGACCATTAAAAATGAATCATACTTAGTTCTACAGCAAAATTCATTCTTTTTATTTATGCCTTTAGATCTTTTTCAAATTAAAGACGCTGAATGGAAATAGAACATTAAATGGTTCATGTTAAGATTATTTGGCTCATGGATAAAATCCTACCCTGAATGCACAAAGCTGAGCCTAAGACCTTTGCAAAGACACTCTGTGCAGTTCTTCTAATGCTAAATGCTTCCCTAGACTATTAAGACGCTTTGCTATTGTTATAGCTTAAAATGATATTCAGGAATCTTGTCTAGATATCTTTCACCATTTAATAAGAGGCATTTGTATTAAGACACAAATGTTCTTTCCATGTTCTCTGAAAATTTCCTTACCTAGTTAGGTAAACTTATTGGGTATTTGGGCTCCTGCTGATTGCTGATTGTTATGAACAGGGATAATTAATATTTTAAATGGCACTCTAATTATGTTTAATTTCCAAAGTAAAATGAGCTCCTTTCTAAGTATTTCTGAGTCTTATTTGGTGTATATTAGGGACACTTTAATAGATCTTCATTTGGGCTCGAAGTCATTGTTCTCTGTGATTTATGTTCCAACAGATACTGCCATTCCTTGGCTCTTCTAGAATTATACAGTAAGAGATTTTATCTTAAAGTAGAGGAAGTCAATGTTGGAAGCGAGTGCCTTTTAGCTCTGAATTACATCAAGCGCTTGATATGCCATTGTCCTAACAAACAAAGTAATCAGAAAAGAGCCCGAGCAGTAAGGGCTGTGTCCTGAGCCAGGCCCTATGAGCTGATTCACTGACACAGTATAACAGGTGGCACATCAGAAACATATGGTGACTCATATGGTGGCCCTGTGGTGACCTTCGAAAATCAATACGTTAGTTATTTTCCTTCACAGAAAAGATTTACTTGTACATAGTGTCTATTCTAGATCCCCTGAGAGGAAAATCATTCAGCTCCTTGGCATTCTGAAAGGGGTTCCTGAAAGGGGTTTGTTCGGACTTGGGGAAGCATCAAACAGAATTAATCTCTGAAGTCCTTTCTCGTCATGCAAGCAATGTGGTCAAAAGGAATCGGCAGATCTTAGTGCAGGACTGCCCGAAGGGTTAGTCGTTTGGGTGAGGGAAGGTAAAAGCAGCCCAACTGTTACTGTCTTGGCTTCTACAGCAGTACCGCCAAAATGGTTAAACATAGCAAACAGACCAGTGGAAACATATTCTCTGAATGGATTGAGAAGTTTTCAAGATAACCCCTTAGAGTACGAGTAGCTAAGGAAAAGTCGGAAGTCCAGTCCTGCTTTTGCTGGTATATGAATTCCATAGGCATTTGCCATAAAGCCAATTTATCTGTCGTCATTCACGTTTGGCCTAAATCTGTCTCACAGACTGGCCTGTCCAGCTGCCGAGGTCACTTTCGTGCTCTTAAAAAACTTTTCAGAAAAAGAAATGACAGTAACTAGGAATGTCCCCTTCTAAAAGAAATCCTTTGCAACCAGAACTGAAAAGTATATGATAAGAAAGAGAAACACGACAACCTCTGAAGTACTGGCAAAGCAAAAACTAGCCGAGTCCTTTCATCTTAAATACAGGTCTTTCCTACGTACTCCATTCATTTGGCACTTACTCCAACTGGGTCCGGGGAGGAGGCTGGACCTGGATCTCCAGCCTTTGAGAGTCAGCGGTAGAGAATCTCAGAATTGTATAACTGGTATTAGAGATGCTACAGGGAACTCTTCTTGTGACAGATGTCACCAGAGAATACAGTTAATCAGATGGAAAAAATAACCTTTACTGAGCACAATACCAATCTATACTAAGACCAGACCCATAAAGAACAACCTGTTCTGACAGGCAGTTCACCTGCCTTTTCTCCATTAAGCAGTCTGCAGAGATTGCTCAGTCTGAGAGTGAGGCGCCTCACCCCAGCTTACCCCGGGCCCCGTCTTCTATCTATAAGAGATGAATGGAGGTCCAAGAAGACTGCTTGCAGGGCTGCTCAGCATTCTGTGAGATTATTAACTAGCACTTCAGTGAAATTATCAATTCTGGTTTTGCACCACGACTGCAAATCTCAAGTACATTATATAAAATTCACTGACAACCTAAGCCTAATTTACCATTCGAGCTGATAATTAATGAGCTGCAAACACGCATTTCCTGCCACACACTAGCTGCTGCCTCGATTTTACATTTTAATTGGGCTTTCTTTCCCATCTCATTACTCAAATATTAATAAACTTTTTAAAGGTTCTTTTAAAAAAATCAAGAGACAGTGTGACAAACAATCTTACAAATAACAATAATGATGATGGCAGCAGAAGCTACAACAAGCAACGGCAACTAACATTTGCGGAAGGTGCAGGCTAAGGGCTTCACGTGCATTATCTCCTTTAATCTACAAGCTCATATGAGACAGGAAGTGTTAGCATCTTCTTCATTTTACAGAGGAAACTGCAGCTCTTAAAGGGTAAGTAATTTGTCCCAGATCAGACGGCTATTAAAAGACCTAAGCGAGGTTTGAATTCGAGTTTGTTTGATTACAAAGCCCAATACTTAATGGCACCATCTTATACAGAGATCTACGTGGTACACAAAACCATCAAAATACGAAGAAAAAATTTAAACGAATAGGTATACAAATACTTTTTAAAATAAATATGAACAAATAAGATATTTAATATATATTAAAATGTAATAAAAATTCTAAATATAAACAAATCGATATAAAAACGTTAAACGTATTTAAGGAATGGAACTTATTTTACTAAATTCCTCTATCTTGCTTAGTTTTATGGTGAACACTAGACTCTCCCCTAATTTTTATAGTGCCAGAGAAAGAATATCTTCAATATAAAAAGTGCTTAGCATCCATCACACTGAGTAATATTCTTTCACTCTTTTGGTTGATCTGAAAGCCCAGGATTATTGTACAGTATTCGAACGGGAATACGATGATCTACAATGGTCATTTGTTTTTGGAAATACAGATTTCCAATGATACAACCTAAAATCCACCTAAAAGCTGCTTTCTTCCATTTTTCTGACACAGGCCACATAATCATCCTCACAGCATCAGTGACAGTTCCAGTTCCAAGTGTTACCATAGCAACTGCTTATGGAAAATGGAAAGCAGTATCAGTGAGCAGTGACCTGACACTATAGCAATAACTCATCCATGTCACAGAATCTTCTTCCTTTACACAATTGCATTAATTTTAGCAAGATTTTTGCAAATTGGTTTGGCTCACAACACTTTCCTGAAAGTGTTTTCTTTTTTTACTGAGATTTTAGTGACCACCTAGTCTAAAAGGATCTCATTTCTCAAGATATAATCAAATCCACTGGCAAAGGCAAGAGTCCATTTTCACATGTTCAAAGATTGTTATCATTTGACTCAGAAAAATAAAGTTACCAGACAAACGTGAGACACAAATATTCATCTGGATTTTACAATTATACCTAGAGATAAATCTTAGAAACATCAAAACAAACATTTAATCTGCCGAATCATAACAGCCTTGAACATACAAGAGGTAATTCCTCTTTTGTTAAAGAAATTAATAGATACATTCATCCTTCCTAGATGAGACTATTCCATTAAACCAGGTTCAGGATATTTAGATTAATTTTTCAAGGTTGACAAAATTTTTACCTTTGGATGAAGCACAGATGATAAAGAATGCCTCTTTACCATTCAAAAAGATCTCTTTAGAGCTAGGATATGGCGATTATTATTAAATAACGCAAAAGGACAATTTAAGACATATTTAGGTCAAGAATTCTCTAGTAATCTGTTTTGCTTCTCAACTGCTTCTAGCATTTAATTCATTTCTGCATACACAATTTCTCGTAACTTAACAGATCTATGCCCCCATATTTTTTTTTAAAAAATAGCATTGTTCTTTCACTAAATCTATTAAGTCACATCCCTGACATACTGCCACAATATAATCTTGATGCAAATTGAGCTACTAAGACTTCTTTTCTGGAATCTAAGATGATGGATAAACCTGGAGTCTGGAAGGTTTGGTTCAGATTACCTAATTTATAAAAAAAAGAAAATATTCATCATTCTGAAAAAGTTAAGTCTCTAGGGTAATTTGTACATAATTCTTAATTAGTTCCATAAACACCAGTGGGAGACTCAAAAAACAGGAATTGTGGGAGACTCAGAAAATAGGAATTATGGGAGATTCAAAAAACAGGATGTGGGAGTCTCAGAAAACAGGAACTGTGGGGAGGGACTGCAGGACACAGCAGCCCTTACCTCCTGGAGGCGGTTTGTTTTTGGAGGTGAGGATGACGAAGCCAAATCCCTCACTTTCTTTTCGCTGCAACACGACATCGTAGGCCTCCTGGGGCGCAGGCCTGGCTGGGACTTCGGCTCGGCTCAGGCGGGGAGAACCATTCTGTGCTGAGAGGAAGGCTTGAGGGCTGTCGTCTTCCGGTTGTTTCTCTACAATAAATATGATTGATTTTGATATTTCTGGATCAAAATTTTTCATAACTCGTTTTTGTGCTGGGCCTTTCTCTAGAAAATTTCATTTCTAATAACCTAAAACACAGAGCAGCAGCCCCCACCTCACTCGGGCGTGAGCTGCGGACGTACTCTGAGTGCAGATGTAGGTAGCGGCAGTCCCCTTGACCTCTTAAAGGCTCTTAACATCAAAAATTAGAAAAAATACACAATGTGACCTCATTTAAAGACAGCATTTCGAAGCTTTCGCAAAATTTGGTAGTGAAAAAATTCTTGAAATTGTTTTAATTCCAGCAACGTTTTTAATCTTGACCAGTAATTTTGATGAAAGTTGATAATGAAAAACAACACTGTAAAACTTCCTTTTAAAAATCAACTTTAGATATAATTTAGTGCAGGGGCTGAAATGTATGCCATCGGGGAGGTCACTGCGGCAGGGGACGCTGCCCGTTCCCATCTGAGAACAGTTGCCACCTCCACAGGCTTTGGCTAATGCATCACGTTTTACAGCTGCAGTTTCCTGCCTGGTGACGTCAGATGAGTTACCCAGGGGCGGTTTGCAGGCACATAGCACGCTGTCCGCATGAACGGCAAACTCCCAGGCACAGATTAGGTCATATGGACTCGCCAGCGAATGGGCAGTTAATCTATACCTTTTTCTCCTAGTCAAGAATGACACAAGTTAGTGCTGATTGATTTTTTTAAAAGGCATATTCTGTGCCATCATTTGATATAAACCATTAACAACAACCGCAACACACTGCCATCAATGAAGAGACATGTATAAGGTCTCTTCTGGCTTAAAATCTACATGATTATGAGAATATGTTTTCGAATCTCAATAAAGTGCCATCATTCCATCCAAACATTAATGAAAAACAAAGCGTTTTTTTTGTATAATGCATGGTTAGAATGAATTGGTTTAATGTCTCCAACAATATCAAAGTACCATGAAATTTCCTCATGATGCTGTCCAATAGAGAGCCAACCTCTAGCTGTATAACAGCCTGTTTTTCACTGTATGTAGTTCTGTTCTGACTCCAGCACAAGTAGAGGCAACACTGCGTTCACACCTCTAACGCCTCTCTGTACGTCTGGCATTTATGAAGAGAGGCAGGTCTTTACTTTGGATGTTGCAATCAGAAACACGGGTTCCTCATTTTTAAGACTAATTCAGATGTTCGACAAGTCAACACACATTTATTGACGTCCACTCTGTATCCAGCAGGCATTCTTCTAAGTGCTGGGAATAATCCGGCATATAACAAAATGGATAAATGTGCCTACTTACGTGAGGCTTAGTCTTGTGCTGCAGGGTCGTCTTTTTAAAATTTTAAAGTGGCAAGAATTTATTTCTAAAAATCCCTATTTAATATTCACAAAGCTATTATGAGGAAAATGTAAGAGTCGTCTCCTAGTGTAATGGTTTAGCTCCTGGGCTCTGTAATTAAACACTTGTTTTAAATCCCGGCCCTACACTTACTAGCTATGTGTCTCTCAACCTTCCGTAAGTAACTGTGAAAACTAGATAATGAGAGTACTTACACCACAGTGTTATCAAGATTAAATAAAAGAATCCATGAGTCTGGGACATAGTAATAAGCACTCGATAAATTCTGTCCTGTTTGAATAGTTAAGATTCCATCAGGGTCCAAAATCTTTTGATATTCAGTGAATGGGAAATCTCAGTATGACTGACTTTGTAATTGTTTTTAAGAAACAGATTTAACCTGATAAATTCATCAATATATTAATATTAACATAGAGGCCCCAAGTTTATTTCTCTTTTTGTCAGCATTATTATTTCTGAATGCTTTTGACCTTCATGGCCTTCCACAGGAAGGCCCCGGATGACACCAAATAGGTAATCTCATGCACCATTGAATATAATATGTAAAATAACCTGCAAAACCACATAGAAAGTGGACTCAAGTCACTTTGTTCCTTTAACTTATCAGAGCGGAGAGGTTCGCATACCACCATGGAAGATCTTCCTTCTGACGGTTAATAACACGTGGCCGTTTCGAGCAGCAGTTGTCATTAGGTCTAAGACTTGTTTGTGTGATTTGCCTTTGACAGGAATGCCGTCGATGCACATGAGTTCATCAGCCGCACGGAGCCGACCGTCCTTTTCCGCTGCGCCCAGGGGAATGATGGCCCCGATGTATATCTGATAAGATAACAAGGTGTAAGTTGGTCTGTGCGGCCAACTGAGACCCACAGAGAGCCTTCACTCAGGTAATGACTTCCTGCCTCAGCGCTGTGCAAGCGGACAGATTTTTGTAGTTCGACCGTGAAAACAGACTTCGGAAAGGTGATATCTTAGAAAGTGACCATCCTCCCAAATGGTCCCACAAATAGCCACATTACGTTGTCCCTCTGGATCCTCTGGGTTGAGTCCAAAGAAGATAGAAAATACAAAGTCGCTCGATAACTTAAAAAGTACCACCATCACTTCCTTCTCAGCAAAACGGAAACGTTAAGCTCAGGAAATGCGATTCTGTGGTGTAGCTACAAAAGTAAGAAAAGTCTACTGCCACCAGGAAAGTTTTCTACACACTGCTCATGGCAACTGGGATGATTCTTACGATATTCCCATCACGTGTAGCTATCAGTACAAATTCTGTATGTAAAATAGAGAAACATTTCTTATTTCTAAATCTCAAAGCAGTAAATATTTTAAGAGTGGTCCAAGGTTCTCTTGTATCTAGGGAAACAGATCTAGTTCATTCTGCTTGTCGGCTATAAGAATCCTATAATGAGGGACGTGGTTCCATAGTGTAGTCTGCTTTATAGCAGAAGATCCTGGGTTCGCGCCCTAGCGGAGCCAGGGTCCATGGTCTATGGCCACGCCACCCTGAACAAGCCCGATGTCTGATCTCGGAAGCTAAGCAGGGTTGGGCCTGGTTAGTACTGGAATGGGAGACCACCTAGGAAGACCGTGTGCTGTAGGCGTAAAAAAAAAGAAAAAAAAGAATTCCATAATGAGGTAGGTAATCCTGAACATTTGGGCTAGTTTCAGAGCTGCTAAAGCCTGACATTTAAGAGAAGAGAAAGGTTTCTCCCAGGTTGAGATAAATTCTTAAAATGTCTAAGTGAACACTATGAGTATCAATAAAATAGAAAGCAATGAACAAAATTACATCTACCATCAGAAACAATCAAGGTACCTTATATTTGCACTACATGAGGCAATCTGCCTTAAGCTTTTTTGGTCTCTAATGATTACTTTGATTGTAATCAATATGACTAATTAGAATATACTTCTACTATATAAAAAAATTTTCTATTCAGAAATAGAATGAAGTCTGTCATTTTAAAAGACTGTTGCTTACCTAACTTCTACGCACGATAAAATGTAGTCTTTCTTGATTTTATTCTCAAATTCTACAAAGCACATTACGTCCTTGTTATTCAAACTAAGGGCAAAACTTAAAAATAATAACCACTACATTTGTAGTCTAACTTTACATGAGAATCATGTATAAATAAAATTCTAGATTTTAAATGCTTTGCAAAGTTACCCTCATGCTTTCTGAACGGAGACATTAATTATTTTATATTCTTCTAGTTGCACAGGTAACAAGTGAAGTGGCGTGCAAACTACTGAGCATGAAAATGTCTATCCATTAATAAGATTAGGTGGCATAACATGCACGGTTCATGCCAACTGTTTATGGAACATTCAGAAGATAAAGTGATAGAGATAAACAGGACTTTGAATTATAGGTCTCCAAGAAAAGGAAAATGTCTTCAAATCTGTTTAATAAAGGCAAAAAAGAAATAAAAATGTCAAATAAACTTTAGGCACATAGAGAAATTAATTAATGACTGTCCAAATTGTAGCTGACACATTCAGTTTTTATCTACAGTTTTAGCCTCAGCTGTCCCGAGTTAACTAAGGGAGTATGACACTAAGAAAAATGCAATTCTTCCTCATATTAATGAAACTGTTAACCAAAATCTTTAAAAAAAAAAATCAAAAACAGAAAACTAAATCAAACCATCACATTCGACCAAATTGCCACTTAAAAGTTTTGAACAAGAACAGCCAAATTCTCAAGTATTTAAACTTACAGATTGGTCGGGTCCATCTCCTCCTAGCACCCTGAAGCCAAACCCTGATTCCTGTTTCCGAAGAAAAACATCCAGATCTTTGGTGTTTGGTGCTAAGAAAAACCAGAAAATACAAAAAATAATAAACACTTAGATTTATTTTAAAAGGATTAAAATAAAGCAAAGTTCATTATTTAATAGAATAATACTATAGAGTTCAATAAACTATACCCTTACAACTTTTTGATAGGTGAAAAATTACACAAGAGTATATATAAAACCACAAAAAGTTCAATCGTGAATCTTTGTTTTGAGCTCCAAACAAAACTTTGCATCAAGATTGCCGAGGAATATTCACCCTCACTTCCACATACTCGGTATTACACTGCCATTAGCTCCTAATGCCTTCAAATCAATATTAAACTCCGAATTATCCAATTTACATTTGATATCTGATAGGTACAAATTATCTAAATTAACACTTGGGCAAATCCTGAAAAGAGCGCCTAGAATAAAGAATAAAGTATCTTAATTCTATTCCTAACTTAATACCTTTGTTTCAGAAAAGCATTCCATGTAAGTGATTACTTAGCCTACTTTTGCAAAATGCTATTATTTTAATTTATTTATTTAGCAATGATATTTTAAAAGAAAATAAACAACAGCTAATACTCATTATTAGCCCCATTTTCTAGCCGAGGAACTAGTGCCCAGTGTCTTGCCCAGTATCACACAGTAGATAAGTGGCAGACTGAGATTTAAACTCAGCTTGATTTCCAGGGTCCAGGCTCTTAGCCCACACGATCTTGACCCCAGAGGGCAGGTCGTATTTACCAGAATATTAAGTCAGGAAAATCTACTTCAAGACTAAAATTTTACCTCTGGGAAAATATCACTGTTATTTATAAGAAGTATTCACTAGGAAGGGAAAAGAGAAACACGTCAGGGAACTTTATAAATAAAGTGAAATGTTATATAGGATAAATCCTGGCAATTTTCCTTAGAAGCAATCGATCTCTTTTGAGATATATTTTCTATTCGAATCACAGAACTTCAGAGATAAAAATGACTCACGAGTCCAGCTCATTTACTTTATGGATGAAGACCGAAGGGATTGCTTAGTTACACCAATACTAAGACTGTATCAGGCCAAGACTGGGAAGACTGAAGAAAGGTGTTCTCCATAGCTATGCAATTTAAATGGTTGCTGTGCCACGCTTATGCCTGGTTTTCACCTTTCTAAATACAGCCTGGGACTATCAAGCTCTACAATTGGTTAAATACGGATGAAGTCAATTATATATAATATTTCCATCTCCACAGATGGACATCTTTCCCAAGGTAGATTTAGATCTATTTCTTAAAAACAGCTACATTTTAAAAATTTTTAAAAATTAGACCTACTTGAATCTGTAATTTTACTATGGAAAAGGTTATCATCAGTAAGTTAGCATGAACATGAGCCTTCTCATCTCTCAGCTGGGCTCCATAAGGAGTCAACTCTTTGGTGTCCTCAGACCACACACCCCTCTGATTCATCCTCCTTCACACTGCTGCCAGGAAAATCTTTCCAAAACACAAGTCCCATCATAGCATCCCGATAAGGGTTAATACTAGTCCATGGCTCCCTATCGTGTCTCTGACCGACTCCGGCTCCTCTGGGCAGCACCCCTGGCCCTCCCCAATCTGCTCCTGCTCCCCTATCTGGCTTTTCTGCCAACCACGCCCAGCAAACTGAGCGCTGTGCAGAACCCAGGCCATGCAAGGTCAATGTGCAAACGTTATTCTTTCTTTATTTCCCTCTTATCTGCCCCATAAACACTTGTCTTTGTAGACTTGGTTAAGGCTTACCTTCCTATCTGAAGCAGTATCTGACACTTTCTATTACCCGCAGTGGTAAAATGGACCACTCTCTGCTTGGGACTCAGTTCAGCCAGTCCATCCTTCTGTTACTGCACCTGTTAGGCTGATTTGTATTTATTTACTTAGGAATATTTACCCTCACAAACACTGATTACATATTTGTCCTTTCCATTTAGGTATAATCATCCTTCTGGGTGCAGGGCCCATGTAATGCATTTATCTCTGTAGTCCCATTACTTACGATGATGTCGGGGAGACGGCAGGCACTTAATACATGGTTTTGAAAACAATGAATGAATGTTGAACGTAAACGAAAGAAGCCCAGAGTCAAATTAAAATAGGAATAAAGGAATAACTTTAACATGGTTTCGAAAGATGGGAAGGTCTCAGTTTTTTTAAAAAAATTCACGTTAATTTTTCGCACGCTCTCCTAAAATATTCCACAACTACTTACGCTTATCTTCATATAAAGTCTTAGATTTCAGGTAGACTTCAGAAGGATCCAATTTCGGAGATCCTGACCTGATAACGCTGGGCGGAAAAGGCATAGGCTGGGGAATGGGCTCATTTATGGCCTCCAAACTTCCTGAATTTTCCTTTTTATCTGTTTTCTGAAATGGAAAAGGGCCTTACTTAGTATTTTCAAAAACCAGATGGTTGATTAGTTCATAAAACTGTTGCCTGAACTGGGCATGTCGACTGATCACAGTTGCAGAGGTGGCAGGGTCACAGCCCCAGAACCTACAGTCTTACGGGGATTCACTTAAATAGCCACATGTACTTGGTTAAAACATGTTTAACTTAAATTTTAAAAAGCTTATAATGCTGTCAACTGAAAGGCCTTAATTAGTCCTATGTTTAGGCGGTCTTGCCCTGTTCTCCACCAAGACACAAACTGACTTTAAGATAAATAGGAATATAACACGAGGCAGTAAAGAGGGAGAGAAGACCTTCATAAAGTTCTCAGTAAACCCCACCGCCCCACTCACCGAATTTAATTCCCGGTGAAGATGTTAAAGATAACATTCTGTCTAAGCAAATGAAAGAGCAAGTGTTAACTCTAATTTAGATTATAAAGATGACACTGTGAAAACCTGAATAGCCAATTCAAATATCTTGAGGAGAAACGCACTACTGCTGGGCAATCAGATAAGGGAAAATGGAGTGGCATATTTTCATATTTTCCCATTCAGACAGAACTCTGCCAGAACAGGCAAGCAAAATGCCTTCTTTAATATATCGACTTTTCCGTGAGAAGAGCTGGGAGTTGCCTGATGATGCCATGGACGCTCTCTGCTCGCTTGGATCTGATGGTCCACTGAGGTGATCGGTTTTGAGAACAGCTTGTCGTCCTGAATTATTGTGAGTTAGGGGAGGGGGATTACAGATGTTTGTGATAAAATAATTAATGCTGACGAGAATGCAGGAGCAGCAGCCTGTCAGGGAGCAGGCAGGGGCCAGGCACTGCCAAGTGTTGTGCCAGAGGGGACCCTTTGCTGACTCGGACCCAGTCTGATGGCGGGGGAGAGAAAAGTGGTCTCCTCCCCATGGACCCACATGTCCCGTCAGAGCAGTGAGAGGTCATCAGAGACATCCATCAAATTATAAACCGTGAGGGTCACCGTGGCCGCACTGGCATCCATTATGAAACAGATATGGGGGCAGGAGTCAAAAGCGATGACTAGAGGAACCAGAGAAATGTAGAAAAATATACTGCAATTTTAACCGAATAGGAAAAAAAAAATTCTGTTCACTGTACCTAGGTGGCACAGTCCATAAAACTGAGCGTTTCTTTCCTTTTGATCCATAAAACAGGAGATTTGCAGAGGGTCCTATTTGGTGGGCTAGAATTGATTTGTTTTACATCTGATGGTCTTCCCTTTAACAGCTAATGGTTTATGGCTATGGACAACCATCCTTCAATTGTAGATGACAGATTCCAACTCAAGTAAACTACAACTAAATCAGGAGTTTATACACAACTGCCCGCACAGCCACGCCCTCACAACCGTGGGAGCTTAAGCAGCTACACACGCGTACCTAACAGTTTCTTTCACAGTGGTATGTGGTGCAGCCTGTTTTTAGTTAGGTCTTACTCACTACACAGGCCCTTAAGTAGGCTTCTTGGTTATTCAGAAGAATAAAAAAAAAAAAATAGAACTGTTTTAAGTCAGACAACCTGTCACTTTGATAACAAGCAAATTGAACACAGCAGGCCACAATTCTCTAGAAAGTCTCCTAAAAGTGAGAAGGTTATCTACATGTGGGTATTTATAGTCCCCATGAAATTATCTGAGGCTGCCACATCTTCCCTTCGGGCATCAGGGAAAAGGTGTAACAGTTACCATCTGCCCCATCATTTGCTCCTCTCAAACACAAAGAAGCTAAATGGCCCTTAGGCAGGCACCTCAGTGTGTCCACATTTACTGTTTAGAGGACAGGACTGTGGGTAGCAGGGGTCTCTAGGATTCCTCTAACAGGACATCTCCTTTCTAGGGGGCTTTTTCTAACTCAGGGGCTTCCCTCGAATTTCTGACACAAGTCCAGGGCAGTACGGCTCCTGAATTCTTCCAGTGATCATCACCTTACCACTGCCACCATGAGCTGTCCTTACAGAGGGGAATGTGACATTTCTCTTGGTGTGTTGGGAAGAAGCATTTGAGGTTCACTGTATACTCACCATTTTGGCAGTTTTAGTTGGTGAAGGAGGACCTTAAAAAAAATGAGCCAGATTTTAAAAAGAGGAAGCATTTCCAGATTACAAATACTGCTAATGTTTATGATAAACTAGCTTTGAATTTTAGTAGGCTAGTAAATTCTATCTCTGACACTTCCTATGCACCAGGCATTACATATATATAAACATACATATATATATATATATATAATGCATACATGTAATATATATATGTATATATATCATCTCTTTTCATTTTTATGACAAACTTAAGATATAAACATAAACATTTATATTTACAAATATAAAAGATATAAATACCATTTTATAGATAAGGTAACCAAAGACTCAAACAGATTACAATTATTTCCTATACCGTAGAACCAACAGGGAACAAGGCAGGAAACTGACATCCAACCTGTCTGACACCAAACCCTGGCCTCTGTCATGTTTTTTGGGACCCTGGATAACTCCAGCACTCACAAAGAGATTTTCACCTTGCTCTGAGCACATTCTAACATATCACCCAGAGAAGAAACAAAAATAGTTCAAAGAAATGAGACTACCAAAAAAAAAAAAAAGTCCCAATGAAGTTAAACTGCTCATTTGCCTCAAAAATGAACACTAAAAGCCGAAGAGATAAAAGAGTGAAGGGCCAAATTTCAGTCTTTAAAATACTAGTTATCCCTAAGTATGAATTTAAGAAAGCCAATTAAAATGCAAACTTTGTGATCAGTTCTTAGAACTAGATTCATAACGTCTGAGAGCAGTCCATATTAGTTGATGACCTTGGAAAATAAAAATTATATTTCACATGAGCACTGAGGGGTTTAATTAACATTTATGGACAGACATTAAAGCTTAAGATAAAAGCTTTATGGGCACAAGCTTTCATGATTGCTTTCACAGATTAACACACCATTTCACATTTCACTTCTTTGCAGAGATGCTAGCTCTTTTAAACATCTTATAGAGGTCCAGATGAAGTACCAGTGATGGAAAGAGTCAATTTCTACTGTTGTCATCAACAGAGAAAATGAAATTAAGAGGATATATTTCATCTGAAGTAGCACAATGCTACTTCTCAGTGTGACTCTCTTATCGTTAAAGCCATAAATCAGATTCTTTTTAGAACACAGAGGGATAGCAATCTATAACGTATATGAATGAAATCATTAATAACTAAAAAAAAAAAAAACCTGCTGTAAAAGATACTGCATAGGGAAGCAGTCAGACAGAACCGTAAGGAAAATACACGGTAATTGCCAGTTAGGTCTCCTGGGAAGACATTCTGACTTGTGAAAAGAAGGACAATTAACAGATGTAAATGCATAAACAGTGAAGATTCTTCCTCGTGCTTTTACTCACCTCCTCGCAAGATGAGCAACGGTACATCTGCACCTACTGGAAACTGCTTTAGCACCTCTACCACTTGGAGATGTGTTAAATTCTGCACATTTTGATGGTAAATTTCCTTAATTATATCCCCTTTCTGTAGGCCTGGACACCACTGACTATCCAATATCATCTTCACCTTCTGTCCGGTTGGGCTGTCGGCGATTGCAAACCCAAAGCCTTTAGGTCCCTTAATCAGAGGGACAGTCACTAGTTCGGGCTGGGAGTTGCCTGATGATGCCATGGATGCTCTCTGCTCGCTTGGATCTGATGGTCCACTGAGGCGATCGCTCACCAACATGTGTCCTGGTTTTCCATTCTGGTCGAGAATCGCTGCTCCCGACTTAAAATCCTGAGTATTCATGCCCGCCTCGCCCTTGCTCAGCGGCTGTCCGTTGATTACAGGAGTAACAGCAAGAATATCCACAGCAGGATCCTCGCTGTCATCGGGGAGTGGGTAACCGCGACATAAAGTGAGGTTTACGTACTGGTTGACTGGTACCAACTGAAACATCTGCACGACATCTGCATGGGTGTGACCAAGGACGCAGCTGCTGTTGATGTCCACAATGACGTCGCCTGGTAAAAGATAATCATGTGAAAAATATTCAAACCACCAAATAAGTTCATTTTTTTTTTTTGCTGGGGGAGACAAAGATAACTTAAATTCAGCTCCTAAATTTGAATTCTGGACACCTTTTACTATTCATTAACTGCTGAAAAGATAGTTTGAACAGACATGTTATTCTTCCTTCTGTGACTCTTCTCTAAAAAGAATATATATATATATATAATATATAATGTCTTAACTATCTTTGTAGAAAAGATTTATGACTTCGAGCTCAAGCGAATCATACAAAAAGTAACTGCAAATTCATATCATTGTTGGTACATCCTCTGAGTCATACCTACGTGGCTGTACAAAGCTAGGCACACCGCAGCGAGTAAGAAGAGCGAGTAACTTCACCGGCTGCTTGTACGAACAGGTAATCTTTACACGCCACCTTGTTTCTTGATTTTTAAGAAGCCACTGATTCAATGTAGTTAAAAATTCATAATGTAGGGCTAACAGGAATAATGCTGTTATGAACAGATTTTCTTTTAGCTCCTTTCTGTAGAGAGTTTCAATTTGCTGTAATTCAGATTTCAAAAGGAGAAAAAGCAACGAAAAAATCTGACACAGGTAGAGAACATTATTGAGACACGACAAAGCTAAACTGATCTTGGAAAAGTTGGTTTTGCTTCCTCGATTTTACCTTTATTATGACCACTTTGGCTGCAGAATCACTACTACACAGTCATCAGTTGTGTATTTTTTCAATGCAGCCCTAACTTTTAAAATGTGTCGTCTGCTGTCTCATCCATTTGTTGCTTTCATTTGAATATAATCATTTAAAAGGTTATTGCCAAATAAAAGTGCTTTAATTTGTTCTGATTGTACGTAGGCTTTAAAAAAATCAACATGCGTGGTATTTAAAAACGAATGTTAGTCTGAGGAAATTTGTTCCATAATCTAAGAAGATACAGACAAATTAGACTAATTAGAAACAAAGTTTTGACTCCCTCTTCCTTGGTTAAAGTTCCCCAAATTTTCATGGAAGCATTGCATTGCTATGTAAATTAGATAACAGTTTTAGGCAAATCTGTATCTATATTATAAAAAAGAAATTTATACAGCTACAGCTGTAGGAATGATAATATTTGTGTCTAAAATTCTTAACATAGCTGCTTAATTTTACTAATAACCAGTGAGACTAAGGAAACAAACAAACTAGACGGGAAAGAATTGTGGGATATAACTGCGTTTGGTCAATCACTATAAACATCGCAATGGATCATTTTTCAAATGGATTAAAGGTAAATGTTAGATGGCTCCAAAAGTACCCTACATAATCAAAGAAAACCAAACAATCAAATAGTGTTCGGAGATGGTTCATAAGGCTTTACCTTAGTACAGCCAAAGAGCTTTCTCGAAATTATACAAACTATTCAAAAATTAATACATTTTATCTTTTCTCTGTTTCCACTTATTTGTAAAGATGGCCCTTCCTCAAGACTAGTATGCGCTTAATTTAAAGGATGAACTATTTAAATACAGGACTCTCCTTCAGTTGTATAATTTAGTTCTCCCTCTCTCTCTCTATACAACATACACATATATATTTATGATATGTAAATATATATATCCTTTCGCTATAGTTTTGGTTTCCAGGGAATTCTGAACACCTGGTTACCTGGAGCGATTTTCCCGTCCTGTGCTGCGGGGCCGTCCTTCAGGACGTGCTTCACTTGTAGGAACTCATCGGGCCTGTCTCCACCAATGATGGTGAAACCGAATCCCATCGCGCTTTTTTTCAGTGATGCTCGAACGAGGACACCTTTCAGCTGGGATGGATCTCGAGTAAAGTGAGATTTTTCCATATCTGTGCCAGAATGAGAAATGGGTTTGAGAACAAAAGTAATTTCAGTGAATACAGCCCTCGAAGCCAATATTCAAGAGTCTATATACCTTACATTAACAAACCATAAAGAAGAAAAATTAGAATCCAATGTTATGGAACAGTCAGAATTTAAATTCGCAAATTAAATCACTGAAAAACCCTTAAGTAACGAGTCATTTCTCTTTTATAGGACTCTCCTATGATATTTGAAAGGTAAAAGCACCTACTTTATCTCCTCCTCATTGCCTTGTTGGTACCTACTTTCTCTCGCCCCAAAGAGTCCCTTATAAGAAGTCAAAATGGGAAGGACAATGTTTGTTACTCAATTCTTGAAAGTCTCAGACACTCACTCAGCTGTTCATTTCATCAGAATAAGCATCTACTGAACTCTAGGTAGAAAATGCTCTACTAGCGAGATGAAGACAACTGTCCCAAACTTACGAAAGAGAATATATGAAGAACTTAGAATTCACAACTCAGGTTCTCTGCAGCCTTTAATTTATGTCTGAGGAAAGGAGAACCACTAAACTCAGTAAACAGTTGCCCATTACTTCCTTTTCACTCATGTTTAGTGGCTCCTTTAGGAAGAAAAAGACACGGCTCCATTGAAAAGTCTGTTTTTAGAGGCTAGATGATCCTAGAACTAAGAGTGACCCATATATACAAATAACGACTCCTTTCTCTTCCCCAGAGTCTTTTACTTTGAGAGGACTGAATGGTACAGATTTATGATTTACGAAACACAGTTTAAATTAACTTTTTAAAAGATGGTTTAAAATTTTCTGCCAAATATTTTGTAACAGTTCTACTGAGATATAATTCACAGATGACAGAATTCAGCCATTTAAAGTGTATATAAATCAAGGTGATGCAACCATCGCCACAATCCAATCTTAGAAAACTTTCTCCTTTCTCAAAAGAGAAATCCCCAGGGCCATTAGCAGTCAGTCCCCCTTTCTTCCCAACCTGCACTCACATCCGCGTCTTTGGCACCCTCTAATCTACCTCTGTCTATAAATTTGCCCAAATCGGGACATTTCATATAAATGGAATCACATAATAATGTGGTCTTTTGAATGGCTTCTTTCACTTAGCATAATGTTTCCGAGGTTCATCTGTGTTGTAGCATGTGTTAGTACTTTATTTCTTTCTATTCCCAAATAATATTCCACTGCATAGATATATCACATTTTATGTATGCGTTTATTAGCATACATTTAGCATATGTTAGCATGCGTTTGGATGCTGGTCGTTTCCACTTTCTGGCTATAATGAATAATGTTGCTATGAACGTTCACGTCCAAGGTTTTGTGCAGACGTATATTTTCATTCCTCTTAGGTATATACTAGGAGTGGGACTGCAGGTTACCATAAACATATCATAACTATGTCTAACATTATGAGGAACTGCCAAACTTTTGCAAAGTGGCTGCACCATTTTCCTTGTCCACTGACAGCATATGAGGGCTCCAATTTCTTCTCATCCTTGCCAGCACTTGTGACTGTCTGCCATTTCGGTTATAGCCATTTTGTTCAGTTGGATGATATCTCACTGTGGTTCTGATGCCATTTCTCTAATGACTTAAATGAACAGAGTGGCTCGTTTCATACTTAGCTCGCATTCAGCACTAGCATCAAGCCCGGTTATTTACGTGTATCTGCTGCCGCTGCTCTTAGCACTAAGTGTTCCAGCAGGTAAGCGTTCAAGCTTGTTGCCAGTTAGAAGGGAGCAATTCTTGGGGTGCTCCAGCTGGTTGTACACACCGTACAGTATGCAAGTAGCTCCCTCAAGAGGCAGGGCTGCCCTGGAAACACCGACCACAGGAAATATCATTTTGTTTGGCCAGTCCCCCTGCTTGTGGTGACGCCGCCGTGAACTCCTGAGCTCCTGTTGAGTCTCGGACACTCAAACTAGCAATCTGACTCTGGACAAGATAACACTTTATATTAAAAAAGTATTTAACTGACAAGTTCAAAGCCCATTCAGATATATAAGTTGATTATATCAGTACCAGATTGTAGATAGGGTCGTTTGTTGACTGTCTACCTAGACAAAGACTCGGGGGACAATATCATTGGAGAAATGTAGCTTTCTTGTTTTTATGTCAAATATTGATATATTTCCGGTTACCTGGTTCACTCTCCCACGCTCTAGACCCCATGAATACTGGAATAAGACTGGCTTCTGAGGGCTTAGAAAATCGGGATATAACGGATGAGATCCCAGATGTGCAAACGCTAAAGGGGGACACTCACTTTTGTAAAGTATCAATAAAACAGCCAAAGCCCATTAAGAGTTGGTCGGAAGTAGGTTTTATCAGAATTAAACATAGAAAAGTGAGACTAAGAGAGGAACAAAGAAACAGTCTCTCAGTCTAGCAATCCTGATTTTAAATCCAAGCTTTGTGATTTAGTTGAGCGATCTCAGAATGTTACTTAACCATTTCAACTCAGTTGCCTTATCTCTAAACGGGGATAATTGTACTTAATGCATGGGATGGTTACAGGAATTAAACTAGGCAATGCATAGAAAGCATAAGAAACGGTGCCTGGCAAATGTAAGTGGCTCGAGAAATGTTGATAAGCAAAACACATACACACAGTCTAAGTGAGGAGGTTCCCTGGCTCACGGATTTGGGTATTTTGTCCCTGTGGCAAGTATATGCTTGGGATGGAAGCATGAGACAATTATAATTTGATGCCGGCAAGATATCTGAATGGGGAAAAGAGCATTAATAACCTTGCAGAAATATTGTGAGACTTAAATGAGATGATGCATATAAAGCATCCGATTCAGGACCTGACTCGGTATCTCAATAAACGTAGCCATTATTCTTCAAGGACTAGCAGAGCTCCGTCGCTTCGAGAAAGCCCTTCTTGCCCTCTCATAGTCAGATGTAATTCCTCTCTCCTTTGTTTCAAACGTTACTATTATTATACTTTACTTAAATTATATATCTGTTTCTCTGCCTGAATTGTGAGCTGCAGAGAGACAGGTACTGAGTTATTAGTCTCCCTTTAATGCCCAGCTCTTAGGAGAGTGCTCAGTTATTTAGATTCTTAAAACACACGGTCCCTGCCCTCAGGGAGCTCAGAGTTTAGTATCGGAGAGAAGTTCTCTCCCGATGTTTGCCATGGAAGACGGGCATGCGGGCACGTGATACAAAGAACTCTGCATTTAAAGTCTGTAAGCCAGGTTCAAAGTCTGGCTTGACACTCATTATGATTCCAAGTAAAAGGCGTAATCTTCATTAAAGTTTCAGTCTCCTTACGTGTGAAATGGGGATTCTTCTCTCCAGTAAACATCCTCCGTCTACCGTCCCTCAGTCAAAGCTCTCCACGCAGCTGGCCGCACCCGCCGTTCCCACTTCTTCGCCTCCCATTCCCTCTTCAATCTGCTGCAATGTCACTTCGCTCTCCACTAGCACTTGCCAGAGTGACACGACGTTCATGTTGTCAAACCCAATGTACACGTTCCAATCTTCACCTTTCTTGACTTCACAGCAACATGACACACACGGTCAACTTTTTAAAATTCATTTCTTCTCACGGCTGCCTGCCACTACAACCTCATCTCCTGTCACTAGCCCACAGACACCCTACGCTCTAGCCACTCCCACCTGCTCTCCGGTTCCTGGACCATCATTTCATGCATCTGTGGTCTTATACATTCTGTTCCTGCTTCCTGGTATGTCTTCTTGCTCCTCTAAAATTCCTATCTGTCTGACTTAACTTTTCCTGTCACTTCGAGACTCAGCTCAAATGTGTCGTCTGCTTTGAAAGTTCCCCTGCCCTCTTGAATTTCTCCAAGAGCAGAGCTGAGCACTCCCTCCTCTATGCCACCATTGTACCTTTTCTGTCTCTATTAATAACAATGAAATCTATTATTTATCGGTCACCATTTGCCAGACACCATTGTAAGCACTTTACATGTATTAATTTGCATACTCAGAACTACCTTAGAAGGTAAGTGCTGTCATTCCTATTTTATAGGTGAGGACACAGAGACACCAAGAGTTTAGGGAGCTCATCCAAGGTCACACATCGGGGATCCAAACCCACTCCACCCCTTGAATATTTAACTACCATTCAAGGATGGCACCTGTCACCATGTATTGCAATCATTTGTCTCCTATATTAGACCGGGAACTCTTGAGGGCAAAACCTGTCTTATTCCTGATCTGTTTTTAATGCCATGTACCTAGCGAAGCACTGGGCATCTGGTAGATGCTCAAGAATATTTGTTAAACTAATAAGTGTTTGCTAAATCAAATACAAAACTTAAGTGAGGGGACTATGTTTTTGAGGAAGAGCTCTAAGAAAGAACTCTTTCATGGACAACACAGATGGGGGTCTACTCCAATACTACACTTATGGCCATACAGACACCTGGTTATTAACGAGAGATGGACGAGGGGAGGGGTGAGTAGAATGTAAGAAATTTCTGGGTAGATTTTTCAAAATACATATGGCTAGACTCATCAAAATCTCAGAACCTATCTATTTTTAAAATGTTTCTGATATTACTAATACCCTACCATCCCATCTGAGAATCGATGACGTAGGCAAAAATATGGTAGACTGATGTAGTATTTGTTCACATCGGTTCATGAAGAATCCTGAATGATCACTGACATTAGACCAAAGCAGTTAGATTAGGAGGAGCTCATAATGAGCGAGAGATACAGGTCTGGCCTTGAACATTAGGGAACAACGTGATCTTCAAATCAAAACCTCAAACCCATAACAAGAACATTTAATCCCTTCTCCCAACGATTTCATACTTTCTATTGAAGCAGCCTGAGAAACATCTCAGTCTTCTCAAGATGTCCCAATGTTTTATTAAGATTAGTCCTATCTTTACAGGGACAAAATTTAGACATTCTCTGATGAATTTCAAAGCCCCAACAATAAAAAGTTCAAACTCACTTTTATTAATTCGGCATGTGAATTGCATAAGTTACTCTTTTTATTTTTAATTTTTACAAGTTATCCTTAGAAGTAAAGATTGAGGCAAAAGTTCTACCTGGTTTTGAAGACCCAGTATCAGCCTGTCCTAACTGCTTTTTCCTTTTGGCTTCTTCCACTGGATTTTCAAACTGGGTTTTCTGGTTAAGGTGACTGTAAAATGTAGAAAAAAATGCATTTCAGTTTAAGATGAAAGAGTTACATTATCTTAAAATAGACTATCATACCATTCCATCACCATAGTTAAAGGGACAAATATATTATCTCTAGGCTAAGGAATACAAAGAAGCTGACAGGGCATAGTGAAAGGGCTTCTGGCAACTAAGAAAAGCCCACAGATTCCTAGAAGTGAAAGCTGCTGAAGCGTTCGCTATAGCTTCTTTATAAATGTACCCAATATAGCCAATACTTTTTCAAAACTGTAGCAGAAGCCCTCATATCTAATACAATAAGAATCGTTGGTAACTAATTTTTTTAAAGGCAGTTAGTGGTTGGAGGGTTTTGTTTCTCTAAAATGAAGCAGCTGTAAAGACACTTCTGAAGAAATCTGAGTACAGAAGTCTAGAATTTTACTGTTACTTTTCCAAATGACTCACCCGCATCGATATAGCAGCAACTAAGAGATTAGCTTTTATCAAATTATATCACAGAACTCTTCTACACTTAAATTTCTTCATAATTATATAATAATCGCATGAATTTAGTAATTACAACATAAGTTCAACTGGCATTTCTGATTTGGGAACAGTCACATTGACTCTTGGAAAGCATACACGTCTGTGGGGAAAAGCAGAAAAGCATGGGGAGACAGACGGTAAGCGATTGGCCAACAGTGGTCAATACACTGTGGGCAAGATAAGTTCTACAGAGGGAGCAGAGCATCGGTCGTTCTGGCAACTGGAAGTTGGCTAAGAATGCAACTGTTGTACAACAAGTGTTTAAGACCACAGCTAGGTCTAACACAGAAGCGATGGGAATTATGTTCTAACACTTCCATAGTACAAACGTGTACTTCAGCCAAATGATATGCATTTTCCACTAGAGTCTATTTTAGCAAGAAGTGACATTCATGAATACCAAAATTGAACATCAAATCAACAGAATTTCAGATGATGACTGTCTTTAGATGGGCTGAGTATTACCAAATCTTCACATAACTGGCCATTGAGAACTTTAACGGTGGTGGTGGAGGCGGGGACAACAGGGACAAAACAAACCCCTCAGAGCAAGGTATGCTAGGTTTCTCGATGTCGTTTAAATGTCTAGCATTGTTAACCCTGTGACGGATGCAGTTACTTAGCTTCAGAGCTCTAAATATGGCAAGTTCTCCTTGACAGTCTTTGGGTTCTGATGTCGCAAAACTCAAGTATGCTTCTGCTCCTTACTACGAGGGGTCATCTTATCAATTGAGTGAATTGTTTAAGCCTCTGTGAAAATGAAGATCTTTGGTGTTAACTTAGGTACTATTCTAAAAAATTAGTAGGTACTGACATTTTACATAATCTTTAAAAAATAAAATAACTAGAAACTGACACTTAAAAAAGAATAAACCTGCTTAGAAAGAACCTTGGCTCTCTTTAATGTCATCGGCTAGAATGAGTCACTTTGCCACCCAGGCAGTGGGACATAAAAAGTAGTAATTTGTATTTATACTCTTTATAATGTGTGGGAGAAGAGAATAGAAGTATGCAAATGAGTAATCCTTTTCTTGAAAATTCTTAGACAAAAGAATATAAGATTTTAGCGAAGGGAGTAATTGCATCTGTCACCTTAGACTATCTATATTAAAATGCCACCCAAAAAACAAAACAAAAAAAAAGTAAAAACACTCTCCTCCTTTTCATTTACTTATATCCACGTTATTATTAAGACGTAACAGATTTTGTTTTCTGTATAACTATAGGAAGAGAGATTGTAGATTATAAGAAAAATTAAACGAGGGTAGCAGACGAGCAAGATTAAATATATAATACGTAATTTGGGATCTCATCTGCATTAAAATTCTGTGTATAACATGAAGATTTTAAAAATTCATCTCAGCAAACAAAATCATTATTCCTTCATGAAGGATTTGCCATTTTAAAGCAGATGTATATTTTGACTTGGTCACCTAAGTGCACCCAGACATTTACTGCAATACAATAAGACAACATTTCTCCAAAATATATATAAGCATTCTTATGGAAGGCCTGCCATGAAATTTTTGGACCAATTTTATTTTTAAAAAATAAATCAATCCATTTCAGAAGCTCATCCTCTGAATTAAATACTTACAAAGAAAAACTGCCATTGCAGTTGGTGTTACTACCACGAGTCTCCTGCCAAGAGCAATCATCGTGCCATCTGGTTTGACAAACTAAGAAAGCCAGAGAGTAGCCATTCAAGTAACAGCTTTTTATCTCCATCAGTAAACTCACTGCAGATAACTGCGGTAGAGCCTCCAAACCTAACTGATCTGGGAACCCGGCCACATTCCACAGCTCAGCTGACTCCCTGCTAATGTGCATCTTGAGGACAGCCTGCTCTTCCTTAATCTAATAAATTACCCTCCTGTAAAATGAGCTCGTCCTGGGAACGATCACACCAAAGCCTGTCGTTGCTGCCACTGTTGCCTCCAATGCGGGCTGTTTCACACACCTCCATGACAACTGAGAGCAGGTGACTTCAGGATTCGCCCTGAAGTTGCTTCAATATAATGTCCTTGCCTAATGAAAACCAGATCATTTAGCCCAAGATTTTAAAATAGGCAAATGACTTTCACCTCTTGACCGTGTATTCAAATTCACTTGGAACGGACAATGAGAGAATGAGCATCGTTATCTCAGAAACCTTCAGCAGTGTCCACGGTACGTTAAACTGACTGAAGCCCAATTTAAAGAGCCTAAACTACTAGGGAGAAAAATTATTATTTTAACTAAATATGCTTTAGAAAAAAATAACCAAAGATGTGTATAGTTTTCACATCACAATATCAGCAAGATATTATATAGTACAATGGAAATAAGATTAGCAGAGCCTTTCAAAGGAACCAAAACATTGATACAGTAAAGTTATACACCTAAGAGTCAAACCGAGTCATTTTCTTAAAATACAAGTTAGTTTTTAAGAAATCATTCTAAAAATCTCTCTAAACAGTGACTCAAGGAACAGCCTCCACATCAGAATAAAGACTATAGCACCTAGGTGCTCCCCCATCCAAGTACTAACTAGGCCCGACCCTGCTTAGCTTCCGACATCAGACGAGATCCGGCACGTTCGAGGTGGCATGTCCGTAGACTCAGACATACCTACTTTAGAGATAAATACCAGGAAGTGGCACTTGTTTATACTAAGTGATAAAAAATTAACAAGCAATCATAAAACTAGAAGGTTCTCATGTCTGCTATTTTTCCAGGTAATAGTATCATTTTGCCTTCACTACCTGGGCAATAGGGTCAGACTCCTAGTTTCCAGGTAAATAGTAACATTTCCGATGCAACTATCTGCCTGGTACGAGATGCCTGAGATCAAAATTCTATCTACAGCACTTGAAAAGAAAGCAAACCCAATGGTCATAACAATGCAGCAATAAAATAAATGAAGAAAAGGGAAAGAAAAACTAGATGTTGGCATTATCCTAATTTCTCTGGCTAACATAGGCAGGTGCTCGGCACTCTACGCCAACATATATTTATCTTTAAATTTAACCATAACAGCTGTGTAAGAAGCGACTTTCACACCCCCCTAAAATTACTAAGTTTTCCTTCATTAACTCCTTAAAAGAGAGAACACTTTTAATCATACACTTCAAAACTGAGTCACATGGTACACTGCCCTTAAAGTTCTTTCGATGCTTCCGGAGCCTTACAGCTGTAGTGCTGGAGTGACCTTAATAGTTCATCTAGTCCAGTGCCCTCATTTCACAGTTTTCTATCTAGCACTTTTCTCTGTTGAGGCTGTAGTAAGGATACCATCTCCAGCCATCAATCATCCGGGCAACTTCTCTCCAGCTCTCTATATTTACTTCAAAGCCAACATCCAGGAAGCCCAGAGTCAGTGAAATAAAGGCTCGGGCCCCTATCGTCTCATTCCCCGCATGGAAAAACCTTGAAAGCTGGACTGCACAAGCATCGAGTGCTGTATTCAGTATTCCCTAAGGCTGCAGAATGAAAGCAAAACATTTGGGGGACTATTTAGTAAGGTGACAGACTTACTCGACATAGTAGGTCCCATACTGAGGGTCTTCTATTTTCTCCCAGCCATAAGGAAGTTCTGTAAAAAAAAAAAATAATAATAATAATAATTGAGTGAAATTCCAGATTCGAAACCAACAGAAAAGAATTGCCAGTGAGTGAATTTAAGTGTCTTTTATTTCATTTTACTAATATTTGGGAGATAAACAGAAAGCTGAGGGCTACTTTCAAAGAACAAACACCATTTGAGTCTGAGTAGCTTCTTCAATAGCCAGTGTCTCAGCAAGTACTCAGAACAAAACATGACATTAAACTCAAAGGCGCTTATCTGAATCTCAAGCCATAATCATGCTAATTATTTAAAAATTCATCTGGCATAGAGTAGTCCCCTCCCCCCGCATTCCTTGGGAGATATGTACAAAGTTTCCCAATAGATGCCTGAAACGGTGAGTAGTAGCAAACCCTATATACATTCTTTTTTTTTTTTTTTAATGCCTATAGCACCTGGTATTCTAAGGTGGTCTCCCATCCAAGTACTAACCAGGCCCGAACCTGCTTAGCTTCCGAGATCAGACGAGATCGGGCACGTTCAGGGTGGCATGGCCGTTATATACACTCTTTTTATCGTATACATACACACCTCTTCGCTTAAAGGAAGCACTTTATGGCTTCCGTCTGGCATATCTGAATTGCCAGAATCACTACTCTTGTACTTTGGGGCCATTACTGAGTAAAATAAGGATCGTTTGAACATAAACACTATGTTATTGCTACAACTGATCTGATCACGAGGGCAGCCGCTAAATGACGGACGGGCTGGTAGCGTGCACAGCATGCACCCGCTGGACAAAGGGGTGAGTCATGTCCCAGGTTTCATCGCACTGCTCAAAACAATGCAAAATTTAAAGCTTATGAATTATTTCTGGAATTTTCCATTTAATGTTTCTGGACAGTGACTGTGGGTAACTGAAATGGCGAAAACGAAATCGCGGATGGGGGGACCACTGTCCCTCATTTAAAAAGCTGGATAACACTGACACGAGACACTCACCCTGCAGTCCAACACAAGCAGCTGTTTGTGAAGCTTTGCACTATTACACATAAGATTCGTCAATTATTTCTATCACATTCCAACCTACTTCGCCCCAGAGGGCAGTCCAGCCTTGGCTTTTTGCCATTTCAAGTGGGCAACCTAGAGTTGCTTAAAACCTAATACCTAACTTCCCCTGCATTAACTGGGAAAATTTAACTACCAGTGTCTATGTAGAACCCATACTTGTGTATAATAACAAAAGAATAGCTTACATAAGATTATTATATACTATTTATTCCATGTAACTGACGGATACAATACAACCTGGAAAATGGAAGGTTTTCCGACATAAACTGTTCTTTCCAACATAAACTGACCCTATCAAGAATCCTCTTTTTCCTCCCACTCGGTTTTCCAAGGTAAGGCTGCTTAGGAATCATTTTATTAATCAGACATGGATTAAGTTGGCAGGAATGTTCCTAGCAGGTGGTTTTAGTGCTGTCAATTACACATAAGAGCCCAGCAAGAAAGAATTTTTTAAAAACCCACAGCTGTACACTATGATGACCCATACTTTTATTTTCAGTTTCTTTTAGTGTTTTTCTGCTATGCTGAAACACGCACGTATACAAATGATGTATACTAGACAACAAATAGGCTTAGAATGTATTTAATTTTATATCAGTTAGCTACAGTTATGATGTATCAACTTTGTAAGTATAACAAATTCTTATGCCCTAATAAAAATTCTTCTTCCACATTCAGAATAAAAGAAGGGAAGAGATGACTAGCCTCTTGATGAAAAGCTCTGAATCACCACCTCCTTTTCTCCTGCATATTTTTCTGCGTGTGTATATATGATGGACTGGTGGTTTTGAAGGTTGGTGAGTTTTGCGCTTTTCTTTTGAAGGACCTGATTGAGATGTCTGAGGTGAAAAAGATGAGAATAGTTGAAAAGTAACTAATGGGTGAAAACTATAAAACGGAGAACTGAGATACACTTCAGTTCCCTTTGATCCTCCACAGCTACCGAGCAAACGACCATCAATTAAGTAGGTATGAAATTTTATAACCAAGCAACTGCTACATGGAAAGGAGTATTGGATTATATCTGAAAAAAGGCTCTATAATAATATCACCAAAGCATTATCATTAAGATCTCCTGCAAAAGAGATTTTTTCCCCTTAATAGAAATTTCCTTGAACTAGCACGGGAATTGAATGGTGCTGCATAAGGATGAATTAATTGTACCACTGCATCACGACTGAATTTACGCTTTTGTCTTCAAAAAAGTTTGGAGAACCGAAGGTACTATAGAGAAACATTCTATTTAATATCTGAAAAAATTCACTGAGGATATATTAAGACTTAATAAAGATAAAAGATCAACATATATTTCAGTGTTAACACGGAAATTAATTCAGCATTTTAGTGAGCACTTAAAGCAGTTAGCAACTAACAGATAAAGGATAGCCCTTTCTTTAGGGAGAATAAACAAACTGGTAATTCATCTTACATGTTACTTTACACGATCACTTTAAACTCTTACTGGTGATACCATTAGCCAGTTTTTTGCAAGGCAGATTAATGTAGATAAAGAAGTGATTATTATTTGCCCATTTAAATAAAGGTAATAAAAGCAAGACTAAAATACCTAGCAGTTTTATACACTAACCAGTGGGTCAATTCACTTATCGATTTTTCCTTTTCTTCCTTTCCCCCGCCCCCTTCCTTCTCTTTCTCTTTCCTTCTTCATTATGTCAAAATAAAAAGCAGAAACAGTTCTTGACCTCAAGGGGCTCACAGTCGAAACAGGAAGACAGAAGAGAGAAATGATACAGTGAAGACAAACACGAGCTTTGTGCGGGAGTGCAGAATGCTGCCTTCGACTGCCTGGTAGAAGCAGCCGCCAGGAAAGCCTTCTAGAAGAGGGTGATGTTTGAACTGTCTTAAAGGATGAGTTTGGGTCGGGGAGAGGGAGGCCATCCAGCCAGATCGGAGAGCATGGATGTATTAAAAAATGCCTGGCGTTTTCAGTGATTACAAATAACGCGTGAGGGCTGAAGTGACGGCTGTATGCAAGGTGCTTGTCTCCTAAGCAAGCGCTGAACCACGTTTCTGGCGTTTGAGCTGTATTTTGATGATGATGATGGAACTGATTAGGCTGGACTTTGACACACTTAAATTTGAGAAAGATTATGGGCAGCAGTAACAGAGAATGAAATACACGGAGTGGAGTAAGAATAAAGGCAGACAGACAAGGAAATCATTAATAGCCTAGATAAGAGATTATGAATGCTAGAACTAAGGCCCTGGTGGTGGCAATGAAGAGAAGGAATGGATAACGGAGATAAGGGATGTCAACGTGACGGGGCTGAGAGACTAATGTGAAGATGGAGGGAGGAATAGAGGGGAAGAGGCCAAGGCGAGTTCCAGGTAACGGCGCTTCTGGCATGAAGATGATACAAATACAAAAACTCATCCAATATTTGGTAAATACCTGCTATGAACATAGCTGTGAGAATAGGAAGAAGGTATTGATTTGGATTTAGAGATAGATAATATGTAAAAAGTGCCTAGTACCAGTGGTCACTCAAGAGAAGGTGAGGAAAAGGTGAGGATGAGAACTAGTTTTTAGCTCAAGGAACTGGGAGGATGGGATGTCCCTTGCTGAAGGCAGGAATGGAAGGTATGCAAAAGATTTAGCTCAGTTTGGGGAGTGTTACAGTCAAGGGGCCTGTGCAATACCGTGGTAGAGACCATCTTATCGGTCTCTTAGGATTCTGGACCTGATCCTCAGAAGGGAAATGTAGGAAGTCAAGGGTTGGGGAGACGCTGTAAAGCCACAGCGTCAGAAAGATTACCTAGACAAACTGGGATGAAAAAAAGGCAGAGAACAGAACCACTGGAGCATTAACGATTTAGGGAACAAGCAGAGCAAGTAAGGACGGTCAGGGGGACTGGTGTCGAAAGACAGAAGAGGAGACCATGGTCAGCGCTAAGGAGTGCCTTGCAGAGCTGTCAGGATGAAAGATGAGGGCTGTGAAGGGTCCACCGAGTTCGGCAATCAGAACGTTCCTGGTAACCTTAAGAAAAGCAGTTTCACTGGAAAGGTCCAGGGCGAAAGTCGACGTACTGTGGTCGTGGTATTAAAGAATAAAACAGGAGATGGCGTCCTTGAGGGTTTTGTTTTGTTTTGTTTGAAACTTGGTTGTGAAAAAGACAGCATGACAACTATGGGGAGGAGTAGGGTCAAGAGAAACTGTTTATTTACCCTTGAGATAGGAAAGACCTAACCATTATTTTCCTGTGAGAAGCTAAAGCATCCCTCCCAGAAGTTGATTTCAAAAGGCAAAACTATTTCTGGTATAGCAAGTAGCTGGTTGGTTCTAAAGCCCACGAGTTTAGCTTTCTTTCTTTCTTCTACCCCAAATAAGATTCTTCTCATTTAAATATACGAATTACCATTGTTTCCTCATCGTGGAGCTCTATTCGGCTGACAATTTTTTTTCATCATTCTCTGAGCTCCAAACTCCTGTGAGCTCTCCACATTCTCCGCATTCTTGTTAAAACGCCTTTACTAACAATTTAATCTTTCTTTCATCATAAAAAGGGTGAGTTGAGAGTAAACTGGATTCCTAATGCATTTTTAAGATAACTATTCAACCAAAACACTATTTTATTTGAACGAAAGATAAATACGTCAATTAAACCATTAGATACAATATAAAAACACAATTGGGTTCTGAACATCCGAAGAAGGGAGGTAAGGGCCAGTTTTAGAAATTGTAAGGTTTTTCTCGACGATCTTAAATGTTCAGCAGAATGCAAAGAATATCTTAACTGTAAAAACTTACCTTTAAAGTAGTATTATTATCCCTTTTGAGCACCTACTCTGTGCAAAGCACTGTGGAGAACACCAATGCAAGTCAGATGTGGTGTAGTTTGTATGGAAATAGCCTAGTGTAGCGTTAACCACCCCGTTCCACCCCCATTCAGGGAGGAAACAAAGTATACTGCAAAAGGGGTAAAGGCTGGCTGGGCATAAAACAAGTAGGCCCAAGGTTCCAAATTG
This sequence comes from Pteropus medius, assembly GCF_902729225.1. NCBI lineage: Eukaryota > Metazoa > Chordata > Mammalia > Chiroptera > Pteropodidae > Pteropus > Pteropus medius. Next base: position 5,369,780 of record NW_024350924.1, on the reverse strand, counting down.
TGGGGTCCCCATCACAGGTGAGTACAGGTGATATCAGGAAGACATACCCAGTGTGGGGCAGGAGAGCAGCCCTTATATTCAAACCATTTTAACATACCTAGAACACTGAGTGCAGCTTTGTTTGCTCTACCTTAAGAAAGCTATACTAGGATGACTATGTAATGTATTGTCTACTTTTGAGATTAAAGGGGGCACTATTAATAATTATGCTGGGACAACAGGAATAAGTTGGGTTAGTCCTGAGCTAATCAAAGCTTACAGTCACCCTTAATAGTAAGAGCATTAGGGGGACACACTCAACCAATTTTTCAAATTTCCATAGAGGGGAAAAAAAATGCGAGAAACATTTCCAGTTTTTCTGAGGCCCTTCCCTTGCTTCTCCAAGGGAGAAAGGAATGTCTTATCTGACTGCTGAGTTTTAGAGAATGAATTTAATACACTTAGTTCAAAGCCTCCTGGGTTATCTCACTGTTGTGGGTGTCGACCTGCCTGCAGAGAGGATGCGGTCTGGTCTGGTCTGTACCATGTCTGCCCTATGGAAGGAGGTCTGCAGAGGAGCCCAGAGCCCAGAGACGGAACGTCTAAGTCTGCCTCCCGCAGGGGTAACATGCTAGTGGACTCAGATGCAGAGCCAAAGCCACGCTCACTTGTCAGCTGGCATTCTAACCTCATCTCTCTGTTTCCTCTGTCTTATTTCCTCTCTACTGACTCCAAACTAGTGAATGAAGACAGGCTTATTATTTATTGCCTCACTCCAGAACTTTGAAGACACCAAAAAAATATTTTCGAAAAGGATGATCAAGATAATCTGGGGGTAGAGTAGCTTCTTTCCTTCCTGTCCATCTTCCCTCCTTCCAAACACGTCAGTCTCTACTGAAGGCATATACAGACGAGTAAGACAAAATCATTGCTCTTACAGAGTTTAGGTATCTAGTTACAATGCAATATAGTTAGTGTTACAATAAACATATGCCATTACACAGAGGACAGAATACCTAATTCTGACCTAGGAGAGAATGACAGAGGAGGCTACAAAGAAATTATACTTTAGATGTGAGCTTAGAAGGAACGAGGCTGGTTCCTGGCACATAAATGGGCATACAGCAAAGGCAAAGACAAAAATATGTTATATTTATGACATGAAAATACTTTGAAAAAGAAATACAGAATATGGTTCAATTACAGAAAAAAATCTTCAATACTTCACCAAGGAGTCTAGACTATTCTGCTGACAGCGGGAAGCCATTACAGGTATCTGAGCAAGGGAGAGGTATGAAAGCAGTTGTATTTTAGAAAGATCAATAGGCAGAGTAGCCAAAGTGTTTTGATCATACAGCCTTCTCAGTAAAAAATTTGAACAGATACATATTTATTCCTAAATATATGTACTACTCTACTAATATGTACTGAATAAAGCATATACAAAATACAAATTTAAAAAGGAGATGAAGACTGAAAAACAATTACTATTTTACCTCAACGTGGTTTTAAAAGTGAAAGGATGACACAGAAACTGTCCGTTCTGCCGTTTTTTTATTGTTAGCTTGCGCCTGTATATTTATTTTATCTTCAATTGGTAGTGTCTTTGTGAAACTTTTTAAGCCACATTTCAATTTTGTGTGGATTAAAACTTTGGAACGGAGTCTTTGAATCCACTTAATTGGGCACAGTGCCACGTCCAGGCTTCCCTCAAGACGCTCTTGGGTAGTGTATGTGATAATCTGACATATCGAATGAGTAAAACTGCCATTGCCAATGTGCATGTAAAATAGTAGAGAAGCTTACTTTTTTCCCCAATAGAAACATAAAAAATAAGTTCTAACATTTTCTTCCTGTACACCAAAGACAGTTTGAGTTGCCAGCATTTTGTTATAAGGGATGGACTGGAAAAGTAACTGTAGAATAGGATAGATGGACAAACAGCTATGTGAAAAAGCAAATATATCAAAATATTCACTGTATCATCTCAATGGTGAGTAGATGTGAATTCACTGTAAAATTCTATAATTTGTATGTTGAAAACTTTTCATAGTGATATATTGGCAAGATATAAAAAAAGAAAGAACAACAGGGATTGGAAACTATATAGGGAATAGAGCAAGAGCAGAGGGCCCGGATGATTACGAGGATGGTATCAATGACAGAAAGGGGTGGGCTGAGGAGAAAAATGTTAAATTTAGTTTTAAATATGTTTATTTGTAGTGCTAGGAGGACAATCAACAGGAAAGTCTGTAGGAAATACAGAAATAGAATTTAGAACAGAGTTAAAGCTAGGAAAATAAAGACGCTCTACAGAGAAAACAGGAAATGGCAGAGAATTGAATTGAAACACTTAGTGGGCAGGAAAAAGGATGCCAGCAAAAGAGATATGCCTGAGAAGACTAATATCACATTCATAAGCTTTCAAAAGTCAAATTCTATATTATCATATATTCTAGTTTACCTTTACAGTAGCTGATATCATCATAAAGAACTTATTGCTGAAAGCCTTACAGACAAGAGAAGTATGTTTAAAAAAAAAGATTTTAAAAATTATTTCTTGAGGTATAATTTATAGACAACAAAACGCACAGATCTTAAGCGCTCATTTGATGATCTAAAAATCAATGTTAAGTGCTTGTTCAATTAGAAAGCATGAGTTTTGGTAATCTCATGTACCTGTGTAACTGCTACCCCAAAGAAAGAGAATATAACCATTGTTCCAGAGAATTATTTCATTTCACCCCACTTCCTTTCTCACCCCTCATTTTCTGACTTCTATCTACACAGATGAATCTGCCTGTTCTCAAACTTTAAATAATAGATATTTGTACTATTCTTTTGTGTCTGACTTCTTTGATCCAACAACATTTTTGAGATTCATTCGTGTTGTTGAATGTTATCAACATTTTTTCTTTTCATTGAGTAGTATTTCATTGTATGAATATACCACACATTGTTTATCCATTCTCCTGTTGATGGGTATGTGGGATGTTCCTGGGTTTGAGCCATGATGAATAAGGATATTATGACCCTCAGGGAAAGTCTGGGAACATGCGTTTTCATTTCTCTTGAGACAATACTCCATAGGAAACTGCCAAAAGTTCTCCAAAGGGTTCACATAATTTGACATCTCCACCAACAAGAGAAAGTTCCAGTTCCTCTACAATCTCACCAGTCTTTGGTGTTGTCAATGTTATTTGACTTAAGCTGTTCTAAGGGGTGTACAAGGCATGTCCCTGTAGTGATAAGCACCTTTCATGTTCTTATTGGTTGTTCTTTTATCTTTTGTGAACTGTCTGATCAAGTCCTTTGGCCATTTAAAAAAAATAACGTTATTGAGGTATGATTTACATATCATACAATTCATCTGTTTTAAGTGTACAGTTCAAAATTTTTAATTTACTGAGTTGTGCAACCATCACCACAATCTAGTTTTAGAACACTGCCATCACCCCAAAAAGATTCCTTTGCCATTTATAATTAATCTCTATTCCCATCCTCTGAGCCAGGTAACCACTAATCTACTTTGTCTCTACAGATTTGCTTATTCCAGACATTTCGTATGAACGGAATCATGTAATAGCTGGTCTTTTGTGTCTAGTTTCTTTCACTTAGCATAACATTTTTGAGTTTCATTTATGTTGTAGCATATACAGTATATCACTTATTTTTATTGCTGAATAGTATTCCACTGCATGATTATACCACATTTTATTTATCCTTTCATTGGTCAATGGACATTTGGCTGTTTCCACTGTTTAGCTATTATGAACAGCGCTACTATGAATATTTGCACGTTAGTCTTTGTGTAGCTATATGTTTTCATTCCTCTTGGGTAGATATCTAGGAGAGGAATTGCTGGGTGATAAGGCAAATTTATATTTAACCTTTCAAGAAACTGTCAAACTGTTTCCAAAGCAGTTGTACCATTTTACATTCTGTTCAGTGATGTACAAAGGTTACTGTTTCTCCTCATCTTTACTGGTCCCAGAGTCATCAAGATACTCTCCTAAGTTTTCTTCTAAAAGCTTTAGGGTTCTTGCTTTTATGATTTGGTCTTTGATCCACCTGAAATTTTTGTGTATGGAGTGAGATATAGTTGATGTTCATTTTTGCTTATGAATATCCAGTTGTTTCAGCACCATTTCTTAAAGAGATTTTCCTCCCTTCATTGAACTGACTTGGTACCTAGGCTGCAGAGTAAGATACCACATATGTATACAACTATTTCTTGATTTCCTATCTTGTTCCATTGATCTATTTGTCTACCTTTATGTCAAAACCACACTGTCATGATTATTGTAGTTTTATAGTATGTCTTCAAATATGTAGCCTAAGTCCTTCAATCTTTTGTAAGATTGGCTAACTAGAGCCTTTGTATTTACATATATATTTTAGAATCTGTCTGTCATTTTCTTTAAAACAAACTTTTAGGATTTTGATTTGGGTTGTGTTTAATCTAAATGCCAATTTAGAAAGAATGAATATCATTAACAATATTGTGTCACCCCATCTATGAACATAGTATATCTCTTCATTTTAGGTCTTCATTAATTTCTTTCAGTGATGCTTAGTAGTTTTTAGTATATAGGACTTCCACATCTTTCAGGAGGTTTGCTCCAAGGCATCTAACTTTTTAAAATGTTGCAAGTAGAATTTTAAATAATTCCATTTTTCAATTGTTTGTTCTTAGAAGAAAATTTTAATATTGTAATCATGTCAAACAAAATATGTGTAAATTGTTTAATTATTTTTATAGATTAGAATTCAATCTATAGGACTATCTGAACCTCATTCTAAAACACTTACTTTTTTTAACCAAGTTAAATAATTTCTGATGAGTGATACAAAAAGAATGCAAATTTTATTCATCTGTACCCTGTATTCAAGAAGGCGTAGCTAATAATTTTGGTTGGGGGTCAATTCTATACTTATTTATAAAACTAAACCATTAAACAGAACCCATAATACACAAGACAGATAAGCATTATTATCTAATGATTCTCAGAGAATTTTTCTACTAAGCAGTAAAAATTGTGTGTGGGGTAGGGGGTTTAAAGATTCTGAGTTTCTAACGCTCCTGTAAATGGCTAAGAATAAGCCACAGATACCAGCATATCTATCCTAGTGATAATTAAATATATTTTTGAAGGCTCAACAGGCATAATGGACTGACCCAGTGGTTGAAAATGCACCAAATTTATTTAAATATTTATTTAGAATTTTTAAAGTCTGTCTTTAAAACAAATATAAAAATCGGGGGTGCAAATTTATTTTTATTAATTATTTTTAAAAGATTTAATTGTGTAATCCTCAAAGAGAGAAAGTCTCTCATAAAATTAGATGCAATGACAAAATTACCAGAGTCGGCTGATTATTCTGTCTACCCACTGCGTATATGCGTATGTGCATTACGGTTTGCTTAGGAGTTTGGAAAAATCTATTTATCTAGATGAAAAGAGCAAGAAAAGATTAAGAAAATACTTATGGTAGAAAAAGTGTCTGACTCTACCTCCATCTTCACAGTCTTCAGGGGCTTTGGCTTTCTTACAAAGACGAGGATCCAACCAGGTAGTCGTTTTGGTATTGTGGCTGTAGAATAAAGATTTCAATTAGAAACAGTAAAACAAAGAAGGAGAAAAATATTTCAAAGGCAAAGATTAAAGGTGACTAAAAGGCATATGATGTTTGACTGCAGGCTCTGGTTTGCTTACCTGACTCAATGACTCTATTGTTCTCAGTCTCTTACACCAAAACTGCCCCAAAGGAAAGGTAACCGAGAATGAAGACTCTACAGAAGGGGTGAGATTCCAGGTGCTGAGTAACAGACACTGAAGTAGTCAACATGTTCCAAAAGAGGAGGGCACAGCCCCCTGCTGTGCATCATCCAGCAGAGAAAGCTGCACTGGGAACCTTGCTTGCTGGCTGAATTCCTTCCTCCTTCCCTTCAAAAAAACACTTTATTTCCTGAGTCACTGTGACGTGTGGACACTGCGATGGGGGCTGAGAATATACGGGTGAACACACAATCAGGTAGAACCTCCGGCCTCATGGGGGCTCTTTAAAATAAAACAGTGTGGAGTTAAATAAAAAGTTTTAAAGTGTCTGTTTCTGCAACTTACAAGTAAAAATGATGGATATAATTACACTCGACGCTACGAAACTAAGTTTTCATCAGTATGGACCATATATTTAACAGTAAAAAAAGGTAGAATAAAAGGATACTCCCACACCCCTTTTTATGAAGTAGGTCACAGATGCTTTCAAAGAGCAGTGTCTGTTTAATTTCATTTTAGGTCACAATCAATTCGCTTCAGACCAGGTCACCATGCAGGAGACACTAATCTCACAGGGCTGAGTAGACAGGGTTTAAGCTTAAGTATCTGAAATATGAGGATAGTAAAGAAAGAAAATCTCACGGAAGAAAATATACAGGAAGGCTACAAAATGTAAATTGATGTTATTACTGTTAAGGGTGGAAAATTTTCAAGTGAGCCAACTAGCTAAGTCAGCTACAGGGAAGAAATATCTTTAGATACCAGAAGTTGTCCTACTTGCTTGTGTGTGGTTTAGGAAGTGTATTGTATAAGATATGAAAATGGCCAATATCTGCTTCTGTAATCCATTTACTTGTTAATTAAGGGTGTTGTTCCGGGCAAAGATATGCTAACAGCCAACTTCCACTTCTGTAATCTGCTTGCTTGTTTAGGAGACCACCAGGATATGGTCTTAAGCTTTATCAGCTGCCTCCTCTGAAAGCTCGGGGCTGATCTCCTCTAACCCTGCATGGTAGAGAGTCAGTCGCCAGCCGGCTAATAAAGGCTCATAATTAATCTCAATTGGCTCCGTGGGTCTCAGAATCGTTCGCACCATAACAATTATCAAAGCAGTACGAGGATAACAATGAACAAATTATCTTTTCTCGGGTGTCTTTAACATAAGATTAACTCACTAATCTCTACACTGACAACTCTTAGGAAATGAAGCCAATGGTTTCAGGGAATTGATCATATCTTCTATACCTTTACTCCTGAGCTACTTAGGGAGCCAGCTACAATGCAGCCCCCTCTTACACATCGCCAGGTATAACACTAGTTAGTAGACTGTGGTAGAAGCACTCTTTGCAGGCTTACCTCCTATCTGCTAATAGGTAACCTAAGTAGGAGAAACTGGGATTGTTTTTAGAAAGTCTGAGTTCCTACTCTGTCAGAGATAATTCCCTCCAAACTAAAACTCGTTAAATCGATTTTACTAAAATAAAAAGGATTAGGACTCCAAAGAAGCCTAACGACAGGCAGACTGTTGGGCGGGGGATGGGGATCATGGACATATCTTGCTAAACCCAATTCGAAATTGCTACTTTAGAAAAGCTTAACGTTGGTTTCAATGATCCAAAATTGTTACTGCTTACATAGCACAAGTAGGCAATCCACTAGGATTTTACCCAATATTTCCCAAGGTAAAAGTATGCCCATAGAGGCTAGACCCACAACATAACAGCTAAAGACTAATATTAACATTCTCTTTAAGATGCATGACTTCACAGCAGCCGTCACAGACCAAACACATTAGCTTTAGCAAACAAGAGAGCTTTATCCAACAGCAGATAATATTCAACTACATTCTGGATATTAACCCCTTATTAGATACATGGTTTGCAAATGTTTCCTATTTGGTAGGTTGCTTTTCGACTATTGAATGTTTTCCTTTGCTGCGTAGTTTTTAAGTTTGATGAAGTCCTATTTCTGTATTTTTGTTTTTGTTGCTTGTGCTTCTGGTGTCACATCCAAGAAGGCCTTTCCAAAATCAATGTCATGAAGCTTTCCCCTATGTTTTTTTCTAGGAGTTTAATAGTTTCAGGTCTTACATTTAGTCCTTTAATCCACTTTAATAATGTTTGTCTATAAAGACATTTCTTGTATAAATTCCCCACTCCTGTAATTTACTAACTTATCCCTGTTTGCAGGGTGAAATACTATCAATGTCTCATAATCTGCTTCTAAACATATTCCAGTCACTTTTAGTGACCCTACATCTTACTTGAGGGTTTAGTTCTACTCTAAAGTCGGCATGAAAGTCAAAAGTCTAAATTACTTTTGAAAAATACCTTAAACTGTCCAGAGAAGAGTATACCGGATTTTTATCTGTTATGTATAATCCTGGTCATTAATGTTTATATAAATGTATAACATAATCAATAATTTACCATCTATGGTGAAAAGAACACCATGCACACAAAATCTGTCTTTTAAACATTAGAATATCACTTGATACAGCAAGATACTCACTCTGTGGGAAGGATGTGGAATTTGGGACCAATTGAGGAAATACATTCAAATCTCTCCCTCCTAATTCAATTCTAAGTATATGTTCTTTTGAGTATACTACCCAGCCCTCAATATTTTATTATATTCTGTAACTTCACTACATTCATATTCTACCTGAGTAAATTAGTTTAAAGATGAGAATTTACAGCTGCATAAGAATATGAAAATACTTCATGATAAACTTCTAAAGAATTATACAATATTATTCTCAGGTGCAAGCAATACAAAATTTTAGGTTGACTGAATCCATGTGGTATTCTATATCTCTGTAAATACATTTACACAAATAGTGCTTCTTCACAGAATACTTTTTTGTGTGTGAATTGGTTTTATATCAAAAACTCTGAGGATCAGTGATATTTTCCTTCTATATTATTTAACTATATTGCCTAAATATATCAAACTCAAGCTCTCGAACTAAAAATACTTAGCTAAGAAATAGGCCCCTGCAAATGATGATAGTGCTTAAAATGCTCATTAAGTTGGACGATACACCCAAAAGTTAAAAAAAAAAAAAAGNGCAAAGCAAAACTCTCTTTAGTCCTTACATTTTTCATTATTAGTGACAAATCTGTTTTTAATCCTTTTGTTTTTTAATAAAACCAGAGGTTGGAAAAACAAACAAACAAACAAACCATCCAGAGAAAAAGGCAGATTAAGAATCAACTAGAATGTGTATGAAAAATATTTTTAAAGAGAGAAAAAAGAAATGGAAGCCTTGAGAAATTATGTTCAGACCTGTTCAGACAAGCCTCACAGTGACAGGGCCCGTCAGGGGAGATACAGACATTCGCTTACTCAATGAAGTAGACCATCCCAGTGTCGGTGTAGGCCATCTCCCAGTTTGGGGGCAGTGGTTCCAGATTCTCGTCTCTCATCATGTAATTTCTAAAGTCCATGGAGCTGTTTGTTTGGTTGTAACTTGGGATGGTCTTCATCCAATCAGATGACTCGGACGGCCTCTCTCTGTTTTCTATTCAAAACAGAAAAGCATGAGAAGTGGGGAAATTTATACTCTCCTCAAACAGCCCTCTTCATTTCTAATAAAATGCCAAGTATTGCAAATTTCCTGTTGTGTCCCCATTCGGTTGTAGTTTTTGAAAACCATAAATAAACATACTGAATTTTCTTCACGTGCTAAGTGACACTGACCCTGGATAGCACACCTCTGATACCAGTCTGGGAAAGAAACAAAAAAAACACTGGTATCAATTCAGTACATACTGAATACATGTCATCAACAGAATACTAATGGTGACAGCTGTAACGGTACTTACACAGTCCTTTTACATCCAGGCTCTACCTTAAGCACTTTATATATATTAACTCATAATCCTCACAGCAACCCTATGAGTATATATTATTCCTATTCTCATTTTATAGATGAGGAAACTAAGGCACAGCAAGGTTAATTTATTCAAGGTTACACAGCTCATGAACAGTCAGGCCAGGAGTCAAATCTATGTGGTGTGTGGTCTTAACTGCCATATCAAGCTGCCTCAGATACATTTAACTCAGGTCTTTAAAACGACACTAATTTTTAAAAAAATTACACTCAAAAGATTTTTATTAAATGACTATAATTTAATTCTCTGTTGGTGATATTAAAACCCTTTTAGAGTCTCAAAGTCCATAACGTAGGTAAGAATACTAAAATTTGGTTATTGTCTAGGGAATTCGCAATTCATGCACTTAAAACTTGTTTCTAGAACTTTAAAGGTAACACAACTGTAATAACTCCAAACTGCTGTCAGTGCCTCAGAATCAGAGAATCTTCGAAGAGGCCTTACACAGCATCACATCGCACTCCCTGTAGTATTTCCACCCCATCCGCCTCTCATCTACGCAAGCTCTATCATCCATTAACCCTGCTGCCTTTTTCTGCTCCTTCATCCCCATCCACACCCTCGCCATGTCCTCCTCATTGTCCTACTTACCCAACACCCATTCCATGACCAGCCACCGTAGTCGCTCCCTTGTAAATACCCTGATTCCTTTGTCTCATCCTTTATTATACTTGCTTGGCTGAACCATAATTCTGCTTAAATCTCACTCTCCATCTATTCTACAGCAGCACACGTCGTTGGGCACTGGCCACACTAACTAGGTCACTTTTAATTCACGATCACTAACCTCAAGAGGGCATTTAATGATGTCTGACAATCACAGGACGTTTCTTCAGCCTACTCACTCTGACTCTCTCCTAGGTAACTATTTCATACTTTGCTTCATTTAAAATCTTCCACTACTGCTCCCTTCTCCCTAATCTCATGTGATGTCCTTGTTTCTAGTCCACTGAGAAAAACAGAAGCAGAAGAGAACTTCCGCAAAGTCCCGCCATCACATCTACACAGCAATGGCACCCATTCGCGCCACCTGTCATCACTATGGAAGTGTTTCTGGAGAAAGCTAACTCTTTGACTATAAATTATATCCCATCACCTCTTGCCTAGAGCAACTCTCACTCTCTCCCTTGCATCCCCATCTTCTCTATCTAGAAGATCGTGCTCATCCACAGAAACGCAAGTTATTTCTTCATTCTTTAAAAATAAACAATTCTCTGCCCCTCTAGCAACCACCCCATTTCTCTCCTGGAAAGAGTTTATATTTGCTACCTTCGCTTCCACCATTCCACTTATTTCTGGAACTCACGCCAATAGGACTTTTGATCTCTCATCAGTACACCTGTTCTCAAGGTCACCAATCACCTCCGCATAGCTAAATCCCACGATCAATGCTCAGTGCCCTCTTGCGTGAGCTGTCAGCAGCATCTGACGTGGCTGACCACGCTGCTCGCCTGGCTTCCAGGGCACTGCCCTCTCCCGCTGCTGTTCCTTCTATCTCATGGCTCTTCCCAGTCTCCCCGATCTCTGGTTATTAGGGTGCCTTCTCAGGGTTCAGGCCCTGTACCTTTTCTCTTCTCTTTCGACACTCGCTTTCTTGGATCTCATTCGGTGTCACTGCTATACAAGCTAACTGCCGATGCTGTCCAAACATCTATTTTCAAACCAGAACGGACACTTTTAAGTCCAACTTCAAATGTGACATTTCCAGGAGGAAGTCTAACGGACATCTCAGACTTAAATATCCCAACCTGAGCTCCCACTAACCTTTTCCAACCCAAATGGACTCCTTGTAAAACCTTTCTTATCTCGATAAATCCATTTTCCCAGTTAAATCGCCTGGAGTGCTTTTTGCCTTTGCTCTCTCACACCTCATATCCAGTCTGCCAGCAAATGTCCCCAGCCCAGGCCCCTTCCCACCTCTCATGCTTTCATTGGCTCCAAAACACCATTTCTCACTTGAATGGCTGCACTAACCTCCTAACTAGCATCCCTGTTTATACCTATGCCTCCTACTGCCCATTCTCAATACAGTAGCCAGAATGAAAAGGTGTTTTCCCCCAAAATATACCGGGGGTAACTCACTAAACATCAAATATATTATGTGGTATAACCACGTGAGATGTTAGGACGTTAAAACAGGACTCACACTCTGGAGGGGGACACAAACAATATATATATTAAAACAATAAATACAATCTACATGGCAAATTAATAACTGATGAAAAACATCAGAATGCTTTGGGAAAATGATATGATAAAGGGTTCTGCAAATCTGGGGATGTGATCAAATTCATTCATTTTTGGGTATCAATATTTTTTTAACTATGTGCCAGATATTGTTTATGGTGCAAGGGATACAACAATGAACGAAAGCAGCAAAAATTCTGACTCTTACGAAGATTATATTGTAGTGTTTCGGTGGCTTATAATAAACAGCGCTGAAATTAGTTCTGCTGTGATTCTGTGGTTTCCCATTCATACTCTCTGTTATAAGAATCTCCTAAGCAATCACATTATTTAGGGGTACTCGGAAGGAGAAGATTCTCCACCACTAAATTTCTGTTGGTTTTGCATTTAATGCAAACATGAGTTAAGTTCGGAAATTTTCCTTGAGTGATTCTGAACTATAACGCAAGCACTGCTAACAAACCTTTCAGATAAAGTTTATTAGCCTATTTCCAAATCTCTGTATTTTGTTTTGGTTGAAGGCTATATCTTAAAACATCTACGTATTTCTCATATTCTGTAAAGTAGGACTTAAGCCAGTAAGATTCCTATATTCCAGCATTAGAAACGAATCTCAAATCTTTTAAGCATCAGAGTAACAGCATCTTATATTATTACCAATGATAGCTTATTATTACTGCTTTATCAAAATTGCCATCTGAGGCAACTCGCTTCAGCTTATAAGATGATTGACAGAGATACACTGTTCCACACAAAACCTTTACAAAGAGTATTAGAATCTCGACACTCACTGTGCATATGCTTTGTGAAAAACTTTACTACTGCCAGTTCAGTGTCATGTTCAAGTCAACCTGGAAGAGCAGTGAGAAGTTGTTCACCTGTTTACGAACCTGCACTTCCGGTGCCATTAATGGCTTCCTTGTCCTCGTCGTCTTCTTCTTCAGGAAGGGAGCTGTCCATTCTTTCCATCTTGCTGACAGATGTAGTTCGTTTTCTTTGGGATTCTGTGTCAAACTCATTATCAAAGAGGACCTGATCAACTGGATCAGGCTGGAAAGGGCTGGGTTCCGCTGGAGGCTTGGGAGTTCCATAGAAATTTCCTGAAGTGGACAAAATAACAGCAGCTGGAAGCACTAGTGTTGAACTGAGAGTCAGAAAGACAGGACCTAGTATATGTCTCTGCCCTGTTAGCTTCCACTGAAGTTTGTGAATCCCCATTGCTGGCCGAAAGAAGGACAAAATACTTCTTCTTAGGAGATGGGGAGGTGAAAAGAGCAAAAAGAACTAATTTTTCAAGTGCCCATCACTATACATTATCTAACATTTTAATACTATTTGTACTAAGGCCAGAAAGTTGAATATATGTATACACACATACACGCACACGTATATGAATTCATATATGTATATAATAAGTATGTTGTTTATTCCAAAAGGGCTTGCTTTGCGTGGGTTTTCAACTAGGGCCTAATTTGTGAATTGAAATGCATTAATGCTCTTGTGTGAGACTGAAATAAAAGGTAGAAGAAGAAAACTAACTCAGAAATGTTCTGATGTGTAACACAATGAACGATTTTGATAAAATGAGGAAATACGTGGGCAAAAGATAAGCTAAGAACTAACCAGTCTGTTGCAATGTAGGCTGTTTATATAAAAGTGCTTTTTAAAAGTTTTCGTAGGCATTCTAATTATGTTATTTTATCTGACAATTTGTTGAAAAAATAGAGACATGATTAGCATAATTCAATACTGGCTAACTCTCAGGAAAGCAAGAAATACTTTAATATGTTAAGTCTTGAGGATCTGTTATTTTTGCAATAAAAATGTTCCAGAATAGAATGAAAATTGAATATCATCTCAATTTGTCACGTAGCTCTCATTAGGCAGCCTAATACAATGGGAAAGCACTCAGCGGGTCTAATGCATTAACAGTTTGTGGCTCCTACTCGTTTTGACGTTCTATCAATCACTATGCTAATATTACAGGAAGATAAACATGCTTAGGGAGTAAAATACTCATGATCTTTTATTGTTTTAAAAAAAATCACAACTTCTACTCAAATTCCTTGGCTCCTAAAGAGGTAATTAAGATGCTCATTCACATAAGGTAAATTAATAGGGTATATAACCAATTATTCTTCCTAGTTGTAAAAAAATAAATAAATAAATAACGTTCTTCAGAACACTGAGGCAAATCTACAAGTAACAGTTTACCTTGAGTAGTACATTCTGCGAAGGGGAAAGGATTAAGATGAACTCTTTGGAAATTTGACTTTAGGCAGTACTGCCATTAAAATACACAGGACAAAACAATGAAATCAAACTAAAAAGCTTTTCAACGCCTTCTTGCTTCTCCCCCCTTCAACTACTCCCTTGCTTTCCTATCCACATTTGACGTGGAGTTACTTGCGTCATGCAGATGGGTGCAAAGATTCCTATTAAAGCAGACTCAGAGGGTCTCTAAAAACTTTCTGGCCCATAAGTAAAGCAAAAACAAACAAACAGACAAAAAACAAAACAAAACAAAAAAAAAAACAAACCAAACAAACTGGGGCAAAGGGCACAGAAATGCTCCAAATCCAGGTTTGGCCGGGAAAAGAATGCTCTAGGATCTCAATTTTTCCTGCATGATGTTCAATAGTCAGACTACACAGAAATTTGGATGTACCATGACAAAAATAAAAAGTCCACTTTTTCTAAGGATTGTACTTTCACTACAAACACATTTTATTGTGTACTCTTAGTAATTACTATCTAATTCTAGGAAGTTTAATGTTTTTCTAGTGTGAAAATTCAAGATATTATGATTGTTATCCATAATCATTGATAAGATTTTAGGACTTCATAATAAATTCTGGCAGTTTCCTCATTTAAAAAAAAAATGTTAGCTTTAATACTATGCATTGCTTATAAGTAAATTAGGTCTATATTTCTTGAGTTGTTGGTAAATATCAAGATTACAGGTACGGCAAGATATATAAACACAAGGTTTATGAACTCTGGATATAGTTACTAACAGAAAGATTTTCTTCTTTTTGAAGCTGTTTCGGAGTTTTTCCTTTTCTTTTTGTTTCTTTTCTGAAGGCTTTTTTCTTTTTTTAAAATTTTATAATAGAACCAGCAACTATTAAATATTTTAAATATATATAAGATCACAGAAAATAGTCTTAGAAATATCCTTATCTATTTATTTACACAACCTCCATATATTAACTTTTGCCAGACTCCTTCAGGTCTCCCTCTTTTCCCCCTTCAAGGACCTACCACTTATGCTCACATTTACTACTGAAGCCCTAACGTCCTGTCTCCATCCCTCCCACTCTCTCTCTGAGTTATCCTGAGGTTTGCATGTGTCATTTTCATGTATATTGCGTATATCTAGGATATATGTATATGCATACATAGCATATGTAATATTGATCATAAAAGCTCCATAAAGTGTTTTTATAACATTTCATATATTTTCCTAAATAGTATACTACACATACCCTTTTGCAACTTTCTTTTTACTCATTTATATTTTGAAGACTTATTCCTGTTGATACATGAAGATGCTAATTCATTGAACTGCCATATAATAGTCCATTTTTATGAACAAATTAATATGCATTTTATTCATTCCCCTACTAAAAGAGAGTTGTTTCTATTCTCTCACTGTTTCAAATAGTGACTACTATAATGAATACTCGGGTACATTTCTACATATACACATAGACAAGGGTGTTCCCAGAGGAGGCATCTAGAGAAGGAACGGCTGGGTCAGAGTTATATGCATCTTCAAATTCACTAGCTTTGCCGAGATGTTCTCCGAAGGGATCGTACCATTTTATACTCTTGCCTGCTTTGTCTGGGAGTTTCCATTTACCAAACTTTAAAAATTTCTATCAATCAATCTGATGAATGTGAAATGGCATATGATTGTGATTGCAATTTGCATTTCCTTTGAATTGATATCTGAATTGATATTTGAATTGAATTTCCTTTGAAGTAATTAATAGTATGCAATATGTCACGGTGTCATATATTGTGTTCTTACACTTAACAGAAGAAAATGTCAGAGAATAACTGTGATTTGAGGCAGAGAAGAACTTCTTAAATTTCAAAAGCATAGGTCGTAAGGAAAACAGTGATAAATCAGATAGATAAAAATCAAAATTTCTGTTTAATGAAGAAACACAGGACAAGGTTATTAGGTGACAGAATGGAAGAAAACATCTATCTCCGATGGGGGGGTTATTATCTAGATAAATACCCAAGTATCTAAGAAATGTCTGCAAATTTAAACATGATTGAGATCCCATTAAAAAAACAGACAAAACAAATGAATAGACAATTTGCAGAAATCCGAAAAACTAACAAGCAAAAGATGCTCAGACTCTCACTAGCAGAGAAACTAAAATTAAAATGAGATGCCACTCCTACAACCATCAGATTGGCAAAACTATGAAGCTGGATAACGCCAAGCGTTGATGTGGATGTGGAGTCATTCTTATAGCGGCTACAGGAATTAAACCCTCATGTACTGCTGGTGGGAAAGCAGACTGCAGAGCTCCCCTATTCAAAACCACTTCATCAGATAAGTAGAGGTAACACCTCATAACCCAACAATTCTGCTCTTGGGTATATGTTCCACACAGGTCTATAAGAAGACATGTGTGAGAATGTTGGCTGTAACTTTATCAGTGATGATGGGCAGTTGGAGGCAATCTGGAAGTCATCACTAGGAGAATGGTCAATGAAAACAGTTAAAAACTGAATGAGATCTAGAACGCAGTCCAGATGTAAATAAATAAATGTACACAAGACACGTTTTGCAAGAACACATACAAACAAAACATACATATTAAACACATCAGAATGGTTGCCTGTAAGAGGGAGGTGAATGAGAGTAGGCTATTTGAATAAGAATGAAAAAATAAGTAGCTGTCATTTCCTTTGAGAAGTCTTCACTGGCTACTTGATCTAAATAAGACATTCTTACTGTTTTCATCAAATCCCTTGTTTTTGTTTCCTTCATAACATCTCAATTTATAGTTATTTTGTTTGTTAGTGTTTCGAATGCCTTCCCCAATAGGATATAGGATTTATTAAGGCAGTATCATTTCAGTATTGTTCTTCACAGTATTTCTAGTGCCTCTCATAGTGCTTGGCATGTAGTAGGTACTTAATAAATGGGTTGTTGAATGAATGAAAGAAGCATCAAATGAGTAAATGAATGACTCGTGGGAGTAGGACCAGAAAGGGAAGCTGAGACTAAAATGAACAGGCAGAAGGAAATCACTGAAGATTCTGAAGAGGAGAGAGACATGACCAGAGCTGTGCCTGGGGAATACTGAGCTAGTATTTCCTGAGCTAGTCCAGTGGGCCAGCCGTGAGGTGATGAGAGCAAGAAGCACTGAGAAGGCTGCTATGAAGGAAAAAACGACTGGTTTGGGTAACAGACTAGATGGGAACTGTGAGAAAAAGGAGGAAAGCAAATGATGACTCCATTGTTTTGAACTCGTGGTACAGCTAACGAGAGAAATTATAAAGAATTATTACTCTTTTGGATAGAACACAAGAGCTATCTGTTGGCTATGTTGAAATCAAGGTGAGGTATTTCTTGAACAGCATCTCTAGGCACTAAGGATAATGTTGAAGAAGAAAGATATGACGTCTGCCTTCACAGAACTTGTGAAAAAGGAAATTATAACAGTATGATAAAGCAAAGACGGAACAGTACAGGGCACTATGGGAGTGGTGGATAAGTTTGCCAATGAAGAGTGTGAGATAAGTGGGGGAAAAGTATCCAACATAGAATTATTTAAAAATTGAAATTGATCTGAAATCTGTACTTCTTAGAATCAAGTGGGTAGAAGAAAGAGATATGAAAACCAATTATCCTGTTTTTGTTGTTTTTTCCCCCAATCTCTATTCTTTTTTCTCCAAGCTAGCCAAGGTATAAATAGATTTTTAAAAGTGGACAGTATTTAAATTCTCAATCACAAACAGAAAGCAACTACAAACACTTGCTGAGTTCATACGATAAATGTGAATTACTATGAAATCTGCAAAGTGGTCAGTCTGAATAATTTTAGTATATTGATCACAATCAACTTTATAATGAAATGCTTTTGTTTATTGTTTAATCCCATTTTAACTAGTAAACTACAAATATCCTAATCAAAAGAAAATTTTCCCAAAGACCGACAGAAAAAAAAACAACTTTAAAAAATGGTATTTCACGAATCAAATTCTCTCTGAAATAATGGCGATAATTCAGGTACTCTTCTGGGTTGCTGTTGCTGTCAATATTTGGGGACATACCATCATACGTTCCACTTTCTAATAACGCTCCACTCTCTTCCAGTGCTTTGAACTGTTCAACAGAAATGAAATTATAGTCCACCCCTGGGACTTCCCCATCCCTGGGGGCCCTTGTTGTGCCTAAAAAAGAAAAAGAAAAAATAGGTTGTAAAGTGCTTTCCAAGCTTACAAAATATCGTGAATAATAGAACATTCAGTCTATAGAAAACACATGGGAGAAACAGACTATTGAATATGTTGTACCTACTAGAATGAAGTTCAGAAAATTTTAGGCGAGTTAACATTCCTGTATGAAAGTAGGACAATAAATAACGTAGGATGAATATACTTTAATAAAAGCTACAGAGAGCTATAAAATTAAAAACTACAAAGACTAAAAAATTTTAGTGTTAAAGAAAGCTTAACTCTCCAAGACACAACAGTTAATTCCTCTCTTAAACCTTAATTATTATTACTTAACACTTGAAGGAGAGAGAAATCCAATGATAGACTTCATTTTTACGTATTTATCTTAAGTATTTTTTTCTTTTCTAAAGAAGAGAAACTGACATTCCACTAGAGGCATGAAGGACAATAAAAAGACAAAAAACAATTTTTAAAAGTTCTTTTAATGAACTCTGCTTTGAAAATGCGGATAAATATTATGAAATATTTTAGATAAATGAATAAAAGACTTAAGGCTTAAAGTATTGTGCATATTTCTTCTTAGCCATTATTCTCTTCAAGCAATTACAAAAAAATTAAACTGTTTAAATGAAATTCACTATAGCAACAGAGCACTAAATTTCTCCCTATTAAGGAATTCACGTTAAAGCATACTGATTCTTGAACAACATGGGGTGGGGAGGGGGGAGGTTGGGGCACTGACCCCAAGCAGTTGAAAATCCTCATATACCTTTTGACTCCCCCAGAACTTACTACTGTCATCCCTTGGTACGCATGGGGATTGGTTCCAGGACCACCCCCCTGCCCCCTCCTCCCCCTCAGATACCAAAATCCACAGAAGCTCCAGTTCCTTATGTAAAATGACACAGGACAATGCGTACAGCAGGCCCTCCATCTCTGGACTCCCAACCGTGATGAAAAACAACTATTTTGGATCCGCAGTTAGATGAAGCCCCAATGCAAAACCCAGGGAAGTCTTGGGGACCCCTCCTGATTCCCAAAGAAATGACTGATGAAACTGACTTTGGTCATGATGATGTCAAACCACACAGGCGAAAGAAGCTACCTGCATATTTTTTGGAGACAGAATAAGGCTGACTATATATTTATTGAAAAAAATCTGCATGTAAATGGACCCGCACAGTTCAAATCCAAGTTGTCCAAGGGTCAATTCTAAAAATCTTTCTTTCAGATCCAAGGTATAACGGCAGCACTGCTACATTAGATCGAATTATACTCAACCAGGACTCAATACTTTTACGGACATTAGAAACGAAAGCTTCTTCTTGGTTTTACCCTTACCCAAGTTGCAGGCGGTGACTCTCCTAAAACAGTAATCTGAGCAAAAACCTCTAAACCCATCCATGGTTTCCCAAATCCTTGGCATAAAATTCAGACTCTACCCCTCCAGCTTCTCTTGCCCCAACCCTTTCACATTCTGGGCTTTAGCCATCATACATTGTCAACTCTTTTAATGTTCTCTGCACTCACTCAGCTTTGATCAAGCCATTCCTGTCCCTGGAAGACGTCTTAGTCCTCTTCCCACTCTCACCTCAGCTAACTCCTCATCCTTCAGGGCCTGGCTCAGAGGGTTTCTTTGAAGAACCTCCCGATTCCCATCCGAGGTGTGGGGGCCACGTCTACTTGGTTCAGAGTGACAGCCCCAAGTCTTGGCATGGGGTAAGAATCACAGTAGGTACTCAATGGACAGTTGTCGAATAAATCAAGTGAATTTTACACAAATGTCATCAGCACAGTGCCTGCAATATGCTGTTCTAAATTAACTCATGGGAAACTTAATTGCTCTGACTTTTTAGTTATATTACATCCTACTACATTCTATTTCCTCTTATTTTTATCCATTTTATAAAAATATTTGTCTGTTTCACATCACGAAAGATAGGAAATCTAGAAAATATAACTTCCTCTTTCTTAATGTGTTTTTTTCATTGCCAAATTTTTGTTTTCATGTTGACTAAAACTACATTGCTAGATTTCCCCAAATCAAGAGCTTTCAGCTCCACAGTAAGTAAAAATTAACATTAGAAAATAAATTCAATGATTAAGTTTTAAAATTTTAATTATCTGATATATGGAAAACCTTGGCCACAATATTTTGCACTTCCTCCTATCAGGAGAGGGAGCCTGTTGTCTCACTTCTGGAATCCAGACTGGATTTATGACTTGCTTTGAATAATTTAATGTGGAAGATGTGATACTGTTCAAGTTCAGGAGTCTAGACTTCTCATCTTTACCTGCTTGGAATGTCCCCACCGCCATACGTGAAAGTCCAGGCTGGACTATCGACCGCAGACAGACCCCAGCCAACAAACAGCACCAAGGGCCCAGACATGCAGGTGAGGACACCTGGCACCCCCTCCCCCGGCCCAGCTGGGTGCAGCGACTGCAGCCACATGAGTGGTCCGTCCCAGTTGAGCTCAGCTGACTCATGGAATCATGAGAAATAATATTTTAAATAATCATTATCTTAAGCCATTAAGTTCTAGGTTGGTCTGTTATGCAGCAAAGGCTAATTGAAATATTATCCAAATAAACTCTACTATAAAACACAATGACTATATAAAACCCAATTTAAGAAAAACCATATTACAGATACTACTATAAAAAGAGTACTTATCCAAAGGAGAGGAGCAACGCAGTGTTTTCATCTGGGATTACTATTAATGGCACAATTTTATTTATTTATTTATTATTTATTTGTTTGTTTATTTATGCCTACAGCACCTGGTCTTCTTAGGTGGTCTCCCATCCAAGTACTAGCCAGGCCCGACCCTGCTTAGCTTTCGATTAATGGTACAATTTTAAACAAGAACTCAAGCCCTCTGGGCTACGTTCTCTTTCTGCAAAGTACTGCTGAGCAAGATGGTTCATGATTCTTTCCATTAACAGATATGAAATGTTATGTGTGATTCCGACATACAAATTTCCAAGACTTATAAAGTAGCTTTAAGGTTAATTCTCTTTACAAATGTAAGCGTTATAAATTTTCGCTTCCTCTCTCCCCCCAGAAATGTAACCCCATACATGTAAAAAGTTCTCTTCCCTCCCCAACCTACGCCATTGCCTTCTGCATTCCAAAAAAATTTATCTTTGTATTTTCCTGATACTCTCTCTATATACTGGAAAGCTTTCTACACCCCCTGCGGTCACTACCATATTTCTCCTTTTTACATAAAAATTCCCCTGAGTTCTATTTATCCACGGTCTCCAATTCCTCTCCTTTTGCTTTCTCTTGAGCCAGTTCCTGTCAGACCTTTGCCCCCATCACGCCACCGAGACCGTCAGCTGTGTCATCAGGTCTTCACTTTGCTTAACCGCAATGGTCGAGACTCAGTTCTCCTCTCACTGACCTATCGACAACATTTGACATAACTGACCATTACCCCGTTTTTATTTTATTCTGAAAGCTACAGAAAAGTACATAAAATGTATATGTGAAGTTTAACAAGTAATAGTAAAGTAAACCCACCCAGGTGAAGAAACAGAATATTACCGGGATGCCAAAAATCCTAAGTCTCTCCCTCCCTCCACCCCCAAAGGTAACCGCCATCTTGACATTTGTGATGATTTCCTTTCTTTTTAAAAAAGTGTTCACCAAGTAACGCATTTCTAAGCAACGCAGCTCAGTGGTGCCTGTTCTGTAACTTCATATGAATGGAATCATACCGTATGCATCTTTCGTGCCTACATCCACACCTGTCATCAGGGTTTTAAACTTCTGTCAACACGCTAAGTATGTAAAGGCATCTCGTGTACTTATTCGGCAACTGCCTTAAGAGATTAAACATTCTTTTTGTTTATTTACTAACCATACAGATTTCCTCTGTTTTGAAGTGGCTGTTCAAGTATTTTGCCGCTTCTCCATTGGGTTGCCTGTTTCTTTAAAATTACCTTGCAGTTCTTTACTTTCTGGATATCACAGTACATCAGATCTAAGTAAACAGCAGCTTCCAAAATGCACCATTATTTTATCCCTAAAAAAGACCTAGCAATTATAATTGAAAGATTCCAAGTGTAGAGAGGTTTAATGTGAATTAATTGTGTCTTAGTACTGATGAAGTACAAATACGTATGTTGCAAATAGGGTGTTTCTGCTAAAATGTGAAATATGCTTTCTTGAAACAGTGCTTTCTGTAAAATCATACACCAAAAATAACAGAGATTATGGAGAAAACAGGGTCAGGGTCGGTCTCTCAAAACCTGTTGCAACTTTGTAACACTACCAAATCAATAACAATCCTAATTAAAAATATTTATACAGTTTAAAAGACATGTTAAATTCCTAATTATAAATATTTAAAAAATGTAAAAAATGAAAAGGTAGCTTGATAGAAAGGGGTACAAGAAATTTTGAGGCTACTGAATGAAGAAAAAAAATGTACAATAAACAATTTTAAGATAAAGTACATGTTCAAATTGAGAAGAGAGACCAAACTGAGGTGAATGAGCATCCTGCACAGCACATGCAACATTCAGCTGTGTTTGTATAATCTATGTTTACTTGCTGCTACTTGGTAATTCACAACTTTAGCCTGCTGGGGCAAATGCAGTAAGGACCAGCACTACCTCAGTTACAGTGACGTCATTCTCCTACCTCTTTACGAATCCCAGAGGAACTTATTTGCACCACAGAAACAAATGTTGTAGTAGAACACAGTATTTTCACTCTTTTCCCTTTTTCAATGGTCTTTTGACAATGGAAATTTTTCATTTTAGTAGTTAAATTTATCGACCCTTTCTTGTTCGGTTAATGTTTCTTGTGTCTTAAAGAAATCTTTTCTGAGATCATGGGGACATGCTCTTCTTAAAAAGCATTACAGCTTTGCCTTTCATACCTAGTACTTTGATTATACTGAAATAGACTGAGGGAGGGGTGCTGATGAGAGGTCATTTAGTAGGCCACTTTCCTCTTTTACCAAATGGGTACTCAACATGATTTACTGACTTGACAATCTTTTAACCTCCCCGATTAGCCACAGCACTTGTGTCATAGAAGAAACCTTATACAGAAATGTCTGCATCAGACTGGGTGTCTGTCAATG
Source organism: Pteropus medius (assembly GCF_902729225.1). Lineage (NCBI taxonomy): Eukaryota > Metazoa > Chordata > Mammalia > Chiroptera > Pteropodidae > Pteropus > Pteropus medius. The sequence goes on along the minus strand of NW_024350924.1, from coordinate 5,346,404 downwards.
GGCTTTCTATTATACCCCATTTATCTACTGACCATTCCTGCACCTTATCACAGTTTATAATTATCATATTTCATGATAAATCTTGAGATATAGTACAGCAAGTCTACCTATTTGTTTTTGTATTCATAACCTTGCCACATAAATTCTGGAATTAGATAAACGGGCTAAAAATGCTGGAATTTTTATGGGATTAGATTGAATCTATTAATCAATTTAAGGAGAACTGACATCTTCATTATATTAAGTCTTTAATCCACGAGCAAGAAATCTCTGCCAATATAGTTAGACTTTCTTTAAGGTCCCTAAATGTTATCTTACAGAGATCTTTACACTTTTTTAAAGATTAATATCTAGATATTTCAAATATTTTTTATGCTATTAGCAATATCTTTTTGTAAATTTTCATATCGTTGACGGTATAAAAGAATACAATTGTGGCAGTTTATTTGGTCATGTTATTCAAATATGATTTACCTACAATAAAATTCACTAATTCTAACAGTTCATTTCTATGAGTTTGGGGAACCATCACACCCAAAAGTTTCCCTGTGGCAGCCACTGATCTACTGTCAACATAGTTTTGCCTTTAATAGAGTCTCAGATAAATGGAAACGTACATTAATCTGACTCCAGTAGTGATTTGTGTCTGGCTTCTTTCACTTAGCATGACATTTTTGAGATCTATCCATATTGTTGTTCAATATATTTTTATTGTTGAGGGGTATTCCCTTGTTTGGAATACCAAAATTTGATTATGCATTTGCCATTCATGGACATTTGGGTTGTTTCTAGATTCTGGATATTATAAATAAAGCTTCTATAAACTTACAAATCTTTGGGAAGACATATATTTAAAGTCATATTGGTTTAATACCTACGAATGGAATTGATGGTCATACGGTAAGTGTATGTTTAACTTTATACGAAAATGTCCCACAGTAAATGTACTACTTTGTATTCTCATCAGCAGTACGAGATCTGCAGTCAACCTACGTTAGTGTTTCCATGTAGGAATCCCTTCTTGAAGTTATTTGGCAAATTTACTTTTCCCAAATCCCAAGAAAAATCAGTTGACAGGGAAAATGAAAAAACAATTATAATTCTCCTGTGAGAATTAAAGCTTAACAATTTGACACAGAGATGTTACGGCTTTAAAGGAATCTACAGATATCCACTGAAAACGAGAATAGGAAACACTAACAAGTCAAATCAAATGTTAAAGCTGACATATCCAGGGACCAGGACAGACGTAGGTGGGAGTGCAGTGGTCACCATCTGCTGAGTCGGCCTCACTTGCAGCCATTCCCAGGCCTCAGCGTGTGGTCAAGGCCCCGTCTGCTACTGCTGGGTCTTTCTTGCAAATACGATATTAGTTAAGAGGACATGTATTTATACTCTATATAAATTCTATGAGTGGTATTCCAAAAAATTACAAGTTTTAGAGGCTAACTAAGTCCTTAAATGGACAGTTCTGACATGTGATTGTGTATAATGATGTAAGAGACCTGAATGTTATCTGAATACTACTGAACAAGGTTCTCTGGCATTTCCCACTGAGTATTTGCTACGAGTTTCAGTGCTTTATCCATACTTTAACAGAAGAAAAGCAAAGAGAAGTAAAGGTTGATGTGGAATGCTCCAACCTGAATTCAGAAACTGGTCTAAAATCTGAAGTAAAAGCAATATAGATTTCAAAGGCAAAACCAAAGCCAGGGCAAGGAGACAAAATATTTTCATCTTTAAAAAAAGATAAGCTTATGCAAATGACCAATGACTGATGCCTAATTTGAAGACGCTTTTGGATACACACTTAACAATCTGATGAATATCAATGAAAATAAAAATGTTTTCTACATCTGTAATACTTGTTACCACAGATCAAGACTATCGGATGTAATGGATACTCTGTATGCTTTATTTTAGGAGTGAAAAACTCAAATATTAAATACGTATGGTAATATCTTTCAAAAATTTTAATGATTTTTTTGGCTTTTTTTTTTTGGTGTTAATGTTCCCTTCTTTTAAGGTTTTCCACTAGCGAATGTCTGTATAAGGTAGTTAAAAACATTAGTATAATATTGTTATATTAGTTCACAGTAATAAACCAGTTGATTTTACATTGTCGTTTTCTCTCCTTCTGCGCCTGGAGCACTCAGGAGAAGCCATCCCACACTACAGCATTTGCAGCCATCGTTCCTGCCATAACAGTCATGTGCGGCTGTCATCTGGGTTCCCAAGGTACTTGGTTCAGCTGGCACTTCGTCACAATCAACCACAAATTATACTGTGATTACATTGTGATGCCACTTCTTGTCATGAATTACAAGCATCCTACTGCCCACTGAAAGGAACTTGGCACTGTAGTCAAGTCCAAGAACACAACCAAAACCAATTCTAAAATTCCTTCTTGCAGGTCTGTCTCCTGGGACCACTGCCGGGACCAGTTCTGTATCAGCCAGGGTCCAAACAGGAGAGAGAAACTACATGGTTACTTGAACGAGGATGGCTTAATATAAAGTATTAACTATTTACCAGGAACTAATAACTAAGAGGGAATAAAACAGAACTGAAAAGAACGCCACCCTAAAGCTGGGGGAGGCTGTCCCAGTAAGGAGCAAACTTAGAAGAGGGAGCCGCTTCCAAAGTTGGGGTTCGGACCTCCCTGGAGAAGATGTGGTAGTAACCTGGGGACAGAGCTGGTTCCCAGTGGGTAGGTGGAATCAGGCAGGCAGGGAAATGTCATTTACCAGCGAGTTCCCTGTGTGTGTGAACTTACTAGAAAACCAGGGACAATGGCTGGACTTGCCAGAAACCCACTGGAAAACCATTTGCAGGGTATGCTGCTGAAATACGGGAGCCAGCTGGGGTGCCCGTGGAACTCATTGGGAAACCATGAGGAAGTCAGCAGGTGCACGGGTGGAGCTGAATTCATGGCTGAGGAGCCCCGCCCCCCCACAGTCCCCACCGCACCCCTGCCCACCGCGAGGCACCAAGCAACTCGCTGTGGGGAAGCTGACTGCAGAATGCGGCTGAAACTTACAGTGCCTTCGCAGGCAGGGGCAAAAGGAAACACACACACTGAAAACTCCCCTCTCATGGCCGTTAAGTGACACCCATATCTGCTTGATCCTTTTGGGACCCGCTTCATTAAGTTTGGTTAAAGAGGGCCTCAAGCAGCTCGATCTACGGTCTAGCCCAACTAGTAAGACGTGAGCCTTCTGGGGTCTCTTCCCTCAGGTTGGTTAGAACTTGGATTTTCCCAGCCCTGTGTAAGAGCGGGGACCGTTAAGCTTACAGCTGCCAGAGAGTTCTCTGCTTGGCCATGTAAGTCCCAAGATGCACACCCTCAGCTTAGTATCCGGCAGCAGACTCCAGGGGACACCTACGCAGATCGCCTGAGCTCCTTTTCTTCATAACTCTCCCTTCTCTGACACTCTGTGCTGCAAATTCCAGACATCTCAGGCTTCTTGGACTCAGATTGCTGTCCCCTCAACTCAAGAGTCTGCTAGACGCTGCCTGGGCTCTCCCTCCCTGGGCCGTGGCCCAGAAGTACGTCCAGGCAGAAAGGTGAGGAAAATCACAGGACTCCTTGTGTGTCGTCTCCTTTTCTATCTACGGGGCAATGTCTGCCAACAGTAGAAACCACCCCCCTTCGTCTTTTATTAATTTTATTACTCACATCGGCTCCGATTTTGTCAGTGTTTGTACATTTACTTTGGGAACCCCTCTAGGTGGCTTTTTTAATGTCCTTCTGATACATCCCATAATTTTTTAAGCATTTATATACTTGCTGATACAATTAGACGTTCCAAGCTCATCTTGTACTTTCCTTGCCCCAGACATGGAATCGGATTTTTCTTCAAGAAGATCTGGGATCTTTTAGTAGAGTAATATTCAGGGACCAGGTGGGGTTGTGGACACTTTAACTTGTAAGTTAAGAGGTCCTGTTAGAATTTGAAAAGGCTGCAGCTGTTTGGACCCTATGAATTAAAACTATTGTGGCTCCTTTCCAGGACAAAACCTCACACTGAGAAGAAACTGCAAAACTAGGAAAGTAGAAGTAAATTAAAGAGAAGTTCCAAGTAAAAGTAGCAGAGGGCAGCAGAAAGTACAGCACATATTTTTATTAACTTGTTTTAACAAGGAAAGAGGGAGCTCTGGCATTATGAAACAAAAAAGGCTACCCCGAGACACCCCATGTAGGCAAAACACCAAGTTACTCATTAAGGGAATAAAAATCGGATTGCTTTCAGACTTTTTAAGAGCAATGCTTTATGGCAGAAGACAATTAGGTAATTGACTAATATAATTAAGATGGACAAAAATAAAAATATGAGCCAAAGTATCCATCCAAACAAACTGTAAAGCATAAAAACCACAAACTGCTGTAACGATCCTGTAAAAATCCAGTAGAGAACAAGCTCTAGACAACCACGATTACTGAAGAAACAGCATAAGGCTGGTGGTGAGAGTAAACATGTGTTTACCCACAGACTGAAGAATAAACGATGTTTATAAAGGGGACAGGGCAGTAGGTAATGGCTGTTTACTTTGGCAATACAGATAGGGTGCAAGTATCAAAAAAAGGTAAGAATGAGAAAGCATATGCAAAGTAGAATAAGCTTGCTGATTAGATGTTTGGAGAGTAAAAAGATAATTACTTCGAGTCAGATGATGAGAAAGGGAGAGATGACTAGATATTGATCATATCAATAAAGATAAAGAAAGTGTCGCAATGGCTACAAAGCCCAATACGATTCGTAAACCAAAGAGATTCAGAAAGATAAAATAATGAAAAGATGGACAAAGATATATCAGGCAAGCACGAAGAAGGCAGGAGCCGCAACGGTGACATCTGACAAGACAGATTTACAGAAGCAAATCATAGAGGAGGAGTCAGATTTAAAATCAAAATCAAAATATTTTATACCAGGTTGAGGAGTCTAGACTTGTAGTCAAAGGAAGTCTTAGAAGGATAAACTACAGATGGATAAGAATCAGATGCGCTTTAAAGACAGACAAGACTGAGGTGACGTGGGAGGCAGGGGATGCAGTTAGATGGGGAAGGGGACAAACACTGCTCAAGTGCCTACTCTAGGCCACGTGGTTTGCATTTACATTCTCACTGTAATTCTAATAACAACTATGGAAGGTGAATCTTGTTATTCGCATTTTATAGAGACAGATTCTAAGGCTCAGGAAGATGAAGTAACTTGATCAAGTGAAGAAAGACGCTAGAATCAAGATTTTGAACTCAGTTTTACCTACCTCTGAGCCACTACAGAATGCTATTTGTTGTTTAAAAAAAAAAAAGTTTAGGACAGAAAGGGTGAAGGCTAAGGCAGTGCAGAGGGACAGATATTTAAGAAGCGTAACCAGGGAGGCTTGGTGATCAACTGGACATTGTCTAAGATTTAATAACAGAAATCAAGAACTCCAGAACCATTATAAAAGCTAGTATCCACAAGGAGTGACAAACATATTGGAAAGGAAAACAAACCAGAATGTCCTTTTACACCCTAATAATTTACTGTTCACCACTTTTTATTCTTTCCCAGACCTGCACTAACTAAAGACAAAACTTAAATATACACGATTTCTTGTTACGCGTTTAAAAAAAAAACCCCAAACATCATTACAACAACAACTAGGTTTTTATGAAAACCATTAAGACTGGAATAGAAACACCGGGATCAAGGTAAAAATTCAAAATGGATTACCACAACGAAGGCACTGCATGCCTCCTTTGGGGAAGGGGCAGATTTTAAAATTAGCAATGTGCTAATAATTCATACAAAAATGTTTGTTCTCAGAGTACAATGCATGGAGAGCAAAAAATGTCCTCTTACTGCATAGGCTGCAGAAATTGATTTATAGAAATAAAATCCAGTAAGCGACACGTACATAGATATTCTTAAACACTAAAGGTCCAGCGAGTTTTTAAGAAGTCACCATATAGAATCTTCTGGCTTTTCTACTTTGCAAAACAAAACCCCTGAAAAGTCCTCTAAAAACTTTTCTCCTTCTCCAATTTCTGTTGCATTCTTGTGCCCCAACTTAGTCATCGCGATTTTATACGAGATACTTTACTGAATTCTGTGTTGGATCGGTTCCATAAGGATATCTCGGCCCATTTCTTTTGTGCCATCTCCTACTCACATGGAATGGTTCTCAGGTAGAGATTATCTCGGATCACTTGCTGCAGCTTGTGGTCAACTGATCCTTTCTGAAACTGAAGACTCAGGTAATGTCGCAAATCTTTATTAATGACTTTGCCTATAAAAGAAAACCACAGAAGACAAAACTGTTAGATCTCCAGTTCAGTATAGATGCAAGTGGTTGAATACCCTTAAACCGCTTAGCTATGAACAGAAGAAATCAGGGTATTTCACTAAAAACGAGGTAACGCCAAATTATTAAAGGCACTTTAGTTAAAATATATACTTGTATAAATATACTGTGGGCATAATTTTACACGGTAAGAAGGGAGGCGGTTTAGGTAAGAGAAGATGACAAATATACGTGGTAATTTCATTCGGTCTCAAGGCTTTAAATAACATCTATATGCTGATAGCTTCCAAATTCTTATCATGTCTATCCCTGCCCTACCCCCAGCAAGCTCCAAACTCATCAGACTCGCTCGCATATCTTACAGATATATTTGGAAATCAAATAAGCACCTCAAATTTCGGATTGACAAAACAGAACTCTTAATCCCATCTTCCCCGATGTTTTTTCTCTCCTCTGCTTTCCCTGTCTTAGAAAATAACGGTAGCACCAACCCAGTGGAACAAACTCCAAAGCCAGCGGTCATCCCTGATTTCTCCTAACGCCCCCAGATCCAGTGCGTCAGCAACATCTGTCAGCCAGTTCTACCTCGAAAACGTCTCCCACCCGCTGCTTCTCTGCACCTCCACTGCCACCGCCCTGATCTAACCCACCATGATTTCTCATCTGGAATTCTCCAGTGCCTACTAATTTCTCCCTGCATCTATTCTAGGTTTCCTTCTGATCCCACCATTTACACAGCAGACAAAGTGAGACTTAAATCATAAATCAGACGGCCGCTACCCTGTTCAGAGCCACACACTAACTTCTAGTGGCACTTGGAATAAAATCCAAACTTCTGAGCAGAGCCTAGAAGACACTACGTGTTCTAGCCCTGGCCATCTCTGACCCGAACTTATACACCCTTCCCCTCCCAAATATGCTCCACCCACACTGGCCATCTCTGATCTTCGAAAAGGCCAAACGGGCCTTACCTCAGTGCCTTCTCTCACTAAATTAACCACCTATTTTCTGTCCACTTGCTTGACTCCTAGATACAACGTGAATAAATAAGAGCGAAAAATATTTTTCGTACTTGTGGGGGAAATGGGAGATAAGAAAAGGAATAATAGGTGGTCTCGAAGAAATATTAAGCAGGAAAATATGGGATAGCAGACATCTGACAGCGTTGAATTTGCAGAAAGGATTGAACTTAAAATGGAAATCAGTGACGAAAACATTGTTCATTAGTCGAGACTTCAGATAATTAGAGACTTCAGATAATTAGAAAATCTTTTTGAATAAGAAATGACTAGTTGATTAAAATATACTCCTTGTTTTATTTGAAACAGCTGAGTTATGACAAGGTTCGATAAATCAAAAGGTTACTACAGATCAGTTCATCCTTTTAACTATTATTCCATAATATAACATTCCTAATTCCCCCTTTTAGTCTTTTCTCAAATGTACAAATAAACATAACCCATACGAGAGGGTGTTAAAATATAAGCAGGAAATCAGAGTGCTTCTACAGTTCGAGATAATATTCAGAACCTCAACGAATACACACAAACCAAAAAGACCCTGTTTTGCGTCGCCAAAAATAAATGCTGAGGAAGTGGGGAGCATTTATGATCGAAGAAGAAAACCTGAAAGATATCTGCAGGGAGAGCCCAGCAGAAGCCCTAGTCCCACAAGTTGCTCCTGCCAGGCATTTACGGACCCCGGCGACTGGAGTCCACTCTAAATGGAATTATATATTTTTTTATGAGCAAGTACAGCCCTTGCTCGTTGCTGGGTAGAAGAAAACCCTTATTCATAATCAACACTGCAGAGTCCCATTGATTACTGAACAAAGACATAGCTGATAATGAGTTCATTAAGTATTCTTAAAATTAGGCAAGGGATGTTTCGAATGCTCTGGAACAAATATTGTACAAAAGCTTTGGGAGATTGTTACATAGGTGCTTAAATGGTGATATTTGTGGAAGCTTGGTTAGGGTACTCCAACAGACAGAATGCATCTCTGTTTTGTCCCTTTTAAAATAATATAATATAGGCTGCATTATCTAAAAATATTTTCAGGAATAGATTTGGATAAAGGATAATGCCTGTATAATTACAGACAATCAGAATCGATACTTTTGAATTCAAAAATGGTTTTGTTTAATTTGAAGCTTTCCCATAGATAGGCTATTATCACAGAGGTAACTCTAAAATGCTAAGAACCCAAACTGGATCTTAATCTATAAAAGTTACCGCCATTACATGAGATATAATTGAAGTCGAAGCCATAATAAAAATCATAGATCACAAATTACAGCATGAGGAGGTCTCTTAAGTGAGACAGAAGTTAAAGCAACTCAATATCTGTTTCAAAGGCCTACAAGATCTTTAGACTGAGAAGCCAGCTAAAGCAGAAAGAGCTAGATTTGAAGAAAAACACCTAGAATTATCAGGATTGGAACTGCAATCTCAATTTTCACCCTCAGCTTCTACTGGGATCCTGGCCACAACTCTGAGATGAAGGGTTGAAAACGAAAGGATGAAGGACAATTTCATAGCTGTGATGTCTTATTTTAAATATGCGACTATTAAAAAAAGTTATGCTTTTCTGAGGTTGGAGACAAATATCTCAAACATCAATAAAAAGTCAATTATAAAAGATTAATAAATTATTTGGGTTGGCATTAAAATTAATAATTAATAATAAAATACGTTGGCTATCATCGTGGATCACCTTGCCTCAAGAAACCAAAGGAATTTTCAGAAGGGGACAGAATGTTATTATTCCCTCTTTGAAATGATTCCAGGGCATTTTTTAAGTACAAATATCCTGAATAGGCAGATGACTGTAAAATTATTAGAAGGCCGACAGAAACATTAACTCACTAAGTCACTGCTGAGTTTATCTATATTATCAAGTTGTATGTGAACTTCTGCCTTTGGTTTGGGGAGAGCTTCACAGAAACTTGACATTTCGAGGGTATAAAACACATCTACCTGGGATTAATGTAGCTGTTGTTAAATAAATAAGAAAAAAAGACTCTTCAGGATAGCGTTCTTATGCAGTTGGCCTTTGCTTTAATTCAAATGTTGAGATTATTCTTTGACTTCTAAGTGATTTATAAGTCAAGCTGATTTATGAAACTTAAAAAGAGATCTATACATCTTACAAATACATACAGCTCAGGTGGGGAAAAGTCTCGAACTGAAATCTCAATCACATAAATAAATCCAGGCATTCCAGTTTCAATACATAAATAAATCCTTAGTCAGAAGAACTTGTAACTAAAAATCCATACTTTCTGAATACTTGCTAATTAATACTCCCTAACAGTCCTCTTTGAGGAATCAACCTAGAGTGACTGGCTGTTATTTAGATAAACCCAATGGCAAGTCAGCAGAGGTGTGGCCATGCAAGTGACTGTAAATCATTCTAATTGCCAACATGTCATTGATGTCATTGTCTTTTCCAGAAGGATAGCCCAGCGGACTTTGCCAATCGCTTGCGAAAGTCAAGATACAACATGCTTTTACTGATCTCTAATCCAGTGGCAATTATAAAATCAAAACAGAAAAAAATGAGGTCAGTTTGGCATGTCTTATTCTTATAAATTCACACTGATTCATGGGATCAATCTATTCTTTTCTAAACACAATACTGCCGTTTTTTTTTTTTTTGTTTTTTTTTTTTAAACAATCTCTCAAATCTCGCCACGGTGTAAAGTCAGGGAGTTATGGAAGTGGACTTAAGTTTTCACAATACACTTTATGCCGTTTTGGGAACTGGGACATGTGTCTCTCTTCAGTCTCCTGGTACTTCCCACATGCTCCATGATTCCCCAAAGAATATGGACAATGACCCTGAGATCATGTCTGAGAGTCTCTTTAACTCCTAGGAGGCAATTCAGTCGAGTCTTGAAAACTGAAATTCCTGTAAAGTGAACGATACCCTCAGTATCTCCTAATCTTTTTAAAATTTAATTTCTCACTGTTTGGGATGGTCTGTTTTACCGTTTACTGTTGGAAAAGTAATTCTGCCCGTTCAAGATTAGGGAAGCGGGTAAGAATGGTAAGGGTCCGATGTCAGCCTGGAGACAGCTGACGTGACCTTCGCCTCCTGACAGTGAGCCCACTTCCTCCTCCTCCTCATTGCTGCTGCTCCAAACACAGCCTTAAAAGCAATCTGTTCTCTCTGAAGTGTCTTACTCCCTTTGAGCTTTGGTCTATAGGAAAAAAATTCTTAAATGTTTATTTCTCACAGTCTACTTAGCACTGTATAAATGTGATTATGTGCTCCTTCCAGCTGTCAGTCATATACATCTTTTCGAAAGACCTGAGCTGCTCAGAGCGTTCTGTGCACCCTTAAGAATTTCTTTACATAACTTTTCGTTTAGAAAACTCTAGTCTTGGAGCCACACCTATAGATGCTATAACCTTTAAAAAATATGTTTTCCTCAAAGGCAAAGTATGGGCATAACCATGTCTTAGTTCTCTTCCTTATTGCAACTTGAAGAGAGCTTAGTGACTTTCCTCAATAAGATGTTCCATCTGACGAGCTCAATACAATTAACATTACTAACTAGTCCCTTTCCATTAGACCTAGACGCAGAAGAGCAATGAATCTCATTGCTTCTATCTACCTCCACTTCCTGGGCGCCACTGCAGTGAGATAAAACTCCATGAAACGGTGAAAATGATACATGGCGTAAATTTAACTCCAAACCGGCTCCTTGGCTGAAGGCAGGGGGTCCCTAAACCAAAACAAATCACACTGTAGTCCATTTGTTTCGTAACTGTAAATGGTATCTGAACTTTTCTAGATAATCAGTATCTGCACACTTCGTAGTAAAATATACCCTATGACACAAAAATTATTCAAAAATATTTTACGTGGTTTTTAAACATAAAAAGGTTGTCGGCTGAGTGCCAAGGCCATGGTATTTAATGCCAGTATCCAACACACAAAATGAGTGAATCAGCTTAATTTTGTTTTTTTTTTTAATTGTTCTTTGACCGTCTACATCCTCCAAGACACGAAACTTTAGAACACTCCTCCAAGATACGAAATTTTAGAACATCCTCCAAGATACGAAATTTTAGAACACTCACTTAACTGATGTCTGTATCTTACATACAACTGTATCTTAAACTATGTTTCTTAAACCATGAAACTGACTTTATTTGGACTCTGTCAAAATGCTAAAATAAATTTTTCATTGAACGGCAAGTTCTATAAGTCTTTAAAAGTAAGTTTTAATGATAGCTTATATGTCAATTCTTCAAACTCTGTTCTCTATTAATATTTTAAAATGTATTCACAAATGGTCTCTGGCTATTCTGAAATATAAAATAAGGCTAAATTACCATCCAAATATATGGCCTTCTAGCTCTACCTGAGATAACAAGTCTAGAGCAGAGGGAAAAAATCCTTCTGCTTTCTCTAGGGGTAGAGGAGGAGGATGTAGAAAAAAGAAGAGAATGGGAACCAAGAAGAAAATGCTGATGAATAGGACTGTTATTTTAGAATTAGTATTATCATATTATACGTATTATACGCTATCTATATGTTCTCATGCCTCATGAAAACCTTGGAGGTAGGTGTTATTGTTATTCCCATTTTACAGATAAGGAGCTGAGGTGTAGAAAGGTTAAGTAACTTGCCCGAAGTTACATCACTAAAAGTAGCTGACCTGGGAATCTGAACCCAGTCACTCTGGCTCCAGAACCTGCGCTAGAATGTGCTAGAATGCCTGCTACCTCCCTACTCTCCCTCCCTCCATCTCTTTTGATCAATTTCTTCTTTTGCATAAGCTTCTAAGAGTACAGGCCTTTAAAAACTCTTTCCTAAGCACTTACCCTGCCAAGAAACAGTAACATCTATTGCGTAAACAAGTATTTACCGAGCCTTGAGTAGCAGGCACTTGGAAGTGAAGCAGTGAATGAGAATGTACCCAAGTGGAACTTAGAGCCTCACGGGGAAGATGGGCATTGAAGGAGGAATTTCAAACATAAGAGTATTATGAAAGAGAAGTATAGAGCACTGTGGGAATCTATAACCTTGACCCTAAGTCTGGGGAGACTGGAGAGAGGTCACTAAATTACACTGGAGCTAAAACCTGAAGGATAAATAGGAGCCCGCCAGGTTAAAGACGGGGAGGTTTGGTAGAGGGAGTGGGACATGCAAGCACTTACTTGAGGTGGGAAAGGACACAGCGCCTACAGGAACTGAGAGAAATCCAGTAGAGCTGGTTCTGAGAAAGTGAGGAAGAGTTCACACAAGCTGAGACAAGAGTTCCGGTGGGCTGAGAAGAACCTCGTCACAATAATTTCAAAGAACATCGACTAACTCGGGTCTGACGCCAAGGCTCTTCATAATTGCTATAAGTAACAACTATGGCTATATTCTTACCAGCCACCTCTATAGTCTCTATTTGTATTCAAATGTCATCTTGTTGTTTCTATTCTGTCTTCTGTCTGTAAGGGTTATATTTAACATTATAAACTTAGAAGACCCATGTCTACATAATTCTTTAAGTATGCCACTCTCCTCACAGGCAATTAAGAACTCACTGAATTTTAAAACTAATTTATATAATTAAATCCTTGCTCAGTCTCAAATGCGCAAAGCATTAAATACTCTGGAATCTCTTGAGCCATTTCAGTGTTTAAAACTGGTCATTTTTTTTAAATACTCTTCCAAGTGAGTTTGAAGAAACACAGACCAAAGCAATGAAGCAATGTTGCTGTCTTCCACAGAATATTGCTGTCACCTCACCGGAGAGGAGAAAGTCCCTTGCTAAGAGAATAATCAGTGTGACCCCAGTGTGAAACATGTCTGGGGATATGCAAAATAAAAATACATAAGGGACACACATAAAACAAACTCATGCTTCAAGACTTAATAATACCTAAAGTATTATTTCGGGGTATAATTATTGGGTGACTTTTTTATACTTTTTTTCTTTTAAGAATTTTATCTTTATGGTTTTTTGTATTTTCCAATTTTCTATTTCTATGAGAAAAAAAAACTTTTAAAAACTAGAAACCAGATTTTCAAAAACTGTACCCTTCAAAGGTTATTGGTGGAAAAGGAAGCCTGACATAATGAACCACTATGACAAAAAACTTGCCAAAGTTCTATGTGAAAGCTACGACTATTTATGTAGGTTTTCCTCTCACCATTTAGTTTTAATAAGTATTATTTTCGCTATACCTAGGTTAAATTGCAATCCTTTGGCTTTTAAATGAAACTCTCAATTGATAAACTATAGAACTAAAATACACATTTTAAAATTAAGATGAAATCAGCATTCCAGAAAAGACACAACGAAATCATCAAAATTTCCCTTTAACAAGTCATACAGCAGAAAGAACAAAGTAAGACGAACCTTTCTGGCAGAACACAATGGAGAAAAAAAAGGACTAAATCATCAAAAGTGGATCCTTTTCTTTTTAAAGCTTTTATTTGATGGGATCAGGTAGATTTAGTACTTAAAGAAAAACAGTATTTTTAAAGTGCTAACCTGAAGCTATTTATAACTTTTTCTTTGTGACACTCACATCAGGAACCATTAGCAAACCTGTCATAATGCCGGATAACCGGTGCCCGGCTGGCACACCAATATCTGCATCACGGCATTAATGCTTCATCCTTTTGACAAGAGGGTACAAAGCTATCTAGTGCGCCCTGTCATTTCCCCTGAAAACGGAGTAAGTGGGTTCAGCAGTCTTTGCAAATCAAACCTATGTGCTTCAACAGAGTGTCCAAGACTTGAGGTGGGAGATCAGTTACTGATGTTTCATTGCGGAGACAAAGAGGAGGCTGAAAGGGAAGGCGGGTGCACTTGGTTAGAGTCTCACAGGAGAATCGCGACTTAGAGAATTCGGATCGTACTTTAAGATGCATCATCGCATCATTACATAAACAATTTCATCCCCCGGGTTCAGGCACTAGGCTGATATAATTAACTACTTAAAAAAGCAATGTAATAGCCTCTTTTCTCTGATAGCTTTTAGAAATAGGAATTTATACTAATCCTTAGAAATTTTCAAAAATGAGTGGTTAAAGGTCCTAATATCATACATGAAAAATGATTTGACTCCAGAGAGAGTCAACATTCATTAAACAAAATAAGCACTTCCCATTTTCATTTCTAATCGGCAATATATTTTACATGATTTTTAAAAATTATCTTTATAAAATATGGTTATACAAATCTCAAAATCTAAAGAAACATTTTGGGAACAAATGCCATGTCTATGCATACTCTCCTAGTCAGAGTCCTCCACTAAAAAATCCTTTCCCCAACTCGCCCCAACCATAAGGCTGAGTGAATCAGGATCTTCCAGAAAATAACAACATAAGTGAAAGTATCAGAAGATCTCCATTCTCCCATTTCCCATTAACGGATCGTAACAGAGAAAAAAACAAAACAAAACTATATCCCCAAATTAAACCAATGACAAGAAATAAATCTATTTCAAAAGGCAATGAGAATTTCTATAAATTCCAACGTCAATTAATCAGTTAAGAAACAGTAGTGTAATAACCATAATCAAGGGTACCAAAAGCCCTTTCCAGCTTGACAATCCTGAATTGAGGTTGAAGAACTGCGAGAGAGTCTTCTGGGCAACATGGCAATATAAGTCACTTTTACAAAAAGCTCTCTCCAGTACAGAACAAAATGAGAAATAATCAAAAACAGGAGGAAAAAAAAAAGTTAACCTCTGTGCATTCAAATATTAACTCCAAAGAATACAAAACAATTTGGACATTAAGAAAAATGCCAAAAGCTGACATACAATGTTCTAGCTCATAAGCTCCTTCCTAGGAGCAGGAGAAAGAAAAATTCCCAGAGAAACGAGAAACAGTGACAAAGTTTCCAAAATGTAGCTGCCCTTAGCGTAAATCCCTCCCCACCTTTTCTTTACCTCCTGAGACATCCGAGTAGCTAAGCAGAGGACATGAGCCTCGACACCAAGCTGGAGAGTTCATGGGCTAATGATAAGAGTCAAATGGTACCCAGGTAAATAGGAAAGAAATAGCATTGATGAGCTTTAAGCAAAGAAGTAACAAGATGAGAATGGCATATTCAAAAGGTAACTTGGTGTGAATAGCTATGGGGAATGCAATTAAAAGGTGAGGGCCACTCTCCAGATGAGAGATGATTTAGATCAGTCGTGCTGGTGGAGAAGGAAAATAGATGGATTTGAAACTCACTGTATATCCCAGATATATGAAGAGTTTTTCAATAAGAAACACTATCCTTAGAAGAGGAAGTTGTCTTATAAGTGAACCTCAGATTACAGAATGATTTATGTATTATTTTAGGTTGAAGAAAACACAAAGTACTGTCTACAGAAGCCATGTTAGCCTGAACCAACAATTGTTTCAAGAGATAATCTGACATGATTGCCGGGGCGGGGGCGGGGAGGGAAGCAAATTAAGTGAGAAGCTCTAGTTATTATTCCTCATGTTATTACTTCACAACAGCACTGGTCAATGTCGCTGTCCAGCAATCTTTTGACGATCACTTGAAAAAAGTGATTCGGTCCATGCTTACGTTATGAGATCGCGAATATATGCCAACAGAAAAAGTCAGGGAATAAAATTCTGCTCTAACTGAAATTGTGGCTGGGACAGCATTATACACAGAGTTAAAAAATACAATCTCTCGAACAACTTAGATGGAAGGGAGGAGGAGAAACTGTAAGATGACTCATTCTAGTGTTAAAATACCAAGGAGACATGTTGAAGAGTTGGTCCCAAACTTTTACTTGAAATAGTGGGGAAAGCAGCATCTCTAAATTTCAATCAAAATATATGTGCAATTAAATTACATATTAGAAGTCTAGATTTGATTATATCCCTAAAGGTTTAGAGTCATCTCGCTTAATCACGGACGTCAGCCGCATGGCGGTGTGAGAGGACCTCCAAGCCCCCTTTAAAGTTACAACAAGTTGCACAGCTGTAATTCAACAAAGGATTTCCTGTTCAACACACAAGCATGTCTGACATACCACACATTTTGACTAATCACAAGATTTTTTTTAAGTGTCTTTTAAAAACTGTGGGATAGCTTAGCTATACGGTTTCCTCAGATTTGGATATATGTGATATAGTGAATAAAATCCATAAGCCTTGGTGATATCTTTGATATGAAAATTCAAGGAAAAAGAAACAGAAAGATCACTCCAGGTTTCTAACTTGAATAACCAGGTGAATCTAAGTTGGGGCAGGGGGTGGGGGAGGGGGGACAAAAAAAAATAGAAAGGGAAGGAACAGGTTTGGTGACTGAGGCAGGAAATAGGGTTATGCTTTGGGGTATGTTATTTAAGATACTAGTGAGACAGACACCATGTGAAAGTATCAAAAGATCTGAATTTAGAGCTATAAGCTGAGAGTCTTTAGCTTATACGGAGTAACTGACAAAAATCTGGCCTTCGTAGAGACGTGGTCCTAAGTATTTTCAGGCACTCTTAACGGGGTTTCGAGTTAGTACAACTTTCCTGAGAGGCATTATGGCCATATCCATCAACAATGACTTGCGTGTCTTCTGATAGAGAAGCTCTATGGAAGTTGTATTGATATATAAATGTAAAAAATGTGTAAGATGAATGTTTATCAAAGCATTATTCATAAGGAATTTAAATGTCCAACTATAGGTAACTGGTGAGTAAACTATAAATGATGAAAAACATCTCCAATTCCTGATACCCAATGGAGTCTAAACATATTGCTGAGTAAAAAAAAGAGGGAGCCACTGAACAGCACTTAGTGCGAAATGTCATATGAAATAGGGACCCATTTCTTACATGTTTGTGTGCAAAAATATACTCTAATATGTGCTTCTGTGAATGGCGAGGTGATGAAGAATTTTTACCCTCATCTTTGCGATTTTCTATAATGTTTGAGAGGTTTAAAAAGAAACGACAAAAGCATGCCAGTTTTTAGAAATCTATAAAGTTTTTCCCCCTTAAGTGTTTAAGAATTAAAGCCCAATATAATCTTGGAGGTAAGCAATAAAAACAGGAGGGAAGGACCACCCTGGCTGAGTACAGGGGCACTCAGATTTCAGGGCTGCATGACCAGGAGCACATTGTCAAGGCTGGAGCATCACCCCAGGCTTGAGAGGAAACAGTGAGGCCGGAAAGTCAGTCTTGGTTGACCTTGGTCTGTAATTTGGTTACTGACGTGGACAGTGACTGAGTGTTTAATAGGTCACTCCCAGAACTGGTTCCTGAACCCTGATCCAGCATTGAGTACTATATGTTGTGATTTGGGACGAGTTACTATAAGACCACGTCTTAAGGATTAGTAAATTACATACAAGAAAATACAGACTGGAGAAAAAAAAATCTGACTCCAGTAAAAATATTTCCCATAAAAAAGAAAAAAAAAATAGAACGATCATATGATAGAGGTCGGCCTCTCCCTTAAAGTTAAATGAACGCAAAGAACGGGAGGGTCATAAAGCACCAAGCACTGTGCTAGTGCTGAAGCTGTAAAAGTCACAACGCAGTATCTGCCCTGGTGTCATAGTGTCATAGACAAGTATAAACCAACAACTGTAAAACCCAGTGAAGAAGCATGTGCAAGGTGCACGAGAGTACATGGCCAAGAGAAAATAAGTAATTGTGTTTGGTGGGGAAAGCCAGATAATCTAGGCTGGGAGTGTGGATGGGGAGGATGGGACAGGGAGAGCCATGGGCCTTCTAGGCGGGGGACAAGCATGCATGGGGGCAGAAAGCGGAGTGGTGGTGGATTGTAAGGCTAGAGAGAGATATGCATTAAGCTCAGATAATAGCAGGCTCTACTTATGACGCTGGAGGGTTAGAACAGTCTTCTGCAGTGAAGAAGTCACTAAAAATTTTTGCCAGAGAAACGACATAGCCAACTTGTGTTTTAGATGGATCATTTTGGCAACAATATGGACCTACAGAGAGAGACAAGGAGAAAACTCTGACGGCACTAAGACCAGCAGCAAATGGATTTAGCCACAAACCAATTAACACCGGCAGTAGAAGCAATAATAGAAGAACCAACGCAGCAGAAAATTGGATTGGTGAAATAGGAGGCAGACTCAAGAAATACGCGCTGAGCATAAGAAATTAACCAAGACATGAAGAGAACGTTCACAGACTTCCAGAGTGCTGTAATTCAAACTTCAAATTACAGGAGTCCCTGAAGGAAAAAAGAGAATGAACTAAAATAAACAATCAATAAACAAGGAGTGCAGCTGAAGAAAGCTGAAAAATTTTAAAGAAATAAGATTGGAAATTGAAAGTTCACAGTGTTCCTAGGAAAACAAACAAACAAACAACAGCATCACAAAAACACAAATTTAGATTCTTTTGCGGGGGGAAGGGGGTTTCTAAGCTGTCCCAAAGAAAGACTAGATATTATTTGAAGAGTCAAAATTAAGAGCGATTGAGAGAACTCCATGGTGAAAGACATGATGTGGTATCTGTATTCCATTCGTTTGGCAAAAAAAGTTTTTCAGATTTGTGGTGGTAGCGGTGGTCTAAACAACAAGTTTTTTTTTCATCTAACTGCCTTTTCTTCTGAGAGCAATGAAAGGAGTAATCCAGAACTCTATGACTGAAACAAAAAAGAAAACCTTATAATTTAGAGCTGCTGTAGGCAAACACAATATTATACTATTGTAATTGATTAAAAAAACAAAAACAAAAAACCAGGTGACATAAGAAACAAGGGACAGAGGCAAAGTAACAAGACCGAGAGCTACAGGAAGCAGGCACGTACACAAACTATTTTATCTTTCATGGTGGAAAGTCAAAACTTACTGCTTCACAGAGAAATATAAATTGATCATAACTGGATTGGAAAAACTTTGTGGTCAGTTCAAGACTAACATCAATTCTTCTTTGTAGCTCCTTAAAAACATATACCTTCATATATTATATGATTATATCACCTTGTAACTGACATTATGAGACTCTTTTATAATACACGGTTGGATTTAATATTTCTAAACTCTCATTTATACGTTAACCTCAGTAAACTGCACATACTTTGTTAAATTTTAAATCTAAAATTAAAACCGAGTCCATCTTTGCTGCTCTTGAAGAATATTATCTCCTGTTTAAGAGGGACCAGAAGATGACAAAAACTACTGTTGAAAAGAAAGTATTCTTAGCTATCAAGGGTTTTTCAAGAGTCAGATGTGATGATTTGAGACAGGATCTCAAAAATAAGACAAATTGGCAAAAAATTAAATAGTTGCTAGAGATAAGATTATGGGTCACTGTACCTTGTTTTAAGTTTTTGTCTTAAATGTTACTATTTAACAATTAAAAACAAAAAAGCTAGAAAGAAAGGGCATTTGCAGACACAGAAATAAAGTATAATGTCATTTTTTTCCTCTCAGAAGCTGTATACATTTATAAAATAAAAAGTTAATGAAAAACAGATACAAAAAGATTCACAGTTGATTCTATAAAAATGAAATATACCATTTTCCTTACAAAGTATAAATAATCCTTAAGCAGTAAGGATACATTTATGTGATAACTATTTTAATTAAATTATCTCATCAATTCAGTGAAGAAACCAATTTAACTGATTTCATTTGGTAATGATTTCTAATTGTTTGGCTCATAATGGCATATCTGTCATTGAACAATGGAATATTATGAAATTTAAAATAACAACTCTCACTTTTATAGCAGTGCTTTAAAAGAATTTGTAAAGAATAGAATTTTATCTTCAAAGAAATTTCATGAGGAATTCCAATGTTCAAAAACAGAAAAGACTGCAGAATCCAACTTGGAAAGCATTGCTTCATCAGTCATGGGTTCACCAGGTTAATACACACAAGTTGGTTTTAGTTCCTCTCTATGGTTGCAATTTGCATCCACCACCTTGAAGGGAGACACATGGGTTTCTGTTAGTATCGTGTGATGTAGTAAGGCTTTCCAGAAGCAAGATCAATTTAGTCAAAGATGGTGCCCCACTTTTTTTTTTTCCCCAATATAATTTCTGTTTAAATATAGAACTCTTCTTTTATTTTTTTAAATTGAAAAAAGAGAGGGGAAAACCATTAGGGGAAAAATGGCAAAATAAAAGACTAGACAATACACAGAAAAAGAAATGCAACGACCTTTAAATGTGTAAGAGGATATTCAGCTTCACTTGTAATCAGGTAAATGCTAATTACTCCTTTATACATAGTTGGTGGGTCCAGTGGCAGAAACGAACCAGCCACGTGCCCACAATAAGGGGGTGCACTGTCCACAGAGAATTTACAAAGTAAAAATTAAACTGCTTCTTATCATCATGTGCCAGCAAGTTTTACATAAATGTCAGCAATAAAAATACTCCCTGAAAAAAATCTTTTATTGTTTCATATTCTAAACAATCATTGTGGTTGCTGTTGTTTTAATAACATGTATGTAAACTTGAAATTATGGATTTTCATTATTTATTTCTTAAACATTGAATTAGACATGTAATTTAATTTGGAGAACTCCCAGTTTGGCTTGGGATGTACATGGGCTCAGTTTCACACATTCATTTCAGAGTTTAAGTCTGTAATGCTTTCAAATGGTTCAAGCTTCATTAGAGCAGTCTGTCTCTAGCCCCTGTAATATGCTACATATTCCTGCATTTAAACAATAGATTCCACAGAAACAATGACAGCTGTATGCTATGTCTCTTTTCTAGGTTATCTTCCCCCCCACCCCACCCCCGGTAGGAAGTTTTAGATGAGTTCATCAGACACAAAAATATTTGACAGCCGGAATTCGGCCTTGAACAATGAAAAATAAAACACAAAGTTTTAAAAAGTTATTTAAAGAACAGTGTACGGAAGCTGTGGTTAAGGTCATTAACTGTACAACAATAAAACATAAGGAAATGGACATTTACACAGGAAAAAAAAATCACATTTTGAAGAATGCCATGAGCAACAACAAAAGATGCTGCTCATACATTGTTAGAAAAAACCAAAAGAGTTATGTTTACTTGAATACGTGGTTATAAGCAGAAAAACTTCTATTTTAACCAAATATAATAGAGATTTAAGGTGAATTTTTTGGTTGCGATATTTTAGTGAACATTTTCTATAGTGACTATTTTTAAATTTATTTTTACTAGCATGATTATATATTCAAATGTTCAATAAAAGATTTGATGTTTATATTTTGCTTCTATCATTACATTTCATTCTATTTTATGGTTATTACTGAAAATAATTTTTTCACATAGAAGAGAAATGCATTAAAAATTACCTGTTGTAAGGTAGGCCACTGGGGAATATAAAATAATACAACCAGTGTGGAAGAGAAAAATGGAACAGGTGGAGTTATAGTTATGTAATAACAAAGAGAAACACTGGGAGACTAAACTAGAAATTAATAAAAATGGTTACCTAAGGTGGAGATGGGGAAAGGACCGAGGCAAGAGGTAGAGATAAAAACAGAAGTGAAATTCTAAGTATTCTTTTTAAATAATTTGACTTCTGAACCATATATATGTTTTATACATTTGAGAACAAAACTAAATTTAAAAACCCTAACACTGAAAATGAATGGAAATAAATGAACTTCACTGCATATTGAGTTGGTAATATAACCACATGAAGACAAAAAAATATTTCAAGCCACTTCTGAACACGGTATTCACACTTACATCCTTACTGGGGTATATTCTAAGGATGACAATAATTGCAAAGAAATCTTAAACTTCACAGAACAGCTGTAGTGTTAATATTAGTTTTCGTAATTTTGAACCTATTTTATTTGTATTATATAAAACAAAAAGATAATTTTATAACTGTTTTTTAGGAATTGAGATGTTCAGCGAAAGACAAAAGATACAATATTAGAAATGTACTGTTAAATTTGCATACGTACCAACATGAAGCCATGACTTAAATAATACGCATGCATATATAAACATAATTAGAAAAAAATACACAAGAGACATCCTAATTATATCCACTAGAAGTAATGACATCCCAGTAGCAATGAGCACCTCTAATGCTCAGGTCTTGCTTTCTAAATATCTTTCTCTGTTAAAAGGAACCAGGGCTCCTCGGAGAAATGACTGGTTCCAGATCTGGGGCTAGGGAAAGTGTAGGTGAGCCCAGGTCATTAGGCGTTTGTAGAAAGTAAAAAAAAAAAAACTAATGAAGGGCTTTCAGCTTAGAGAGGCTCTCACCTGCCCTTGGAGAGAATGTGAGCATCGAAAAGAGTAACTGATTATAACAAACTGAATAAATAAAAATCCATGAGTCCATAATGATACTCTAAAAAGAGAGAGGCAAAAAAGTTCATCTATAACCAGTGGCGGTGACAATTACACCGAGCTCCCTGCTCTCGAAACTTCTCATTGAAAGAACTGAGCATGAATTCTGATTGGGGGGGAACAGCTGTTGTTCATCTCCAGCAGAAGAGGTGAAGCTCCTTACCTAAGAATGCCAGTTAAGAGATGTGAAGGAATGACAGAATGAGCACCCTCCAAAGAAATAACTGATTTCAGGCAAGAATCACCAATAGATGCTAAATAAGCCATTTAGTATGAAATTATTACCGCAGAGATTACTTGCTAATTTCAAAGGAGAAAAGTGTGTTATTACACAGAAAAGAGCAAACTTAGTATCGCTAACAGCATGACAATCTGACACGCTCCTCATGTAATACTGTATAAAGTATATGGTACCACCTATAATGCATTTTTGCCAAAAAATTTAATCTGAATAGTTAGAGTTTACAGGGATCACAAAGGATAGAGGAATAAGATACATGATAATATGAGGAAACAACCAGATAAATATAGAATTTAGAAAATTCTGGTCTCTTAAAAAGTCAGTGCTCCCCTCCAAAAAAACCAACTAAACAAAAAACGACAACAAAACCCCAAAGTGCGAAGATGTTCTAGAATAAGAGAGACTAAAATGGTGTAACACTCAAAGGCAGGCAGCCTGTGAACCTTGATTAGGTTGTTTACGAAGAAAAAAAAGAACTGAAAAAAAAAAAATGAAGTAATTGGGAAATCTGAAATATGGTCTCAATAGTAAGTGATATTAAGAAATTATTCTTAATTTTCTTAGGTGTGATAATGGTATTGCAAGGTATACTAGGAAGTCCATGCTAAACATTTTAGGAATGGAATATGAATTTTGCAATTTACTTTCAAATGGTTTGGCTAATAAACACACATGCTCACTCACAGGTAAAATGTAATTTAGGCAATGGTCATGTGAGTAGTCATTGTCCTCTTCGAGTTTTTTGTAGGTTTCAAAATTTGCATAACAAGAAGAGGAAGTACAGAATTCTGTAGCAGAAGCACATCCACTAATCCTAGCGGGATGTACTCCAATAGGGCAGATAGTTCACAGAAAGATGCAGGAACTCAGTCCCCGTACTCTGCCTTTCTGAGAGTTAAGAATCAGTCTTGCATCTTTGACTTCCCTCAGTCAGAAGTGCAACATCTTCCCTACGTCACCAAGTTGACTTCTCCACAGTCCTCGGGCTCTTCTCTCCCGTCGGGGACCTAGCGAATCAGCAGTAACAAACCGCGACAATAACTAATACTTACATGAGACTTACTACGCACCTGGCACTGTTCTGAGCTCTCTGTACATAAAGTAATTCATTTAATCCTCACATAGTCCTACAAATACTGTGTTTCTCCTCATTCTACAGATGAGGAAAAGAGGCACGGAGAGGCTGAGCGATTTGCCAAAGTTCACGAAGCTGCTAGTTGGCAGAGTTAGGATCTAACCCAGGTGGCTCTAGAATCTGTTTTAACACATTACACTCCCTCCTCAATCACCAAACGCTCTTGATTTCATCTTCTAAATATTTCTCAATATTTAGAAATAACGACCTCTCCTCTCACGCAGGTCACCATCATCTTTTGCCTGGTGAAGCCAACGACTTCCTGCTTGGATCCACTGCCACCGACCCGCCTGATTCTCCAACGTAGCCAGGGTGAGTTTCCTAAAGGGCAAATCTGATTACATCACAGCTCAGCTTTCATCCATAACCTGCCAGTGGCTTCCAACTGAACTGAGACCAGCATTCAAATCCCTTAATTTGGTTTATGAGGCCTCCGGCTTTCCTCTCAGCTGCAACTCCTCTGTAATTCTTACATTCCTCAAATGTCAGTGTTTCTCCCCGGGCTTTGTACGTGATGCCCTTTCTCCAACCCCTGGCCTGGCCATCCCTTGCACACCCTTTACATCTACATTCACGCCTATGCACGGGTGTCATTTCTTTGAAGCCTCCTGATCTTGCAGTTCTAAGTTAGCTGCCTCTCTCATTTGATTCCCAGGACCCTGTAACCCCCTTACTAAATATCCACGTCCACATGCCTTCTCACACTGTACTTTAACTGCCTAATTACTTCTCTGTCTCACTCCCTGGATGTAGCATTAGGAGAACAGAGAAAACGCAGCAAGAGCTCAAAAAACACCGAAGAATTAATAAAAAGCAATAGATCAACTTGAAGCCTTTGTCAAATAATACAACCTTCCTGGTCTAATCATATTTTTTTTCTTTATAAATCTAATAATTCTTATCTTTTGGAATATTCTACTCAAAACATTTATTTTTAATGATCTTCCACCGTAGTCAAATTATCTCCATTATTCATTCATTGTCTCAAAACTTTGAACTGTAATAGTTAAGTGAAGACTATAGAGAGAAAACACAGTTCGACAAAGTCTGTTCTCTTTTAATCTCTATATGCAGTTTTCAAAAGAACATTTTACAAAGCAATTGTCCTAGACTCTTGAAAATGTCAACGGCATAAAAAGAAAAAAAGAAAAGAAAAAAGCAGGAAGGCTGGTCTAAATTAATAGACTGAAGAGTTAGGACAAGTAGAGTCAATGTGATTCTTGTTTGGATCCTAGACTTTTAAAAAGAGAGAAAGAAAAGAAAAGCAAACAAAAAAGTTATAAAAGACATTTCTGGAACTGGAGAAATTCAAATATGGCCTGTATATTAAAATACTTTTATCGTCTCATTCTTATATTTCTAGAGTATGAAAATGGTACTGTGGTTATGTAGGAAAGTGTCCTTTTTCTTAGGAAATATATCATGAAGTATCATGAGTATCATCATGTGTGCAACTTACTTTCAAGTAGTTTATGTAAAAAAAATTATACACATATTCACATGTACACACACGAAAGAAAAATAAAGCAAATCTGGCATAGGTTAAAAATTTGTCTAAACAAAGGGTATATGGATACTCATTGACTCTTCATTTCTCATTTTGGTAGATTTGAACTTAAAAAAAAAACTTTGGGGAGAAATAACTAACATTTATTGAGTGATTAATATAGGCTGGGCACCATTCTAAGATATTTATAAGTATTAACTCACTTAATCCTCACAAGACTCCTGTGAGTTCACTATAGTACTATTATTATCTCCATTTTATAGATGAGTAGCTCGAGGCACGGAGAGGTTAAGTAACTTACCCAAAGTCACACAAACTAGCTGTATCACTGAGGTAAAAACTAAAACCAAATAAGCATTGCCTCTAAGGGGACAGAAGGTGACGGATAAGCACACGACTGTAAAGAAGTATACAGTAAACTAAGAGAGGCACGTATGGCACTGTAGGAATATAAAGAGAAGGGGCAGAAGAGTTCGTCAAGTCCCAAATCCAGAGCCCATGCCTCATCATTTCCCAGCCTGTGTTCTTCTGCAGAGCTGTAAACAGCACCTAACAACTTAGTATCAGGTTAGAAGACAGACTTAAACAACCACCTCGGAGGAATATAGACTCCTACGAAATACAATTTGATAAACAAAATAATGTTGCCTGTGTTAACTGATAAACACTGATTCGCTCACATTTCTCTCTAGAATATGGGCTTCTTCAGGGCAGGAACCAAGCCGCGTTCATTTTTCTATCCCTACTATCTAAAACTGAGATGAGTACACAGCAGGCACCCAAATGTCTGCTAAACTTACACATGTTCATCCAACTGATTTATGCATGAAGCATTGAGAAAAAGTCTCACTATATTCAATTATAGTGTGATCATTTTGTAACATGTAGTTTTTTATTTCTATTTAATAGCATCAGATGCAGAAGCTAATATGCTTGAAGTCTTAAGGTCTGAACTGACCATGTTTATGTGCCTTTCAAATCATAGATATTAGCTATCAAAAAACAGGCCTGAATCTATTACCATATTCCAAAGCTACAATAAAATTAGGATAGAAAAATCTACCAGTGAAGTTACAGCGCATGTGCGCAGAGAAGAGTTAGTTAACACAGCCAACCTGGGACTCTATCCTTAGAAAGGCCGAATTGCGGGACTGGCCTTCGGGGTACCTCCAGGAACATGGATTTCTAGAGGGTTCTCACCATTCCCTGATAAGAAAGTCTCATTGTGCCTAAACTGCTTATGAAAACAATGCGGTTCCTGATGAATATCTGCTTCCCCTCTGGGAATCTGGACCCTGGTACGTGCTGGGCAGGGGATGCGCACGTGACTGACTGGTCCCCATAAAAACTGGGCACCGAGTCTCTAATAAGCTTCCCTGGCATACGATACTTCACACGCATTGTCATAACTCAGCACTGGAGGAATCACGGGCGTCCTGTGTGACTCCACAGGGAGCTTGAGCCTGGCTTCCTCAGACTCTGTGCCATGTGCCTCTTCCTTTTGCAGTGATAAATCAGAGTAATGAGTGGCCTACATGCCGAGCCTTGTGGGACCGCATAGCGAGTCGCCGAACCTGTGAGTGGTCTTGGACCACTTGGAGACACAGGCCATGTCAGATAGCAGTCCCATTATTTTGGGATAACGAACAATGTCAAATGTGTAACACGTTTCCATTAAAAATCATAACAAAAAAACATTTAACGGAAGCCATTAAGATTTTTACTTTGGACTGTGTTTTACAATAATTGCTTCTATCCAATGGTTAATCAACGCTTCCCTCATGGGATAAGGAAGCAAAAAGATAACTAATGATGAGAAATCCCATCATGCTTTAAGCTATGAACCAGGTTTCAAGCCTGTGACTTAATGGAATTATTCTTAAGAAATCACATTTCTGTCCTGCCCTGCCCTCAAAAAGTTCACAGTGAACCCCAACAGACATGCCTCTAGATCAGGTTTGTGGAGCTCAGAGATTACATTTTAAAAGAAAAATTCCTGAGGCTTTTGTTTGTTGCATAAACAGGATTAGGGTGATTATCAGAAAGCATCGAAGACTCCTTCCCCTTTTTCTCCTAAAAAGATGTGTAGAGTAATGGGGGAACACACTGTTATTCATTCCTCTGAAGACATAAAATTAGGAGACAGTACATATTCAAAAATTGTTTAGCTGCTTCCTGCATCATATATTTCCACTTGTAAATGCGCACTGACGAGAACTTTTAGACATTCATTCTTCCGAAAAAGCGTATTTTATGCAAAATATTAAAATTCTAAATAAATGCAATTACTTTTTAAGTTGAAATGGTTAGACTCACGATTCCCTTAGAGACAATACACAATACTAATTTGCCTCTATCACAGGAAAATACATCTGACCCAACGAGCTTTATAGCAATTTCACTTTGAAATAATAATTCTCGCTAAGGAAAGATTAGGCGCTCTGTCAAAACTTTAAATCGCAGTGTGAACAGAGGCAACTAAAACAGGAATAGGGAAGGGGGCGGGGTAGGAGATCTGCTAATCTGATTATGGGTGAAATGCTTCGAGATCTAATCAAACGGCCAAGTTTAACATGTAAATAATTATGCTTTATTGTACTATATGTGGACATGTAAGGAAAAAAAGTAAAGTTTCTATCTTATATAATTTTAACTAATCTGCTTTTCCCAAATACTACACTGGAATTAAGTAGGATGCCAATCATATTGCTCAATGGAACGCCATTGCTTATATGAATAAAAAAACATCTGGTTACTACTACTACTTCTGAATTTATAAAGTTATACCAAGAAATACCAAAACACAGGAAACCAGTCAAGTTGAACACAGTGAATAAAAACTATAGCCATAAATCTAAAACTTCATCCACTTATTCAGTTGACATGAATAAACCTTCACTGGGGAGAGAAAGATAAGGTTTTTGTACTCTAGGAGCAACGTCACAGGTACGTTGCTGGCATTATTACGGAGGCCAGTAAGATAGATTTGGGGTACAAAGGAGGAAGTGATCAATTTCAGAGGTACTGAAGGATATGACAGTAGAAGAAAATCCTACTTGCAGGCTGACTGGCACAGAGTATGTGTTCAAAAAATGTCAGATCACTTTTTGAGGTCATATTTAAATAAAAAACTTTAGTTAAGTTGTAAATTTTAACTGCTTTTTAATGCAATGAAGTTCTTGACGAATTTTAAACAAACATTTAAGAAAAGATAGTAAAATTTATTTCCTAGTCTTCATTCTTTCATTCTTTCTAATCAAAACTCTACATCAAGCCATGCTAACCACCGCCTTACAGATTAGATTCTACTACGACAAATGTCATGTTACAAAAACTGAATCATCTCAAATGTTACTCATATCAGTCAAACATTGTCACAAGATGATAAACATCAGTGGCCTTTGGGACTCTGTTGTGATGAGACCGCAAGTTTTTTTTCCGCCACTTTTACTAAACAAATGGTTTTCTTCTTCCCCTTGCATTTTGCCACTGTGAAGTTCTACAGAAAAGAAACTTATGCAGAGACCAAAATCAGCACCTGAAAAACTCCACTGTGTCCGCATCAGATTTATTCATAAATATGAATAATATATGCTAAAAGTATCAAGCAAAGGTTGACAATTAGGCCACCGACCCAGAACGCTAGATGTCAATTTATTACACTATGAAAATTCATTCCTCTCTCATTTGTTCTTCTAATTTTACATTTTAGCATTATTCTTTGCCATCTTTCATATCCTGGAGGTAAATTCTATATTTGGACTTGGGATCTGTAGCTACAGGAGTATGAATGCTTTGCATCACCATTGAGCAGACCACCGTGAAGAGGACAGAATGAAAATAACAGGCTTCAAAAATCTTAAACTTTAGGATCCCAGAGCATATTTTTATTCCTCTCCCTTACAGATGTAACGAACTTCATTTTCTGAGACAGAATAAAAAGAATGCAGAGCTGTGGATGGATTCATAGAGAGCAGTTCTCTCCCTAATTTTCAAATAGAACACTCAAAAATGTTTAGATCGTTAAGTGTTTGCTGCAGTAATAGAGTTAATTATGCTCTCTTCAAAGCCTGCAATTTACGATTAAAACCAAATAAAGAGAGATCTTAACATTTCATTCTTAAGTTTTTTAGTTCTCAGAATGGAAGACGAATGTGCTTAAAAATCTGCAAAGCATGACTTTGATTTAGAAATCTAACACTTGATGTACAGGAAAAAAAATTTATGATGATTCCCTTAGTCCCCAAAATATACATATATGTATGTCATTTTTACCCATTCTGTTTTATCTTACAAGTCATTATTTTATTGATTTTAAACGTGGCTTTTTTTTTGCCGTTTAATATTTTTAAATTAAAATTACTGTCTTTTCCCCCTTAAAGTACTAAATGACCTACAAATTTAAAGGGATATAAGGAAGACTATAGAGGACATTGTTTACTTTTTAAATTTATCTCCCATTAAAACAAGCCAGGAAATTTAAGCCAAGAATTTCAGCCCCTCGTGTGGCTGTGCGAGGGTGTTTGGGGAAGGTATGATGGAGATAACAATTTGCAATGATGCCATTTAATTTTAAAAGTCACGCTTTCCCACTCGCCTCAACTTCCCCAAGACGTTTCAAGTAATTCGATCTCCATACTTGTAATTGGTTAATTCTAACATGTAAGAAAACAGATTATACTTCACTGTAATCATTTTACAGCTCCAATTTGCTCCCCCGGACCCCCTTAAAGCAACACTCCTCAAAGGTAACTTCTTCCTCACTTTCTTTTGGGTCAAAACCATTTAAGTTATAATTCAGTATCACTTTCATCAAATACCCTTTCTTATTAATTTTCATAAAACTCTTAACTGGGCACTTAAAACTACCCAATAAGAAATCTTTCAGATTTCTGATTTAATTCTTTAATTATACTGTATAAAAACACCGAGGTACCAAAAAAAAAAAAAAAAAGATGAAGGACTTACCCAAGTTGCCTAGAAAGTTAATACAAGCTTTTCTTCCAAAATTAATTTTCACTCTACTTCCTGTTACTACCTAATACAATGACAAATTCTGAGTTTTAAAGGCCTAAAACTCAAAGAAAATATTAGAGCAAAACAACGACAAAACCAAACTACTGTAGCTTGACTTCAGATAAGAGAACATCCCTATAGTGTAGCAAAAACAAGGGAGAAGGTAAGCGGGAGCGGGAGGTAGCACCACTTCCACTATGGAAATACCCTAAACTCTGAGCCATCCACTCCTTTAAACACATACTGACTGCCCAGTCTGTGCCAGGCCCTGTGGCAGGTGCTGAAGACAAGTAGTTCTCGTGTCCATGGCAACAGGGTAAAGCTGTCCCTGGAGCTCAACACACCCATGGGGCTGTATGCTGGGGGTAGCTTCTTTTTCTCCTTCAATACTATTCATGACATTCAATTCAACCTTTTACTTAAGATGTTTGGGTCTTTGTGTGTGTGTTGGGGTGGGAGATAAATATTAGTATAATATTTGCCTGATGAATGCACTCATTAAGTTCGGTGATGTGCCCAATTTTCATGCAGTGATAGGCCAATTTTTATGCAGACAGTGGAATGTAAAAATGCAGTCAACCTGTAATTACCTTGTGGAGGTAGAAAAACCATCTGCCATTTCATGAATTAAAATCTTCTAATCAGCTAGCGACATTAAAATAAAAACACCTATAATATCTGCATAGCAAATACTTAAGTTCAGTCATACTTATGTTTCAGTTTGAAGCTGATTTGCTGCTGACTGAAAAGGAAACCACAAACCAGATGAAACAAAGCAAAACTGAAATTATTTTCCCTCTAAACATGGACACCCTCAATCCAGCTGCTTCAACTGACAAGCTTCCAAGCATTTGCTACTCTGAACTGACCACTCTTCAAGCAAAAAAACAAAACACACAAATAACTTGGAAAAGCACAAATTTCGACGAAATGTAAGAGTCTGCGTGATGAAAAAATGACCATCTCTTTCTTCATCCTTTCTAAATTTGTGTTCATATATGATCACTGTCCTGTAACATCATTTAACTCAGGTTGAAATATTACCAGGTGAATTTTAACAAGGTTTTATAGATCATGCTTTAAGGATACTCCCCCCCCGACCCCCATCCACAACTAAATTACCAGGATATTCTAAACAGGTCCTACTTTAGAAGAATGTAATAGACAGAGAATATTATATTCCTTAGACATTTTTACAGCTGGAGCAAATTCTTTCAGCGGAAAACATTTAAATTCTCTATCTGTGCTCAATTTAACACCCAAAGGCATACGAAATACCTACTATATGTGAGGCGCCACGATGGGTGTGGGAGGAAGAATTTACTGAAATTATGACTAGTCCACACATCTAATGAGTCCCTAATCCAGTGAGAAAGGTATAAACAATTAACTGTAATGTATTAACGTCATAACAGAGATCTGGACACATGTTATAAGGACCCAGAGTCCTAGAGACATCAAAGGACATTTGAGTAGCAAAATAAAAGAGCGACACTTGGCAAACAGCACGTGTGACGATGCGATCACAAAGCCAAGTCTGCAAACAGCGAGCAGTTCAACGTGGCTTCGTGATACGGAGACTGGGGGAGGATCACAGGGCAGATTACAAAATTAGTATATTAGGCTGAGGCCAGAATGTGGAGGGACTTAGATGTCATGATCCGGTTTAGAATTTTTCCCTACACAAATTCAAAGACGTTGGAGACACTGAAGCAAGAGTGTGAGTGACCAAGACTGCATTTAGAAAGAAAATCTGGCACCAGTGTGAACAAGAAACAGTTAAAGCATGGAAAAACTTCAGGGAGAGATCCCAATTAAGTTTATTATTAGTCTTAGTGAAAGAAAAAGTTATTAGCAGAAGGGATAGATTCAGGAATACTGAAAAGATCACACAGATATTTGGTGACTTGAATCACGTGCATATTTATTTATACACTTAAAATTTCATGGAGGTAAATAATATTATCCCAAATGTAAAAGAAAACAAGTTAGTCACGGTCTAGGATTCAGTTTATTTTACAGCTGTTTATCTTAGAAGCTTCTTGTTCTTCTGTATCATGTTTAGAAATATCAAATATTTATTAAGTTACCTAAGTAGCAGTTACAATACCAACAATATGCAGGAGATTATGGTTTACAGTTATTTGGGTTTTTTTTTTTAAGCTTAATATATATATTTTTTTTATCTATTGAGGAAAATAGGGACCATAACTGATCAACAATGACAGAGAAAATACTATTCATGGGGCTATCTTTCAGAATTATTTTTATGGTGGCCTGCTCATTCTCACACCACAGAAACTGCATACGTGCAACGATGACATAATATATATGGAAAAATAATCAAACAGTATTCATTAGAGATGACTTAAATTGAAACTTTACCCTAATTTCAGCTGAGAGAATTCATAATAAGAAGGCAAAAAAAACCATGAAGATGCTCATTTTAGGTCTGAGAAAAAATGGAGGTTATAAATAATAGAGTTGTTTTTGTTTTTGTTTTTTTTAATGCCTGTGTATATATAGTTTTGTTGTCATTTGGGGGTTGGGAAAATGTCTAGATCTCATAATAGTGATTTCAGAACACTTATATCAAGAGTTATGGTAAATATGCAAACATGATAGCAAAGCCCTCCCAGAGAGCCTCTTGCTTAATATTAGGGTTGCCTAAGTGAAAATGGAATTGTTTATAAGTAATACCATAATTTACTCATTTTGTATAATTTGCTCCCACTCAGTTTTAGAAGAAAAAAAATCGAGAAAAACCTTTCTCCATATTATTTATGAATAATTGTTTCCCTGTTTCGAAACAGCAATGGCAACATCCCACAAAAGCTCCTGAAGGTTTTTTTTTTTTTTTTAAACAGCAATCATTTTCCCAGTGGGGAGGAGTGATGAAGGGGCACAGATCAATAAAGCTTAGATGCTTCCTCTTGCTCTGGCTCCATCTTCCATTAGGGACTACTTTCTGCAGAGAGCAAAATGTGATGCATCTCCATTTAAAGGAACAAGGAGCAGCACTCTGATGTTTATCCCTGTATGGGGAGTGGGAAGCATGTCAACGCTCACACTGTTCCCCCAGTGGTTCTCTCCCCGGTTCCTTTCTCTCTCACACCTCCTCCATCACTATCAGAAACAAGCTGGCTGAGAAGGAACTGTGATAACTGCCCCTAAGCAAGCTCAGCTAACAAGGTGAGCTGTGAGAGCTTCGAAGTGCATTTATATACCACTTCAGTGACCTCTGAGTCCTCGAGGGGAACAGTGCCAAATGAGCCAGGCCCGCCAAAAAACAGCCTGGACTGCAGCCCTCTGGTCAGAGCGCGAGAGACTCCCACACGGGAACCTGTAAAGAGATGGTCTCACCCTTGAGATTTCCATCTTTCGTTCACTTCACAGTCTGTCTGTCTTTTTTTCCCCTTAACAAAAAGACTAAGATGTACGTGTCCCATGTTTGCATACCGTTGTTGTTTTTTTTGAATTTGTACTTTTTCATAAATTAGCAGAGGTTAACAGAGAGGAGACTTGTTTGAAAATTTAAATTCTAATTAATCTTCGTGGCGGATAATGATAGTTGCCATTTTGGTTTGCTCAGGCTTCCGGCATGGCCGTTAGCAGGAAACATGACCCAGACTCAGCCAGTCACAATATGTGGTCTTTTGGCACAAATGGGGGTTCTTCACGAAGGCTAAGGAGGAAACACCAGGAGACAGGACTTCTCTCTTCCCATGGGGGTGGATAAACTGGCCAGTCAGGAGTCGTATCTTCTTCTCTCAGAGTAAACCTTTCTTTAGTAGATGGAAATGATACCACATTACAAAGTGAATCTGGTCTCTCTCCACTGAGTCATTCGGTTGACACTCACTAAACATCTGTCATGTGCTAAGTGTCTTGCCGGACACGGGGGGGCATAAAAACAAAGCAGTATGGGGATTGCATTTTGTGACTCAGAAATCAAGACATTATCTGTTGAAAGATTTCTGTGTAACTTCTGGGTCTGAGATGTCATCCGAGAGACGCTGTTTAGATTAAAAACATGGTAACTTCGAAGACAGTTGGGTCGCTGGAGGAAAAAAAAGTCAATAGGGTGTTCACGGTCGGAAATATAATAGCCTCTCAAAACTTTTATGTACAGTTCTTCAACACCACGTAAAACATAAGAATAAAAAAGATTAGTGAAATAAGGAAATATAAATGCCGTCCCCTTCGCAGGTCGGCTTGGGGTTCCCATGAGATAAAACACGACACGATGACAAGGCGTGGGTGCCGAGTCTACCTGACATCACCTAACGGGCACGTGTGCTAGTTATTTTCTCACGTGTAAACCAGGAGCAGTCAGAGGAGCGACCTCACGGGGATGTCCGAGAACGAAGGGATTTAATATGTGAAAAGCCCTTAAAGCCATACCTAGCCCGTGGTAAATAATAAATGGTTTCTGTTACTTCAACTCTTGCTACCTTACAGCACGGCACCCCTGAGGGCCACAGCAAGCTCTGAAAGGAGATGAAAGGCAAAACCTGCAGCCATCTAGACGTTATTTTAAAAAAAAAAAAAAAAAGAAAGAAAAAGAAAGGATGACGTTTGGAAGAGACTTGTGACTGCTTTGAGATTTCAGGCAAGAGAAGTTTTAATCACTACCCCCTTTTTAATTTATTTGCTTCGCTTTTTAATACCCTCAACTTAAGGGTTCTACTTTATTGAGGCAGAGACTAAAGCATATTCAGATTCTAAGGTACTTGTTTTACGAGATTCCAAAGTAGGCTCAACGAAAATATATCGGACCTTTCATGATTTA
The DNA here is from genome assembly GCF_902729225.1 of Pteropus medius. NCBI lineage: Eukaryota > Metazoa > Chordata > Mammalia > Chiroptera > Pteropodidae > Pteropus > Pteropus medius. The sequence continues at coordinate 5,311,170 of NW_024350924.1, read as the reverse complement.
AGCTCCATTCCCTCTACCTTCAAAATGCATCTGAAATCTGATTCCCTTCTCACTACTTCCCTTACTTACCTCACGAACAGAGCCCCCCGTCTCTTGCCTGCTCTAGTGCAACACCCTTCATGCTCTTCGGGGCTTCGCCTCTTGTCCCCTAGAGTCACTTTTTCACACGGCAGCCGGCGTGAGCTTTCCTAAAGGTCGATGAACGCAGCCTTCAGCGCTCTTAACCCTCCAATCACTCCCCACCACAACCAGAATAAAACCGATACGGACAAACTCATGTAGTCACGCTTCCCCTCTTCCTCCCTCGACCTTAGTCTCCCTGGTCTTCCGGCTTCCAAAACAGGCCAAGCCAATCCCATCCTCAGAACCTTCCTTCTTCTGTCTGACGGAAATGCTCTTCTCCCATATACCCACCGGGCTAGACGCTTCCTTTCATTCAGATCTTTTGTCAAATTCATCTCTTCAAAGAAAAACCTTTCCTGACTACCACATGTTACGTAGTCACCTACCCTCTCCTCTCCTTCCCTGCCCTGCCTCTTTTCATCCCCTTAAAATGCTTTTATTTCCTTCACAGTATTTATGTGATCTGACATTATAAATGTATTTATTGTGACAGGGACCTTGTACGTCTCATTTACCACTGTAGGGCCTAAAACAATGCCTGACACAAGCAGGTGCTCAAATATTTGTTGAATAAATAAAAGCTTCCTACAAGCATCAATTAACATAAGCTAGCTGAAGCAGAAATGATAAAACCTACTGCTGAGCTCTTCCTAAAGTGAAGCAGATACTGATAAAGATATATGGCAAAAAAATATAGATAAATACTAAGAGCTTTGCCATGAGTTTTGTTGGCATCTGATATTATTACCTCTGTAGCGTACTCTCAAATTTAGATCTTCAATCCTGGCTTCCTGCTTGGGTTCCATTCAAACATCAAACTGCCTCATAACATACCTCCCTTTCTTCCTTTTCCTGCTGCCTTACTACCATTCCCCCAACAACACGTTAACCCTCTAGTATGCATTCTCCTACGTTCTTATATGCTAATACTATCATATGAATAACACAGGCTTTCTGGTCATTGTTCTACAAAATAGAATGTACGAATACATACTACTGTACATGCTTCTGTCCTCATTCGAGAATACCTCATAGAAAAACCAAGTTAGTTCATGCGATCTTGTTTCTGATGACAATACAATATTCTATGTTGTGATGCGCCATGATTTATTTACTCATTTCACTATTAATGGGAATTATTTCATTTGTAATTTTTGATATTATAAACAGTGCTGAAATAAACATCCTTGTACTGCCAGTGTTTTTATTTCTTAGGGATAGGTTTTCTGAGATAGAATTACTAGGGCACAGAACATGTTTACTTTCAATTTTAAGAGACATTGCCAGATAGCCTTCCAAAAAATGCAATACCGTATTTCCATCAGCAATGTATTCAAATAACTTCTTACATTCCCATCTCAAGTAACAGGTATTTTTGATCATTTAAATTTTTGCCAGTCATATGGATGTATATGATAGTTTGGTGTGACTTTAATTTGCATTGCATTGACTGCTAATAAGTCTGACCATCTTTTGAAATATTACTGACCATCTGAATTGCTCTTCTAAAACTGCCTAGTCACATCCTTTGCCCATTTTCCTTTTCGGCTGCTTTTCTTCTTTTCAAATTGTAAGAGCTCCCAAACTCATTTTGAGGCCAGCTTCACCTCTGATTCCAAAACCAGACAAAGACATTACAAAAAAAAATTATAGGCCAATGTCCCTGATCAACACAGATGTAAAAATCCTTAGCAACATCAGCAAACCAAATTCAGCAATCCCTTAAGAAGATCATACACCATGATCAAGTGGGATTTATTCCTGGGATGCAAGTTTGGTTCAATATCCACAAATTGATTATCATGATACATCATATAACCAAAATGAAGTATAAAAATCATATGATCAATAGAGACATAAAAAAACATTTGACAAAATCCAGCATCCATTTATGATAAAAACTCTCAAAAGAGTGGGGACAGAAGGAACATACCTCAACATAATAAATTAGGTCATATACAACAAACACACAGCTAACAGCATACTCAGCAGTAAAAAGCTAAAAGCTTTTTCTTTAAGATCAGTACAAAAATAAGGATGTCTACTTTCACCACTTTAATTCAACATAGTATTGGAAGTCCTACCCACAGCAATCAGACAAAAAAAGAAAGAAAAGGCATCCAAATTGGAAAGGAAGAAGAAAAACTTTATATAGTATCATGTCGCTATTTGCAGATGATACAGTACTATGTAAAGAGAACCCCAAAGATTCCACCAAAAACCTATCAGATCTAATTTTGTTCATGTTCTATTTTACCATATAAGTTTTATCTTTTATATATAGCCACATTTTTTTTTCTTGTTCAGCTTCTAGATTTCCTATCTAATTAAAGAAGTTTCTCTAGAAGATGTTTTCTACTTAAATATCAAAGTTTTTTCTTCCCTTCCACATAAAATATGAGAAATCTTCTTTAAATTGTACTTTAAGAATCCACTCGTTTTTGGTTTTTTTACATCTGGTTCTTTTGACTCTCTGGTTATTGTGCTGCAAAATATTGACGTTCTATTTATTAAAGTAACGGACTTCTCACAGAAATTTGAAGATAAAAAAGATCCTAGCTGTCACCCTGAATTTCTATCCATTACGGGAACTCTCCTCTTCGACATCACTGTCAAAGAATAATCTATCCTCTGACTGCTCGTTTAGAGTGATGAGATACTTATTACTTCTCAGGACCATTCCACCTTCCAGAAGGTTCTATTCATTTCATTCTGAGTCATCTATATTTTCATATTCCTGTTGAAATAACCAAACTAAACAAATATGTAAGAGAATGGACATCAAACTCAGTAATTTAATTGTGTTCTTAGTACCTAAAGGTTATTCATTTCCTTCTTCCTCTGTCTCCAACGAATATCTAACTTTATGCCGAGTATTAAAAATATAAAGATAAGAAAAATGCAGCTTCTGACCTTAAAGTCATGGTAAAGTAGTGGGTATATAATGTATATATGCATATATTTAAAACTATAAATATATTATATACAAAGAGAAAATTACTTGACAGTAAAAATGCTATTCAAGATCTATTTTAAGGAATTCTAGTGCATAGAAATTAGGTAGGAACTGGGATAATGGCAAATTATAGAAGTTAACCAAGCTGAAGATTGAAAAAGACAGTTCCAGTATTGAGAAAATTAAAATTTAGCACTGTTTTCTTGAATCTGGTTCAATCAATTAAGCTCTAATTATATTGTTTTACCTGGGTAATATAATATTTGGGTCAGGCAATATAATGCATTTTATAAGAGATCTAAGAAGCCTCAGGCAATAGATCACATATCTTGAAGGGCAATCTGGCCTAGATAAAAAATATATTTAAAAAAAATACATCCAGCCTGCAAATTTCCTTACTCATTAAGGGTCAGATTTTCTTTGGTAATCAGTTCTATTCCATGACTGAGCAAAAATGTAGAAAACTGTATAAACACTAAACATTTAAACACCTTGAAAATGTAATTGAAAATTGGTTCGAGACGATTTAAAACATAGGAAAAAGTTTCCCAGTAAAATCCAATCATAACAGGAAGAAAGTAACAGATCAACAAACAGAAAAAAATAAAATTCGAGCAAAATATACAAGAAACTGATTATCAATACTCACTCCGTCAAGGCAGAGGTTTGCTCCTTCTGAGTCTGCAGACCCCTCACTAGGAGTTGGAGAGTAATCTGCTTACCAAGTTATTCACTCAGTGCTGACGACAGTCACGGCTTCACAGATGCATGCAAGGACCTCACAGGCAGTGAGCTATCACAAGCACTATCCATCCACACCCCCATTGGCACACTCAATTCCTAATTCAAACAGGCAACCTTTTCTAAGACAAAGACATAAAATAATTCTATTTATTTTGATCAGAAACTTCACCCTGGGGCAAAGACAAATTTCAGCAAATTTTAAACTGAAGTAGCAATCAGTTAAAGTATATTATCTACCTGAACATGTGTTTATCGTCCAATATTAAAGTTGAAATATTTAAAAAATCATAAAAACCATTAACGACAGGCAAAGAAGTAGCACAATTCCTTCATCAGACTATGAGACTAAAATAAGTATCAGGTAAAGATAAATAAATAAAATTAAAAATTGACAAAAAGATTTTAACCACTAAAAATTTGAAAACCATTAGGCAGGTTTACCCAGCATACTAAAGAAAATCAAGGAATGTCATAGAAGTACAACTATTTGTCAAAGACAAAGACCTCTGTGAATCACAGCAGGTCCGATGATGTCAGCTGTTTTGCTTTATGGAGTCATAACACAGCTTCGTTTTCATATGGCAGTTAGCTGAGTTCTCTGCATTGTCTATGATGTATTATTACAGATATTTTATTATCAGAATTTGTTTACAACTGTCTTTTCTGTTAGTCTGTAAGCTCCTAGAAATAAAAGACTTCATATTCCTCTTAACAAAAGCTTTAGCCCTAAATGGTTACTCAGTTTATTTGCTTGTTAAATTAATGATGTTGCATAAACATGCTGATCTTAATCAGGGTTAGTTCCTATTCTATATATCTTTCCTTCATAGACTTATAAAGCTACAGTTCAAATGTGCGTTATAAGCTAGCATTAAAACAAAGGTACAGTATTTCAAAAACTGAACCAAAACAAACTGCCACATTCTCTGGAAGTCTATAAGCTAAATATTTTCTTGAATTCTAAAGCAGTATAAGGAGCTTGCTCTTTTAACTATTACATTTATAAGAAAGCCCGTCCAATAGGTTTTTAAAAAATTTGGACCCCTATGATTTTCTTAGTCCATGTACTTAGTACTATTTCCAATCACTGGCTCCAGCTGTTTTTCAGCTCTTGAAGAAAATAGAGCATCTGCCTGCCGACAATACAGTCTAAGAAGTACGTTAATGCCTAAGAAAACCTAAAAAAATTAAAGTACTAACAAAAAACGATGAATATTCTTTCCAACATAAATGTCTGTATTGTTTTTGCTTTTTGTTGTTGTTGTTTTTATTTTAAAGTGTGGCCTTATTTTGAGGATATGTTTAAGCTAACACTGCGGATCCAGAATCAGTCATTCTTAAAAATAAGAAAACAAGTAAACAAAGAAAATCTAGCTAGTTTAAACCATAATTATTAATGAAACCCATTAATTTGTATTAAGTATATAAAAGTACTCACATCAGCTCTCGCTAAAAAGCCTTCAGCTGAGCAATCCAAATTCAAAAGGAGAAAGACCCCTAACTAAAATAGAGTTGTTCATGGACATGTTAATTGAGTTGTCAGTGATTGAGGCATAAAATGTGAACAGTACTTATGAATCCTTCTCTTTGAAATTACTCTAGTACTGGAAAATGATTTGAGTTTCTGCCAAGTTTTATATTTAAAAAGAAAGAGATTCTTTGATACATCGTTTAACATGTATGAACTATTACTGATTTAGATTGTGATTTTTTATAAGCATTTTCACCTAAGTGAAATGATCAAACTCAGCATCACCAATGAGACGAACTGACTTCATGACTTCCTAATAAATTCTTGCCAAAATGTTTAATCCATAACCAATCATGAGGAAACAATTAAACGAGTCCAAACTGAGGTACATTCCGCAAAACAACTGGCCAAGGACCTAAAAAGGTCAATGCCAAGGAAGACCCTCCCTCACTCCCCTTTCCCCCCTCCTCCTGCCAAAAAAAGGCCAGGAAATGTCTAATTTAGAGGACACATGACAACTAAATGTGATCTTTGAACATGGGTGGGTCACCTATAAAATATTTTATTGGGACATTTGGAAAATTTAAAAATGGACTCATATATAAAGTGTTATCTCCATATTAAATTCTTGAGTTTGATAATTATGTTTATGTAGTAGAAGTCCTCGTTCTTCGGAAATACATGCTGAGTATTTAAGGGGAAAAATAATGAAATATTTAGGAAAGAAGAGACACGATGTCTGCAATTTATTCTCAAATGGATTTATCTACAGAGATAAATGTGGCAAAATGCAGTCAACCGATAAATTTAGACAGAGTATGTGAGTACTGATTGCTCTCCTTAAAATTTGAAATTTTCAAATTTTGAAAATTTTTCACAGTCAAAAGTTGGAGGGAAAATAATCAAATAAAAATTCCAGAACTGAAAAAGGCATCTAAAATTAAGAACTTAATGGACTGAGTTCAAAAGCAGGTTCTACAGAACAGAAAAATCTTTTAAGTGCTCAAAAGCCATTTGTGGCTAGTAACTTTTGTATTGGTCACTGCGGGTTGAGAGAGAGGACAATGTGCAGCAACTACATTTAGATCACTTCTACGGTGACAGTATCTGCAAAGGGTAGCGGGGACATTTAAGAAGTAGCACAGAGTCTGCCCAAGGGAAATACATTACAAAGGGGGTGAACTGTCAGCAGAAAAGTAAAGAACAAGTAGGAATTTGTTAGACAAGCTGGGAGAGAGCATTACAAGAAAAAGGAACAAAATCATGAGAAAAGGCCCAGGAGCTTCAGAGGACTTATTTGGAAAACTATAAATAGCTCAGGATCATTGAAGACAAGAAACTGGCCGGATCTGGGCAGGGACCAAATCCTAAAGTATTTTACAGCCCATCACGTAACAGTGCAGGATACTACAGAGATTTGTTGGAAGAAGACTTTTCTCCCTAAACTTGTGAAGAAAGAAAGAAGTCAGTGTTGAAATGAGAGGAAGAAGGAAAGAATCAAAGAAGCTATATCTTTGGTCTGAGAGACTAAATAAATGTTAAAATACGAAATTTATGTTTACGAGCATAAACACATAAAATAAAAATTTGGCAAACGGGATCTCAAATAAGTTTAACTAACCATGTTATCGCTAACACCAAAGTACTTTTAAATTGTCAACTTTAAGAAATGTTGAGATCTTGCTGCTTTGGAGAGTTTGGAAATTAGTCAGGAGGGACTTTTCAAACGATGCTAAATATTTTCTGCATCCAACAATCTCATTTAGTGGAAGCCAACCATGAAAATTTCAAGAGCCAAAAGACATCTGTATTATTTAACTGCCAGTGGGTTCCTGGAATATCACTTAGAATTGTTCCAGAAAGTCTCATTGTCTAATCAGGCTTACAATACTGAGCTATGACATATAACACAGAGGATTAAGATTTTAACACAAAATAAGCAAAATAAAGAATAAAGATGAAAAGTTGTAAAGAATTCATTTTGATTCCCTCAAATCAAAATAATGAGTCAACAAGACTATATATCCCAAACAAATTATCTTTTTAAAATCATATTCCAAATCTAAAGCAGATAAATACAAAAACTTCTAAAGTCGATTGGAGTCAACGTCACTGAATATAACCCTTACATTCTCGGAAGAAACTATTATTTAAGGAAAAAAACAGTATTTTAAGTACAAGTTCTAACTGCTCCAAACTGGCCCATTCAATCGATATTTAGTAAATTAGTTCCCATAATAAAGGTTTTCAAGACTTTTCCTCTGTTTTAATTACTTATAACTCGAAACGTATCTTTCGGAATCTTTGTTCTTCATCATCCTAAGCAACATTCACATAGGAAAACAGGAAATTAAAATTTTAGACTATTTGAAATTAAATGCTATTTCAATTCGTCTTACCATTTAGACAGGAATCATTGCTGTTCATAGAAGCTCCAAAAGATAAGGAAATCTAGCTACCAGATATATTTCACTTAAGTAAATGTATCCCAGAAAACCGAGATTTGATTAACAAAGATTTCAATTTTACCCTGTTGATCTGCACCATAAAATTAGACAAGCAGGCCAGTATTAAGTGGTTTTGTCTCTAATAGACAAAAGGCTAGTAAAAATTCTAGCAGATTTTTTTTTCACTATTAAAACAGAAAGTGGGGTAGGGGAGAAATTGATCAGGGGCTGCTTTGCTCCTTCATAGAGAGTATTAATGAGACTATTAATACAGAGCCTTAAGAGGTTAATTTAAGGTACCAATATCTCCCTGACTCGCACTCCCAATTCTAGGTACGCTACCAATTCCTCTTCATCCCCTAAAGTGGATTATAAGAAACCCCACCAACTACCATTTCTCTGCTTTCTCTTCGCAGCAAAATCTATTGAAAAATCTGCCTCTACTTTCTATCTCCACTTCCTCACTTCGAGCCATTACGAACAGGCTTTGGGTCCCACCGCTTCATCTGAGCAGCTCTCTAAAGGTCATCGATGATCCCAATTTTATAAAAAGCCAATGGTCAAACCTCCCTGACCTCACTTTTTTAAAAAATTAGTTCTCAGCATCCTTGGACCCAATTAATGATTTAAAAACACTTGTCTCTAAATGATATTCCAGGTTCCGACCTGACAGGTTATACCCTTTCAGTAGCTTCTTCCTTTACCAGACTTCTAAAGCCCAATGTGCCACAGAAGGGTCTTCTGGGCTCTTTGCTCTTTTCAATTTATACTCCCTTCCCGGGTGATCCCATCTAGACCCAAGGCTTTAAAAACCGTGTATGTGCTGATGACTCTCAGACTGAAGTCTTTAGTTTGGACCTCTCCCCAGGTCTCCACATTCAGAGAGACAGACCCTATTTCACATCTCCGCCAGGTCTAACGAGCTTTTCAAAGTTAACTCATCAGGGTCTACTGTCTTTGAATTTCTTCGTGAGCTATTTGTAAGGACTGATATTCCATGGCATTTCAAGAGGTCTTCCAAAGAACAAAAGAAAATTTACTTTTCTAAAAATTAGAATAAAACTCATTTTACTTGCAATTACTGTATGGATCCACTGGACCCTTTTACAAATCTAAGATATATCATGGAGTCTCAGTGACCTTGCTTTTTTGTTGTTTTGAAACTTTTGCTAGTTCATCATCCCGGAAGTTATTTCATCATTACTTACCGATTATTTCCAATTATAATGAATAATCAGAGAACGGAAGAATGGAATTGCCTAGAAGGATGATATACTGCTTTACCATCCCTCAGTTTTGTATTGCATTACCCAAAACATTGTCTCATCTTTCAAAAAAAAAAAAAAAATCTGGAGATATCACTTTGGTATTCTTTTTTCTTTTCATATAAATTTTAATTTCAACGTTATGCAAAAAAGCATAAATATTTGTTCGATATGCAACAATTATGACATCCATAGGGAATTTCTTAGAGAAGATAAGACTGCAAACACTTTACTGTACATATCCTAATGGCTGTTTAAACAACAAAAGGGAATCCATGAACGTTACTATATACTCCTGGCTGAGGACAAGATGAGAAGAACACGTGCCAGCACATGACCTCCACTTCCACACTAACTCAGAATTTCTTACTGGATAAGGAATTTCAGAAATGTCTGTATTCAAGCCATTATTGTCATACAGTCTGAGACTCAAATAGACTATCAATATTAATACGTTTAAACTGTATAAGTCAAATAGGTATTTCAACAAAACTATATTAGTGTACTGAAAATATTCAGAACATCTTTTCTCTTGAACCCTTGATGCTAAAGCAATGTAAAACAATAATCTCACGAAGCATATTCCTAAAAAGGGATACATTAATCAAAATCCAAGAATGATATCAGTTTCCCAAAATTAGGGTAATTTTGATATAAGTATATGCATATAATACCAGTCACCATCGTAAAAAGCAAGCACAAGTAAAACTTATAAAAAAAATCTGTAACCCAACTATCAATACTACCTTGAAATTTAAAACCATAAAAAACCTGATTTTTAGATAACGAAAACAATTTATCTTTTGTTTTACTCCTTTTAAACAAAAACACTTTCCTTTAAGCACAGTTCTTTTTAAGATAGGCCCCAAAAGAATAAGAGCTATGTCTTCTGCATCTTTTTTTTTTAATGCTTTACAACTTCTAAATCCATCTATACACAGGACAAAGCCATCGCTATCTCTAAAATGTAGTATATCAAATTCTACTTTCTCTCCTGACTTACGTTAATAATTTGAAACCAATTTCTGGGGCACAACCCTCATTAAATTCCTCAATTAGTGGACAAAAGAAAAGTATGTCCAGATTCCTACTCAGATTACATTCTGGTCGTTCTTTGTCATTTGAAACTGTTTTTTTCCCCTCCCAGACCAGCTGCTAGGATGAACTCTGGTCCCCTGAATTGCCACCAGTTTGTCCTAGTATTAACCTCTTCCTTGCCACACTCTGGGTTCTGGAGCTATCGGGATTTTTAAGAAGGAATAAGGCCTGAAGGAAACAAAGGCACTAATATCTCTAGAGAGAGAAAACAGTATCGCAAAAAACACAAGGGCTCAGGTTAAAAGGGTTACAGACTTTGAAAACAAAGAGAACTTCAGGGATCATCCAGCCTACCTGCCGCCTTCACAAACAAGGAGACAGAAGGTGCCGCTGAGTCGGCTCTGACTCCTGCTGACCCTATGAATAAATGATGTCCAGTGTCCTGTCCTCAACAGCCCTGCTCAGCTCCTGTAGACTCATGCTGATGGCTTTTTTTAATGGAGTCGACCCATCTCATATTTCATCTTTCTCTTTTCTGTCTGCCTTCCATCTTCCCCAGCATTGTCTTTTCCAAAGAACCCTGCTGTATACATATTTGGGCTTGGTCTTCGTCCCGAATTCTGGGTTCCTGGCACACAGCTCCTGAAACCGTCGGGTGTATGGAGTTGGTATCTCACTGTGGTTTTAATTTGCGTTTGCCTGATGATTAATGATATCGATCATCTTTTCATGTGCTTATTGGCCATTCATATATTTTGTTTTAGGAAGCTAATTGCCTGATTCTTTAAGTTCCTTTTTAAAGCATTTATTCATTCCTCACATACAATAAATCTGTTTCTGGGCTTATTCGGATGTGTTTGTCTATTCTTCAGTACTACACTGTTTACTGGTTCATAAAACATGGTATTTGGTAATGTTATTTCCTCTTGATTGCCATTCACTGAAAATTTTGTCTTTGTTTTTATCATTCATTTATTCTTCCAAAGAAACAAGTTTTCTGGGCAGATTTCAAAAGAAATATTTGGGGATTTGGGCACAGTGAATATTAATCAATTTTAGAAGCACTTACATCTTTATTCTGTCATGGCATTCAGGACCACGGTATGACTTTCCTTTTAAAATTTTCTGTATCTTTCAGAATATAATTTTCTTTATTTATTTGTCTTATTTTTTTTTCATTAATGTGTTCCTGGAGATTATAGTAAATGGAGCATTATCGAACTACATTATCTAATTTAATACATTACAGAAAAGTCACTCACCTTATCTTTTATTCAACCTCAACTTTCAAATAAATTTGCATCTATTCTTATTAATCCTACTAGTTTTTCATTTTCTCTTTGGTTTCTAGGTATAACCATCTTGCTTGCAAATAATGGGAACTGTATCTTTTTCTCCATAAGTCCTGCTTCTAATTTCTCTTCCGTCTTATCGCATGGCCCAGAATTTGGCAACAACAAAAAAGGTTAACTAATGGTGGCATTAGTGAGCCTTTTTAAAATTCTATTTTCACAGAAACGTCTCTAACATATCATCCCATAGCATGATACTGGCTATTGATCAGGATAGAAATTTTTAACTGGTCTCCATCCTATTAAAGACTTAATGAATATTGAGTTTCATCAAACTCTTTTCTAGCATCAGTTAAAATAAACAGGTAGCTCTTCATATTTGACTTCACATCCACTCATTTCTTTAGTTCACTGAAAAAGCTATATATGATTATGATATATTGTTCTTTTAATAGCCTGTTGAACCTGATTTGCTTGAATTTTATATTGACTTTTCCCGTGACTGAACTAGGTCTATAATACTATTTCTTGGTACTTCATCAAATTTGATACTGGGACAAAATGAACCGGAAAGCTTTATATATATTTACTATGAAACAGTTTAATATAGAAAGTTATTTCTTAGAAAATTTTGAAGAATGTTTCCATAAAACCATTTGGTTTGGATCTGGTTTGGTTTGAGAGAATGGGTTTGTAATTCTCATAAAGAAAAAAAAAATGGAAAAATTATTTGACCATGCCGATATTTATTCATTCACCAAGTACTTACTGAGTACCCATCTGTACTAGGCACTTGTGTTTAACAGTGTGCAAAACAGCCATCAATGCTACTCTCAAACAGAACACAGTCGAGTTGGGAGAAAAGGGAAGCCAAATAATCAGAAATCATTGTTGACAGTGACAGGTATGAAGAAGAGGCACAGGGAAGTATGAGAACATGATGAGACCCCAACGTCATCTGTGAAGATCAGGGGATGACTTCCCATGGGTGTGAAATTTTGAGTTGACATCCTAAAGAGAAATAGATATTAACTGTTCAAACCGAGAGTAACGGCAGTCCAGGCAAAACAAGGTGTGGAAAAGGACAGTGTCTGCTGGAAGATCAGTCAGATGCTGGAGAAGAGCCAAAGGAGTAAGGGCACAGGGCGGAGAAGCAGGCAGAGGTCAGATCGCAGGGATTGGAAGGCAAGTTCAATGTTTGCATCTTTATCTTGAGAACGATGGGAAGCTGTTTAAGGGAATTTCAAAGAGGCATGACATAATCAAGATTCTTCTACCTCTCTAGGTCTACATTTTACTGGGATTTTTCAAAAAGTCCATTCTGGCCAGGGGTTGGGGGAGGGGAGAAATTGGGAGATGTTGGTCAAAGCGTACAAAGTTTCAGTTCTGAAGAATGAATATGTTCTGGAGAGCTAATGTATAGCAGGGCGACTGTAGTTAATACTATACTATATACTTGAAATTTGTTAAGAGTAAATCTTACATCTTTTCAGCACACACACAAAATGATAACCATGTGAGGTGATGGATATGTTATTTAGCTTGATTGCAGTAACCATTTCGCAATATATACATAAATCAAAATATCACATATACCATAAATACATACGATTTTCGTTTGTCAATTATACCTCTATAAAGGTGGAGAAAAATGTTTCATGTCCTCTCATATTTATCCCACTATATATTTCTATTCTCTAACTTACTCATTTGTGTCATGTTTATTTACTTTAGATTATTTTTTATTTCTACTTTGTATCATCTTATAATGAACAAGACGTAGAGCCCAGAACTATGACGACTGTTCTAGACCACACATTAAGTTTTCACTTCCGCCTTCTCTGGTTCTCCTACTTTTTATTTATGTACCTACTCAACAAATTGCATATCTCAGGGTCACCAATCATGACATTTTCAACAATAACCTCATTATTCTCCTTTTTTGACTATGATAAGGATGATGCAGGCCATCAGTTATTGAGCATTTGCTTCATACAGGTGTAGAGGTTCAGAACAGGCCTCCCCAAAACATGCCACTTTGGCGTGTAAATTATTTTGAGCTGATGGCAATCAAGACCCTGCAGGCTCATGGGAAACTTTCACCTCTGCCTTAAAGAATTTAAATTAGGGGCCTCGCCCATAATAAGAGTTATCAGGAAAAAACTTTTTATGGCCTGCCTACAGGGCAGTGCGAACAATTGTTGCGCATTGCACATCTGCTCTTATTGTCCTGTGTGACCTTTCTTCCCTCTGAAGCCCCAGGCGCCTTACTTCATCCTTAGCTCAGAATGCCATTTTTACCTCATTTTAACTCTCTGTCCCTGAACCTCTCGTGTATGTGGGGTTCCCATGCATATGTCTGTAACTAAATTGGGTTATTTTCTCGCTAATCTTTCTCATGTCAATTTACTTATTAGACCAGCCGAAATAACCCAGGAGAGTAGAGGAATGTTTCTTCCTCCCCTACAACCAGGTGCTGTTCTAAGAATTTTACATGAATAATTTATTTAAATCTCATAGAAATTCTGTGTGATATACACCGATCCCTACTTTATAATGACGTGAGTGAGACGAGAAAGGTTAGGTAGCTTGCCCAGAGTCACATGCTACTGAGTGAAAGAAAGGTGTGGGCTGGACGTGTCTGGTGGCTTGAGAACTAGGCTATGTTACCTATGGGGAAAAGGCAGTCATCCTTTCTTCTCTTCGGGAACTGAATCAGGCTAAAGTCTGGGCTGCCCTGTCCCTCCGAGGAAGAATAGTCTGACACCTGATCTAAACAAGCAAAACATTCCTCTCGAATAATAACCATCAGCCAAATGGGGCTTTTTAATGTTGTTATGAATTCATAATTCTATTTGGAGTTTGTCTGCATAAATGACTTGCATAATTTCTGTTCTTACTGATTTACCGATATACTGCCATCCTAATAGAAGATCACTTTTGATAATCCATTCTGAGATAGTTGAAAAGGAGACAGACTCTTTCTTGAGTTTGTTTCATATAAAGAATAAGTCAAATTATTATATTGTTTTCTATGCATCGTTTCTTATCTGCTTGCTGTATCATTGACACAGAGCAGTATCCTAATACTTTCCACAAGGGGAAGCTGTAGAGGGCACGGTTAAGTACACGAGCTCTGACAGCAGAGCCCCTGTTGGTCTCCTCCCATACTAATGTGCATATCTGGCTCCTTAACAATCTGCCTCACCAAAGACTGTTCGAAGGCTTAAGCATAAGAGTCCGTCATAGCTAAGTCCCTAACGAAGAATTTAGGAATCAGTTAAATCAAACACAGAAGAAAGTCTCCAAGTCTCCACTGTGTTTATGAGCTAGCTCTACATTTCCTCTTGAAAATACCTAGGTACCCACTGCAAGCCAAATGCTTGAGTCAAGCAGACTACTCCATTAGCAGTATGCTGGCACATTCTGTTTTCCTGAGTAAAAATGTACGCTTGTGTTCACTTGCATCCCTTGTATGGTGGTTTGTGATCACAAAATTAAATACTGCAACATGAGTACAAAAAAAGGTATTTCTATGAAAACTAAAATAAGGGATGTTTTCAGAAAACAGCAAAATCTTTGGAGAGGTAAATCTCTAAAAATTAGAAAAGAAAAATTGTTATTACAAAACATAAAAAATCAAGTGGGATCCCATACTGTTTGCTTTGTAAACGTCTTCATTCTTTTTCTATTTTGTGGAAACTGGAATTGAAAACTGTTTATCCAAGAAAGATGGCGGTGGTCTCTAGTCAGTGGACCCACCCTCATTTGAAATGAGCTGGACTTTATGTCAAAAGATTTTTAATTAATAATAGAAGACATGCTTTAAGTTAAAAACAAAATCTTTATAGAATGTCTATCAACTTTTGTAAATCTCTACCCCAACTAGCATTTTCCATTAATCGACTATTGGCTCCACTCATATTCTGTACATATGGAAGAGCTGCAGCGAATATTCAGGCAAGGCTGAGCTGGGGCGTCTTCCCACAAGGAACCTATAACTTACACCCATCTTTATGCTTATAAACTTATCATTTATAACATACAACAGCCTACTTACAAGGCCCCGGCTGTTGCTTGCAAGGCAGAATGTACCAATTGGCCAACCACTCATTGATTCCACTCGCACTTGCTTGATAATGAATAATCGAAGTCACTAAGAATCCTTGCCATGTTATTCTGGAGGTGGTGAGGGAGAAAACCTCTTCGTGTCCTTGAGTAAATTTCTTCAGTGAATCGTTCTAACCTTGGGTTTTCTTTTGTCCTCATCCTTGTTTCTCCCTCATCTTACTTGAAAACTCCTTCCTTTTCGGGCTGTGCCAGTTTTCTGACGAGGCGGATCACACCCTGGAGGTGGTTTCATCCGACTCAGATCAACAGAGAAACAAATATACCAACCAGCTACTGCGTGTGTGAGTCTCCTGTTGTCACTGTAAAACATTATTAAAGTTGCCTCTGTGAGACTGACCTGAATCCCAAACCGCTGCCAATGTCTTTAGCACACTCTGAGACTGAAGAGAAAAAAGATGACTCCCTTATCGTCAGTATTGCATTACTGTCATAACTCATTTTAATAGTACATAAAAAAAAGTCAAATTAAAAAAATAAAAATTTCAGAGAACAATGAAATTTCAGAGAGAGAGAGAGAGAGAGACAGAGAGAGACAGAGAGTGTGTGTGTACACACAGAAACTAATCCGATATAATTAACACATCGATACTTGGCTAAAACTGAAGTCTGAACAGTTATAGAGAGACCTTTTAGAGAGGTCATCAATCTTCGGAACAGATTTCAGATTAAAATGTTGCCATGAGGCAGTCATTTGTTTCAAAACTCCGAAACTGAATTAATGCCAAATGACTCCACTGCATCTCAATTCCCAAGTAGAATATACCCTATGGCTACAAACCTTGACTTCCTAAAAATTACACTCGAGCTCTCCAGGATGAGAACATTCTTGAGCTTTGTGTTAACTATGCTCCAATTAACCTTTCTGAAGAAGTAGTTGGGAGAAATAAGCAAGACCCTCTCTCTGCAAGAAAAAGAGGAATCAACAGTTTATACTTCTACTACTCGAGAAAGAAAAACACTAACTCTGTCTCTCCTCTCTCCAGAAGCAAAGAATGTAATTCCAGAGCAAAAAGTGGTCATTTCAGTTTGTCTGTAATTGGCTTTTCTTATGAAATGGAATTCTTCAGAATCATTAAAAAAGAAAAAAAAAAACATTTAATTGTCTATTCATCCTTATTTTGCTTAACCAGTTGGGGGACTGGCGATAGGAGGTAGGTAGGCAGAGAGAAAAAACTAATGTGTACACACACACTGCCATGGCAATTAAGATGACATTTATTTTTGCTGTATATTTACTTTCTCTATATAAAACGTATAGAAATAGAGCAGAAAATGCTAGAGAATAAAAACCACCCACAAACCCATCATACAGAAGAAACTATTAATATTGGGGATTATTTTTTCCTGTTCATGCTATATTTCCCAGGGGAATAGACTTACCTCAGTATATTTACTGCCCACGTCCATCTCAGGAAAATAAAACCTCTTGAAATGATGTCTATTTCTCTTAGAGAGATAAAAATCTCAAGTATAATATGGTTCCCGCAGTGATTTTTTATTATGACACTTTCGTAAACACTCGGTATCAAAAAGTAAGCCTCATAAAGCATTAGAAATGAAAAGCGTGATGTAATTACATATGTGGAGGTTTTAAAAAATATACATAATACTGTGTACAATTTCATTTTAAAGATATAAAAAATCTACTGTGATTTGACCATTTTCTAGGAAAATATAAATTACCAAAAATAATTCAAGAACATGAAGAATATCTGAAGAGACCCAAAGCCAGAGATGAGAAAAACAGTCAATTATCTGTTCACCCTCAAAGTCATTTAGGATGAGATCATTTTTAGAGTATAAAGCCTAAAATAACACATAATCCTTATAGAAAGTTTATCGGCTCATTGTATAGACTACAAAATCTAATAAAAATATCCTCCCCTAATGCGAACGCTAGGCCAGTTTCACTGACGCAGATACACTTAATTTTTCTTCTTAAAAAAATCAGCAAATTGAATGTTGATATTAACTGGACAAATTTAATATATGCATATGTGTGTGTGTGTGTGTGTGTGTGTGTGTGTGTACATTTGCAGATAATTTACCCAGAATTTCTAAAATGTTCTGAATGGATATCCTTTCCAAAAGTTTAGAAATTATAACCCCCAAACGTTATAATAATAAAAAAATATAGACCTTCTAGCTTGAATTACCTTTTTTTTTTTTTAACATTATATAACTTAAGAATTGAAGCTTACATGCCCACACTCACGCACGTGCACACACGCACACACACGCATCCCAAACTATAATACAACACTTACAAAGTACTTTCTGCTCTGACATAAAAACTGAATGAGGGAACTCACAACGCACACACCATCTGCTGTGCCACTGTGAAGTCACTCTCGGCATCAATGATGATCAATCCCTTCTTATCTATTTTGTTTGGCCTCAGCATCTATGTCATCGCTGACAACTCTCTACCATCCGGTGTATCTCATTATTGCCACCCGATACTGCAAAATGCTCTTTTTCTTTTAAGCAACTGATGGAACATTAAAAAGTTTGTCTATTGCACAATCCCATACATCATTACATTAGAAGATATTAGGGTTGCCTATATGAAGAAATATCACTATTACTCTGAGCCCATAAGTCTCAGCCGCCAAAAAGCTATGGCATTAGTTTGCAGAACACCACCCCTGCTAACAGATAAGGAAAGAATACAGATGTACCACCATACACAGATTACTTATTAAAACAAGTTTTCCTACTCATTATATAAACGAATATGTGACAATTCTGCTCTTACGGCCTCAGGAGCACTGGTGATAAATATTGTTATAGGAGAATAAGCTGAGATCTCTCAGTCATTTCTAATATTAAAACTGAATCCTTATTCTTAGATACGCCCTCAAAAAATATTTAAGAAAATTAGTCAAATTAGCTACATACGCTCATTGAGAAAATAAAAGACTCAAGTTTGACTTTCAGCATAGAGAACTGTTCAAGAAACTCTAATAGCTTTCTCCATGCACTACAGCTGCCGTGAAAGAAGCTTCTTGGCTCCAACTCTGCCCAACTGAAGAAAATGACTAACAGCATTATTTCTCATTCTTTACAAGTACCTGTTTACTTAAAATGTAGTGCATATAATCAAAACTAGCACAAGACATATTCCTGTTACAGCTTGTTTTCATATTTAGTCACGTAAACTTCCACTATCCATTTACGCGATCCTACGAAAAAGCAACATTTGTGTATTTTTAAAAGGAAAGATTTAAAATGCTATTTAAATTACATTTCTAAACTTATTAGAATCGATGTGAATACACCGACTGGAGAATTGTTCTTTCATAATCAACATGAACAATAAAAAGAAAACAATCTATGAACATAAGTACTTTGTCTTAAATATATAAAACTTGTAGTCCTCACATTTAGGTGATGGAGGACATAAATTTACATGTGTAATTTTTTTAAAAAAAGAACTAAATATATAATTTTGTGTATCTGGAGCTAGTATAATTAATAGTGGGGTTTAATTATTTAATAACAGTTATAGAATAAAAATTAAGGTTTAACTCCTTTTCTATAAACTGGAAAATAATTATTACCTTCATCTAATTTAATACTATGTTACAAGGAAATTCACTTATCTTAGAGATCATTTCTCACCCACTAGAATGTCTATAATCAAAAAGACAGATAACAAGTGTTGAGGATGCAGGGAAATTGGCCTCCTCACACGCTGCTGGTGGGAATCCAAGATGTTGCAGCCGCTGCGGAAAACAGTCTAGAAGTTTCTCAAATGGTTGTAGAGTTTCCACATTACCCAGCAGTTCTGCTGCTATGCAGATACCCAACTGAAAACATAGTCACATAAAAACCTGTATACAAATGTCCGTAACAGCATTATTCATAATAGTCAAAAAGTGGAAAAAACTCAAATGGCCATAAACTGATGAATGGATAACATGATGTGGTCTTATCCAGACAATGGAATATTATTCTGCTATAAAAAGGAATGAAGAAATGATACATACTACAACATGGATGAACCTTGGAAATAGGCTAAGTCAAAGAAATCCAGACCTCGAAGGCCACATACTATATAAATCCATATGAAATGTCCAGGACAGGCAAATCCATGAGAGACAGAAAGTAGTTTAGTGATTGGCAGCGGCTGGGAAGAGAGAAGAAAGGGAAGTAATTGCTAATGGGCATGAGTTTCTTTTTGGGTAAAAATGTTCAGGAATAATACATTGGTGATAACTGCACAATTCTGTGAATATACTAAAAGCCACTGAATTGTATACTATGAGGGTAAATTTTACTGTATCTCAATTATATTTTATACTTTAAAAAAAGAATGAACACATAAAAAGTGCAGTTAGTGAAACTTACTGATCTTAGGTGAAGCCTATTTTAAATATTTCATCTATCATGAAAACTTGTCTATCTGCATGTCTATTAAGAAACTCGTTTTTATGATCTAAACATTTTTATTAAAAATAATATTTCAACTGGTAACCTTTAGCTTTCCCAATGTTTCAATGTATCCATCAAAAACCTTAGATTTAAAAAAGACTTTAAAAAGTTGCGAATTAAACAAAACCAAGTATACGATTATACTAATTATTCACACTATTCCCTTTGGGGGGGTTAATGAATCATTGGTACATCTTGAGCATCAAAAATGATGCTGACTACAGACTTATTTATACAAGGTAAAGATTATAAAAATTTGACTCGCAGTCAAATTTCTAACGAAGAGCCAATGACGGCTCATTTTTACTCTGTACCCCAATAAATGTCCAAAACCTAGTGTTTATGCTCTTGCTATGTCTCAATTTTACGAACTCTCCAGGAACTTAGAACGATGGCATGTAATAGCTTAAAATCTTATTAATTCAAATGAATATTACTGGAAGACTATGAATTATTACATTAAAATAACAATGTATGAATTATTAAGAAACTAAAATAACCTTATTATTCCTACTACACAGAGTAATTCATTTTAATTCTAGCAAAGTATACTGCATTGCCAAGGCGAGAACCTCATTAAGTCAACAACTATTCATCAAGCAGTTATGTCCACAATATTGTGAGGAATAAACAGATATTAGCACCCATACTCAGGGAACTTACGATATAATACAAGATGGAGGTGAGCAGGTAATATCAACTGGAGACAGATTATAAACTGGACACGGATTATGTTGAAGAGTTTCTACTTAAGCTACAGGTAAGGAGGAAACCATGAAACGATCTGAAACATCTACCATGTTACACAGCACTAGGCATAGGGAAACCAGTTGAGAGACTGACACAGTAGTCTAGGTAGGGATGATGAAGCATCGAAATTAAGGTAACAGCAGGGGAAGGATAGATGAGAAAAGAATCTCAAGTCTTATTTAGGAGGCAGAATCCACAGGATTTGAGTGACTGTGTAGAGAGAAGCAGCCTCACTGGAGGTCAAGGCTCGCATAGGTTTGGGAAACTCTCCTGGGTTAGAAGTTTGGCCCTGACTCGTTCCGGCTGTGTATGCTAGCCAGGGACTTCATCTGTAAGACTCCATCTCCTCCGTAAGATGGAGATAACAGTGCCTACATACAGAAGGGTTGTCGTGATGACACGTGTAAGGTTCTCGGCATAGTGCCTGTTACACAGGATGACAAGGTAAACAGTCGTCTGACTGACAATGTAGGAAATTCAGGAAGAACTGTAAATGAGCATAAAGGTAGAGATCAGTTAAACACTTCAGCCTAAAGACAGAATTTGTCAGTCTAGAGAATGATGAGTAGTGTAATAGGATTTGTGAAAGTAAATTAAATTAAACATAACTCTAAAGCTTTTTAGCTGTGAAAGGCCTTGCATACAGGATTTGGACTGAATAATAAATCTACTCTCCTCAAAATATAGCGTTTAGAGTTCATCTATTACATGATGCTATTTACTTTCTAGATAAGAAAACTAAGACCCACAGAATGAAGAAACATCTCAAGTCTTACCACCCATTGATATGTACAGTCTGAACTCCTTAATATGTTAAATGCTATTCGTAGTCTTAATTTGCTTCACGAAACTCTGAATCCTTACATAAAACGTCTTTCTACCCCCCTCCTTAAGATAATGGCATTTTTGAAATCTCTGCGATAAAAACTGAAAGGATTTAATATAATCTAATAGTGATGGTTATAATAAACATTTTTAACAATTATTAAAACCCTGCCTTAAAAAACAAACAACTACAGAATCTTATGAAAACTCAAATGTCTTCCATTTATTTGCTAGGGCTGCCTTTTTTTTACTGATGATATGATAGATTTAAATGTGAAAATTTGTCTTTAATGATAATTTTTAAATTGTGCTTTTAGTCAAGTAAATATATCTCCTGAAATATATTGTTGCAGAAATTCAATTAACACTTGTTTTCTTTATTTTGAGAAGTGAATATCATTTCAGGGACAGTAACAGCTATAAGAAGCTTCCTTTCTAGAATCCTCTGTCAAAGCCCAGTTTACAAAGAGACTGTATGAATTAATGGAGTATCTAGAAAGCCCTGTAGCCATTCCCTAAATGTTGGTAATGACTACTACACTCATCTTCTCAATCTTTCCTTTTCCTTTTCGTAATTCACTCTTTTCGCTGCAGGCAGCCCTCTCTCTGGATCCGCTTCCTACTTAAGCTTCATAAGGTACTGCCGACTGGTGCTTAAGCAAAACAAAGCTTCTGTCTAGGTGTTCAACAAGGCAGACACTACTACATACTGTGCATAAAACATTTTCGACTCTCATCAAAAGCAAAGGTATATAGGCAAAACTAAGACCAGCCAATGAGCTGAAATTTTTGTAGACTTCATAAAAAGAACACTATTATAAATTGTGTGGGATCCCAAAGCCCTCAGAATCCTAGGTTTCAGTTAAAAAATAAGTGATAAAGAAACTTGAATACTCTAATGAAAGATCCACAGTTTTGTAAGAACTACCTTTATTTAGGTCTTAAATCAAAGTAAAAGTGTGTTCTCCATTTATTGCAGACTATTAATATAGGAATAATGAATACCAAAGCTTATCAGTTTTTGTGCAGTCTAATATAATCTCAGCTGCACATTAATAAATATTTAATTATACTTTTTCTTTTTCAGACAAATTACATTAGCCTTGATTTCTCTAAAGTTTTAAGGTATTTCATTATGTTGTCTAAGAAAATCTCCTTTTGTGGTTTGCAGTATCTCTAAGGACTGAGGAAGTAAAGTGCTGAACCGAAACTTGCAAAGTGCTGATGTAGGATATAGAAATAGTGAGTATAAAAGTTTCGATTTTGGGTCTTTCAAGGGAAAATGGAATGGAAGAGTACTTTAAGTACTTAAGAGTGAACTCGAGCCTAAGTAGGCCATCCTCAAGATTTGACCATCTATTCAAAGGGGAAGACTTTTTAGAATGAGACAGTCCTGCCCCTTCCTATAGAAGACCATGACATTATGGATCAACAGCACTGTACTTCGTAGGTAGATGGTCATACATCTAAATCAGGCGAAGAAGCATTTCAATAGAAAACTTCAAAATAATTCATAGATTTGACCCGAAAAAATTCAAAGGGTTAAACAAAACAGAAACAAAAATCTGTTTCAAAACAAACAAAAGTACTAATACGAAATAATTTAGATTAATATATACCACGTGCAATTTATTTTACTGAAATAACATTTATCTGTAAAACCAAGTACCAACCAAGAAAGGTAATGGTAATATTTGAGAACAAAGACTCTAATGGGTTAAACAATGGGTTTTTTTTTTTTGGGAAATGACCTTAGCATGACTTACCCACAACAAATTCAACTTTTCAGTTACACAGATGGTAGACTAGACACTGCCAATGTTTTAAGCTTAGAAAATGCTTTTAATTTTTTTTTTTTTATTTCCCCATGCTGTGTTTACAGCTTTACATATGTCTTTGACTGCCAAAGAGTTGTTAGTTAATCGGCATGAGATTCATTCTGTTAGCACACAGCTGGGTACTTCAGTCATACGACATCTGCTTCTCACCTTATCTTGTCTTTTCTTCATGGACCTCAAAACAGTTTCTAAAAACTGTCGCCGTAAGCTTATGGGCTCCCTCTCAGTATCTGGAAGCTGAACTTGATAATCGGCGTTATGTTTACTATTATTGTGCTAAATTATCAGTGGCTTGTGACTAACTAAAAACCATCCGGTGAATCTAAATTCGAGAAAATCTGGCATTAACATCAATTTGTAAAATACTGTTGAGCCAAAGAATGAAACTCAGTAAGAGTCATGCAATAATCAGATATCATGCTTTACACATAGATCTCTAAGCTCTCTGCATGAAGACTTAATGGAAAAATAACTGAAGTTTTAAAATATGAATATTAAAAAAGGAAAAAGAAAAGTATGAAGTGCCCACAGGAAAGAACATACTTCAGTCTGCAGTCGAGACTCAGATCTTTTGTATAATTTAGTGTTTATTATAGAGAAACTAATTAACCAATCTATCAATATCTGTGTCCTTAGTTTCTCCTCTTGCTTATTCACTTTGGATGAGTGTTAGTCCAGCATCCTACCAACACAGAGAGAGGTGAAATCCAAACACAGGCCACTCAACTCATGCTATATTCTATTCCGAATGTTTGTCTTCAAATTGATTGGAAGTCATACAACATTTTCCTACAGAAAAAATACATCATGGTAGGTAGATATCAGGTCAGTCCTCAAAAGCCAAAATGTAATTGAACTAGAGGACTAATAATAGTCTACAACCCAAACACCCTTCATATCACTGTTTTTATAGCAAAATTACTTCCAGAATCCAAGGGAGCATTTGAAGAACATATCATCCCAATCGCTGTCAAAGCACCGTTCATTCAGTTTGCTTTTTCTCTCCCAATCAGCCCGAAACCACCACGGTGAGCAGGGGGAGAGAGGTGTGACATCTCAACGCCGCCAACGACAGGAAGCTGGATGGGAGGAGGCAGAACTACAGAAGAGCCCACTGTTCTGGCTGAGCTGCGGAGGGTGCGGGAGAATGTGAAACACCGGGGGGAGCGGTGGCTTTGAGAATATCATCAACTCCGAGCGGTTTGAAGCTGAAGCTTCGGGTCTCTCTCAAAAAACAGCAGCAGCCGTGAAACTATCAGAGAGACACCAGCAATGTCACGAGGTTCTGCTGTCGTCTGGAGATGGTGGTGCTGGTTGTCTGTTTTTTAATTTGGCGTGTTCGCTAGGGTGGGGGTGAAGACGGTGTAGGCCACTTTTTTGTAAGCATTCTTAAGCCAGTGAGATGGGAAAATGACTGAAAAGCCAGTTTTACAAAATGTTTTTACAAAATGTTAGCACCTGCATAATGATAAAATAAGGACATAACTAATCTCCTCTTAGCCTTTGCTTGATGTGAATTCAAGCACAATGCTCATGTGCTAACTGCTTCAGAGTAATGAAGTGATAAGCATGGCTTTTCAGTGCTATGTCATCACGCAGCAGCAGCAGCACAACTACTGTGCAAGATACTTTAATTTTACGCGAGGATGCCGTGCACGCATCCCTACTTAAGCATGATTGCTGCTCTGATCACGGCTAACCCATACTCCACTGCCCCAGTCTCTCTCCTAGCTTGGATGATGGCAGGACTGTAGTTAAGCCATCGCTGTAGGCCGTGACTTCTCCAGCTTTTGACATGATACCTGAGACTTCACAGATATGCTGTGACTGAGAGAAAGAGAAACCTAAGACATTGAAGATCAGCTATTTCCAGACTTTTTATTACATGAAACCATTCAAAATCTTTTCTTTTTTTGCTCACACCTTTGTTAGCCTTTCTTGGCTAATAGCTATATATTGTGTTATCAATGTACCACTACCCCCAGCCCTGCAAAAACCCTCTTCATACATTATTTCCCACAGAAATCTTTTGAAGTAGGTAATGCTATTAGCCACATTTTTAAAAAGAGGAAACAAAGATCTACAGAGATTACAAAATCTGCCAACAGTTGGTTAAATGGCAAAGTAGAATTCAAACCCAGATCTGCCCGATGTCTAAGTCTACGTTCTTTATACTACATGACACTATTTACCATTGGCAATTATCACACTTGTATGGTTGAGGAAGCAGCATGGTAAAAAATAACCAGAAACTCTGGAGTCAAACTGGGCCCGGGTTCGAATACTGGCTCCACTACTTAATAACTGTATCACTGGGCAAATTATCTTCAGTTTTCAGAACTATAAAAAAGCAAAGATAACACGTTCTTGCAAAATTATTGCGGCAATTGAATTCATTGAACTGTGTCTAACACCACTAAGCACATTCCATGGCACATAAGAGATAACCCAACTTTAGTTTCTTTCCCCTTTCCAATCTAACATTTGAGTGTTCTATGCAAAGCATGAAGAGAAAGATGAGTCCACTTGTGTTCCCATGGAGCTCTTAGGCGAGAAAAGTGACTAGCAATACAGTACGTAGATCTTAGAGGCTTATACAGGTTGTATAGGATGCTATGGGAGCACAGAAGAGCAGGTGGTGTCATGAATTGACTCCAGAAAATGATCTCTGAACAGGCTTAAAGGAGCTGGCCAGGTGATGAGAAAGGGAGGGGGTAACAGCAGAAGACTCCAAGTAGAGGAAGCAGTAAATATGTGCCAAGACACAGAGGGAAGAGAAAACAAGATACATTTCAGGAACTACAGGTAATTCAGTACCATCAGGACTGATAATGAGAAGTGACAAGAGGCTGGAGATTTAGACAAGGAACAGACCATATAACACCTTAGAAAAAAGGATGATTGCCATTAAGGGTCAAGGGGGCACACTGGAGGAAAGGATTACATAAAGGATTGTAGAGGGGGAAAAGTACTACAAAGAGAAAATAAGGAGACAAGCCTCTGAGCTTCTGAACTATTAACCACAGTGCCCCAAATACAAGTAGAAAAAAAGTGAATTCTATACACTTTTGGAAAGAGTAACTGGATATATGTAGTTTAATGCATTATTTGATATGTACAAACATTGTAGATAAATATTCCTGCCAACAGGAAACATAGTTAAATAATAAATAAGTGAATGAAAAATCAAATAATCCATTATTAAGCTCTACTTTCTTTCCCTTTATATTATCTGGGGGTAAAAAAAAATCTAGAAAACACAAATTAATCATAAGACAATGAGATAGCACGAAAGACAAAAATGAAAGGAAGAAAGGGGCCTAGAAAATCAAGATATTTAACTAGTTATGAATGATGGGATTAGCAACTGGCTTGAAAGAACGTGTGCTTGCTCTAATTCCAACTTTACTATTCTTATAAACATTAATAAGTAAGGATGAATTTAATTACAAGGTTGTTTAGAGGGAAAGGGGAAACGAAAAAACTAAAAAAGGAATATTAAAATTCTTTAAATATTAATATTAAACAATAGTTATGCAAACGCTAGGCTAAGTATGGGAGTGGGGAGGAAAAAGAAATAAGATTTCTAAGTCTTACTTTTAATTACCTCATTTTAAAACAGCCTTAAAATAACTGGTACTATATTAATTTTATTCTTATTTGACATCTTCTCTATTAATGTCATTTTTGAATAACTCTACAGATGCATATGAATCTTCATAAAAGTTGGAATGTGTCAGAGGAGAAAAAAGGGGATCTATGCACTTTAAATATATAACACAGAGAGACATGTGTATATATATATATAGACATGTGGCATTTAACTCTGGGAGTAGAGACTGGGTAAAACATAGTATCTAATTCGTCTAGTCAAAGTAAATAAAGAGAATAATAATTATTGCCTTTCCAAGGAATCGTTTTTAAAAATTTTTTTCTTTTTCAATTACAGTTGACATTCAATATTATATTCTTTTCAGATATAACATAGTGTTTAGAGATTTATGTAACATATGAAGTGAGTTAGAGTAATAACAGATGCTATTGTATTAGTATTTCCAAAAATCTCCATTTATGAAAGACCTGGAGCAATTCAAAATATCAAAATATCTTTTGCCACATCTTATAGCATGGTCAAAAAGGATGGATGCTACGTGGTTAAAATCTCAGGAAATTCTTTGCTCTCCCCTCTTCCATCTGACGAATGTTTATATTCTAGCCTTCCGTAATACTTCAAACCTTAAATAAAAATTTAAACATAAAATAAAGGTCTCTTTCCACATCGACTATGTTTCATTCCTCTTTGGAACACCAGCACCTTGCACAGTGACTGACATATGGCGATCACTCACAAAATGTTTATTAAATGGATGAATGAACCAAGAATGAAAGACTAAACAAACGGTATGATTAATAACATGTTAAGAAGAATCATACTGCTAGTTCTTTTAAGGTAATAAATCACTTCTCTAAATTGTCCTTAATTTCATTTCTGCAGACATCAATTTATAAAATTCATATGCACATTTTCAAAATGCTGGTGTTACAAAATGTTTCAAGAAGGTTAGCAATTGTGAAATAGAGACACTTGTGAATTTACATATTAATATATTTTAGAGTCAATGGGGAGGGAAAAGAGAAAGCGAGTATCACTGTGATCCATAATGAAAAAAGTTATTATAATTATTATAACGAGGGTCAAGAATTTACTTAGCCATTTAAAAGTCAGTCAAGAATAATCATCTTGGGTGAAATTCAATGAGACAGAAAACGAGAGGCTATTACCACGAACAAATGCTTATAAGAAGTTCCCATTATTTATTTGGCACTATACTAAACACTAAAATCTAATTTTCCTTGATGAAACAGAATTTAGAACCTCAACCCTCTATTCTAAAATGTTTAAGATGTATTGTCCTTAGAGATCAAGAATAAAAAAAGTGAATAACCAAGAAAGGAGTGAATGCTAAGCAAAACAGTACATGAATTTCAACATAAAGACTTATTATGCTTAGTTTTCAAAAAATACATATTGCATAACAACTAAAGATGCAACTATAAAAATCAAAAGTGATGTAGTCAATGCATTAAAGATAAAATTTTGACAGAATGAACACAGAAAACTTATGGATAAAAAATGGTTTGGAGCCATAAAGAAAAACAAAACCTAATGTACTAATCTTGCTAAAAAGAAGTATTAAAAATGCTACTTATGTAATTCATGAAGGTAAAAACCTTCCTTGTCTTTTTTGTTTACTTCTGGCATTCAGCACAGCGCCCGACACAGAATAGGTATACGATAAACATCTGCCGAATGGAAATGGAACCAGATAAATAAGACAGCAACCCTGTCTTCAAACGCCTTACTTACAAAATTACAAACCACAATTCGTCGTTAACCAGTGCTATAAGCAAGTAGGTTAGCGAGCACAGGGAGAGAGAGTACAGGGCGTCCTGTCAGGGGATGCCCCCAGAGGAGGGCAGACTGGAAGGACAGTGGAGTTAACCAAGCCAACAGGGAAGAAAGTCACACTATTCTTTCATTCCATAAACATTTACGAAGCGGGACTGAAAGTACAGGGAAGCGAGAAATCAGAGGAGAATCCGAGGATACGCGCCTAGGGCGGGATGGCTCAGTCAAAGTGCATATTTTGGGGGAATAATGAAACGTGAGGCTTTATTGCCATCCACAGAATATACATCCCACAACGGCAGGGAGCTTTTTGTCTATTTTTCCACTATTGTGGCAGATAGTAAAAATCTCCAGCTGTTGAAATGAAATGTGATTTTACAGCTCCTCTCACTAAAAAACGGAGTCCTTTTTTCCATCTGTTGGACTTCGGCTGACCTTGTGACTTGCTTTGGCCAATGGAATATAACAGAAGCAACGCTGTGCCGATTCCGCACAGAAGCCTGGAGAGCTGTGGACGCTTCCTCTCTCCCCGAATCCCGTTAAGGCCATGCGAAAAGCCCCGTCTAGCCTACTGAATGATGACAGACATACAGCTGACCCAACTCCCAATGCTTTTGACCAGGGATCAGCAAACTTTTTCTGTAAAGGGGCAGATAATAGAAAGTTTGGGAGCCATATTGATCTGTCACATACTCTTCTTTGATCTTTTATTTTACAATTCTTCAAAAAATATAAACACCATTTCTAGCTTGGGGACCATACAGAATCAGGGCCCATAGATTTCTAATTCCTGCCTTACATGAGGGCCAACCAACCCCCCCTCCCCCAGAAGAACTGTCTAGCTGACCACAAATGCATAACCGAGCCCAGCCAAAACCAAAAGGACCACACACTGAATCCAGTACAAATTGTCAACCCACAGAATCATGGACTAAATAAATGCCTGTTTTTCACTATTACACTTTAGAGTGGTGAGTTCATCAACCAAGGCTTACTGGTTCACTACTCTTATCTTTAATACCTAGAACAGTGCCTGTCACTTAATAGACACTCGCTAAATGCATAGTGAATAAAAGAATGAATAGGAAGAATTAAAGAAGTCAGAACGTGACATACATTTTATGGCGATGTTTGCAAACTCAGAGGTTCACAGGAGCCAGGCAAGTAAGTTAATTGAATGAAGTAATCAGTAGAGAGAATAGAGCTGGAAATGCTGGAAGGGAATCCACACTGGGAAGCTAAGAAAACACCTGGGAAGCCACCGACATCCTAGGCAAGGACCAAGGCAGTGGCAACATGAACAGAAAAAAAGGAACAAAGTCAGGGACTGTCAGACTGAATAAAAATTCAAGATGCAACTGTATGTTGTCTGCAAGTGACACACTTTCGATTCAGAAACTATTCTTTTCGATATCCATATGCAAAAAGATGCATTTGGATCTCCATCTCACACCATACACAAAAGTTAACTCGAAATGGACCAAAGACCTAAATGTAAAAGCTAAATTATAAAAGTCTTAGCAGAAAATAGAGGAGTGAATCTTTGTGATCTTGCGTTAGACAATGATTTCTTAAATATGATAACAAAAGCACAAAATAAAAGAAAATCGATAAATTGAACTTAATCAAAAATAACAATGTTTGTGCTTCTAAAGACACCATATACATTAAAAAACAACAACAACAACAAAAAAGATGAGGCAAATCCACAGAGATAGAAAGAAAAATGGGGACAGGGGCTGGAGGGAGTGAGGGTTGGGGAGTGACTGATAAAGAGTATTGGGCTTCTTTTGGGGGTGATAAAAATATTCTTCAAGTATGCAGTGGTGATGAGTACATGACATTCTGAATGTAGTAAAAACCACTGAATTGTGTACTTGAAAGTGGTGAATATTATGATATCTGAATTATATTCCAATTGTTTAAAATATATATATTTTAAAAGCCCACAGACTATATCTAGAAAATATAGGGAACTTCTTATACTTCAATAATAAAAAGACAAATGACTCCATTTAAAAATGGATGCTAAGTATCTTGCAGTGCACAGGTCAGCCCTCTCCCCATCCCTCGCTGAAATTCACATCTCTTCGGAGACCGTGCAGTTAGCCCCCTGGAAGGCGGAAGCGCCCTGGGTTTTGACTGGCAAGTAAGAACTCATCCACTGGGGTACCAACGAAACATTAGGAAACTGCCTGTGAGGGTGCCGGAGGAACCTGCTGCAAAGTCCACCTTGTGGGATGCTGCTAACACTCACGAGGAGGCAAGCTTCGCCGGGGTCTGTGTGCAGCGTTGAGTGTCAAGGAGCAAAGAGGAGGAACGAATGCAGAACCAGGAAGAGGAAAGAGTCCCTTCCTCCTGCTGTGCTTCCTCCAGCACCTTCTACCGACAAACATTATGGCAAAACTAACATTATGCCAGCTGGCAAAAAAAGTTTTTCAGGATGTAGCTCCGGTTTTCCAGACCAGTGTGATGACGGGTGGACTTGGGGCTCAGAGGCAATAAATTGATAACTGGTACATGCTCCCACCTCATCTCTCAAAATGATTTAAAGTGATCATAACTTTAAAGAAAAAAAATCATGCCCAGGAAAACCATAGATAGAACAGATACAGTTACTGAAACCAGACCACAAATATGACTCAACCTCTATGTGACTAAATTTCTACATAATTACGATTACTTTTTTTTGGCATAATAAGAAGTTAAAGCTCTTCTTTTCAAGGAGGACTTATTCTCAACCATATACATAAAAATAGAAAAACAAAAGACCGCAAAAGAATATACCACATGTGTTAAGTCACAGTTCTCTGAACAGTTCATCATCTACATGTTTGTGTTTCCCAAATTTCCTTACATGAGTATGTATAACTTTGAAAATCAGAGAAATTTTAAACTTTTGTGTGAAGCGTAACTGGTCACTAAATATCGATGTGTGGGATTAAAGCTGTATAGCCTCTTACGTAACAGGATTCTGAATTCCTCTGAAAGAGCATACATTAAAAGGAAATCACTTCTGCAAAGTAAATCCTGAAGTTTTAGGTTATTTCCTAATAGCTGCGGACTTAGAATAAATCAAATGTTAATCCTTTCAAATGTTATGAACCGTTCCAGCAAATTCACAGTGTTCTATTAAATGATTTAAGAGTACAGTCCAAAATGAAAATAAATTTCTAAAAATCTCCTAGAAATAAAAAATCAGCCAGAGAAGCCGAACTGATCACGTGTGCTTCTCTGAGAAAAATTTATAGACCCGAAGTAGCTGATGGTAGAATCACAACCTATCCCCCAAAGTGCCAACTGGGCAGTCGCACGTCCTATTTCCTACATGGAGAAAAAACACCAGTGGCCACTAACATAGAGAGCGATGTTTATCCTCACTAAAAATCGTGGAAACTCTGGTACTTGATGGTACGGTATTAATTCTTTCTAGTTATGGTTACAATCCTTTCTTGTTATAAGTATCTTCTCCCAATTTGACCTGCCTTTTCACTTTTTTTTTTTTAATGGTATATCTCCTGACAAACAGAGGTTCTTAATTTTAAGGGAGCCAAATTTATGGAATACTGTTCCTTTATGATAAACATAAAATCCTTCCTAGGAAAAAATCCTTCCCTATCCAGAGATGGTAAAGACATCGCTCTATATTAAAAAATTTAGAATGCCCTGAGCATTTACGTGAAAGGGGCAATACAGAATAGTGGTTAAGAGCAAAGATGCTGGAGCCAGACAACCTGGGTTCGAATCATGACTCTGCGACTGTGACCTTGGGCAAACGACTTGATTTCTCTGTGCATGCCTCGGTTTCCTCACATAAAAAATGGAGATAACAGTACCTACCATTAAAGATAAATGTGATGATCCAAAGAGTAAACATAAAGTGCTAGAATAGGTCAAATGTAACGGCAAGCGCTACGTAAGTGTTAGCTGTTTTTATTAAGCCTTTAACCTGCCTGAACTTGATTTTGTATAGGTTGTGAGGTAGAGATCCCATTTCACTTGTTCCCATAATAGGTCACCAATTACTCCAGCAATGTCCTGTAGAGTGAATAGCTTATCCTTTTCTCAACATGCAGGGTCAGTCTGACACATATTAAGTTTCCAGAAAGGTCTGTTTCTGTGCCTCTATTTTGCTTCCTTGGTCTATTTATCTGTCTCTGGGCTGCTACTATACTGTCAAATTACACATAGACAGTAATTATTATACTGGATGGTACAGAGCAACCGCCTCGCCTTGTTCCTCAAGTTATGTTTGAGACTTTTATGGCCTTAAGTAGGAGCTGGCAAAATCCTATAGGCCAAATCCAGCCAGTCACCTGTATTTGTAAATAAAATTTTATTGGAATATAGCCACAGGCATGTGAATGCATATTGTCTACGGCTGCTTTCACTCTACAACAGCAGAGTAGCTGCAAGAAAAATCATATGACTCACCAAGCACAAAATACTATTTGGTTATTTACCAAAAATTGCAAACCCCTGGCCTAAAGTATGGTCAATTTTCAGTAAGTACTTGGGAAAAAAGTACATTTTCCAATTGTTGGAAACCGAGTTCAACATACATCCATAGAGAATCTGTTAATAATGTCCCATCTTCTATATCTTTACTTGTCAGTGGAATCTAAGAATTACTGAGAGAGGCGTGTGAAAATTGCCTACGATGATGATGGATTTGTTAACATTTTCTTTAGTTCAGTCAACTTTTTTCTTTATAGTTTGGAGTTAGGCAAATCAGGTTTGTATGAACTTAGAATTATTATAACTTTCTAGTTAAAAATATCAACAATTTATCATTATATATTGCCCCTCTCAGACGCTAATATCCTGCCATAAAATATACTGGGTCTGATAATATTTTTACACGAGAAATATTTTGATTGGTATTTGCCTATTTTTTCCATTGGTTACTTTCAACCTTTTTCTGTCCTTAGCCTTTATATTTTCTCTTATATTATATTTGGGTTTATTTGTATCGTTTTATTTTGTGGTCTTTATTTTTCCCCACATTTTGTTTATTTTCTCTTTCTTGCCTTTTGTTAAAATTTTTTCTCATTTCGTCTTTTTTTTTCCTCATTGATATCTACTGTTTCCATTCTTTTGATGTTAAGTTTTAATTTTTAATATTCATTTTTACTAAAATCCTATTTTGTAAGCTCTTCTCAAATGCAAGGGCCTTAAGAGATTTTAAATCTAGCTATCTCCTACCCACTTTGATCAAATTGCAGTACAGCATTTCAGCACTACTCTGATATAGAGGTCTTATAAACTCCACGAATTAGATGTTTTTGTTTTTATATCATTAATGTATGTTTAGATTCATCCCCATATTTACCATTTTACTTCCCTATGCTCCTCCTTACATCTCAAACCTTCCTTCTAAGATCAGAAGTAAATCTGATTTTATTCCAAGGGAATTTTCCTACTGGAATAGACTTCCCTAAAGTAGTTTCGGCACCATCCTTTTGAGATAGAAAATGTTTAAACACTTGGTATGGTGATGGTGTTAGGTTGAGAAGTCAAGGAAGTTACTTGGGGGCGGTCTTAGGTTAACAGGTAAACTCTGCTTTTGTTTATCTGAATATCATCTTTATTTTGCCCTCATGTTTGACTGTTTCACTAGGAATACAATTCTAAACTGGCCCTTGTTTTCATTCGGCACTTCGATTATTCCACCATGTTCAGGTTTCGGTTTTAAAATCTGTCTTTGTCTGTTCTGCATTTCACTATCCGATGAGTCCCTGTGCCCAAGTACGGATGTCTCTGTATTTCCTAGGCTTCCAAAATGTGTTGATTACAATTTTTTTCTAGAAAATTTTCAGCCATTAATCGCTTCAAGCATTGTCTCTTCTCTACCCGCTCCCTCTGTGCTGTCTTCTCTGTACTAGCTTGACACCTACCTTCTAGCCATTTTTCACTTCT
Organism: Pteropus medius; assembly: GCF_902729225.1. Taxonomy (NCBI): domain Eukaryota; kingdom Metazoa; phylum Chordata; class Mammalia; order Chiroptera; family Pteropodidae; genus Pteropus; species Pteropus medius. Next base: position 5,276,524 of record NW_024350924.1, on the reverse strand, counting down.
GCTGTACCGAATCTGCCACTCGACCTTTACAATGATTTTTCAAAATTTGTTTATTTTTACATTCCTACAATTTCCATTCAGGTCATTTTAAAAACCACCCAGTCAATAACAGTCACTTGCTCCTTAGTCACGTTTCAATTTCTTTTGTTCCAGTAAATATTAAAATACTCATTTCATAAACTTTTATATTCCAATAACTGAAGTCTACTGGGTTTGATTCTTTGCTGTGCTGTTTCTGCTGACTCTCACTCATGGGGACTTGTCGGAACAGTAGTTTCTGATTGTGTGTTCCTATTTTATGTAACTCTGTGGCTTTTTTGCAGCTTGGTTCTGCCAAGCACCTGGAGCACTAAAGACCTAGGTCCGTATTAAGTTATAATTCTGGGTTTAGACTTTTCAGACCATGCAAACGATATTAATTTAAACCGTAAAACTACACATGAGGGTGAATGAGTGGCCACGAATCCTCAGGGGAGACTTTTCTTTGCTTTTAATCTCCACTCAGAGCCAAGGCCAAAGAGAACATTTTCTTTGCCTACTTCTGCAGGGTAAGTACTTTTTTATCCCGTTACACTTGCTTGCCCTTTTCCTACTTTAGGGAAAGGACAAGCTGGCCTCCTGGCCTTTTGGAAAGTCATATCTTAGTCTTCGGCCTCTCTGTACTCTAAAGCTACAGGTCACCCAGGTCTGTATATGTCTCCAGGGTATCCAGTGGCTTCGAAGCCATCTCACTTTCCTGATATCCTGGTAGTTCCTTTCTACAGACTTATGTAGTCATTTCAAATGACTTTCTGCTGTCTTTTTTTTTAATCAAGCATGTTTTAAATGTTCTATAACAAAGATTCAGGTAGTCACATGGTCAGAAAAAGAAATGCAATGAACGCTTTTATGACTGCTCAACCTGAAATCCAACATTTCCTTGACTTCTCAACCTAACACCATCACCATACCAAGTGTTTAAACATTTTCTATCTCAAAAGGACGGTGCTGAAACTACTTTAGGGAAGTCTATTCCAATAGGAAAATTCCTTTGGAATAAGAATTTAATAAGTCAGTTCACTGGCAGGGTGATGAAATCAAAGATTTTAATGTGGCCATGTGTGTACTAGAACAATTAACTAGATAACTGGTCTTGTGTGAACATAATTTGGAGACTACTTAAAAACATAAGATGATTCACTTTAATAATATTCTATTCAAATCAGAGTAATTCATTTTGTAGCCATATATCACGCATCATGAGCCATACCAAATTACATAGCAATCCCACTGTAATTATGTCCCCCAATATCTCTTTTCATATTTTAAAGAAATGTCACAAAGCCCGAATGCCACATATTACTTTGTATATTACTCAGCCATTTTAAACAAAAAGTCTCAGTTTATAGTAATAGAGGGCCTTGCTTGTGAACTCCAAGTATAATGGCTCCACATCTGATCAGAATTCTGCTAAGTATATTTCCTTCATTCATTTATTCAAATATTTCAATACCTGCTATGTGTCAGGCCCTATACTAGAAACAGCATAGAGAAGTATATGATTTCAAAACCAGCGAGTACTAATCTCTTCTCTGGTCCTGTATGTGTTATAAAAATAAAACTACCATATGATCCAGCAATTACACTTCTGGGTATTTATCTGAAGAAAACAAAACACTAATGCTAAAGATATATGCAACCTATGTCTACTGCAGTGTTATTCACAATAGCCAAGATACGGAAACAACCTGTGTCCACCAATGGATGAGTAAAGAAAATGTGGTATACGTACGATGGAATAGCAGCCATGAAAAGAGGGAAATCTTGCTATTTGCAACAACATGGACGGACCCCAAGGGCGTTGTAAGTAAAATAAGTCAAAAAAAAAAAAAAAGAAATACTGTATGATCTCACTTATATGTGGAATCTAAGAAAAAGCATAAGCAAAACACCAAGCTCATAATCCAGGGATTATGAGGCCGCCAGAGGCGGGGGTGGGGGGTGGGTGAATGCGTGAGGAGGGTCAAAAGGCACAAACTTCTCCTGCACATAACACTCCTGCACATCTGAAAGTTGCTAAGAGAAGAGGTGTTGCAAGTTGTCATCACAACGCAGAGTTCTAATCACTATTTGATTTTATTAACCAATGTCACCCTGATAATTTTAATAAAATAAAAGTTAAAAAAGGAAAACTCATCACAAGAAAAGAATTTTCTGTAACTACACAAGGTGATGAATATTAACTAGACTTACTGTATTGATCATTTCACACTGTACACAAATATTGAATGATTATGTTGTACACCTGACACAAATGTTATATGTCAATTATATCTCAATTTTTAAAAAATTATAATGATGAAAAAATTAGAAGTTATAAAAAGGAAGCAAATGGAATTACAGAACTGAAAAATACATTGACGGAAATAGAAAATATTCTCCGAATGGGTTCAGCAGAGCCGTGGAGATGACGAAGGACAGAATCAGTAAACCTAAAAGAATGGTAGAATTTAACCAATCTGGGCAACAGAGACCTGAACACATATGAACAAAGCCTCAGGAGCCTGCAAGACTCTAATAAAAGCACCAACATTTTTATCATCTCAGAGTCCCAGGAGGAAAGGAGAAAAGAAAAAGAGGTCTGAGAGTACTCAAAGAAATGATCACTACAAACTCCCCCGAACTGGCACGACACACAAATGGACAAACATATGCAAGAAGCTGAGCAAATACCAAACGGGACAAAACCAAGGAGATCCATCGTAAGACATGTCATAATTTAACTTCCGCAAACTAAAGACACAGGAAAATCTGGAAAGCAGATAGAGAAAAATGATGCATTTTCTACAGAGGAACACCAGTTTGAATGACAGTGGATTTTTCATCTAAAAGCCATGGAAGCCAAAAGTAAGTAAAACATCATTCTTCCAGCACGAAAAGAACAAAACTGTCAACCACGAATTCTATCTCCAGAGAAACTATCCTTCAGGAATGAAAGGTGAAGAGACATTTGCAAACAGAGAATTGCTGAAAGAATTTGTCACCAGCAGACATACCCCTTAGTGAACAGCTACGGAAAGCTCTTGAAAAAGAAAGGAAATGACAAAAAGAAATAAAGGAATCTTGGAGCATCAAGAAAGAAAGAATAACAAAAAGAGCAGAAATATAGGCACCTACAATAGATTATCCTTCCCGTTTCGTAAATCACATCTAAGAAATGAAACAAAAATTAAATGCCATCTGGTGTCTAATATTTAAACGTGGAAAAGGTGAAGAAACTTAAAGGGAAGTAAGGTTTTCACACTTCTCAAAGTGTAACATGGTAACAACATATTGCTCACACGTTACTCAAAGTGGTAAAATATTGATATTAGAAGAACTGAGAATACATATGTGTGTATATGTAAATGTAGATATATAGAGACCCAAAGGAACCACTAAAAAACTCCACATTAAGTAACCTACATGAAAGATAAGCAGGGGAATGAGAACCAGAAGAAAAAAACAAAACAAAGCAGAATATGAATAAATAAAGTGGTAGACTTTAGCTCTAACACAATTACTACCATGGACTGAATTGTGTCCACCCCAAAATTCATACAGTGGAGCCCTGACCTCCAATGTGACTACATTTGGTCTAGGGTCTTCAGGAGGTAAATTAGGTTAAACGAGGCCAAAAAGATAGAGCCCTGATCCAACAGGATTAGCGTCCTCATAAGAAGAGACACTAGAGAGCTCCACTGTCTATCCGGCCACACAAAGAAGAGGTCATATGAGCACAGAGCAAGATGGCAGCTGCCTGCCAGCCAAGGGAAGAGGTGTCAGAATGAAATTCGGCTTGCCAACGCCTTGATCTTAGACTTCTCAGTCTCCAGAGCTTTGAGAAAATGTCTGTTGTTTATATCATCCGGTCTATATTTTGTTACAGCAGCCCAAACAGACTAAGACAATTATCTTAAATGTAAATGATCTAAATACTAATCAAGACAGAGATTGACAACGCGCATTTAAAAAAAGGTAACCCAGATACAAGCTATCTTCAGAAACTCAGTCTAAATGCAACCACAGAAGTAGGTTGAAAGTAAAAGGACAGACAATAAAAAGGGTAAAAGAGTAGCAGAAGAGAAAATTCCAGAAACAGCATGACTTCCAAGGAAGCACACGGTCCAGCATCCAAGTCACAAAAACCTGTATCAGACAATCAGTAAGCAAAGCCAAGTCCAAAAATATAGATAAAATAAAAAAGCCAAGGTGGTTACAGGAGGAGACTAGAAATACAGCACAAACAAAGGACCAAAAGTAATTACAGAGCCACAGCCCCTGATACCTGGTGGACTGAATGCAGATACTGTCCACTTTTGAGATCCTTCCTAAAATAATCAGAACACTCTGTGAGTTCTACTTTACAACAATTACCGGCATCCATTTTTAAAATAGCAATACTGTTCCTAGTCTGTTTAAAGGTTGGTTATTTCCTACATGCTACAGATAAATAAAAAACATAAATTTAAGAATTATATGTTCTATTAAAAGGCCCAGTGCCTGGTACAAACTTGACACATAATATTAAAGAACAGAAAGGAGGGAGGGAATAATTCACGAATGAATAGAAGTTCACCGACCCTTGTCCCATAAAATGACACATTCACAGAAATCTTGCATGCAGCCCCAGAGGGTTCTTGAAGGCCGTAACATCCAGATTTTATGAAACCTTGGTTTAGATTTTGCATTATGAGCAACCCACTCTAGCAATTAAGGTTATTTTCCTTTTTAAACCAAAGCGTTAGATCAGACAGCTTCTCAAAGCCCTTTCCAATGGAATTATTTAATGAACTGGTCAAACGCTCTGATGAGATCACCCCTCTTTCACCGTCAAAGGTAACGGCACAGAATTTTTAACTGAACATTTGGTTTATCTAACAGGCTCCTTAAAGGATACTTACCATCTGGGGCAGGTTTGAAATATAAGGAGGAAGCTAGAGAAACCATGGAAATCTTTTGTGTCTCGTTAGTCAAGTCACAAATTGTTAGTGAGAAAACATGAGGCACAATAGCTTCAGGAAGAAAAAGTGAATCCCACGACGCCACACAGTGCCAGACGGGCTGGAGAGCAGGCTCGATTTAGCTCAGTTTCATCAGAAATACTTCTCAAAGCACATGCAGTAGCCCTCTCAAAAAAAAAAAAAGTTTTAATCTATAAAACTCATCGAAAATGTATGAAGAAAATGAATTTGGCACGCAAGACCTTATAAGATGCCTAAAAGTGCCCAAACTTTTCTATGTCTCCCAATGCCATCTTCACCAAAGACAGCATAAAAGCCACCCCCCAGTGTAGGGACAGACTTTGACTTAGATCCCTGAGCTGCAGTGTAGCTTTTTGGGTATACCCGAAAGTGAACTATACCAATAGAGACTAGATCTTCCCACGGAAATCATAAAACATTCAACATGGATAAACTATCTTACTACGTTCCTCACCTGAAGTCTTCACATCAGCCCATTGAATTCCAAAAAATTCATCTATTTGGAAAACTGCAGGATTAAACATTCTAACTCCTTTTCATATAACTTTGTAGGAATGCCATCGATTCGGTACTTTAAAAAGTATAATGTTTTTTCACCTGAAAGAAAGCATTTGAGCTACTCAAAAAAAAGTAAAAAACATTTAATCCACAAAAATGTTTACCAAATAGAATTAGCGAGGAATTCCTAAATCGACAGCCTTTACGCTTGCTGCAGTGTGGAAATGGTGACAATGAAGCAGTCAAGGGACTAATGAAGTAAAAGTCGAACTCTGTAGGGCAGGAGCCTTGTTCATATCCAAATGCTAACAGCACCGGGCTGTGCCTTGGGAATCATTTGGTCTCGGGGCTAGCAAGGGTCCAAGGATTGTCTAGATCCAGCCAATGTTCAGATTCCATCGGCAACAATTCCAGTAAGAGGCCTTTCATCCTCTGCTCGACACAGCCAGCGTCTGGGCCAGGCTGCTGCCTGAGGCTGCCCACTCCATCCCCACGGCTCTGACTGTTAGAAAGTTCTCTTACTCCGGGTACAAATCTGTCTCTGTCATTTCCACCCACAAGTTCTAATTCTATCCCTTGGGACCACACAGAAAAAGCCTAATCTTTCTTCTACTCTCCACATGTCAGCCCTTCAAACAGTTGAAGATAGTTATCAAGTTTCCCATAATGGTTGTGGTAGGCTGAATAATGGCCACCCCCCCTCAAAGATGTCCACGTCCTCATCCCCAGAACCTATGAGAATATTATCTGACATAGCGAGTGGAACTTTGCAAATGTGATTAAATTAAGGATCTTCAGATGGAGAGATGAGCCTGGATTATCCTGGTGAGCTCGATGTACTCGCAAGAGTCCTTATAAGAGAGAAACAGAAGGGTCAGAGTGAGAGAAGGAGATGTGACGATGGAAGCTGAGGCTGGAGTGACGCACTCCGAAGGTGGAGGAAGGGCCGTGAGCCTAGGAAGGCAGGCGGCCTCCGGATGCTCAGAAAAGCAAGACAGTCCAGTCTTCCCTAGAGCCTCCTCTGAAGAAAGAAACTGCAGCCTTGCACGTGCACGTGGACGTGGACTTCTGACTTCCAGACTGTAAGATGATAACATCTGTGTTCTTTTTTGTTACTGAATTTGTGGCAATTTGTTACAGCGGAAATAGGAAACTAATACGGCCTTTCTCTTTCCAACCTGAAAGATTTCTTCCACTACTCTTCAAATGACAGGGTTCCAAGGCTCACCCTTAGAATATTCCCAATCTTTCTTTTGTCTAATCTTTCTTTTGTGTTTCCTTCCTATCCTGTACCCTACTCTCCTGGCCCAACAGCTTTAGACTTTCTCTCCAGCAACGATATCTAAAGCCCTATCCATTTGGTCCCCCTAACAAGCACAGTAACAGCTCAATAAGTATTCAGTTGAAATGAAACAACTTTCAAAACTCCTAACAGTTCTGATCTTCTAAAAGCCCTCCTCTTCTCCCCTCCTGAACTGAGTAATGATATAATTTAACCTTTAGAATCCTCAAGTTCCTCTCCATCTGTAAGGATTTAAGGGTACGGAAAGTAGATTAGATGACTTCTCAATTGAGACTCAGTCATATGACTCCTTGATTAACAGAACCACTGTGGAAATTGAAGATAAACGTTACCTGTATTATATATATGACCAATGTGTCCTAATACTGGGTACTCACAACTCTATTTTTAATTATCATGCAAATTGTACAATTTATTACAAAAATCAATTAAACAAAAGTATAGCATTAGTTAAGCCAAACGTTTTTTTCGAAATATTTAAACGGTCATAATGCTAGCTTTATCTGCCAACATGAATTTCTTCCAGAAAAATAATGATGCAGAAAAAAAATAAGTATTTGACAAATACACTGTAATAAACATTGTGCTTATAGTATAATTCACTTTACAATCTTAAAGGTCTTCTGACACACTCTATTCATGAAAGCTAAAGTCGAGGGCACTGCTCATTATATTTCAGAGTTTTATTAGATATTAAATGATTCACTAGAATACTTTCTCATTGAGTGTCTACGCATAAGGGCAAACAAGTCTCTACTTACTCTAATCAACTATATATTTACCAAAGACCACTGCAGGCGCTATATTAAAAACAGTGGGAAATTCAAGTGTGTATAAGACACAGTCCCCAAGTTCAACTTGCTTTCAAATCTTGTGCAAGAATGTGGCATGTTTATAAATTAAAAGTGAAAAAGAGCAATAATACAAGGCAGTATGACAAATGAGCAGCGCAGTTAAGTGCCATAAAGAGTTCCAAGGAGAGAGGGCTCTATGGAAGAGACCAAAGAAGTTGGCTTGCGTAGGGCTCAGAAAGACATGGGGGGAAAAGCACATACCAAACTGATGAAAGAGCACACGCAAAGCCAAGAAGGCGAAAGACATGTTCGAAGAACAGTAAGCAAACAAATGAGACATTATGAAGAATTTTATGCAGGGAAATTGAAAAAGATGGCAAGAAAAGTGGGTTGGGGACAAATTACAGAGCCTAACAATCACCCGTCACAATGCATTCCATCTATCGGACACTCACGCTTTTAAAACAAATTGCAAATAAAGGTCTTGAATGCTAGCCAAATAAATTTATATATTATGTTCTCTGGTAAACAACAGGGAACCATGAGGGTTCTGGATAACAGAATGACTTTCGTAAAACAGAACTGACAGTAGCACACAAGATAAAAGAAAAAAGTAAAATTCTGAAATCAGAGAACCCCAGATCTGAAGTGGGAAAAGCCCAGACAAGAATGTAAGATAAGAAACAGATGGGAATATAAAAAAGTATTACAAAGAATTGACAAAATTTGGTAATTAGTTTTTCTCTTTTTCATGAGGTGGGATTTGAGAGTGTAATATTATTCTAAAGTATTTAAGTCCGGGTAACAATGAAAACTCACTCAGAAATTATTTACTGACTACCTACTATGCCAGTCACTGAGCCAGGTGGCAGGGATAAAATAATGATCATGACAATGAACGACCTTTAAGACTTTAAGGCGTTAAGACTAACAGGCCACAGAGAAGTACCTGTCAGTTATAACAGTGTGACAAACGCTACGGAGGAGAAAAGGCAAACACACGAGAACGCAGCCCCAAACTGAGATCGCGACAGGAAGCTGATTTTAGGAAATAAATCAAATGGGGAAAGGAGTGGAGCGAAGAGTAGAAAAGTGAAAGTACACAGAAACATCGAGTCTCTTTCTGAAATGACTGTGAAATATAAGAGATTCAAAGTAACCTGCCAGCAATCAGTAAATGGGGTCCCCAATTTAAGACCTCCGAAAATTGACTTCTATGATAATATGATTGGTTGACACCCCAAGTTTTTATGTTGACAAACTATATTACGAAGTGAAACTGCATTCTCAGAAACTCAACAATCTACAAAGGGGCACTAGAGAAATGTATGGATGATGGAAATACTCTGAATTTTGATTGTGATAGTGATTATATGACTAAACATTCATCAAAACCAACAGAAGTGTATACCTAAAAAGAGTGGATTTTACTGTATGTAAATTATATCTTAGAAGAGCTGACATATAAAAGATCAATGACTTATCAGCTGCTAAATTCAATGGCAACTATTCAAGTTACTGTTATATTAGAAACAAAGTAAATATACTATTTACAGTATTGTACACATACACTAAAAAAAAAGTGCATATATTTCCTTAATAAACATATCCTTTTTATTTGAATGGAACTCTATGCATTTCATCCAGAATTCCAGAAACAAGTCTTCATGCTCAGGCTCAAGATATAACCTGAGATCCCAGTTCACATCCTATCATCATTTTAACAAATCTGAAATCTAGATCATATTCCTCCTCAACCCAGTTCTCTTTCATACTCTCCCTTATGTATCTCAAGATCTGTTACCTTTGAGACCTGGCATCTTTCTGGTATCTCTTTTCAGCATCAGTTCTACCTATCCTGGGAAATAATATTCTTCCTTTAAAGGCTTCCATACTAATTTCTTCCCCCTCTAATTTGTCCTACATACCAGTGGCAGATTAATCACATATTCTTTTATTGATTATATAAACATCGGCTCAAAAGCATTTCGCTATTCTCATTGACTTTAAGATAAATGCAAACATCTCTGAATAGCTTCCAAATCCTCCATAATCTGACCTAATCCTATATCTACAACTTTATCTAGACGGTATAAAATGAACTGGCTTAAAAATTACAGAAAGATATGGGGACATGGGGAAAGGAAACAACATACTAAAAGTTTTAAAACTTGAAGTACAAGGCATCTTCTGGAGTGAGGAAGAGACAGATTTCAGTGGTATAGGAGGAAATAACTGGAAGTGAGGCTGGACAAGTAGGCTGGGTTCACACTTTTAAGGCTTATGTGCTAAACTGAGGATTTTCGTAGGCAATGAGAGAAATCATGGTTTCTTTTTTAACGGAGGAATAACATAGCAAAAGCGATGTTCAAGGAAAATTATTCTGGGGCTCGAAAGTAGGGTGTAATGGTGGAGGGTGCAACAGAAAAGCGAGGCGAAGGCAGATCACAGCCACTGTGAACAGACTGAGATAGAGGCAGGGAACGAGGAGAAACCATTCACTCTCGACTACTGCTGGTATACAGGAACCTCCCAAAATACCCATCAGACACCGTTAGGTGTCCCATCGGGTACCTGGGGTGTGTGTTGGGGGGTGGGGGGGGAATTGGGTGGTTATAAAATTCATCCACACAGAATTTGAGTAATTTCTGTTCATTTTAATCAATCTGGAGAGCAATGGCCTAGATAATCCAACAAACACCCCAAATTCCTTTACATTTAAATGAACTTTTGGCAGAAAGGCTACTTGAATTATAATTGCTTACTTGGGTAAGCAATTTTCTTCTAAATTACATTTAGAAGAAAGCCAGCAGGGAGAGGGTAAGAGAGTCTGGGATTCGAAATTGCTCTACTCTGAAAATGCAAAGATTTGTTTCAGACTGTCATTATTTGGTCTAGTAACACCTTTACAGAAGTATGACACTTGTAATACAGGAGGTGACGCTTGTAATAATTATGTCATCTCAAAAAATCGATAGACCAAATTTCATAGCATGCTTAGAATTAGTATTAGAAGTTACGAAACTCTTATCTTACAGCATCTAGTACTGTCTTACACATAAAGCATCATTTACTTTATTTACATCTGCTTTAGTAATACATTAACTTGGACTGAAATAACTTCATTCATAGAACTGTTCTATTACTAGTAACTAATAATGTATTTTTATTTTTATATAAATAGGATAGAAAATTCAACTTAATTCTCCAAAAATAAATTTTGCTCAAGATTCAAAGTAGCAACCAAAGAATAAATCAAGAGAACCAAAGAGATTCTCTCCAAAGAGGCTAATTTTGTTAAATTTCCAATGACATTTATAGCTCATTTAATTTCTCTGTTTTTTTCAGGAATCACTTAAAACATCACTTTCAGATATTTGTTTGAGGGCAGAAGAGATTATGTAGGAAATAAGCAGCAGCAGTAATTCACAAATGTACCAGGATACACATGAAAACTAGCCTTTATTTATAAATCAGCCTTCTGACAAAAGATACAATAGAGATGTCTAATTATACTATCAGAACTAGTTAGCGAAAACATGAGGTTTAAAAACAATAATTTAAAAATAAGGCATTTTGTGGACACAAAGATGGAGGTTGTGTGTGTGTCAAAACCTACTGCTTTCCCCATTAGATTAGGGTCAACGTGTCCCAACAGCTCGGCTTTAATATCGAAACACTGCCAATCAACTAAGAGGAGATTAAGGTCCCAAGAATAGTTACATATTAGGGTTCTTTTTATATTTGTCAAGTTCATGTTTTTAAACACTTTGGCAACTTATCGGTAGCTCGCCCCAGGTTTGGCGGTTTTTAATTCACTGACTTGAAATTTAAGATTGATTCGATTTTTTTAAAGGGCAATATTAACAACTTGGTTATATATCTAAGATTACTTGTGCTTTTACACCAGATCCGACTAGCTAAAGGCAGGCAGAAACTGGGAAGCGAGTAATGAGCTAAATCCCAGAGATGTAAATTAGAGGAGTTGTTTACAAAGAAAATAAAAGGACCATATCTTGTGTTGACCAAGCGGTCACCCATGGCAAAGTTTTAGGTGCAGAAGAAAGAATACAACCAATCCCCAATGGTACTAGGCATCCTCACGGGGCCATTTAACTGCCTAGGCGGGGCTGGCGTCCTGATAGATCAAGACTGTTTATCAGCATCACAGTTACTGCTGAGGTGAGGGCTGGGGTTTCCCCGTACAGCTTAAATCCAAAATAATTGGAACCAAAAGAGAGAAGAATATGGTTTTGGCTAAAAGAGCTGCCATTTGCCTAAAAAGGAAAATAAAAATCTAAAGATGCTGAGCTAATATAGTATGATGAAAAGTACTGGCTCCGGAACCAGAAAGGTAGAATGTAACAGTTATCGAGATTCACCAAAATGTTCTTATTTTTTGGCCAAGTAATCCCATGTCTAGGAATGTTGTAGCCAAAATAATTTAAAATAGTAAAAGAAAATTAATTATGATGATTGCTTCTGGATGGTAAATGATTAGTAGTAATTTTTTTGCCCTGATTCTTTATACTCTATGGAATTTTTGAATACAGAATTGTGGCAGGGCTGGGATTCAAATTTAGGACTAATAACCAAAATCCAGGCTCTGTAATACAAGGCGAGGTTTGCCAACCCCACAAAAGGAATGTCACTCAGGAAAAATGAAGCTGACTTACATTTCAGTCCTTACAAAGGATCTCCAAACACAGGGCACTCTCTCAATTAATTTCTTTTGAACAAGAAAATACTGTTACAGAAAGCAATCTGGTAAGAAAGCAGATGGGGAAGCGTAATCCATCTCAGGCAAGAAACGTGGAACTGCCTGAAGAAATGTGGTGATAAAAGAGGAGTCTGGGAACCCCAGACACCCTCCTTACACCTGCCAGCCGCTTAAATCAGGCAGACTCGGTCTGATGAGGTGATTTAAGGAAACGTTCTTACAACATTGCTCGAAATTCTGTTCTTCTGAGTCATAGAGGAGGTTAAGGGGGCAACGTCCCCAAGCAGGCTTAGGAGTGACCATTCCTCACCTCGGTTTGCTGTAACTGCACATGGAATGCGTTCATCAGATGATTTTCCTGACACTGACCTTTTATACAATGAGAAATGGCAAGTGGTAGGGAGGGCCAATCAGGGAGCGGGTGCTGAGACTAGACAGCCGTGGGATAGGTATATACAGGGAAACACCACCAAGAACTAAAAACGAGACCGGGAAGCGGGGGAAGGGAGTTGCCCAACGCTAACTCCACTTCAGAATCTCACCTACGTCTAGCCCTAAGCCCCCCTCTCCCTAATACCAATGATGGGGTCATTTAAGTCTTATCTCAGACATCCTACCTGGTTTTGACCAAACTGGTACTGATTATGACCAAACTAGCCAGCATTCCTGTGTTAAGTATAAAAATTTCAGGAATGTTTCATCACGGAGATAAAGATGCCAAAGGAAAAATTAATACACGGTAATCGTATACTTTATAAAACTATGTACCCGTTCAGTTTACGGGGAACTCCATAAAGAACACCATCACAGCTTTCTCCCTTACCGGGCTTTGTTCCCAAACCTTAAGTTAAAACGAGGACACACAAGTTGCTTAATTCAACTGGGTTAAGCCATTTTGTGTTTGTGTTATGTTTTTTAAAAGAGAAGGTTTTAAAAAGTCAACTCCTACTTGAAACATATATTCCAAAAAATTTCAACGGTCACCAATGTTGCCATCACACATACACACATATACATATACATACACACACACACACACACACACACACACACACACACACACACACACTCTCTTCTCTAATTCCTACTGACAAGGAACTAAATTCCACTCATGTCTCTCTGTCTTTGTCAAATCTGGAAGAGATTACACTGTGCTCTTCTTGAACCTTCCACCAAGGTAAAACCCTTCTTCAGACAAAAGTAGACTTGCCTTCCGGTCTAAAAAAGTATATTAATGTAAACTCAAACATTTTTCTCAGCATTGGTAATAGAGCAACCCTATCACCACGTCCTGCTGAGCAGTGTCTACTTTACTGGACTAAGAGCTGTACAATTAATAATGCACAATGGCAAAGTACAGAACTATTAGAATACCCCAGGGTTGCAAAGTATAGAAGTAAAAACATTGTAATAGACTAATACTAGAAAAATCTCTGAAGGAAATAAGTTTAGGACTGGATTTTGAAGAAGTATGACGAAGACTTTGGTTTGGCTATCATGGAGAATTCATGTGGGGTAATAATGAGAAATGAGTTTGGAAAGAGTTGAGAGAGCTGCTGGAGTATATTAAACGTCAGGACAGGAAAGAACATTATGCTCTAGTGGGTTAATTTCCTTAAAATCCAAATGATCAGAAATCAACAGTGAAATGGTTTATTGTACAAGAAAACATAAAAATAATATAAAACAATTAGTTTGACTTATAAAGACAAACATGTCTCATATTTCTGTACCAACTTAAATTATTATTAACTTCTAAGGTTAATACTGACTTAACTGATGACCTGACTAGTTAATTCCATCCGATAGAAACTAAAATGACATTCTGATGCCTTAGAAAATAAGGTGCGCACACAGAGCAAATGAAAAATCTGCAGCCTCTGTCCATATGCATATAATTTTACACAGAGGCTGAAGTGGGTTTTTTTGTTATTTTTTTTTTTAACCTAGATTGAACAAGCTTCTCTACCTTTTTGAACTTCAGCTTTTATTACATTTTGAAACATAGAACAAAAGATGGGTAGAGATTTTAGCAAACAAACAAAAGTCAAAGTCTAAATTCCTTGAAGGAAAGGAAATGAATCATTCCCTTTTGTACCTCTGCCTGGCACAGGATTAGTGCATAGTAGGCATGCAAGGAACATTTGCTAATTAATTGCAAAAGGCCTCGCCAACAAGAGGATTAATGCTTGGACAAATCCCAAGCTACATTCCTGGACCGAACATGTGAAAATGTTCTCAATCTACATTATATTGTACTTTACAAGTCCAAGTGCTAAGCTGACTTTGTAATCCAATCAAGTGCACGAGTAGTACTACATCCTTCGCATTTTGTCTTTAAAATTTGGGTCCAAGAAATTTTTAGCACATAAACCAGCTGGCAGCAAAACCTGTCCAGTTTCCAAAAATTCACTTCTATTTTTAAGTTAAAATAGAATCAAGTTAGAGTCCTAGACTAATGATAACCTCCGTGTTAATACTAGGTCCATCAAAAATCATCTACGTGACCTTGAGTATATCATTTTTCTCTAAGCCTTGGTTTTCTCATCTGAAAAATGAGAAACACGGGCATTAAAAGCCTTCCTTGGGGAACTGTACTAATGACTGCAATCAACTTTGAAATGCATAAAAAAGAAGACGGATGGATGGATAGAGAGACGGATTAACATATAAGTAAAAAATAAAGAAAACAATCTAGGTGGTAGATATATGTCTACCATAGAGAAAGTCAGTCCTGATCAGTCCTCCTAAACTCCTATCTTTCTTTTTCCTGCAAATGGTACCAGCAGTCACCCAGTTGTTCAAAGCAAAAACCACCACCACCAAAAAAAAAAACCCTAGAAGTTATTTTCTCTCTTCCTTCACCTGCAATCAATCAGCAAGTCCTGTAAATTCTTCTTTCAAAACACATCTCAAATCCATCCATTTCATTTCACTGCCATGACTCTCTACCAGTCCAAGCCATTATTATCTTTCACCTGAACTAAAAGATCTCCCTTTTTCCACTCCTGCCCGCTCCCAAATCGTAAATAATAACTTTTTTTTTTTTTGAAATGTACACGAGACAACCATCCGCCAAGTTTACGATTCCCAGTGGCACTAAGAATGAAGAAAACCCAGGCCCCTGACTGTGGCTTCGAGATCCCCCACTGGCCCCAGTCTGCTTCTCTGACCTCACCCCCATCACTCTCACCCTCTGATTTCCTAGATGCCAGCCATGCGAAGTCTTACATTAAGGACTTTATACTCTAAATTCCCTTTGGCTGGGATGTTTCTTCCCTCAAAATTTTCACATGGCAGACTCCTATCTTCTAGTCATTCAACTTGCGGCTTACGCATCCCTTCCTCCGGGAGGCCCTCCCTGAATACCCATCCTAAACGAGACACTATCTCATTATCCTGATCCCTTCTTCTTAAAGCAGTAGAGTACGTTGCTTACGAGCACAGACTCTGTAGTGACACCGCCTGGATTCAGGGTCCAGCTCTGTACGCTACTATTGTGTGACCTAGAGTGAGTTACTCAGCTTTTCTGTGCCCTGGTTTTCTCATATGTAAAATAGAGACGATGCTACTTCACGGGTTCATCATGAGATTAAATATGAAGGAGAATGCTTAAGAGTAATGCTTGGAACGTAATAAAGGCCATTTAAGTCTGTGCTACCATTATCATTATGGCATTAGTTTACGTTTTCTTGTTTATTTTCTATCTTATGTTAACTCCACAAGAGGTTGTCTGCCACTTATTGCTAAATCCCCAATAGAATGTTATCAAGCGCTTACAGATGCTCAATAAATATCTGCTGAATGGGAAAAATATTATGCTCTTATATTTCACTGTACTAGTGCTTCATTTGCCCTCCATATACATTTATTTACGATGTAGTATTTCTTTTTTGCTTAAATTCCAGAAATTACTTGGAAGAAATAAAGCCAGGAAGCATTACAAACATTGTATCTTAAAGATCCCATTAATTAATTTGTGATTTTTGAAATTCCCTTCTCATTTAAAAAAATGACCAAAAATCATTTAAAAATCAAGTTGTTTAAGTGGGTCTCCTGTTCTTTCCCACCTTAGCTGAAGCATTAATAGGTTTACTTCTCCCCTGCTCATTTCACACTGAAAGTATAACGTCTGTATGTCAGATATCTTTCTTGGAATATTTAACAAGAATTTTAAAAGATAATTTTAAAAGGGCTGTGGTTAAAGAATGACAAACCTACTATCTTAATTCATCCATTTTTTCAACCTGAGGTCACAGAGCCCTAAAAGGTCCACTTAAAGGCACGAGTCACACTGAAATGGTGTTGGGTAGAGGGCACAGGCAGGGAAACCGTTACACAACACTTATCTTTTGGTGGAGAGCGTGCAATAGAATATACAGATATCTAATTACAATGTTGTAAATCTGAAATTGATGTTATTGACCAATGTTGCTACCTCAATAAAAAAGGTTAAAATAGGCAAGATAATATTAAATAAGTTAAAAAAAAAGACTTGTCACCTACTCTATCATATTGTAGCATTTGAGCCTTAGATTTATACAGTAATAAGCTCTTGTTACCTATCATCTTAATTGCTGAAATAAAAAATGTTTGCCTACCCATAGAATATTAATCTACAATTTAATATGTTATAAAGGTGGTCATTTTAATGTACTAAGATGTTTCTTAACAACATGAATATATTTGTTATAAAATATATATTAGTTTCCTAAGGTGGCTGTAACAAAGTATCGCAAACTAAGTGGCTTAAAACAACAAATTTATTCTCAGTTCTGAAGGCTAGAGTCCAAAACCAAGGTGTCAACAGGGCTACCATCCCTCTGAGACTCTGGGTAGAATGCTTTGCCTACCTAGCTTTTGGTGGTGGCCACCAGTCCTTGGCTTGTACCCACTGTACTTCAATCTCCCTCTGTCATCACATGGCATTCTCCCCTCATGCTCCTCCTGTCTCTCGTCCCCTAAGAGCCCACCCTACTCAGGAGGACTCCACCTTAACTAAGTCTGCAATGACACTATTTCCAAACTGCGGTGCTGGGGGTTAGAACTTGAACATATCTTTCGGGGGGCATACAATTCAACCCATAACACACACCTAGGTATACGTTGCATTATTACCTGACATTAGAAACTTTTCAACTAGTCACTTTACTATTTATCTTTAAGGCGGACACAAGGCTATTTCTGAAGTTGGATACTTAATAAGAAGGGACATGTTCATTTCTGGTCCAGTTCTCTAGGACTGTGTTATTATCCCGATGGCTTAAATAACAGCTTTATAATTATGAGAAATATAATTAGGTCAGTGATCTAAAATCGTAAGTATTCTAAACTTGTTACAAACAAGTATATTTTTTTGCCTATTTTAAAGCAGTAGAGAAAAACACTCCACTTAATTGCAACTGACACTATTTTAGCAATCCTATGAGACATGGAGTACTATATTCACTTTATAGATGAGGACTCTGAGGCTTAGCAAGACTAAGTAATTTGTCCAAGGTTACACAGCTGACAAGCGGCAGAACAGATTGGTCTTATTACAAATCCACATTTTAAGTCATACAACTAAACTGTGCTTTGCCAGAGTTTTATGTAAAATTTCATTAAACTTCACTAAAAATCTACTTAGGTTTATTTGGCTAAAAGATGGGTTGGAGGTGGTAATTTCACCTCTGTCTACTATTATGTCTATTAACATAAAGACAATGGATCCTAAACTGTGATAAAGTAAAATTACATGCATTAAATCCTGTGTTTCTCTTTAGTTACATTATTTAAGAACAAACAAATAAAAAGAGGTACTCTCGTTCTCCCTAGTGAAAAGATCCTTATGACAACTTGAGGTAAAAACTCTGGGCAAGAAAGGGACCGAGCCAAGTGGTATGTGTGGACTATGCTTAGCACAGATGTCCTCTCAGGAGTGATCATTTCAAGCAATAAACTTATTTTTTATTTTTTAATTTTTTTTATTTTATTTTTCAATTACAGTTGACATTCAAAATCATATTAGTTTCAGGTGTATAGCCTAGTGGTTAGATATTTATATAACTTATAAAGCAATCTCCCCAATAAGTCTAGTACCCGCCTAGCATTAAACATTGTTATATTGTTATTGACCACATTCCCTATGCTGTGCTTTACATCCCTGTGATTATTTTTGAGCAGAAAACTTACGAATAGTTGTACCACTGCTTAAAGAGAGGGGGCTCCACATAAGCACAAAGAAACTCTGGTCATATCCCCTCAACTAGTCAGGTCCTCAGTTTCCGAAAACGACCACAGAAGAGCTGTGAGCTTTTAATAATGTTTGCAGAGATGTTTCTTTAAGAATCACCAGCGCTGGTGACGGAGAAAAACAGCATCTTAAGAGATGAAAAGTTTGCAAACTGCAGGCAATGAGAAAAATTATACGTATTCTCATTTAGTATTTTTGGTGATGACAAAATATTTCTATGTTATTATTTACCATAAGAGGTTCCTTAACACATTAAAAGTGCTGATGAAATTCTCACATGCGTTGTAACACTGACAGTGGATTAACATGCCACAATTAGACAATTTCTTATTCTTTCATTTAGTAAGAAGTTATTCTCAGAGATTATCTATTGGCCTTTTGAAGACCCATTTTCAATCACTTTTTAAAATCAACTACTTTTAAAAAGTCTGGTTTACTAAATGCAGGCCAGCTTGACTCTCTAAAACAAAGATGTCAAATAAACAGTAATGTATTATCTGTCTAGAAACCAGGCTTCTGGAATATTTCCAAGTCCAGAAATAGGAGAAATATATACACACATGCTCCAGGAGCTGTTCCTGAATCTGTAAGCAAGGACAAACAACATAAAATAGAACGCCCTGAGGTTTACACCCGACCCCCCGAGACTGGACAATCCACGGGGGAGAAGTAAAGGGACACCGCAGCTGGCTGGCAGGATCTACACAAGGTCGGTTTTTTCTCTGGAAAGCAGAGACGTGTGGGAGAAGCAATCAGCATAAAGAGAAAACAAAGCTGGAGAGAAGAGCAGAGAGAGAGCAGCGGATCAAAGGCCGCTGGGGCTGTGAGCTACAGACACTGCAGATGCCGGCCGCGCCTTAGCACTTCCTAGAGGCAGAGGCGGCAGCGACAAGAGTAAAGAGAAAAGGTATCAGCTGTGCCCCGGGATTCTAGCCTCGAGGCTTAGGCCATGTACACAGCGGCAAGCTGCTCTACGCACCAGCCGCTACGACGGTCTGAGCAATGTCGATACGTGAAAAACACCACAGAATAAAAAACACACGTATACGTGTATACAAATATACATTTATAACAATCATCCCTTAATAGAGATTTCGACCTCATTCTAATGTAAAATGTCCTGGAGGGAGGGGTGCGAACCCTAAACTGTAAGTTACAGATGCCTCCTCTGAGAATTCTCGCCTATCACACTTCTCCCTCCCTTCTTTACCAGCTTAACTGTCTTTACCAGAGAATCTGAACCCAGACTGTTAACATACCACCTCCTCTTCCTGATAAAAAGGCATATGAAGGAAATAAAACAAAATTCCAGAGCGTTCTATTAAGGTTTGAAACACACAGAAACTCACGACTTCATGTAATTTCAAGAACGGGGAATCAAATAAGGCTGAATCTCTTGGAGACTAGAGCTGGAGGATGATTCCAGAATGTTTCTGGACCTTAGGCTCTATCACCGCCACCGAGCATGACATCATGCGTCACTTGTTCTGCTTACTCCTTAGTTTCTTCTCCCATAATTTTCACTTTGTGCATGGTTTGGCGTGGCCTCTCCAACCTTGACTCTTGCTCTCTACCCCCACGGCCAGTGGTGTGTTTGGAAAATGCCAACAACTCCCGCCATGCCCGTGCAGCAGGGAAAACACAGCTGGCAAGAGGAGCGCAGGACCAAACCATTACGCAGTGTCCTTACCGTCCGCATATAACGGAACTCAAGAACACAGACCGCAGTCAAACGCAGTGGAAATTAGGAAATGACAAGAAGTTGACTCATAGAAACAGAGCAGAATGATGGGGGAAGGGGGTGGGGAGAGGTTGGCAAAAATACGAACTTTGTTGTAAGATGAATAAGGCCTGAGAATCTAACGTATAACACGGTGACTACAGCTGATCACACAACAGTCATGAGCCACATAACGACATTTCGGCCAAGTGTAGACTGCATATACAATGGTGGTCCCACAAGCTTATCATGGAGCTTTCATATTTAGACATCACAATTATAAACAAAGAAAAAATTATAATGGAGCTGAATTTCCTGTAAGAAATGAAGGATTTGTGGTTCAGGAGTAATTTTTTTTTCTCTGACAAGATCAATATCTGTAGGACTCGGCAATAGATTCTCTCTCACCCAGAGCACCTCAATTTTGAGCGCACACAGCAAAAGAAACCACCAACAAAACAAAAAGGCGACCTACCTAATGGGAAAAGACAT
Organism: Pteropus medius; assembly: GCF_902729225.1. NCBI lineage: Eukaryota > Metazoa > Chordata > Mammalia > Chiroptera > Pteropodidae > Pteropus > Pteropus medius. Next base: position 5,255,759 of record NW_024350924.1, on the reverse strand, counting down.
TTGCAAATCATACATCCAATAAGAAGTTAATATCAAAAAAATAAAGAACTTATACATCATAACAACAAAAAGCAAAAACCTGATTAAAAAAATGGGCAGAGGATCTGAACAGACATTTTTCCAAAGAGGACATACAGACGGCCAGCAGCCACATAAAAGATGTTCGACATCACTGCTCATTTGGGGAATGTGAATCAAAGCCACAATGAGACAATCATTCCAACAGATGTGACATCATCAAAAAGACAAGAAACAACAAGTGTTAGAGAGGACACAGAAAAAAGGGACCCCTTGTACACTGTTGGTGGGATGGCGAATTGGTGTAGCCACCATGCAAAAGTATGAGGGTCCTCAAAAACTTACGATGGAGCTACCACGTGACCCAGCAATTCCATTTCTGGGTATTTGTCTGAAGAATAAGAAAACACTAATTCAAAAAGGTACATGTACCCCCGTGTTCACTGCAGCATTATTTACGATAGCCAAGATACGGAAACAGCCTAAGTGTCCACTGACGGATGAAAGGATAAAGATGATGTGGTACCTATATCCAAAATATAGAAAGAATGCATATATCTCAACAGTAAAAACAAAACGAACAAACAAAAAACGATTAAAAAATGGGCAGAAGATCTGAATAGACACGTTCCCATCACTGCTTGTCTGGGGAACGCAAATCAAAACCACCATCCATATACACATTGGACGACTACTCAAGCATAAAAACGGTGAAATCCTGCCATTGGTGACAACATGGATGAACCTAGAGGGCATTATGCTCAGTGAAATAAGTCAGAAAAAGACAAATACCACATGATTTCACTCATGTGGAATAGAAAACAAAACGAGACAAATGGACAAACAAACAAAAACTCGTGGGGGCAGATAACAGACTGGTGGTTACGGAAGGAAAGGCGGGTGGAGGGAGGGTGAAATGGGTAAAGGGGTCCACTGTGTGGTGGAAACTAGACTTTGGGTGGTGAGTGCAATACAGTATATTCAGATGCTGAATTATCATATTGCGCACTTGAAACTTACATGTTATAAACCAATGTTAAGTAGGTAGATAGATGGACAGACATTTTGAGTGCACAGATTACATCCCAGTCAGCCACTGACCTGTTTCAGCACAGAGGGGCCTGTCATCCCAGTGCTACTGATTCCTCATTCCCGCTGACCCTTGGGCTCCCTTTGCCCCTCCTGACGATCACCGTTCTGGTGATGTGCTCCTCACCCAGCCCACGTGAGCGCACAATGAGACAACCATTGGCGTGGCCTCTCCAACCTTGACTCTTGCTCCCTACCCCCACAACCAGTGGTGTGTGGGTATTTCCAACTAGCCCAGCCCACATCCCTGTTTTCAGGGAGCAGCACCGACAGCTTCAACATTCTGTTTCTGACCCCGCGGGAAGGCAGCAGGGGAAGGGCTTGTGGGACAGTGTCTACAGCATCTGCCTAGTGAGCGGTACTGACCTTCACCTTCACCGTCACTCACCACTTGCTCACCAACTCCCCCACGGCAACCTCGGTCCCACAGGTCCCCCTCAGTCCCCCTGTTCAGATGTGTTTAGATACAAATACAGTTGCCTGCGGTGTTCAGTACAGTAACGTGCTGTGCAGGCGTGTCGCCTCGGAGCAGGAGGCTAGACCATCTAGGTTTGTGCAAATGCACTTGACGATGTTCGCACAACGAAATCGCCTAATGACGCCTTTCTCAGCACCTATCCCCATTGTTAAGCAATGCATGACTGTATGTCGTATAAAATGAAATTTGCTAAGAGTAAAACATAAGTGTTCTCACCAAAAGAAAAAAAAAGGTAAATTTGTGAGGTGATGGATGTATTAACTTAACTGTGGGAATCTTTTCACAATGTATACGTAAATCATCGAGTTGTACACTTTAAATATTATTAGTACAATGTTGTCAATTATGCCTCAATAAAGCTGAAAACAAACAATTTAGAGTATTAAGTTTTTGTATTTTAATATAACTTAATTATAATAAATCATTAATTATTAATATAATTATGTTAATACAATGTTTTGTTTAATCATATTTTTATGCAACTTAATTTTTAAATGTCTGTGTTGGACAACTGACTTGTAAAATTCTTGAAATTTAACCAGTCTCATGAAAGAGTAGAGCCAACTGCAGTGCATCAAACAAGCTCCAACTCCTAATTGGAAAACCTTTCCTTTTTGTCTTAGTTCAGATCCCCAGGAGAGAGTCTTCTGGCCCCATTCATCTTTTTAAGCCACAGAAATCATGGGCTGCTGACCAGCCTAAGAACTGGTTACTTTGGCAGAGGTGCCCGCTCTGCACTGGATGCCTGTGGTTCGCAAGGGAGGTCGAGATCAAGTGATAGAAAACATAGACGTCTCAGCAGCCGAGACGGCAGGTAGGACAGACACGAACCAACCTAGTACAAAAGGTCACTACAGATGTTAATCCATTGGCCACGATCACGCCAACTACGGCTCGTTTCAAAAAGAGAAGCTCACAGAAATGACAATGAGTCATCAAGAAAGGGCGGTATCGTATTGAAAATATTATATTCAAGAAGATAAATGTGTGTGAAAGGGACAGCTGACACTCAGCATCCACGTCCTTATTGTATGCCTTCCTGGAATGCCACGGTTGGGAAACTAAAAACTGTTATTTTCGAGATTCCTTTACAGCTAGTCTTCGGGATGCAAATTTGACTCCACGATTAAGATTCAGGACACAAAATGTGGAAGGCAGATGTGAAGCGGTGCTCCCTCAGCCTGGAGCTTTTAGGTGCTTTCAGCCAGCGAGGACAGTCATGGACATGTCAGCGTCTAGTCTCCAGCTGTGAGGGTGTTGAGGGACAGCGGCAGAAGCAATGCCAGATTCAGCAGCCCAGTGTCTAGTCACTGGTTCACAGGCATCGAGAAGTTGCAGCAGCAGCCAGATGTGACGTGTCACACTTGAAGCAGTCACACTGGCATCAACGATGACTGGTGGTCTTCTCGATCACAGCTACAGTGGCATCTTCTTGCCGTGGTTTCAGGGGCGACCTCCTGATTGCCACTTTCCTGGCTGTGGCAGAGGTGGCAGCTGCCGTGGCAAGTTGTTTCGCGGTGTCCTTGGAAGTCATTCTTAGAGGCCTGGCCCAGAGCCCCACCCGCCAAGCCCTTGCAAAGATTTCCTAAGCAGCTGATTCCCTACATTATTTTTTTTTTTTTTTTTTTTTTTGCACTGAACCTTGACTGATACTGCAAAGGACTATACGGTAGGTCAACTGTGGAAAGATTTTCCTCATATCTACACTTAACACTGTTCTTTCACAGACATACAAAGGGCCCAAGCAAGATGTCACCATTTCCATAGTTTTACCTAACGAATATACAATCTCCCCAGAACTGCCACCTCCATCATCTTTCTCCAGTTTTGCCTCACACAGGCGAGTCCCTTCTCCTCTGGTCTGGCCAGCTCTCTGTGGCCTGAGACATCCATGTGTCCAGTACCCAGTGGGAGCCATTACTGCAGCCAGACAAACTCAAGGACCCTGAGCCAAAAGTGCCCTTGACAGTTCATCTACCACATCCCTGAGCAGGACCTAGCCCTAAAACTCACCTTCTCCTTCGCATCCTCCAGTCAGTTGGGAGGGGAGGAGTAGAGCCGGCTCTACACTTACAGTGTCACCCCACAGAGAGGGGTCAGGACGGCAAGAGCATCTCTATATGGCGGCACTCATTCAGAAGGATTTTACTGAAAGCACTGTGAAGAATATTTCTGATTGAAAAATTATTTTTTCAAAAGCTAAAACAACAAGAACATTCAGCTGTTGCACCAGCTAACAATTTTCTAACTATTTAATCTTAACTGTAAGCTACAGCATTATGGAGGGCTAAAAATGCCCTGACAACCTGTGGCACATGCTTAAAATTCTTCCCTGTGCTCCAACCTGTAGGTTTCCATGGCCTCTAATGACACACGTGAACGCTGACGGCCTCACAAACTGAGTCAACGCATTCTACTTAACTCAAAAAGAAGGCAGATTCCATGAAGAGACAGATATGTTTAATCGATTTTTTTCACTAGTTGCCTACAGAAATTCTTATGCCAGAAACCAAAACAATAAAAGGAACCCGAGTGCCAGGCCCCGCTCTGCCAGCTTCACACTAGGACTCCTCAGCAGACCTACGTGCCGTGACTAAGGCTCAATTCATTTATCTGTAGACTAAAGCGCATTTGGTTGGACTATTATGGTTCCTTCCAGTTTAGTGACTGACTTTAAGGCCAAATAAAAAAACATAACAGCACAAACACTTAAAGAATAAGAGATGCCAACACTCCACAGCTGCTTCAACTGCCTCTTCAAAAGAACCACCTTACTGTGCAGCCTTTGAAGCCTGGAAGGAATGAGACCTACTTGACGACAAGGACATGCTCTTCTACCCAGCTGCGTTAAATTTTATTTACGCAAAGGGTATTCTGAAAAGAGTCTACATACTTATAAAAAAATTCTTTATTCCAACATACAGTCATCCCTACACTCATCAGAACGTTTTTCTAGGCTACCTGTCCCAAGATAAGTGTGCTAATGAACGCCTTCCTGGTGAGTGAATTACAGAGCAAGTGAACAGGAAACACAAGAATGACAGATTTCTAGTATCAAATATACAATTTTCACAAGTATATTTAACCTAAAAGTATCTGAGCTCTTACAATGTAACTGCTGAAAATATTTTCTTTCAAAGGTAGCAAGAATTAATGCTAACTTTGATTAGTAATTCTTCGGAATAACAACTTCATCATTCAGTTGGGCTGTACAGATTAAACTGCACTGCCACCAACTTTATTTAGAAATAGAATCAAGCAATGAAGCTTTCAAGTACTTGCCCAGTGTTTTACTGCATTTAACACCCACTCAAACAATTCAAGACTGTGGGGCGTTTTCTTTTAACAGAGAAACAACGAGTAAGACAGATCTGTCAGACAGATGAAATACTATTCTATCTGAAAATTGAAGGACGAGGACTCAAAATTATTTCCGTTCATAGTTGTCCCCATGAGTCCAGGTGACCTTCAGCATATTAATCTTTCCAAATCTGTTTTCTCATGCATAAAAGGGAGGTGACAATACCTGACTCGTGGAGAATAACGAGGCGCAAGTTTCTTTAGAGGAGTGCATATATGCTAACATATACATCTTTAAAACCCAAATAAGATAGCTACATAACGCTCTGACACATGGTTATTGCTCAGTAAATGGCAGCTAGTATTATCATGACAAGTCCCCAAGACGGAATATTCTCATTAGACTTAAAGCAAGTTGTCAACTTACAGTTGCCACTAAAGGGAATGTGATATGTCATTTCACTCATCAACATTACGATGTGAGATAGCTCTAGTTAGCAAATTCTATTCAAAGGGAATTAAATTTTTCATTAGCACGTACGTTCCAACTTAAATCAAACACTGTAATTAGTGAATAGTATCCTTAACTAAAATTAATAATATTTTGACAAAGTGTTCTCCCAAAAGCTAAAGAAGTGTGTTAATATAGTTCTGTGAGCAAAGGTAAAGAAGACTCTATTATTTTAACAGATTCCATGGCTTAGCCGATACATAAAATTAATATTGGAGAACTCTAGTCATCACAAGATTTTACAGTAGAAGAGGTGATTTTCCAGATATGGTCTGAAGAAGTCCCAAGTGAGACATAAACTAATCTAAAGATACAAAGCCCCTTCTGTGACTCTTACTGACAAATCACACCCAACTCCATGGATGTTCATTTTTATGCACAGTAAGTGTATTTACCAATCGCCTCTCAACATTTCGCACTTGCTAAAGGTCCAACTACCAGACAGAACCCGGCAAAACTGCTGAACTGCTGTGCTCATCATCAATTGAAGGCCGAGATCACAATTCTTGTGTTCAAGGCACCGAAGTTAATGACATCAACACACTACCTAGAGCATAAAAATCGTGTGGAAAGGTATTTCAGCCCTCCACCTCTACTCCAAGTAGCTCTGGAGGCAGGAGGAAAACTTCACAGAGGTGGACACAGTTCATCCTGCAATGTTTGCCAGGTAACATTTTGGGTGATTAAACAGTTACCGCATTTTACACAGTGTGTCAGAGAGTCAGTGAAATAGTTCCTCCTACTTCTAGAGATCGTGGTTAAAAGGTATTATTAGGGAGCCCTTAGAAATAATAATGCAGTTTCAATTTATGTTTTAAAAGATCATTGTTTTATGAACCACACCTTTATCCAGTCATCCATCAGAGGACACCGTGGCTGTTTCCATGTCTCAGCCACTGTGAATAATGCTAAACGAACATCGAGACACATATATCTTTACAAACAAATGTTTTCAATTTGGGAGGTAGATACCCAGAAGAGATTACTTGGTCATATGGCAATTCCATTCTTAATTTTTTGAGGAACCTCCATACTGTTTTCCATGGTGGCTGTACCAGTTTACATTCCCACCAGCAGTGTATGAGGGCTCCTTTGCCCCCGTAACCTCTCCAACACTTGTTATTACTTGTCTGTAATAGCCATTCTGTAACAAGTGTGAGGTAGTATCTCATTATGGTTTCGATTTCCGTTTCCAGTGGAATATTACTCAGCCGTAAGATGAGATACTGCCATTTGTGACCGTATGAAAGGATCTAAGCGAAATTAGAAGAAGTCAAGAACCCCATGATTTTACTCAGATGTGGGATATAAAACTGAAAGCAACAAACGAGCAAAAACTCATAGACACAGACAACAGTTTAGTGGCTACCAAAAGGAAAGAGTGAGGATAGAAAAGGGTAAAGGACATAAATATGGTGAGGGAAGATCTGACTTTGAGCGGTGAACACAAAATGCAACATACAGATGATGTATTATAGAATTCTACACTTGAAACCTATGTAATTTTATTAACCAATGTCACCCCCAATAAATTTAATAACAGATTACATATAACATAAAAAGATCATTGTTCTAAAAGCAAAACATTCTGAACAGCAATTAGTTTTAGGATTTCATTTCCAAAATGGTACAATATTAAGTTTAAAAAACTACGTTAACTAGACTAATAATCATTTTCTCAAAGCCAGAGATGATTAAATGATCCTTCGAAGTATTCTACCTACTTAAGAACAAGCAAAATTGATTTAGAGAATCTGATTTGATGTTTTTAAAAAAAAAAAAATCAAAGAAAACTGAAGAGAAACTACAAGCAATACTTTGAAATTGTGCACGCCAAGCTATTAACATCCCAATTTTTTAAAGGTAAAAGTAGTTTTTAGATTTAAAAAAACAAAACATTATAATATTTTAGTAAAATCAGTGCCCCATTGTGGTCTACAGCCAGTTGTTTTAAAAATATGATCATTTTGTGCCAACTGTGTACTGTTGTTGGCTTCAAAGTCAGAGATTAAAAGTCGTAAAAGAGGCCATTCCTTATAGTATTGTCTCCCCAGCATCTCACCTTTTGAGCTCCTACCCCTCCCTTATCTCCTGCGGTCCTGGTACAGTTATTAATCATTGTGCATTGTATACCCAGCTGCAAGCGTACGCATGTGACCAGGCCTGACCAGTCATGGCACCCCATTGCCCTCTTTCCACAAGGGGTCCAACAGATGGGCACAGGGCCAGTGAAAGTCCCTGCATGAGATTTGTCATTGGAGTCCAGAAAAAAAAAGAGGAGAAGCTTTAAGGGCTCTGTATGACTTGGAGATTCAAAGTCACCTTTGCTGCTACACTGAAAGCCAATCGGAAAAGGAAGACAACCCGGAGGAAAAGAGAGTCCAGTGAATTGAGATCACGAATCCAGCTGTCCCTGTCCTATGCCTGGGTTTTCATGTATGTGAGCCAGTAAGTTTCTTCGTAGCCTAAATTAACCTTATAAAAGTCAATCGATAAGAGTTTCTGTCACTTGCCACAGAATCCTAACAAATACATGAACTGGCATGTAAATTAGGAATTGTTTTACCTTCCTGCTGAGATTTAAGCTACACGTCACAAGATGCCTGTTGCAAACTGGATAACCGTATGCAAAGAGTGATATATCACCAGGGCTACTACATTAAAGTGGATTTTTAAAAAGTTATTTTAGCAAATGGGGGGGATCGTTTTATGAACATTATAGATGTCTAACTAATGTACTGTATACTTGAAACTAACTGAAATAAATTTATTTTTAAAAGTTATTTTATTAGAGGAAAAAAAGTCGATTTAGTTTAATTCTATTCAAGTTCAAAAATAAAGCACTTATTAATAATACTTCTTTTCCTCTCTCAGAGTATTTTCATGTCATCAAACTACTTCTGTTAAACAGCATCATGTATAGGAAAATTCCATTTTTCAGTCACATGGAATTCCCAGTCAGAACAAAAATGAGATAAAAGGTAGCCTCTCACGAACTTCTCTGAAGCAAGAAAAATAATGTGTTTAAAATTCTCTGCAAAACAAAAAAGCAAAGAGCCTAAGATGCCCATGTTTTAATTAAGTAGATCAGTTACTGTTCACATTGCATACCCAAAAAGGGAAGCCTCTAAATAAATCATAATTATTAAATATGAAGCAAAAATTTCTCTCCATTTCCCATTCCATAATTTTTTAGAACCCTAAACTACAAATAAATCACAGTAGAAAAGTTTAACCCTGTATATTTCTTATGGAGTCTCTAAAGCATAACTCTGGCATAAGTATGAATAAAACAAAGTATCTGACGATCTATGAACACAGTCTCTCCTTTCTCAGGGATTTAGATATGTCACAAGTCAAATTATGGTCTTCAAGATGCAGTCCATGCTCCCCTAGCCACACAGGAAATTGGGAGGGGATGGTGATAAATACTTCAGGGAACCACTACGATGCTGTATCGGGATAAAAGTATGGGGTTAGGGAGACATAATGGTGCTACTTTTCTCTAGAAGTCAAAGAAAAAGAAAGCAGGGCTAAGGTGGAAACATATTTTCAGCCCTCTTTTTACAAACAGTTTTTTTCCCATAAAATTGGCTAGATTTCCAAAGCGAGCCAAGAAAGCCTATCAACCATAAGGCATAGTACTAATAGTTCATCTATGTTATAAGCAAAAATACTCATAGTTTTACACTATGAGTTCGATAATGTTGAAGGTAGAAATAGCATTAATCGCCTTACCAATGTGATTTATGGAAGAAAAACATTTCAAGTTGCAACTATAAAAGATGTAGAGATCATTTATAATGGACCTACCTATGCATTTAAACAATATGATTTTCCCTCTATTTTCCAACTATTCTATAACGTGGGTTTTACGCTTTTATAAAATACAAAATAAAGTTTTATACATAGACAAAACCACTGAGATGGGCTATACTATACAGACCGTTCTGTATTGCACATTCTTGCCCCATGTTTTTCTCCTGATTTTACGTACTACCGAGCAGATCCAAATTCCACTCAGCCAAAATGTCTTCATCTTTCAAAGCTCAGATGAGTTCAAAATTCTTCACAAGTCCCTCCCCAACCAGCCCCGTCAGAAAATAAGGGCAGGTGGCAAGGACATAAAACACAATGACACCTGTCTTCCATGTACATACTTAACTTCTACAAATTCACTACGCATACCCAGTTGAGGATCATTTCTTAGAAGTAAAAGATAGGTTTTTTTTGGTTGCGTGGTTTTTTTTTTTTGTTTTTTGGGTTTTTTTGGTAAAACTGATCTCTTTGATGCAAACTATTTCATCTGGTGTTCAAGCAAAATATAGCAACAGATTCTGATATGGGTGGAAAAGTGGCATGTAGGACTCATCCTGAAAATGGTACAATACAAACGCAATGTATAAAATGCACTGCAAAATAAAATTGTACTGGAAAATACACTGTAAATAAAACAGAAATACAATGTATTTTAAGGGCAATTTAAGGGATTTTCAAAAGACAATTTTGTTTATATGTGACTTCCCTCTTTCTGAAAGGACTTAACCAAGTCCTCTGGAAGATGCAAAACCACACCATTAGAACAGTGTGACAGGCAACTAGTTAGTCTAGCTTCCACCAAAATTCATACTAAAACTTGCCTAAAGAGTTTAAGAACTTGGAGAAAACTGAAGAAAGACAAAACCCTTACCACCGGTATTCCTTACCAATGAATCATTAAGCACCCACTTAAGTGTGAGCTTCTTGAAGACAGAGACTACTTTGGCTCATTTTTCTATTTTGTATTTTTTATATCGCCGGCGCTACCTCACATGGTGGGTGTGCCACTGAAGGACTGAATGTGTGTCAGTAATAGAACTTTTTATTTTCTCTTCATAAAGCAAAATAAGCACTTTTTTTTTTTTTTTTTTTTGGAAAACGTTCTGAATAATATTTGTTCAAGGAAAAAGGAGAGCAAGGAACTTGCCTCTCTTCCTCCACAAACAAGTCTCTCACAGCAGACTCCGAGCTACTGAGATGCTGACCCTGAGGAACACTTTTAAATCCAGGCCATTCGTTCTCTCCCCCAAAATATACCAGTGCCATATGTGTGAAGAAATTCTTTCTCGAAATTTTAAAAGAGAAACAAAATAATTAGTTAATCAAAGTAGACACAGTTCTAGTCTTCAGTACCAAAATTTATCCTTTGTCGAATCACAGCCAAAAACTGACTTGGAAATGGGCAGAGTTTGAAATTGGTAGATAATATTGAAGTGCTTCATAAACATGACATTATCCTTCAACACACTTCCAAAACACTAAGTAAGCGCCCACAAAATTTACAAAGCACTCAGAGGTTACAGGGTAAAGACATTATATGAAAACTACCCACCTGAGAAGATTATGCAGACTTCATGAGTCAGATACTTGAACACATGTAGGAGATTTGTTTTACCATCAATTTACATAAATTAGAGATGGTGGGGGAGGAGGAGAACACTGAAATGTATCTTTCCTAACAAGAGGTTTTATAAAATACACCTCAGGATCACAGAGGAAAACAATATATATTTCCCAAAGAACACAAAGTTATGTTCCAAGAAAATCAGTTTTAGCATTAAACTGAATAAAATAAAAATGACCTGAAAATTGAGAGGGCCAAATGTGAAGTGTTTGTTCTGCCACTATGGTATGAGCCCATTAAGTACTCATGAGAATTGCAGGCGTCAACGAACAGAGAGTCCAGGACTTGAACCTTGAGTTATTAAAGACCAACTTTAGATGCAAAAAAAAAAAAAATGCTACCAAAATTTGAGAAAGCAGAAAAGTTTCAAATTTAAGGTTTACCAGAGTTCAGTGCTATATTTCCTAACAAGGGCTGCCTCACCCAATCTCCAGTTTCTACTGCTTAAAAAAGGGTAATAAGAATTTTTTGTATTGTAAACTTAGGAAGCTAACAATTAAGTCTAATTTCTCTTACCCTTGCCATCTTCAAATATTACTGCCATCTAAACAAAACTCACCACGAGTCCCAAATTACCCACTAAACAAACAAAAGGCTAACTAAAAGGTCCAAAAGGTAAGAAAAGGGGTAGAGTTACTCTCTGTTGGCATAACATAAACATCCTTACTTAAAGCTTCTAGTAACCCTTCACCAGTAGGAAATGAATTTCTAAGAATATGCATTTTAACAAAATTCCCTCATAAATCAGATGTCTAAAAGAGTGAGTGGTGACAACTTTTACCTACGTTTAATTAACACAAAATAAGATCTGTTCCAAATTAGCTTTTCTTTAAACAAACCCTAGCCTTGTTCCTCATGATTTTTATCTCTAGATACAGCACCAGACCTGGGGTAGTTGAACCCAATGTGAGCGTGACAATGAGTTCATGGATTTACTGTATCAATACTTAATCTCGAGTAAAATCCACATAATCTACAATCACTAAAATGTGTGTTTAAAAGGGTATGAAGAAGTAAATAATCCATAAAACTGCATATTCGCAGTTTGAAAAATTTTAGAACAAAATTAACTACTTCAATTATTCATGAGAATCAAAATTGTTTAAAAATAAACTCTGAAGTAAAATCAAAGAAATTAATCCTGGTCACGGGATTATATCATAAAACAATTTCACCAAAGGTCCAAAGTTCAATTTCCTTAACTGCTAGCAAAATACAAAGTTCAAGAGAAAACTTTTCTCTTCGCAGAAAAATAAACGGCCTTGTAATTAAGAAACAGGTAACTGGTTGGATGAAGCCTAGGTAGCACTAAAGAAGTACTGACTGCTAAGTACTACATAATACAAAATGAGAATAAGAATTCAATAAGAAATGCACTAATTCAGGAACAGCCTCAGATTAGGAACTATATTTTAAAGTTACTTTCAAATCTCCACTAAAAACAATAACAAAAGAAAAAAAATAATAAAACCTCGAATCAAAGCTAAAAACAATGACTGCCAGAAAGAACTTGGTTAAGTCGTCTGGGTGATGGTGCTGGCTCTGGCTGGGCTCCCCTGGCATCTACCAGAACCACTGCTGCAGCAGCCTTACCCCAAACCCGGCTCATCCTTCCACCATCGACTCTGTCAGAAGACAGTATGAGATCCCTCCCCACTAATGTTACATCTGACAGAAATGGTTAAATTTACTCTTGCACTGTCCTAGTTTCTAATTAATGTGTTATGAATATAGTTTAATAAAGAGTTACTAATCAAGACGAGAGTGCTAAGGACGCTTTACAATACCTTGTTAAATTGAAAAATCTATTTCTCTTACAAAGTTTAGATAAAAAGGGGAAAACCCAATGTGCAGGGCAAATTCCTTTCGAAATACTCTTAACTCTGTATTTTCATACTTTTCTAAGTGAATCCCAACACTATAGAATCTTTGTCTTCTTTAAGTGTGGTTTTTAATCACACTCAAAGTTCTATGAATACCCTCTTCAAGTCCTTAATTTCTAATATTTAAAGTCATGTGCCTAACCTGCAAAAATATCGCTATTTTTTTTAAAAAATGTTGTTTAAGTAAAGCCATTTAACATAATGCCTAACATGAGGCTATCCAAACATAAGAATATTACTTTTTAAGAAATTAAAATTGTTTCGTTACAACTTGCTTAGAAACAGGAATATTAATCTCAGATGGCATCCTTTAGAAATTACTGAAGCAGAGTGTATCTATAAAAAATAGGTGTAGTATTTTTATTATTAATGATTACAAAATGTCCTATTCCCATTAATATAAATTATTCCCTTTCTTTTAGCTAAACTTTTAAAATAGGACAGAATATCCACGGTTGTCTAAGGAGTAATAGTTTATTACTATAAAAATGTCAACTACATTCTAGGGCATATGATGTTTACTCAACACGATATTAGTAAATACACTCTAAATTTGAACTCTTTCCTTAAATTTGGTATAAACGTTGAGAAAAGGTATAACATGCAGACCAGACTATTAAAGATACATCTCCCCAGTCTTCTATCAACTTCCTCCACAATCAACTTCTAAACTATTTTTGAAAATACTTATATTGCATCTATGCCCCAACTAATCAAAACAGAACACAAAGCAGTGATGCAGATGTTTTCATTATTCCCTGACTCATGGAATTTGAACTAAATGGCACCTAGACCAGTAAGTGCTGTATATATTGTATTTTACATGTTACAGACAATGCCTGACTGGCTGAATTACAGCCCCAAAGCCTTTCCTCTCCCCTTCACATATGGCTCTAAAACTTTGAGTTAAGGATTTCTGAATTCACAAAACTATACAGAAAAAGATGTTTAAAGTCTGCCGAAGTTTTTTTTTTTAATTAACAAAAAGAAAACCTCACGTAAACCCATAAGCTTAAAATGAATATTACAGAACAGACTATATGAAGAAAATCTTAAGATTGCAGGAATATTTGAGTGTGTGTATACACTCACAATATATACACACAGGGATACTGCACCATAAACCATCAGTTCCCACTAAGCCCAAGGCGTATTAAAGAGTATTAAAGCACTGTTGAGGAAAAAAAAAAAACGTGGAGATAACAGGTTAAATTTTTCTCCAGAATTTTCCAGCATTTTGTGGTAAAGAGATGGAATGATTTTTCTAGCCCAAATGACAATTATGCAACCCATTATACTTTGATGCACTATATGTTCAGTAGAGCACATTCAGCAAAAATAAAAAATAGCTTGATTTCTAATAACGTTGTAGTCATAATTCTCTCCTACAAACATCTCAGAAAACAGAACCACATTCTACCAATGCCCAAACCGACCAACACTGTTGTAGATTACAAATACGTAAGGTTTATTACATACTACTGGATTTCACTGGTCAGTCTGATCAATGCTTTAAACTAGCAAGAATGCCATAAATATTAACGTGCTTTGCAGATTTTACTAGCATCCAGGAAGCCAGGGCAACAGAGGGGCCCTTTTCACCCACTTCAACAAAATTCTCTAAAATGAAAGATTTACAAAAAGCGAAGCACCTAGGTCTTCCTTCAAAACCCAGACTATTCAACAGCTCCCTACAGGAACACACCACTCGGCCACGTATCACATATTGTATACGCCATCGGTGCCCAGGCACCTGAACCACCTGGGCTGGCAGAGTTAGGCTGGCAGCTCCGAGATGTTGCTAGTCAAGAAACACTGAAGCAGCTAAGCGCTCCCAGGGACACTAGGTGGTAACCTTGGCACCAAGTGCCTCAATAGCAAAGACCTCTTTCCCTGTTAGAATGCGGAAGACTGTTCCAAAGACAATGCTACAATCGTGAAGTCCTTTTCCACAAAGGAGAGCAAAAAAGGGCTGGTTTACTCTCGAGTCAAAAACTCTGCGGTGGGAGACAGAGCTACAAATTTAGGCAAGCCAGATGCTGGTCGTGATTCTCTGACAGCTCGCAGAGTAACCTGCCAAGCCCGAACTCAGTTTTTCCAACGGCGAAATGGGAAACACCACTGCCACCCCTCCCCCTCCCCAGGGAGTCCGGCACACCCTGGAGGTCTAAGATTAACCCCACGACTGGCAGTGGGGAGGGGCCGCGGCTCCCAGGATGCCCAGCCGGACCTCCCCGCAATCCCCGCGACAGAAAGGCAGGGCTGGTGTACCTGGCTTCACAGTCTTGAGACGGATAGGCTCGCGGAAGTGGCGGATGACAGCCAAGGTGTCCCGGTTGGTGAGCCCGCTGACAGGCGTCCCGTTCACCTCCAGCAGCACATCCCCGGGGCTGGGCGCTTTGCCCGAGACGATGCAGCAGGTGCCCCCGCCGGGCTCCTCGCGGAGTCGCCCCAGGTAGGGGAACTCGCCGCGCTCGGCGCCGCCTCGAATCTCAGCGCCCACGTCGCCCGGGGGCCCGGCCCAGGACACCGCACACTCCTGCACCTTGCTGAGCCAGTGCTTCTTCTTCTTCAGCGTCTTCGACATCCCGAACTCCGCTGCACCATGGGGGAGACCCCGCGCCGGCGGCGGGGGCCCCGGGCGGCCCGCGCAGCCGGGAAAGGGGGGCCTCGCCGCTTCGGCCGGCGCTCCCCGAGTACAGCCCACGGGGGGCCGGGCCACTCCAAGCCCCGAGCCACCCCTCGGACGCCCCTCTCGGCTGCGCTCCCCGGGACTGGCCGGGCTCTGCGAGGGCCACCCCGGATTAGACTGCAGGAAAGAGAAGGGAATTGTCCCCGGGCGGCTCCAGAGGGGTTTCGGGCGGGGTCACAGCAGCCCGCTGGCCCCCCGGCTCCGCGCCCCAGCGGCGGGAAAGGCTGAGGCTGGGGGGCGGGGAGGTGGAAGGGGAAGAGCCAAGACGGGGAAAATCCGTCGGGGGTGCGCAGAAGCCCGCGTAGACCCGTCGCTGGATCGACTGTGGCTTTTGCGGAGCCGGTGCACAGAGACCAACGCCTGCCCAAGCTGCCAGGAAACTGCCGCTTTCAAACCCGCCGCAACCTCCTCCTCCTCCCTCTTCCCTTCCCCCGCCCTCGCCCGGCCCTCGTCCAGGGCCCCGCCCCCTCCCGCCGCGGCGCCCGGCGCGCTGCCGTCACAGGCCGGGCGCTGGGGAACGGGCCCGGCTCTCGACTCTGGCGCAGGGGATTGGCCCCCGGCGGGCAGGGGGTGGAGTCTCGCCGAGAGTGAGCACCAGCGATTGGTTGGTCGGAGTGGAGGAGGCGGGCACCAGGATGACTGAAGTTTAGAGAGGGTGGAAAAAAGAAGTTTGAAGTGTGAGGGAGGGCGAGGGGAGGGTCAGGGGAGTGGAACCGGCTCCGGCTCGCAGGGCTGAGAGAGGCCCTCGGGCGGTTGCTGGAGCCAAGAGAAAACTCGGATAGGGAAGAGTGACCAAACTCCCCGAGGTGGAGGCGTGGCTGGCGAGCTGGATGGAGTCAGGGGCGGAGTCTGTGCGGACAGAGAGGAATGAGTGTACTCTAGACCTGAGACGACTGGCTCAGCCCCTGGCCGGAGGTGGCGGGTCCTCCAGGGTGGCTTGTTACTGCCGATCATATACACTGAGTATCTATTCTTGTTCATTCACTCAACAAATGTTACTGAGGCAGGGACTCCAGAGTCCATTTAATGTAGGGTAAAGTAGAGTCCTGCATAATGCTGTGTGACCTCGAGCAAATTAGACCACCTCTCTGAGCCACGACATCCTTTACTGAAAAGTGGAGCTAATTCTACCCCTCCAAGTTGTTGGGGAAATTACACGCAGTACGTTTAAAATATCTTCATAGTGCCTGGCAGAAGGTGCATGCTTCTTGCCATTTGGTAGCTGATGATGACTTTATGTCAGACATTGTGCTGGGCACCAGGGTTCAAGGGTGAAAAAACAGAGGCTCTGCTCTCAAGGAAGTCACGATCTAACGCGAGAGACTGACAAGTAAGACTGCCTGAGGTGAGGTAGGGTGGGGTGATGATAGAAGGTGGATTAGGAACTAGCTGGCACACCTGGATTGGAGTCCTGGCATCCTACTTACTTGCTATTTGACCTTGGCCATATCTCAGCATCAAGTCTACACATCTGTAAAAGAGGTGGAGGGAGAACTAATATTAAATAAAGGACATCTTAGGTCCCTTCCAGCACTAATTTTTCAGAAATTCTCCTTGAGCTTTCTCTCTTCCCTGTCTTAAAAATCCTATCCATCCTCAGCCCAAATGCCGTCTCTCTCAAGTAGCCTTTTCTGATTTCTTGTCCTCAGGTGGAAATCATTTTCTCTGAACACGATACTTTGTTTCACTTTTACACAGGCCTGTCTCCTATCTTTAATGATTGGGGAAAGCCCTTATTTAAGTTATAAATAACCCCACAGAATCTCCTCACATCTCAGATAGTCTGGGCCAAGCTTCAACAGCTGCAGTGATTTTGTTCACACCATTGTATCAGTCAGGGCCTAGCAGGAAACAAATAGTACTTTAGAAAGATGTGGGCAGGGTGTGGGAAACCACAAGGGAAGTGTGGAATCCTAGGGCTACAGGCTCAAAGATCTGTAGAAGCAAGAGGAAGGAAATGTTATGGAAACTCAGCACAGAAAGGGCCGCCTGACAGGCACCTGTGACCTTTCATCAGGAGATGTAATTGCCTGGGGAGGAAGCTGGGAGATTTATATCTCACTTACATGCTCCTTCAGTCTCTTGCTGGGGCATTCTGATGGCCAAATCCAACCAGAAGCCAGAGGGCAAGAGAGCCTTTTGATGCAGTTCCTGTTAGGCACAAACAGAAGAGGAAACGTGCATCTGGAGAGGAAAGAAAAAAAGGGAAATATTCAGCACAGTTATCATGAAGATTGCTCAGATTTACCCAGATCTGAGACAAACAATCTGGAGGATTGTTTTGGGGTCTCCCCCACCACCACCTGGACTACTACCTACACTAACAGATTCCTAGATGAAATCTTGGTAACCTCCACATCA
The DNA here is from genome assembly GCF_902729225.1 of Pteropus medius. NCBI lineage: Eukaryota > Metazoa > Chordata > Mammalia > Chiroptera > Pteropodidae > Pteropus > Pteropus medius. The sequence continues at coordinate 5,237,984 of NW_024350924.1, read as the reverse complement.
TCTATTTTTGCAGAAACTGAGAAAGCATCTTTCTCTGCCCAGATTGTGTCCATTAGGCTACCTTTGGCCAAAAGTAACAGAAAACCTGACTAACAGTATCTTAAAGCATGAAGTCATTTATTTCATTTTTAACGTGTAGTTCAGATGTAAGTAGTCTCAGAGGTGGTTCAGTAGCACAGTCATGTCATTAAGGCCCCAGGCTTTTTTTGTTTGCTTTCTACCATCATGTTGGCTTTAGTCTCCAGGCTTGTCACCTCTTGATTGCTATGTGGCTGCAATAGCTCCAGACATCACATCCTCAGAGGTCATTGTACAAGCAGGAAGGGAGGAAAAGGCAGTACTGCTTTCATTATGAAAGAGAAAAATCTTTCCTAGACTGCCCTCTCCCAGTAGAATCTCGTTATTGACCATAAAATGGTCATGTGCCCACAGCAGAGCAGTTGCTAACAAGAAACTGATTGTCACAGTTCATTAAATTGATCATGAGTCACCCTCAAACAAAATAGGAGTTCCCTTTGAGAGGAGAAAGGGGGAATAGTGGTTAACTGGGCATCTAATAGTGTTTGTCATATTCCTCAACCAAGAATTATATTGACTCTCAGGCAGAAAACTTAAGTGATTAGGAGCTTGAGCTCTGGAATCAGACTGCAAATCCCAATTTTTCTACTTAGTAGCCCTGCAATCTTGAGTAAATGATTTAACCTTACCTAACCGCAGTTTCCTCATCCATGAAGTGATAATAGTGCTCACCTAAGTTATTGTGAGAACTGAATGGAGCTACTTGAGGCAAGTGAGTACTTAACATATGGTCTGGCATATAAGTAAACGCTCAACTTATTTTAGTTTATGCTAAATAGTAATATTTGTGACAAGGTTGAAAGCATTGCTAATCACCTTTACAATTCTGTATTAAATTACTCCATCTTAAGCTTAAATTCAGTTTTTAAAATATTCTAGAAATAAGCTAGCTGTCCGTGCCAGTGAATTAATTCTGATAGGACAGTATTCTGGAAACGATTACATAATTAAAGGAACCACATTATAAGATTCTATCTATGAAATGGCACCTAACCAAATAATCAGATTGTATCCATGCTTATCACTGCTTCCCAAACCTAATGGTTGGCTTAATAGTTTTCATTTCCATTGGAAAATAGGGCAAACAACATGGAACCTGGTTTAACAAAAATGAGGAAGTTTTATTGATGATATCCAAGGTTTCTTTGGGTTCCCTCTATCTAATCTGTAGAGACAGACACAGATGTTTCAATACGCGTATGCACATGAGTTAAGTCCCAAGATGGCTGCAGTGGCTCCAAGTAACATATGTATCTCAGTAATGTACAAGGACTGAAAGGGAAGAGAATGTCTCCTTTCTTCCCTTCTTATAGATCAAGGAAACCTTTCCACAAAGCATCTCCCTTCACTGTACCTCCCCGCCCTCCCCCACACACAAGACTTCTCCTCCAGCTCATTGGCCAGAATTACCCACATGTCCTTTCCTAAAACAAAGATGCAAAGGGTAATGAAAAACTCATCCAGTTTCACCCTCTGAGCAGAAGGGGATCCAGCATCTCATAAACGACATGGCTATACAATAGCTGAATAAAACGAGGGAGGGTGTTTGAGGTCTCTCAGCAAATATGAAGAGGGGAGACTGGCTTTTAAGTAAGGGATCCACAGTGCCCTCCACAAATACACTGCACTGATTTGCTTCTAATTTTTTTTTTTCCCTTTTGGCAAGATGGGGAGTTTTATTTTATATTGTGGCCAGTGTTCCTGATGAGAGAGAAATTAATGTTTTAAGCAGAAAACTCCAGAATGGCAAGTATAGGTTTCTGATTTTTCTGGAATGACTCATGGGTACTTACTCCTTTGTACAACTAGAGATGCCTTATATGGTGGTGCAGTTTGTACACCTGACAAACGCCAGGGCCAACACTCACCTGGGAGTCTGTATGAGTAGGGTCCCTGTGGTAGTACATGGCTCTGTGTCAGAGCAAGGCACGTGCAGGGAGAAAGGTTGGATTTCACTTATGTTTGTATTCTTACTAGTTTCTTTCATGAAAACCGGAATCTCCGTTAACAGTAAATCAAATTATTTTGATGAAGTCATTCTCAAGTATTAAGGCAGCAGAGGGTGGGGGAGAAGTCAAGTGGGCAAATATTTGCCTCCTATACAGAATATAGAACATTTATCCCATTTCTTTTACTCCCATAGATTATAAAATCCTCTCAAATTAAGAATTCTGGTCCACAGAATCTTTCACTGGCTTATAAAATGTTTGGATTTACCTACACTGTGGTAATGATATGTCATGTAGTCTAACATTACTAGCCTAAATGAATTTAGTATTAATGTTCTATTGTATCCTTACGTTTATTAGCATTTTTATTTGCCTGGGTCTATGGGCTAATTTGTATGCTAATGTTAAAATAGGCTCAATTGCAGAAGCAATAACATGGAAAATTTTAGTTCAGTTAAACTAATTTATCGTCTAAAATCTGTATTACCATGTTTCATGCATAAACGTGCATTTTTGCCCATGAGTGCACTTACCTACAAATGACCAAATGAATCCAGCCCAAATTCACAGAATAATAGGAACATTCTAAACCAACTGCAGTGCCAAAATATTTTGAAAGGAGGGTTCGTTAGATGTCAAAATTTATCTAACCGAGCAGGACCAGGAGAACACTGAATGAAATAAAAAATACCAAAATACCCATCTTTCAGCTTAAATGCAATATCCTACTCAAGGCCAGCCTTGACTTCCTACAGCTGTCTGTCATCTCTTCTTTCTCCAGAACCAACAGCATATTGTCGTCTTTATGTTCCCCCCGCCCAGTGGACCTCAAGACTGTTGAGGGAAGGGTTCCTTTCTCATTCATTTGTGTACCTCCCCCATTGAGATGGGCACTTTGTCTTTAGTATAATTTGCACACATTCATTCATTCTTTCCGACAACAGAGAGACAATACCTGTTATGAGCTGTCCGTTTTAGGTGCTGGTTTACAGCATGGAACAGACTAACAAGATCTCACTTTCAAGGGGAAGATGACAGGGGAGGAGGAGAAGTCTTCCTCAATCCTCTTAGGGTCCCTGGCTGGGTCTGAAAACTGACCAAGACAGATTAACAAGAGAGAAGTATACAAATTTATTTAACCTAAGTTTTACGTGACACCAGAGTCTTAATAAGGAAATGAAGACCCAAAGAAATGGTTCAATCTAAGTATTTTTATGCTATTGATGAAAAGATAAAAGTCACGGAAAGAGAATAGAGCAAAGAGTATGAGCTAAGGATAGTAAACGGGGAGGATTTAGCGAAGCCTATTCACCTGGATTCTTCTCAACATTCCTCCGACTTGGAGATAAGGCTGCTACTTCCCTCTGGGTATAGACAGGGCATCTCTCACACAAGGGTCTTATGACCTACTTCAGAGAAGGAGGGAGGGAGAAGGTCAGAGAGACCCTCCTGCTTCTGTCCTTTTCCCAGACTCCTTCATCTTAACCTATTCAATATTCCAAGCTGTCATATTTCGGGGTATTGTATCCTGAACACCATCAACAGTAAACCCGAAATAAGTGATCAAGATAATTTCCAGCAGTAATAGCACTGTGATTAAAAGACGATGAAAGAGAATGATGGGATGGGCGGTTAAGAGAGGACACGGCTACATTAGAAGAGGTCTTAGCGAAGGGGACAGATTTGCCTAGACCTGAATGACAAGGAAGAGGAAGTCCCAAGACGTGAAGACCCAAGACGTGAGCATTCCAGGCCCACAGGGGGACCTTGGGTAGACCTGTGTCTGAATTTGAGGAACAGAAGGTGCTCAGGGGGCTGAAATGCGGCTCTGCAGGAGAATGGGGAGGAAAGTCAGAGTGAGGCTGGAGGCTCCATCACATGCAGCCTTCCAGGCCACGGAAAGGAATCTGAATTTTATTCAGAGCACGATGAGTTTCTAGGAGAGTGGCAGAATTACATTTTAGACTGATGGTTCTGACTGCTGGGCAGAGAAGGATGGGGGTGACAGCAGAAGCAGGAAAGCCAAATAGAACCCCAGTACAGGAGCTCAGTGAGAGATGAACCAGGGGAGGAACAATAAAGATGAAAATTTGTCGAAAATCAGAAGTTATAGTTTTAATTTCCTAGACTGATCATAGTTAAAGAAATATGTTACAATTGTGTTTAATAAGAAGCTTTGTGGAATGTAATTGCTTTGTTGAAATGTCCCTTCACAGTAAGATAAGAAAGAAGTTAGAAAATAAAAAGTGGGGGAAATTCTTAATTAAGTTTAAATTTATACAGGTTCTTTCTTTTATTGCATTTATTGAGAAGAGCATCCAGAGGGATGGAATGTTAATTTCAAAGCTTTTGTTTAATCTCTTAGGAAAGTAACATCCAACCAAAGCATATGATGACCTTAAAGTCTGAAACAGCATATTCCGTAGATTGAAAGAAAAATATATGTTGTTATAAGAAGAATTTGTTTCTTGACTTACAAAGAAACTCACAAGCTTTGTTTTGAAAGAGCTCTACCACCACGTAAAATCTTTTAGGTCATTTGACGCGTTAGAAAACTTTGGGCTCTTGAGTCTCATATTTTCTCGTTGCAGACTGGAGGCAAATAAAGAGTATCTTGAGTAGATTCCAATACAAAGAACGATGTGAAGGTCCTTTTCTTCAACAGAAGGAAAATTCTCATTTACTTGGCTAAGCTTAGGTGAAATCTTTCCAAACACACGCTCCCAACTTTCACAGTAAAAATGATTGGAAACACACCACGAGCTTAAAATAAACACACTCCATTCAAACACAGGGCACTGTGACCTTTCCTACACTTAACAAAAGTATCCACATAAAGTCTGTATTTTCTTTCATTCAAAAATGGAGTGTGATCCTGTTGGATTTGGGCAAGAAAGGGAAGGAGCTGAATTTCAGTCCAGAAGCAGGGCGACCTTCAAGATAATAGGATTCTGATGAGGTACTTCTGTGCTTGGAAGCTAAAGTTAACCTTGGCATATTTAAATATGTAATAACTGTCCACTAAGAAAGTAAATCTTAAAAGTTCTCAACACACACACACAAACTTGTAACTGTGTGGTGATGGATGTTAACTAGACTGATTGTGATCACTTCATAATAGACATATTAAATCATTACATCATATACCTAAAACTAATATGTTATATGTCAATTATATTTCAAATTAATAAGTACTATCCATTCACGGTTTGATAGGCACAACTAGAATTGCGGACATCAAGAGCAAACCTTCAGAACCATCAATACAAACGATACATGGTTAATTTTCAAAGTTACTTTTTCAGCCTTGGTGTGTTCGAGAATGTTAAGAGATTCAAAATTTCAAGTCACAAGCTTCTATGGACTGAATCACGTCTCTCCTCTCCACTCCCCATTTATATGGTAAAACTCTAACCCCCGCCCCGTGTGACTGTGTTTGGAGATAAGACCAATAAGGAGGTGACTGAGCTTAAATGTGGTCACAAGGGTGGGGCCCCAATGCAATAGGATCGGTGGCCTCTGAAGAGAGACCGCCCTTTGCCTCTCCACAACAAGGGGGAGGCAGTCCACCAGCCAGGAAGAGAGTGAGCTCGCACCAGAAACTGCCTGCTGCTGGCAACCTGGCTTCAAACTTCTAGCCTCTCAAACTGTGAGAAAATACATTTTTGTTGTTTAAACTGCCCAGTCTATGGTATTTTGTTATGGCAGCAGAGCTGGCTAGGACATACACAGCCAAAGTGATCCTTTAAAACAAACAAACAAAAACAGCGAGATCTAGTCACTCTTTGCTCAATACTGCACTGTATCCCCATTATGCCCAGAGTAAAAACCATTGTTCTGCCACGGCCAGCAGGCCCATCATCATCTAGTTACTGGTCTGATCACATTTATCACGCTCTCTACCCACCCACTCGACTCCAAATGACCCAGGTATTCAAATGGTCCTTTCAACGTGTCAGGCATCCTCCTGCCTCAGTCTTCCCTCTGCCCAGAGTGCTCATCCCTCATTCATCCAGGCATGACTCATTCCCTCACCTCCATTTGACATTGGCTCAAATGTCACTTCAAGATGAACTGTACCTTCCTATCTAAAAATACAATATATCAACTCCTAAATCTCCTTCCCTTGCTCTATATCTCTTTGTCCACGGCATTTGTCACTTTCTTACTCACTATATAATTTACTTCTTGTGTCTATTCTTTGTCTGTCTCTCCCCTAGCGTTTAAGCTCCAGGAATCTTTGTTTTGGTCCAGTTTATCCCCGATGCCTAGAATCCAGCACCTACTCAGAGTAGGGTCTCAATAAATACTTGTTTGCCCAAGTACTTTCCCTTTCCAGTTTTTTCAGATATATTAACTATACTAGGTAATTTAAGCTGAATTTTGAAAATAATTCAATCTTTGTAATAATCCTATGAGGTAGCTATCATCACATCCCTATTTATTAATGAGTCAGAAAGATTACTTTAGTCACCCACAGTTTCTCAACATCAAGTACGAATAAAAAACTCAGATATTTTTACTCCACATCTAATAGCCTTTCCTAGGCCGAAGTGGTCATTTTAAGATGTTTTCACAGTGGAATAAAATGTAAAAATATTCAGATGAAGAAATCGTGATCTCCACTGCAACAGCCTCAGAATTGTTCAAATGAAAAGGACTGACCCTGGTCAGTGTCAACAAAGAATGTAAACACGTGAGAACCCTCATACACTGCTAACGATTATGCGAACTGGTTCAACCACTTTGGCCAACTGGCGTTTCTACAGAAGTTGCCAAATGTATACCCTAGTATCTATCAGTTCTACTCCAGAAATGAGGACTTAGGTTCTCCAAAAAAAGACTAAGAATTATTTGTAATAGCTCCAAACTGGAAACAACCCAAGTGTCCAGTAAGATTAGAATGGCTTCATCAATCTTGGTACATTCTTAGAATACTACATGGCAATGTAAGAAAAAAAACTAACCTGTATACAGCAAAATGGGTGAATGTCACAGCCATAATTTTAAACAAAAGAAGCCAGACACAAAAGTACATACTATGATTCCATTGATACAAATTTTAAGAATGGCCAAAACTAATAAATGGTGATTAAAGTCAGAATAATGATTATCTCTGAGGAAGTACTGAGTGAAGGGGGCACAAAGACCTTCTAGAGTCTAGAGAATATGTTCTATATCTTGATCTGGATAGTGCTTTAAAGGGTATAAACAGGTATTAGGGTATAAAGGGTATTAGTTTCTGATTAGAAAGTAATCTAGCTGAACGCAATAAGGTTATACACTTTACCATGTAAATTGCATGTCAGTAAATAAGTTTTTTAATAAAAAGTTTCTATCAATAAGTAATGTGTAATTCAATAAATCATTATACAACAAAGGGTTTGCCATCTGAAAAAAATTAATGTTGATCCTTGATCTCTACCGCATTCCTTACTTGAAAATTTTAGGTGATCAAACATTTCAATATAAAAACTCCAAAGAGTACTAGAATAAAAAGATGGTAGAATTGTTTTATAATATTGGAGGAAGGCCTTCCTTATCAAAGGATAGTCTTAAAATTATTAAATTTGACTACAAAAATATTTAAATGTATACATGACAAAATAATTACCATAAACAAAGTTTAAAACAAATGACCGTCTTGGAATATAAAATTTGTTGACAAGGCAAATTTCCTTCTTTTAAAAAAAATTCTTATAAATTAGTAAGGCAGCAAAACACAATATAGTCCAGTGGAAAGATAGCCTAAGTTAAATTACAGGAAAAAAAGACTTTAAAAATATAAAAAGATTTTTTAAATCAATGTAATTTTTAAGCAAAAATAAAATTCCATTTTTTACCTAACAGATTAAGAATGGAAAAGTTTGATAATATATTACGTTGTTGAGACGGGACTATAAATGGGTATACTTCTGTGGTGGGTAATATACTAGAATCGAAATTTAAAAGTTTCCAATACAGTTCCACTCCTAGGCATTCTCAAAGACTTATGTGCTAGCAAGTACTTTGTAGCATTGTATGTAGTAACGCCTAGAAGAGAGAGGCTGCTTAAATGAAGTGCGATATGTACATTCGACAAATGCTGTGCAGAATGAGGTAGAGCTTCATGTGCTGATATAGAAAGATCCCCAAGACAGATCTTTAAAGGTACAGATGTGTCGTAGAAGGTCCTGGGTTCACACTCCAGAGGAGCTACAGACCGCAGTCTACAGCCATGCCACCCTGAACAAGCCCAATGTCTGATCTTGGAAGCTAAGCAGGGTTGGGCTTGGTTAGTACTTGGATGGGAAACCACCTAGGAAGACCAGGTGCTGTAGGCATAAATAGTAATAAATAAAGGTACAGATGTGTTTGCTCCTTTTTGGATTTAAAAGGTGTGGTGGAGGATGGATATTTACATACACATATGCATGCCTGTCTCCTCTGGAGGAGCTACCGGAACTATTGGCTGTGGTTATCTCCGGGCAGTGTGGCTAGGACACTGAAAGGGAGAAATGTTTTTCACTAAATACCCTTTTGCACCGTGAATGACTGTTTTTACCAAGTATATGTATTGCCTGGAAAAAAAAAAAAAACAAGAAAAATAAAAACTATGTTGTAGGAAGAGGAGGGAGTGACGTGAAAGGGAGAGGGTGTCGGGGGAGGGGAAGGACGAGGTCAAGAACAAAAATAAATCAAGACCTCCACTTCTTGTGCCCCACGTGGCCTTGCCAGCGTCCCCACACAGAGCAGGCTGAATAAATAAAACTCGCGAATCTGGTCCACCAGTCCTGATTCTCATCCAGGGCCCAATTCGACCTTTTCAACTCAGATTAACCTTTCAAAACCAGACTATCTGGGGCATGAGGTACTCAGGCCAGGGAGTTTTCTGGTTCTTGGAGGCAGTGTATGCTGGAAAGAAATTAAACTTCACCCAATGCTTACTATCTTTAGATGAGATGAAGGTAGATCAAAATTGGTGACAAACACTATTGCACTGAAGCTACATGTGACTCAACTGAAGCTAAAGATGAATATGTTAGAAGGTCACTAAGACAATTCAACAATTCTGTCTATGTACTGGTTTTATGCTTCTAATGAGTTCAGATTAAAAAAAATGAATAGCTTTGCTTTCTGTTTAATTATATTTTAATTGAAAGCTGAAATTTTAAAGAAGTTATTAGGGCAAAACCTACTAGCAGAAACTTCATCAATGTCAGTTTTGAGAGAGATTGGGGGTTCAGCTTATTTCTAGATTTGGGATGACTTGCTCAGAGTATTCTAGCCCACGTTTATTGTGATCAAAGGGGTTAAGCTATACCAAAAGAAAGTTATTTTAAAGTGAATTTAAAGTTTTATGGAATATTAATAAAGTAATACCAGTATAAACAGGCGGTAAAATGAAATTCTCAAGAGTTCAGTTTTGAATGCATTAGTGTTCAAATTGGCCGATTATTAGAGGCTTGGTAAAAATAAACAAGAGGCAATATTCTACTATCATGAGATAGAGTCTTTCTAGTTATAAAAATGCCTACTCAAAATAATTGCCATGCAGAATTGAAGTTTAAAAACAATAAAGTTAGACTTTTTATAACCAAAATTATAGCCTTTCGTAGCTGCAGAAGTAGAGAGTAGTGAATTCAATATGGTTGAACGAGGAACAAGCTTATTCAAGGGACCCGAATTCCCAATTCTGGAAGAGCGTGATGCTTAGAGTCTTTGGGGGAATCTCATACTCCCTGTGCTCAGCCCAACAGAAAAAGATGCTGCTTCATCATCACCACCAGAGCAGAACACAAATATTGCAGAAGCACTGTGACCTGTGGAGTCAGATGCTCCCACCTTTTGTTAGTTTCAAGTCATCCCTTATAGGCTGAAGCGCATTCTCTTGATTTCTTCTCGTGGATCTCAGCAAAACGCTTACGTAACAGCTTGGCCTTTTCACAGCAATTAGGCCCTGGGCTGCGACAAGTAGCTAGTCATATCAAGACTCTTAAACGCTGAAATACTAAAATATACTGTCTTAAAGGTCTTGAGTGTTCATTCAGATTATAAATTATGACATTTATACAGAAACCAGTCTGCATGAAATCGTGTGGCTGGAGCATAGAGGTCTATGGAGACGAAGCAGTAGAAAGAATTCTGGGAAGAGGTTGGAAGACCGTGAATGTCAAGGAGACCAGTCTATATATGGTGAGCATGGAAAGTCCTAGAGGATTAGAAAACAGAGTAATGTAATCGTAGCGGTGCTGTTAGGCTATGGAAGATATGAAAAAATAAAGAAATTCGTTTTTCAAAATTTGCATATACAGTGAAGAACATCAGGAAAGCATTACAACAAGCTATTAACAGTAGTTCAGTAATTATCTGAGTGATAGAATTATCAGTGCCTTTTATTTTATTCATCCGTGTTGCCTAGTGTTATTGAGAGTGCATGCATTGTTTTGTATTAAAGAAGGCCTAAATTATGTAAATATTTTATGAAAATTCAAATATAAGAATAGTAAAATGAACCCCACACACCTGTCACACAGATTAAACAGTTATCTAGATTTTGCCATATTTGTTCCACCTCTCCCTTTTCTCTTTCATCCCTTTACCAACATCTTGCCTGTTAGTTCCTGTGTCTTTCTGACCTGACCCATTAGTCTGATGGCTTCCTGGCTTTCTAGCACAGCAAGATGTCCCAGACTCCTTTTAATTTCCTGCCATAGGCCTAGAATCAGCCAGTCTTTGAAGATGCTCTGTTTCCTTTCAGTGGGTTGAAAATTGTCTTAAAACACAAAGGTATAAGCTAACAGTCCAAGTGATTCCTGGACAACTGTGGGTGTTGCCATCCCGACAGCCATAGAGAAAATATTAGAAACAGCATTAACTAAATGAGACTATGTAAACATTCTAAAATGAATCTGCTTTTAAGCAAAACAGATTCGTCGGCATTAAAAGCTTGCCTCAGTAGGTAACCCTCAAGTCATCTTCGAGTAAGGAAATGTTCAGCTTCTTTGTGATCTTTAAAGTGAAAATTTCAAGCCAGCTCTTCCTGGGGAGAATTTAGCATCTTTTACACTAGGACCCAACATTTCATGTTCATAAACCTTAGCAAAATGCTAAATAACACCTAGCACTCTCTTTTCTGCTGTAGGGGAGTGTTCACCTCTAGTATCATTGCTCCACTCACACCAGGTTCAAATCCAGGCAATCGCAGAACAAACGTGTTTTTTTTTTTCTTCCCTAAACAAATAGAAAAATCTCAAATCTAGAGCCCACCGCTAGAGAGAAATCACTTGTTCGAGCAAATACCAGAGCCCTTTGCTTTAAAAGCAAGAAAACAAGGCACCCACTATTACCATTACTGTCCCGGCTAACCCAAGAATTAGAGGCTCAGTTGGCAATTGTATCGTTACTAAGAACTAAAAAATGTGTTCATTGAACTTTTACAATCATTATAGGTGCACTTTTCACATTGTGTTATGCAAGCTCCACGTGGGCAGCTTTGTATCTCAAACAATTGGTCCTGGCCTGTAGGAGGTAAATAATATATGAAATAATTTTTTAATGAATTAAAGTTGATAAAGAACTCTGGACTTTTAAAAAGTACATATTGCACTATGACACCTATGTACAGTTAACCATATTTTGTCTAAATCAGGACACTTCAGAAAGTGAAAGAGGGGACTAGTACTTATTATACCTGGACAATAAGGTTTCTTTGAGCAACTTTGTTGTATAAAACAGCACAACTAGTCAAATCGACTGAGTCCCAAGGCAGGGTAATTTATAAATGTCAGCGTACCATATTTTAGAATTATGGCTATTTTGTAGTAAAAATTTGTCCAATGGATCAGCTCCTTCCTCTTTACCTGTTTTGATGACCCAATAGTGAACATTTTTTTCCATCTTTTAAGTCCTTTATTTATGTTGCTGTTCTATTCTAAACAGGTATCTGCAGTTGTTTGCTTATACATTTAGTCTTCATTCTACATACTAAGCAATACTTTCATAGTTAAACTCTAAGAGCACTTTTATACATAATTCTGATTTTTAAGGTTAAACTGTGGGATCATCTACATATTTTAGGGGTGGCAAAACTTTATCAGCAATTCGGAAAAGTATTCTTTCTAGTAAGAAGTGTTTAATCTTTCAGTAGTTGTTTCTGTACCAGAAATTCAGTATTTATGATTTCTATGAATTGTTTTTTTTGTTGTTGTTTGGGGTTTTTTTTTTTTTTTTAGCATTTTTTGGGATAGTGGCGGTGACAAAATTCTGCTTGCTTACATCCTTATAAATGATTTAGCTTTCCTGTTTTGCCAGCTCAGCCTTTTAAGTCTCCTATGAGCTAGAGCAAGGATATAATGTCATTTGCAGTGTTATTTGCAAACATAAAAGGAAATGACTGTGTCTCATAGACACCACTTATATTCCATTGTAGACAAGAAAGCAGGAAACATAAGCATAGTAGTTATAGATTTAAATGGTTTGCCTGTTGTTCCATAAAACACTTGTTTCATTTACTCCTCCAACTCTTTGCAATTCAGTTCAGCTACTGTGAAGCAGAAAATATTATCAATTAGAGTCGCAGTATGTTGGTCCTGAATCACAGGGCTTCAGTACCCTGGTGTGTTATGATACCCAAAGCTATACCCTGCTTTCCGCCCCAGCACACACATCACAGCAGGACTGGATGTGCTCAGAGCCTAGATCTACTGAAAAGAGAGAGCAAAACTGAAAAGGCAAAAAGTTAAGAAATAAAAGTTGCTTATAAGGGAAAAATCTGGAAATCTACAACTCTTGCCCCTTTTAGTATAGTAAGACTAAATCTCTAAATTGGCAAAATTGAGAGTGACTAATAGGTCAATTAGGACCTCACGTCAAGTTCAGTATGTCTAAAATTGAACTTATTTTCTCTTTTTTCTACCATCTGACTCCGACTCTCGGTCATGGCAAGAACACTGGCAAAAGGCTAGAAACTGAAGTCGTTTTAACTGAAGTCCAAGCCTCTTTCATCTGCCTACCAATCAGTTGGCAAGTGCTGTGGACCATTTTTGCTTTGAAATATTTCTGTCTCCCATGTTCACGTCTCACTTCCATCGCTCCGCTCTCATCCGAGCCTTCGCTGATTCATTTGTGGACCATCAGAACAGCTTCCCAGCTGGTCCCTCCGGCAGCACATGATTCTCCACTTCCAATCCGCCCTACCCTACACACTCTGCCAGTGACAAATTAATCTTCCCAAAACGCCACTTTCCTTTTCTTCTATCGGGAGGCTCGGCAGCTCCATCAGTCTCAAGACCCTCTGTGATCTAGCTTCCCTCCCTTCTCCTTAACTTTATCTCATTGGTTCTGAATATTTATTCTGATCTGGTCAAGTCCTTCAAGTCAAGGCAGGCAAGGAGGCCGAGGAGCAGCCGGGAGGGACTGTAGTTTGTGGGCTACAAACTACAGTCCTTCCCGGCTGCTCCTCGGCCTCCTTGCCTGCCATGCTCCCCCTTTTCCCCCTTTGTCCATTAAAATTCAGTGACAAGTTCAAGCCCTACCTCCACCTCTTGCTTCTCTGAATTATACTATTTGACCAACATTTGACTCCTTTATTTCAACAAGCAAAGCACTGTGCTATCACTAAGTGGTTCATTCAACCTTGAGCCGGGAGACAGAGAGAGGTTCACAGTGCTTGAGAGTGAGCTCCCAAGTCAGACGTCCTCTTTTAAGAATGTGACCTTGGGATAGTTACTTAACCTCTCAATCTCAGTTTATTCATCTGTAAAAGGGGGATTAATAGGACCTCATGGTGGTATCGAGAGATGGAGACAATCCAAATGACATGCTCAGCACTGTGCCTGATATGGCAAGTGCCCAATAAATAAATGTTAAGTGTCATAATTCAGGAGACATTTGCTGAGTCCAGGCTTGAGAACCCTGCCTCCAGAAGTTCACAATCCAGAAGACTCATTGTGTGTGTGTGTGTGTGTGTGTGTGTGTGTGTGTGTACTCACAGGGCAGGAGAGGATGTTGGGATGACTCTAAAAGAGGCACCAATGCCAAGGTAACTAAAGAACCCAGGATAGAGGACAATTATGAGTCCCAGTCAAGATGGTAGGGTAAATGGCATAGGTAAATGTTATACTTGCCTCCTCCTATGACTGCATTAAAATTACAACTATAGATCAACCTGAGAACCACCTGAAGTCTAGCTGAACATAACTTCTATAACTAAGGACATAAAGAGGCCAAATCAAGACTGGTAAGAGGGACATAGACACAAAACAGGCTAGCCTCACATCTGTGTGTGGCAGTCGAACATGGGGAGGGATATCTTGGCCACAGGGGTCCCTCCAGAGGAGCAGGATTCCCAGCCCTATACCAGGGCTCCCCAGCCCAGGGTTTCAGTGCTGGCAAAAGTCCCCACAAAAATCTGGCTATAAAAATCAGTGGAGATTCCAACTGTCTAAGTGAGAAGGAAGGCTGCTAGAAACACAGGTGTTCTCTTAAAGGGCTGACAAACTCACTCGCTTGCAGACACTCACTCTGGGCCCTGGCAGAGGGACGACAGCTCAAGACCTGAGCCAGAGACATCCAGGAGAGGACTGAGTTGTGAGGCTTCAGGGCGAGGGCTAGAGGGACAGCTGCCATTTTCCAGTGTCAAGCTCTTCCGTGCAGCCTACAGATGGGCATTGTCTTGTGTTGAACCCTCCCCTACATGGCCAAATCTGAATCTGCCTTGGCCTGAGTTCCCCTCGCTCAGGTGACTCCCTGGGACCTTGCCCCACCCAACCCGCAAACTGCCACTGGCATATTCCTGGCTGGGCAGCCAACCCCGCCCAGCCCTCTCAGCAGGAGACTGTTGCCAGTGATCGGCAGACCTCAGCATCTACATTTTCTGGGCCGGTTCAGGTGGTGGCCAACCAGCCCTGGCCCAAGTTGCTGTGTTTCTTGAACAAATCTCGGGGGTCTGTGGGTAGCAGGTGGTTTCGGTATGATCTGAGACTTTTGCAAATGGCCACAGACTAAGCACTGGCATCAAATTAACCTGGAGAGCACTGTTCACCCCATCCTGGTGACTTTCTGGGACCATGCCACACCCAATTCACATACCTTGTGGGCAGACTGCCTCAGACCTTAGGTGCCCTGGATCCTTGGCTGAGTTGCCCCAGGCCTGGTGCTGGTGGCAGCCTGCCTCAGTTCACCACGTGAGGCCTCACCCACATGCCTCCAGGTCCAGCAGAGGCAGCTACCAACCTCAGATCACTTTAAAACTCCTACCAGGTAGCCCCAGGCAATCACAGGCAGCTGCTGGCCTTGGCCTGCATAGAAGCCCCTCCCAAAGAGCCCCAGAAACAACTTATCTGGAGGCTGGCATCAGACCAAAACAGAGCACTGCCTGATTAGCCCCACAAACAGCACACCCAAGGAGTGGTCTCAATAAGCACATGAACCCACAGGGGCAAATCTCACTTCGTGGGGTCAGCTTCCACACAGCAGCTCATACCCTGTGGGTATGGCCAATCCCCACAGTCAGCCTGAGAGTCGATCCCACCCACTAATGTGCTGACAGTAATCAATGCTCAACTACAACAGGGGAGCACACACAACCCATATAAGGGACCCAGAGACCCAGTCCAAGTGACCAGGGAGATTGCACCACCAGGCGACACAGGACACCTACATAAGGCCACCTGACCAAGACTGGGAGATGTAGCAAATCTACCTATTACACAGAAACTAACACAGAGAATCGGCCAAAATGAGAAAACAAAGAAATCTGTCCCGAATGAAAATACAGGAGAGAACTCCAGAAAAAGAACTAAATGAAATGGAGGCAAGCAACGTACCAAATGCGGAGTTCAGAACGCCGATTATAAGGATGCTCAACAAACTAAAAAGAATAGATGATCTCAGAACTTCAACAAAGAGACAGAAAGCATAAAGGACATAGAAACCCTACAAATGAACCAATCGGAAATCAATACAATAACTGAAATGAAGAATACACTAGAAGGAATCAACAGTAGATTAGGTGAAGCAGAGGATCAAATCGGTGATTTGGAAAACAAGGTGGCAGAAAACAGAAGAGCTAAAAGAAAAAAGAATTTTAAAAAGTGAGGAAAGTTTAAGGGACTTCTGGGACAACATCAAACATGACAACATCTGCATCATAGGGGTACCAGAAGGAGAAAGCGAGCAAGGGATTGAGAACCTATTTGAGGAAATAATGACTGAAAACCTCCCTAATCTGGTAAGAGAATTAGACATACAAGTTCAAGAAGCAGAGTCCCAAACAAGATGAACTCAAATAGACCTACATCAAGACACGTCACAATGAAAATGACAAAGGTTAAAGAGAATCCTAAAAGCAGCACGAGAAAGGCAGCTAGGCATTTACAAGGGAGCTCCCATAAAATTTCTCAAAAGAAACTTTGCAAGCGGGAAGGGATTGGCAGGAATATTCTAAGTGGTGAAACGCAAGGACCTACAACCAAGATTACTCTACCCAGCAAAGCTAGCAATTAAAATTGAAAGTGAGGTAAAGAGCTTCCCAGTCAGGAAAAAGCTAAAGGAATGAATTCATCGCCGCCAAGCCAGTGTTATAAGAAATGTTAAAGTGACTTTAAGAAGGAGGAGAAACCAGATATGAATAATGGCAAGAACTGTGTACCTATCAATCACTATAAATGTAAATGGTTAAATGCTCCGATCATAGGGTAGCTGAATGGATAAGGAAACAAGACCCATACATACGCTGTCTACAAGATCCCCACTTCAGACTGACAGACATACAGACTAAAAGTAAAAGGATAGAAAAATATGTTTTATGCAAATGGAAATGAAAAAAACTTGGGGTAGCCATACTTATCTCCGACAAAATAGACTTTAAAACAAAGGCTATAATAAGAGACAAAGAAGGACATAATATAAGGGGATCACTCCAACAAGAGGACATAACCCTAGTAAACATTTATGCACCCAATATAGAAGCATCTAAAATATAAAGCGAATATTGATCAACATAAAGGGAGAGATCAACAATAATAGTCATAAGGACCTTTCGCACCCCACTGACACCAATGGACAGATCTTCTAGACAGAAAATAAGGAAACAGCAACCTTAAATGACACGCTAGACCAGATGGATTTAATTGGCATTTAGAACCTTTCACTCCAAAACAGCACAGAGCCTGAAGTACGGTGAGGTGTGTGAGGCATTCATTCGCACTCAATTAGGTGCAAATTTTAAGAGGGTGCTAAACAACTTAGTGAACAAGATAAATCATATTTGAATATATTTTAAAAATTCAGCTAATGCAAAAAATCCCATATTGAACAAAATATAGAATTTTGAAATAAAGACCAGGGCTGTGCTGATTCAGATTAGAGTGTGAGGCAAAATAAAAAATGTATGCCTCTGTATGTTTTTATGTATCTTGTAATGCTTAATTTGTTCTCTGAACATTGAAGTAGTTGGAAAAATACCAGAAAATTGAGATGTATTAACGCATTACTTTAACATATTTTATTTATACCAAAAAGGAATTATGATTTTACTTCAAGCTAATTAAAAATTATTTAAGATCATCACCTGGTAAAGAAAATATTTTAAATTTGACAATTCTGTTATCTTAATCAAATAATAAGGTAAACGAAATAGATTCTGAAAATATTGATGATTTTGCTTCCATTAAAGTGAGGGCTTCATTTTGCCCTTTGTCTCAGACTCCAATATGGTACATAATAGAACTGTCAAGAAATATCACATTTTATTGTTTTTTAATCCAAAGGTCAGACTTTTTTCTACTGTTCCACCAGCCCAGTGAGAAATTTAATCTCAGTTGTTTTTGGAGCTTCCCACCCTAGAGCTGGGCAAAGATCTGGAAGCCTCCAACTCCCAGGCACTGTGAAGAGCCCTGGGCCGTTGGCTATCCATTCTCATTAGCTCCAGGATATGCTTGCCCAGGCCCACCCGGGGCCTTCAGGCTGGTGTTTTTGCAGCACGTAGGATCTCTGAAAGGCTCTGGGATCTTAGCTAAGGTTGAGAGCTTGGGTCACGTGTGGGTCTTTACAGTCTAAGACTCTTCAGGCCCCTCTCCAACATTGAACAAAAATAGCAAGAGGCTTTAACCTCAAGATCCTTTTCTTTTCGGCCCTGCCAGGACCCCTGAAGCCAGAAATAATAAAAGCAAGCCGTTAGCTTAAGATGGAATGAAAGGGAACAAAAATTAATATTTCCACAGACTTCAGCCTCTTTTGCTGGTTTCTCCCCCTCCCCCCACCACCCGCGGTGGGGGTTCTACAGGACCAGGCCTCACTCTACCTTCTCTCCCAGGCACTTCACTTACCTCCCTGGCTATGCTGTCCATCCATAAGCCTAGGACTCCCTGGGATGTTTCTCTGACCCAGACCTCCACCCTGAGCCCCAGAGTAATATGTCCAACGGCTCGACACCTCCATTTGGACATTTCTCAGTGCTATCACACTAAATATGCCCAGTGCCACACTCACTGTCTTCTCCCTCCATTCCAGGCCTCTCCCAGTGCAGTCATGACCAGTCACTCTAGACTCCTCCCACTCCCTTGCCTCCCGCTTCCAATCCCTCCCTGAATCCCATCCACTTCCCCTCCTTCTTAGTTCTCAAACTCAAAATAGCTCCATTTCCACTGCCTCCCTCTACTCAGCTACCATCGTCTCTTGACTAGACTATTGTGAAAACCTCATAGGTCTTCCCTGCGCCCCATCTGGGCCTCCTCCAATCCCGTCTCTATGATGCCACCAGACTGACTTTTCCGAAATACAGATCCGAACATGTCACCTTCTGGCTTAAACTCTTCGAAGGCTTCCCGGTGCCTCTGCAAATAAGCCAAACGGTGTGATAACCCTGCTCGGTCCGGCCTCTCCCATTTCCCTCGCCCCATAGCTTACTGGGTTCCATCTTGCTCCTCTTTGCTCCCTGGGCTCCAGCCACACAGCTGTTCTTCCCTACCCACCTGTTTCTCATTTTTGTCATTACATACTCATTTGCATGATTATGTGACTAAGGTCTGCCTCTCCCTCAAGTCTATGTGCTCCATGAGGACAGGCATTGGTATCCCCGCGGCCGCACACAGAGCCTGCAACGTTATATACAAATGTGGAAGAAGTCGCGAATGTATTGCATGATTTCTTTGAGAATTAAACCCTTCTGAAGTTTAGAAGTATATTTACATAGCTTCTTTTTCAATAACATTTGAGAATTAGAGTGTTCCAGACACTGTACACACGGTATGTGTATTAATTCAGGTCATCCTCACTACAGCCTAGGCGGTAAATGCTATTTTTATGCCCATTTTCAAGATACTGATGCCGAAGCACAGAGAGATCAAACAACCCCTCCCGGTCTCATAGTTAGCAAGCAGTGGAGCTAGGACTCTAATCCAAAATGTTTGTGTTGGCCTGTTTATTCAGGAAATATTGCTGAGCAAAGTGCCAGACACCATGACAAGAATGGACTAGAACATCTTTGAAAGAAGAAAATTGAGGAAAAAGAGCAATTAATGTCTGCGAAAGTACAAGAGACACTATGCAGAGTATATCCCTCGTCTTATTTAATCCTCTCAAAATAGAGTGAGCTAGGTATTCTTATGCCCATTTTACAGATGGGGAAGCTGAGGCTGAGAAAGTCTGAAGACCACACAAACAGTGTAAGACCTACCTGGACCTCAAACCCAGGTCAGTGTGACTCGCTCTTCCCAACGTGGGAAGTCGCCTCCAGAGAAGCCGTTCACGACCGCCTCCTTTCCAGCACAGATTTTTTTTATATACTGATTCAATGATCCACAAATGTGAATGAGTACAAGAATCACCTGGAAAGCTTGTTGAACTCATGACTTCCTGGGTTTCACCATTAGAGCTTTGGGCATGGGGGAGGGCCCTTTAACCTGCAATTTTAATTAAACAAGCATCCCAGGTAACACTGGAGCAGGTGATTGTAGTCTGGTGGTTCCAGAACTTTAGGACTAAACAGAATCATCTGGACGGGTCGATAAGCACAGCTCCACACCTGGATTTTCTGATCCAGAAGACCCAGGGCAGTCCGAGAACGTTAATTTCTAACAAGTTTGTGGGTGATGCAAGGACCTGCTTTTGTGATCCACTGACTGTCCTAGGACGAGACTCTGAGACACTTTACTGGTTATTTAATTCTCCTTGATTCTACCACTTTGGAAGCAATTTCCAAAATATACATGCCCCCACTCTGCCATCCCTCCATAACCCCCTCTTTGAGAATTCCAGAAAATGTCTGATGTGAGAACTTTGAGAAAATTTATCTTGAAGTAAAATCCTTCAGCAGATTTAGAGAGTTTCCTGTTTTCAAAATAATGTGACCTTTGCACAAAACTCCAGAATATTAGATGTCTCTAAGTAGGACTGATCCCAGGTAAAGAAAAAAAAAAACAGAAGAGCAGAACTTCAATTATTTTTTACCTATCCTGTTTAAGATTTAAAAGGCAGAGAAATTCATGTTTGTTCAACTGTGTGTAAGTGTGTGTGTGTGCATATATTTGTGAATGTGTTCAATAAAATGTAATTTGCATTTAAAGTTGTTTAGCTTTCGGGAACCTTGGAGGATAAAGTGTCAGACCTATCCAATTAAATATGGGGAATATTTTAAATAGAAATAAAAAAAATGGAGTTAAAACTTTTTATCTTTACTGTTCCTCTGAGAAAATCATCTTATCTTAGGTTATCTAATATTGACCAAGATACAGAAAGATCGTGTGTGTGTGTGTGTGTGTGTGAGCCTTGCTTGATTTTGTGGCCCAAAGTCAGCAAAGTACACAAAGTAAGCAAAAAGCATAAAGGATGAAGATCCCATGATTCAGGGCCCATTTACTTGACAAATTTTCGAGAATGTGATAGGTAATCTTGTCAGCATATGTGATCTATGAAAATGTTTTCCATAAAGGCATTTGGTGAAGAGGGTCTGATGAAATGTACTTCCAGGATTTAGTATCTTCAGAAATAACTCAGCCCTTTCATATTTTTGAATTAAATAAAAGATTTATGTTTCTTCTAGGCACCCATGAGGAGAGCTGTCAACATTTCATCTTGAAAAACCTTTACTAAGATCAACGTCTGCACAAAGCCTCCTCTGCTGGCCCTCCAGTTTCCGGTTCCAAAGCAGTGGGCTCATCACCTGGAATCCTGCATCCCTGTCACAATGAAACTCAGACATCGGATTTACCTGTCTGACTTTTGTACATTCCTTATTGACTGAAAATCAACTCGACTTCATATGCGTTCCTTTTCTCTCTTAACTACTTTCAGCCTAAATACAAACTCTTCTTTCCTACAGCTCTCCACAGGAAGCGAATATTTTAAAATCATCAAGTCAAATGTCTGAGCGTGTAAGGAATTATGTTTTTGCAAACTCTTGGTGATTAAGTCTCCTGTGAATGCCAATGGGCATTGCAGATTTTTTATTTTCTCTATTAAAATAGACCCAACTTCAGGAAAATTTGACATATATGGCAGAGAGGCACACCCCACTGTATGTGAGGCTGGACTAACTTGACTCCACGTAGAGGCAGTGGTTGAGGGTGGAGCCACCAGGCACATGGGCTCTAGAACAAAACTGTGTTCCCACGGTTACGTGTTTTGTAACCGTGTTCAAGTTACTTTTCTGTGTCTCATCTATAAAATGGGACTATAATAATACCTGTTTTAATGAGTTATTCTGAGGATTATAGGTGAAAGACACTTGGAACAATGCCTTGAACCTGATAAATTCTCAGTACGTATTAGCGGTGCTTATGTTATTATAATTATTATTGAAAGCTTCATATAATGTTAACTCAGAAATGAGAAGTCATTTGATTCTAAAGGGATAAGTATTGATGATGGTTTGGGTACGGAAAAATGTCAATGCCTACTTAATGGAAAACAGAATAACTATTAGTTTACTTGATTCTAAATTAAATGAGAAATCTCCTTTCCGGAGAAAGCTACTCCTTATTGCTAAGAAGGTTAGATGTTATAAAATATTACAAAAATCTCAAAAATATTCCCTTAAAAATACTCTAGACTTTAGTTATGAACAGAAGCCATTACTTACTACCTTGAGACATTTGCTGAGAACGAAGCACAATTATATAATCATATAACGAGTGCATATTCATTTATCGATACTGCAACTTAGTCCAGAAAGGAATAGAGGCTGCTCTAATGAGGGAATCACCAAGAGAAACATAAAGATAAGGAAATCTTCTAATGTAGTAGACTAGCTTTCAAGGCATATAGAATACATTGTGGGAAAATATTGCAAAGAAATATAAATAAATATAGAAAATGCTCCTTCTACCTTTTTATTATCGGCATTACATTTCCTTTCTTGAAGAATCAAAATTTTATTTGAATCTTTCCCATTTCTCATGCCCCATATTCATCAGTAGCCATGACCTATTACTTTTTGCCTTTGCAGTATCTCTGGGTTCCACATCTTTTATTTCTATTGCTACTACTCCAGCTCACAATACCTCTTTAAAAGTAATATTTTCCTATATATCTCTTTGTCCAGGTTTCTCCCCTCTCCATCCTTCTCTTCTCTTCAACCACTATAATTCATCTAATACAATACCCCAGAACTAATTTTTCTAATAAAAAAAAAAAAACCAGAAACAGACTCATAGATACAGAGAACAAACTGATGGTTGCCGGATGGGAGGGAGGTTGGGGAGCTGAGTTAAAAAGGCGAAGGGATTAAGAAGTACAAATTGCTTGTAATGAAATAGTCACGGGGATGTAAATTACAGCACAGGGAATAGAGTCAATAATATTGTAATAACTGTATAGTGCCAGGTGGGTCCTAGACTAATCGGGGGAGGATCACTTCGTAAATTGTATAAACGTCTAACCACTACGCTGTACACCTGAAACTAATATAACATAATATTGAATGTCAACTGTAATTGAAAATAAATAAATTGACTAAAAATTTGTTTTCTGAACTACATGTCTGGTTTTGTCATTGGCTTGCTAAAAAAATCTAACATAGCTTCTCGTCGCTTTCTACTTTGATATATTTTATTTATATCTCTTCTATGTCATTTAATGTTTTCTCCCTTATATTATGATAAATTTTGTACACATTCAGCCTCTCTACTAGAAAGTAAGCTTCTTGTCTTGTTTTCCCCACAGCATCTAGAATATTGTCTCAAGGTATTGATTAATATTGAAAAAAATAAATAGGTTAATCAAACCTTAGAAGAAAATACTGTCGTGTCGATATGCATTTCTAACTACTGCAACTCTATGATGACATAATTTGATCAGGACAAAGATAGATATAAATCACCGAATTAGGAAAATGTAACTAACTCAAGACCTTAATAATAGATTTGTAAGTTGGTCACATAATTCCTTTAAATTGAACACATTTTCATTGTGTTGACTGCTATGTAAGTTGTGCCAACTATTACTCAAAGGTTAAGGAAATCCGATAGAATGGGCGGAAACAGCAGTGATGAAAAATGAAGACATTTTATAAGATAGCATGACACAAGAGATTCTAATGAAAATGATAAACTAGAATGCCCTTACATGTAAGGTAGCAAGCCATTTAGCAAGTTGGATGCCTTTGAGAAAATTTATAAATACATGACCATTGAAAGAGAGTAATTCATTTGTACATTTATGATTCTGCAACAAACAGCATTGTTGGCAATGTGCATTTGAATGTTGTGTGACCCCGGAGTACAATTATATGAAGATAAATTTCTATCTTGTGTACAATTTGCATTGTAACATGTTCAGCCTCAGAAGAAAATTCATCCAGGGATTTCATCAGATGTTAAAAAAGAGCTTAGAAAAATAAGCAATTGTTTTAATAACAACTCAGGTAAGGCAAAGATAACCATCTCTTAATATGTATAATCATTACAAGGATTAAGGTTTGTGTCTTTCCATGCAATGGTAATACCCATAGCTGCTTCTAGGGATTACGACTATTGCTGTATAAATCTCCAAAAATATTTCCCTTCATGGTATCCTAAGAGTTTATTGAACTGAATTTGAATGAGAGACAGGTGCTTTATTATGCATTCAGATTTTGCACATAAAGTATTCTAAAAGCAAATCACCCCCCACCGCCCTTGAGGGTGGGCTAGTCTTAATGACTTGCTTCCAAAGAATAGAGTATAAAGAGGGAAAGGTAGTCACTTTACAGTGGAGAAACTTAACTATGAAGGTTGACATCTCCAGTGATGTCGCATGGATGTCATGTTCATCCTCATACATGTGATGAAAAGGATGCTTCACCTTGGTGGGATTCTTTTCAAAAACCCAGAACCACAGTGAACTTGTACGAAAGACATCAGACACACCAAAACTGAGGGCTACTCTACAAAATACCTGGCCAATGCTTCCCCAAACTGTTCAGGACACGAAAAACAGGGAAAGACTGAGAAATTGTCACAAGAGGCTGTGGAGACATGACAACTGAGTGCGATGTGGTATCCTGGATCAGATCCCGAATCGGAAAGAGGACGTTAATGGAAAACCTGGTGAAATCCAAATAAAGTCTGGAATTTAGTTCATAGTGACATACCGACATCAGTTTCTTAGTGTTAACGAATGTACCATGGCAGTGGGAGGTGTCTACTGGGTAAAGGGTATGAGAACTCTGTGTAGTATCTTTGCAACTTTTCTGTAAAACTAGAATTCCACAAAATGAAAGTTCATTTTTTTTAAATCCTACTTTTTCTGCGTCTGACATACAGCAGACATGTCACTGTGGCATGTCGTTAATGTCTAACGCTGTTGGATCATTCCAGGAGCACTTGTTTAGCCATGCTCTTCGGTAAAATGGACAGGAAAATGTACAGGAGAAAGTAGTTGGAAGACAGGACATGGGAGAGCTTGAAGAAAATCAAAAGCTTTGGAAATGACATATTATTTAAAAATTTAAAAAGGACATTGTACTTTTTACAGACAGCCACAAAAGAGCCAAGGTAATAGAAATTTGCTTCTACTGTATTGTGAGTCCATTAAAATTCAAGCAATCTCTATGTTTATGCTCTTCTCAGAAAAGGCTCTGTCCTGTTATCGTGGCATGGAATTCTAAGCTACTATCACTCTCTGGGGAGAGCTGGGTTTTGTTGGATTATGTGTAACGAGGTTGCAGTCTGGATGCACCTTCTGAGAGAATATCTGAGCTTTTCAAGTTCTTTTTCTTTTTTTAAAGTAGAATTTGGCTGCTGACTTCTTTTCAATGTGAACGAAGGGAGAGGCCATTTAAAAAATTGATATACTCCTAAAACTGAAGACCAGCAAACCAGGTCACAGCATTCTC
Organism: Pteropus medius; assembly: GCF_902729225.1. Lineage (NCBI taxonomy): Eukaryota > Metazoa > Chordata > Mammalia > Chiroptera > Pteropodidae > Pteropus > Pteropus medius. The sequence continues at coordinate 5,212,661 of NW_024350924.1, read as the reverse complement.
TACCCCATCTTTGGTTTCTCAGTGGTAGAGAGTCCTTGCTGACTATTCATGAGGGCTATGACTAGCTATTCTTAAATACTTACAAGAATATAATTTTATTACTGCCTTTTGGGAAGCTAGTTCATAGTCTCATTGAAAAATTTCTTCTTGATTAATTTTAATAATTTTAGAAGCAAGTTTTGCTCATTATTACCAGTTTACCTCTTACCACTACTCCTAATAGATTTTAATTTTTGCCATAGATTTGCAAATACTAATATCGTTGGTATTTTCCTTCTAAAGGAAAACTTCAAGAACCACTGCATTTTCTGTGTATGCATCTAGGCGAATGCCTTTGTATCCAATTCATTATTGAAAGATTCATCCACCATTGTGCTGAGATGATTACAGATATTTCCTGAAATTCGAAAAACTCCGTGTCCTCATAGAGTTTGCCATTAGGTGAAATGTTACATATCAACCCTGTGGATTCTGGGAACAAATGTTACGTGATTTTCAGCGTACAGGTCGAGCAAAGGCACAAAGTCTCTTTGGAATAGGAAAAGCCATGACCATGAGAAAGAAATACAGAATGTCAGAACATCAGGATTCGATGGAGCTTGACCCATCATACAGAAGATGGTACAGAAAAACTGCTTTCCCAAGGCTTTCTTCCTGTCTGGTGCTTTCTGGGTCCTCGGCATAATGGAACCTTGGTGGGATGGGGAGAACTCTTCCAAAGGACAAGATGAGGGGAAAAAGGCGCATCGTCCTTCCTTCATTATCCTCCCTCCATCCCATTTCGGAGCAAGGCTTCACCCGAGGGCTTATTTCAAAGACTTGAACTTGCTGGCTCTCTGCTTTGGGATGGGCTCTAGCACACGTGCTGTGCTAAGTACGGGGAATGGTAATATTTAACTTTATATGTTCTAACATTCCGTTATTGAAATGCCAAATAGCTGCTGTCTTCAAAGAGATGTGCCTGGTTTTCCTGACATTAAGACACATTTGTGTCACTTAAAAAGCAGCTTTCCATGTAGAAAATTTCCTTAACATTAAAATCATTTCTGCTTCTAAGAGAGCATTTTTGCTTCATGATGAAGCTCGTATTCCTCAATCTGCATTTGATACAGAGCCTGAGTCTTCACGGGTTCCATGTTTTTCCATAGTCTTCTTTCTGACGCCTTTATAGGTTACTTTGCATATATTTGTGCTTGTTTTTTTTTCTGCCCTGGCCTATGCATTTGCCAAGGAGGCCCACCAGAATGGAAGCCACTAAGAATGAGGACTTCTTACTTACTAATATTTATATCTGGAGCCTAACACAGTTCTCGATACAGAAAATCTGTTTCATTCCTGTTAATTAACATGTACAGAAAATTATTTTCTTATCCCTTTCTATATACTGACTTGTGTCCCTACAAATGCACCTGAATTCAGGGTTCACGCTTTGGACAATTCTGTGATGTCAAGGGTCCTGCATCATTAATAGGTTCTGGGGAGTTCTGTGTAAACTTACCAAGTTTCTTTCCTGTTGGCTTGATATACGTTCTCACAACTGACCTGATTCTACAGCAAATATCTATTACCTCCTGGTGTCTGTTGTCTGCTGACCCATTTTTCTGGGGGCTGCTTCTTTTCTAACTTCTCATGTTGTTGAGGTGTTCAGTTCCTTTTCTTTCTGACCTCATTTGCAGGAGAAGCAGAACCACCTAGAAACCCTAGAGCAGTTTTAGAGAGTTAAAAGGAGTAGACTAGTGGATAAAATAATAAGTCTAGCGAAGGGGTTCCACAATGGTGACATCCAAACCTGCCAAAACGGTGAATCAACCATTAGATCATGTCGACCATCCACCTCCAGAGGAAGGAATTTGGTAGATACAAATAAGCTAGTCAGAACCTTAAGATGGGTTAGTCGCTAACTTCTCTGTTAACGAAATTCCACTGCATTGACAGTCTCCCTTCCCTAGTTCTGACATAGCCCTTCAATAATCTTCTCAGCTTTAATGTTTATGCTTCACTAGGGTAAAGCACAGCTCTGCCTATTTTTATCACTTTCTACTAAATCATCCACTTGTAGTTCAGCACTGTCTCGGGCTCTCTCTGCTCTTGTCCACTTCTCTGCTCCTTTTTCTAACTCCTGTTGACTCACTGGGCCAGGGGAGGAGGTTGGCATACTCTGCTCCCCATTTTCTTTCCTAGACCATTGTTCCTCCAACTGTGCCTCCAAATTTCCATCAGCGACCCCACGAAACTCAGTACTTCAAAGGCTCAAAAGTGATTCCTTTTCCATGTCGGTCTATGGGTGATACCTCTACCTCTCGCATCCTCTCCATCGCCACCACGAACCCTCAGAACCCTTTTGTCTGCCCAAACTATTTTTATGACGTTCCAGCAAGTCACCTTGATGCCAGTCTCCCCTTCTCCCACTTCTAATCCGTTGCTCACTCTACCTATTACCTATTTCATCTAAAGAGTCAATGCCGATCTAGTTCAAAAGAAAAAAATAAATAAATCGAAGATTTCTTTGCTTATTGGAGGAAGCTCAAACTCCTCGGTCTGGCATCTGAGGCTCTCTGTAAAGTGGTCTCAACATTTAACTCCAGTCTTCTCTTTCGGTGTCCTGCCCTTCAACCAGTATAGACTATGTACTTTTCCTGTGTCTCATGGGATTTTCTGCTATTAATAATAGTAGTAAATGCTGCAATTTGTAGACTGCTATGTCCAAGTACCATAATAAGTACTTTGCATTTCAGCAACTCAACAGCCGTGTAAGGTAGGAACTGGTATCCCATTTTAATGGATGAAAACCTTGTTATGGGGTTTTATAGGGATCTCCTAAACCACACAGCTAGAAAGTGGCAGACCCAGATTTGAGCTCTGTCCATCTGTCTCCAAAACTCATGCACTTTCCTATGTCTGTAATGTGCAACTCTTTACTTACATAAATTCTTCTCATCCTCCACAAACCATCTCAAATACATGTTGTTTCGTGAAACCATTTGTTATTCTCTGACCTAATGGGATCACCCCTCCTCTTCACCCTCACAGCACTTGGATCAAAACTTTCTTGTGCTAGAAAATATTCTGCCTTATCATAAAGTCCTATAGATGCCTTGCTTAGCCTTTTCAAAGCCAAATAGACAATAGGATATGGTTGCTGCCCTACTGGAGCTTACATTCCATGTGTTATGCATTGCCTTCTGTGCTACCTTTGGACATGGTAGGCATTTATTACATGGTTATTGACCTGAGTCAATACCTATTTATCTGTCTATCAACCAGCATCCATCTACACACTGGGTTATTTTTATGGAAGAATCTGACAGAATGTTTTCCTAGACCATCTTTCTCAGAATACTGTAGCCACAATGGCATTCTGGAACTTCATTTTCACAGTTGTCATTTGTGTAAAAAAGTGTGTGTTCTATGCTCAGGGAAGTTTTTGTTCAACGCAAATAATAAACTGTTTATTTATCGCTCTATGTATATTCCAAGGATCCATGTCATCGACTGCTTTTTTTAAAGTCCCACTTCCCCTAGAATGTGATGTGAAGACAGCTTGTTTTTCACTCGATGCACTGGGAGAAAATCAGACGTGAAAAATGAGAGGCGAAAGTGACAGTAAGTAGCAGAATCAGGATTTAAATCTAGGTGCGTTTGATGCAAATGTCATAGTTTTTAACCAATATGCTACACTATGTATGCTACACTATCGCAAAACATTCTCCTAGCCACTGTGTTGCCTACAAGTCCTGTCATGCTGTTTTGACAACACATTCTGGCCTTGGGATTAGATTTTGTGTTTTCCCAAAAACAATTTAGCTGCCCGTTGGTAATTTAAGATGGGGACTCTTTGTTCTTTTTCTCATTTTGTTTTGACATATAAGAAAAGTCCTACTGTTTGTCAAAGGTCATCTTAACTGTGCTTTAGATTCTACTCTTGTTAAGGATTAATACAACTCATTGATCTTATTACTTGTCATTTTTTCCTATTACATTTCAGAAGGAAACTTTGAGTTTGGGGATTACTCGTTGTCATCACTCTTGTATCTTCTATTTATACAAACTAAAGTCAAATGTCACTTCAGGAACAAAGACTATTTAATTGCCTGCATGTTCTGTCTTCGCCCAGCATTTACCAAACCAGAGACAAAGCCAGTTCGCAATTCAGTATAGTGTTTATGGGAGAGAAAAGGTAAATTTAATCTGCATGTATAATAAGAAATCTATTAAAATGGACCTTACAGAAATCTATTAAAATGGAGCTTTCGGAAGAGCATGCAAATTTCTTCAGAAGGTGCATACTGTTCTTCATAAAATCATCCTTTCTTTACCAATCCAGCCTCTTTTCTCATCATTTTCTTCTCTCATTTCTATTCCAGACATGCTGAACTTCTTAGAGTTCTTCCCAGAAGACATGCTTTTCCTTACCCCTGGAACTCTCCACACATTGATCAGTTGCTTCCTCCTCCTTATCTACCTAACCCCTAGTGGCCCATCAGGACCAAACAGGCTGCACATCCTTCTTGGCTCCCTAACTCCCACTGGTAGCACACGTCCTGCTGACTTGCAATTGCCCGTTAGCTTGCCTGTCTTCCCAATCGGCTTGGAAAACCCCATAAGGGCAGGAACTGTGTCCTTGGATGGTTTTTGGAACATAGTAGGTTTTTATTACATTTTTACTAGTGAATGAATAAATGGATGAAAGAATGAACTATTTTCTAAGACAAGACAGTCAGTTTTGTATCTTTTGGGTTTAGATATTATTCCCCATGACCTTACTGTCCCTTCAAGGATTTAAAAGATGAATTATTGTCGTTTAGTAGCATCCGAATTATTTAAAAATTTGGACAAGTGCCAGAGTCCTTTTATCATATGCATACTTTACATCTCGATATTTTATGTACATAGAAATAATTCTTCTGGAGAATAATATAGGCATTCCTAGTGAACACACCATCAACAGAGATGGATCAGCCTAAATTAATTTGAGAAACTAAATATAACTGAGTGGAAAATAACGCTTTAGTGTTATTAAGAGGGAAAGCACACTATATTTTTTTCTGTAATCAATTGCAAATTTACATTTAATAACTGTGGTTGTTGTTTAATCAAAAATGATTATCTTCCTTGATTAGGAGTATTTTTTAAGGAAAAGGAATTGCTAATTAGTTTTCTATCTCTCTGTTGAAGGTGTTTGCAATTAAATTGAGGAGGTAAAGAAAGCTGCAAATGATTCAAATGCTGAAATGTAGTTACTAAATATTGAAAGAGTTCCTCTTTTAAGCTATGTGAAGATTTAAACGTCTTTTTTTAAAAAAGTAAACCCTTTTACTTAAAAAGCCATTCTTACAAAAAAAAAAAAAGAAACTGAACTAAAAGTCATTTATTTAATTATACAGTTGAAATGGATGAACTTTACGGTGTGTAAAATATATCTCTATAAAACGATTAGTAAGAATAATAACTTTAAAAAGCTGTATCAGAGATGGAAAGGGCCTGGAGACCACCTCGTCAACACTCTCATTTTACAGATGAAGTAAATGAGGTCGAGACAGGCTCAGTTATGTGCTTAGGTCATAAAGGCAGCTACTGTTCTAGTAGGATCTAGAAACCAGGCGTTTGGAAGTTAGGATATTCACCGAGTCTCTTTCTTGGATGTATATTCTTTGACTATCCAATCTGGGAGGAATCATCTTTCAAAATGCTCTCTCAGCCCCGGGTGATTTCTTTACAGCCTTTAACACAGCTCATCGCTGTCCTTTATCTCTGACAAGGAAGTCAACTCCATGAAAGGCACAACCCTTTTCCATTTTTGTTCACCATTTCATCCCGACTGTCTAGCACAGAGTGTAAGAGCAATGTGGACTCTCAAATATTTGTTGAATGAATGAATAAATGAATAAATAAATGGACCTCATTGTGAAGTTATGCCTCAAGTGGAATCTTCCTTTGGCAAAGACTGGCTGACACCCTGTACAGAGGTCTTCAAAGATGTACGTTACAGATTTCGTAATAAAAATGAATAGCTCCTTTTGATCGGAATGAAGGGTCATCGCAGAAGAAACCGCTCACTTGGCTTTGGCTAACTGTGGGGCAAAAAGGAGCGAGGACCTCCCCTAAGAAAACAAGGCCTGTAAAAAAGCTATAGTCCAGGGACGGCTAGTATAAGGGCTTCATAGGGTTTGTAACTGCTCCGTTACTTTCACTAACTTGCTGAATATGTGCTAGGGGAGGGGACGTGTGTGGGGGAGGAGAGAATCTGGGGTTGGGCAAGAGTCACACACTCTTAAACATTTTTTAATTGTCCCAACAACTTTAAGTATCGCGAAGATGACCTAAAAATAACTGAACATACAACTTCCAATTACAAATATAAGACGATGAATGATTTCTGTTCCTAACTCAATAACTTTTCGGTCACTGCAAGGCAATGTCATGGTGCAATGGTCACAGTTCCTACTCCAAAGGAGCATAGGATGCTAGGGAAGGGCAGACAAGTAAACTGTCGATTGAAGTACAGTCACAAATGCCGAATCCATTCAGGTCCTCAGAGTGTAAGCAACACATACTAATCTGCTATCTGAGGCAAAAAGAAAAAGAAAAGAAAAAAAAGGAAAAAAAAAGGGTATGAGACGGCTCTTAAAACTTAAAGAAAAGATGAGGAACCGGGCCCTCAAAACAACAGAAAGTTAAATAACCCCAAGGATCTAGAGCAGAGGAAAGAAGAGAGATACTCTTCAAGGCTCCGCAGTTGAAATCAATCAGCTCCATCATTTCCCAAAGTCGTGTTAATCACTCTCATTGCAAATTCCAGAAGAGTCTGATTGGTCAAGGTGGATGGCTCGTATGCCCATCTCTTGGCTAGGGAGTGCCAGGCAGCTTCTCTAACACCAAGACTGCATGTGACAGGGAGGGACAATTCTCCAGAGGAGAAATGAATTGTTATTTTCGGACCAAGGGCAGACACGAGCTACAGATATCCCCACGAGAGTATTAAATAGAGACTCCATCAAGCCAGGGCATTATGAGATCACAGCCCTGACCGAGTTGAGAAGAGTTTCAGTTGAGTTTCCAGAGCAGGTAACATTTAAACAAAGTTTTTCTAGGAGAGATTCCTGCAAAACCCTTCCCACCACATCTAAAAAGAAGCAAAATTAGACCTATTAGCTTCTTGAAGTTCAATTCTTGTTCTCGAAATAAATAAATCTAAATAAATCTAAATCTTGGGGGTAGTCAGAAGGAACAGAAATTCTTAAATAAGTCAATATTTGATAATAATAACAACAGCCAGGCTTATTATGTTCCATACACTATAATTACATTATTTCATTTAAACCTGTCAAGAACTGGTGCAGCTGCACTAAACCCCCATAAGATAGAAACTCCAGTCTCTCTTACAAAGGGAACGTATAGGCTCGGAGGGGTCAGGAAACTTGCTCAAAATGCACGGTAGGTAATGCCATAGGATTCAAACTCAGGCTGCTCTGACTTTAAAGGTCATGTTTCTAACAACTATACACTAAAAATTCCCAATGTCTTTACTATCAAAAATCAATTATACGTTCTTTTGTTAGTTTTGATATTGTTCGAAAGGTCAAATTAGTTCACTGGCTTATTTCTATATGAATGGAGATATCGTTAAGGCTAGAAAAAAATAGGAAATAAAAATGCCAAGCTTAAAACTTAATCTTAGAAAACTTAACTTATATCATATACAAAAATTAAATCGAAATAGATTAAAGACCTAAAGTAAGAAATAAAACTATAAAACTCCTAGAGGAAAATAGAGGGAAAAAGCTTCACAACATTGGCTTTGGCAATGATTTCTTGGATACGACACCAAAAGTACAGGCAAGAAGCAAAAAAAGACAAATGGAACTAAATCAAGTTTAAAAACTTCTGCACATCAAAGGAAACAATCAACAGAGTAAAAAACGCAACCTATGGAGGAGGAGGAAATATTTATAGATCATGTACCTGATAAGGGATTAACATCCAAGTATATAAAGAACTTCCACAACTCGACAACAAAAAACCAAATAACCTGATTTAAAAATGAGTAAATGACTTGAAAAGACATTTCTCCAAAGAAGATATACAAATGGCCAAGAAACGTATGAAAAGATCACTCACTACCACGAATCATCAGGAAAATGCAAAGCAAAACCTCAATGAGTTATCACCTCAAAAGATGTTAGGATGGTCGCTATAAAAAAAAAAATACAAAAAATACCAAGTGCTGACAAGGATGTGAGAACTTAGAACTCCTATGGACAGTTGGTGGGAATGTAAAATAATATAGTGACTATGAAAAACCATATGGAGTTTCCCCCAAACATTAAACAGAATTACCATACGATATAACAATTCCACTCTGGGTATACACCCAAAAGAATTAAAAGCAGAATCTTGAAGAAATATTTGCACACTCACGTTCACTGCCACGTTATTCACAATAACCAAGAGGTGGAAGCAACCCAAGTGTCCATCAGTGGATAAGTGGATAAACAAATTGTGGCTTATACCTGCAATGGAATATTATTTAGCCTTAAAAAAAAAAAAAAGGAAATCCTGCCACAAGCTACAATATGAATGAACCTTGAAGACATTATGTTAAGTAAAATATGCCAGTCACAGAAAGACAAATGCTGTATGATTACACCTATATGGGGTGTCCAAAGTAGTCAAACTCTTAGAAACAGAAAGCAGAATGGTGGTCGCCAGGTGCTGGAGGTGGAGGTGGGGAGTTGTTGTTCAGTGGGTATAGAGTTTCAGTTCTGCAAGATAAAAAAATTCCAGGATTCCGTTGCATGACAATGTGCATATAGTCAACACTACTATACTGGTTAAGATGGTGAATTTGATGTGTTCTTTACTACGGCTTTATGTTATACATTCTTTACTATAATATTTTTAAAAGCACTGTTGGTTCAAATTAAGTTTGTGGTCACATGAATTCCCTAGTTTTTAATACTCAAGTTACCACCAAGTTTAGTCTCTGTCATCCTGTATTTGTGAAACTGACTTTTTTTCAAAAAATCGAAATGGAGGACTTGACATTTATTGCTTTAAGATTTCATCACACAAGTTTTAACTCTTCATTCCCAGTCTATGATAAATTGGCATCTTGATGTCATTGACTAGTCCCACTGACTTTGTATTACCTTTGTATCAACATACCTTCTGTATGTTGTTTAATATGTCTCATATATCTCTATTCAAGTCCCTAAAAACAAGACTTAACAGCCAAGGTTAAGTTTCACAAATGACCTCTCTTCAAGCACTTCACCTGTACTTTTGTTTTCAATATACCTGTTCAACCGACTCAGGTATTTATTCATCAAACTTTTATTGGTTATCTACCATGTGCCAGGTATTGTGCTTGGTGCTGGTGACACAAGTATGAACTCATCACCCCTCTCACCCTAGACACACATACTGCATGTGCGCATGCTTGCACGCGCGCGCACACACACACACACACACACACACTACTGTTGCTTCCTTCAAGGAGTCCATAGTTCTGCATTTTATTAGCAAACGTGTCATAAAAGACTTCTCTTTTTTTATCGTAAAATGCTTCTCTGAAATTCAGAAACAATGATCCTGAATAGCAAATACTTAAAACAGAAATTGAACAGCAAAGATGAAGTCCGTCTTCTCCTCAGATATAGGCTGATCAACTTTTTCTATAACTGCCATTACAAGTTCCTATGAATCCATTTAATTTTGTTTCACATTTTTTCAGCTGACTTGTCCTAAACTATTTTTTTTTTAAATTCTAATCATTCATTAAACAATTTCTATGCTGAACTTAAATATTCAGTAAAAGTAAAGATTCCATTTGGTTTGAATTTGTATGGTCCATTAAGCCCAGGGTTTTCATTACAGTAACATTTAAAGGACTAATTATCTCTGAGTAATCACAGAGTATGAAGCAATTTAAATGTCATTCCCAGCACAGGTTAGAAGCAAATTTACTTATTAAATTATGAATGTTTTCCTTTGTACTGGCCATTGAATAATTTAAAAATGAACATGACACAATTTAAAAGACGAAAAAATAGATGGAATGGCAGTGACTTTGCGTCAACTCAGAAGAGCCTGAACTGAGTCCGTTGTCTCAGAAGCTGAAAACTTCTGTATGTTGGAGACATAGTTTCAAATGTGATTTTCATGTAATTTCACTAAAAATTTTCAAAAAGTTGGACTCCATTTTGAAGCTTAAGGGACATTTTAGAATAGGAATTAGCAACTTTTATTCCAAAAAAAGGATTTACTTTGTTAGTTGGACGTTAATACAGTATTAGGCTGAACCATATATCGTGATTTTCATGTGTTCAAAAATGATTAAAAATTGGAGAGTTCATACAGTTTGATCTAATGAATAATATCCCAGTATACGATAGGCCTTTAAAAATAAAAATTAATTTTAAAAAATAATAAATAGAATTTAAAACATTATGTGAGATTTGGAAAAACAAAAATTTGTGATCTCACCACACAAATATGAATTCTATAACCATTTTTGTACATTCTCACTCTTTATTTTCTCTTGTGCATATTTTTATGCTTGTAGTCATAACATCCATAAATATTTGCATATATAAAATTTAAAGCCTTACATCATTTACATTTTAAAATTTGTGATATAATCTTTATCATTTTTAATGATTGCATAATACACTAATTGAATGTACTATCATTTACTTATTCATTCCCATGTTGTTAAATATTTGGATCGCTTTTAGCTTTTTGATATTATGAATGGCGTTATAACGAGCATCTTCTAAACTGCTAAGAAAAAAAAAACTGCCTTATATTTATATAATCCATTAAAAAATTTATGTCTCTGTACTTTTCCACCACTGGATTTTTTTAATCAAGTAAAGTATGATGAATACTCTTGGTACATCAGAAAAAAAGAAAGCAGTTCTCTAAGTTTTTCTCTATAATTTACCATTACCACTCAAAACTGACTTCTTTTGTAGTCATTAATTCATAATGACAACATAATAATAATTTTCAGAGCTCACATCCTGCTACCAAACTTTCCACTGAGCTTGTAATTAAAATGTCAGAATTCATTCCTGTCTTTGAAAACCATTTTTTTTTTGCTTTTGGTAATTGATTTAAAACTCTGTTTTATAGATCTTAATTCTCACGTCTTCTACTTCAGCTACAAAATGAATCCTCAAGATAAGAAACAAGAGTTTAGAATTTAAAAATCTGTCCTTATTAGGCTGACATAGGCAACAGAGTCAGATGTTTCACTTTTTAATTTTTTTTGCCTACTTAAAAATTTGAATTGTTGCACAACCAGAATTGTAACTTTTCTATTGGACTGATGATAAATTATAGTTATTAAATTTTAAAGAGTGTTATTTTTGTATATTTGAAAAAAGATTACGTTCAGTTCATTCTTAAGTGAGACTCATACAACATCTTGGCCTGGCCCAGATTTTACATTTTCATATATGAGAATAGAAAAGGCACTTGAGATGTTCACTAGTGTAACCTCTTACCCACCTTTGGGTCTTATTTCCTAGCACATCTACAGTCAACGATTGGAATTCCAGTACCCACGATTCATTTGAACTATTCACCATTATTCCACCTCTGAAGGACTGTAACAGCAAGTGTTCGGAAGTGGGCAATATATAATCCTCTTTGTTGTGATCATTTAATCCAGAACAGGGGAAGCAGAAATACATCATCTTTCACTCATTTCTTTTCATCATTCTTGATGCTAATACTCAATAGTTGACGATACCTACATGGTTAACGAGGACTCACTATCTAGAATTAAATGAACCATTTTTTTTTTTTATCAAGAATGTTCCAATTTACTTTCTGTTCGCCATCAAACGTTCTGTAAGGAGAGACCACTCAATGTGACAAATATTTGTGTGTAGAGTAGGATGTATATCAAGAGAAGCTGTACCTTGGATTTTTCCTCATCTGATGAAGGGCTAAATTTTTCCAAAACTCATCCTGTGGCTGAATGTTTTTGTTAGCAGTTATGCAACTTTATGAAAAAGCATGGTCTTCTCCAAATTGGATATACTATAAATTGAAGACATTAGTCATAGCTGGTGCTTTTTACTTCCATTTGAAAAACACATTTTAATACTTTTTTTCCTTGGGTCAAATTTTAAGTGGTGTATTGAAATATTGGAGAAGAGCTATCATACGTAAAAAAAAAGTTGGACAGATAATATTATTAAAAGCTCTCTGTATAAGAAGAAGAAGAAACAGTATCATTTTTTTCTTACATTTCAAGCCCCAGGCATAAACGTATAATTTAACAAAACACAGTATGACACAGACTCATGCATACACTCGGCATGTAATTATTGAGCACTTGTCATGGGTGTCACACTGTAATCACCTCAGTGGGGGATACAGAAAGAAAAGAATGGCCCATCGTTGCCCCCGAGCGGTTTACAGCACCTTTGGGAAGATAAGACAAGCATGAAAAGTCTAATAAGAGTGTGGCGTATAGACTCTGTGACACAGACAGTGGTGCTTGAAGAATGCATGAGGATATGCTCTTGGGAGACTATGCAGAGGCAGTGAGACTTGAGCTGGATCTTCAAGGATGAGTAGGATTTAGCTAGATAAGGAGAGCCAGGGAGGGCACTCTAGGCTGGGCAGAATGTTTAAGAAAAGGTGGGATTATCTCAGAGTGTTCAGGGGATGGTGAGCGGCGGGCTATGTCACGATTAGATCTGAACTAGATTTGGAGGTGGGGAGGGACAGGAAAGGTAACTGACTCTTATTACTACCCACTATATGCCAGACCCTTTGTTTATCCTGTTGAATCCTTCCAATAACCCTATTACTTCCCAGCTTTTTGATGAGAAAACTGAAGCTCAGACAGACTATGTGATTTTTTTCAAAGTCATAAGACTGTCAGCACAGCCTTGCTCTTTCCATTGTACTAATCCCTTTAAATGTCTTGCAGAAGGACTTGGACTTGATTGTGAATGAATGTGTGAACACGTGACTGAAGGAAACCGTAACCAGACATAGTTACTCATCCTATGAGTGCCTTAGCTTCTAGTGGCCTGAGGTCCTGAACAATGATAAAGTAAGTACAAAAATGTCCTAAAACTCATGAATCCCAAGGGTTATGATGGTAGAAAAATCAAGTTGGAATTCAGGGGTGCTTGGGTTTTACGTTTTAGGTAATTTAACATAACAGTTTAGTTTTATTAGAATGTAGTCCCAGTTAAAGCTTGTGCTGAAAAAACTTGCAGGTCTTCTTTGAAATCATCCATCCTAAACTTTATGCCAATACATTTTCCAGAGGAGGATGAATAATGGCTTTTTTTTGGTCTGATAATACAGGCATCATCTGGTCTCGGTTGCTGAAGTCTGGTATTTTGAAACCCTGGGCAACATAGGGTCCATTTTTTTCTAATGAAAAAAAAATAGCTGACTCTTTACGGTAAAAAGAGAAAAAGAATTCCCTTCGTGTCTGCTACGCTTTCTCACTCTTCCTCTGCTCTTCCTGATAAAGGAATGTGGAGGTTAAATATTCATGGCCACTCGCTATTCAATGTGTTCTTATTTTTAGCAAGTAACAGGCTACCGAATGACTCAGTTAACCCAGTTTACAAACTTTCAGTATCTAATTTTTATCTATCCGAGGATTTCTGCTTTTTCTGAAAAATAGCACAGTAGCTTTCCAGCCTCCTAGGGGAAAAAAAAAACCTCTACGATGGTCCTGGGCTTAGGTTTTAGGTTCGTTCTCAGGTCTCAGAGTTGGCCAAGCGCAGTGTAGGCAGACCCGAGGCTGTGGGGAGACACAATCTGTCCCTTTCTATCCCAGTTAACCAAGGTTAACTGGGATAGAAAGGTAAGGGGGAAATTCTGCTCGTCTTCTTTTCTGTTTTATTGTTCTTAAGGTCATTCCCTTAGCAAAGCAAGGAAAAATGAAGCCGAGAAAAGTGGGGGGTGGCGAGAATGTTTCCTAAAACGTGTTTACCTTTGGGTCCAGCAGGGCGGCTTCACGGGCAGGTGTGCAGCCTGTGTGGTCACACGGGACCCTGCATTCGGAAGAGTTTAATGCTCTGCCCTCCCTGCCTAGAAATTCTCAATAATTTTGAACCAGGGCCTCGCATTTTCATTTTGCACAAGGCCCCACGAATTACGTAGCTGCGCCCACGGCACAGCCAAGTCTGTGATGGAAAAGATGCTCACTTCGCTCTAAGCAAAAGGCTTATAGCAAGTTGTCTGAAGAAAAGAAGGCAGCTCCCAAACCAGAGAAGTGGAGGGGGGCGCAGCAAAGCGAACATTCTGATGTCATGTGCCTTTCCGTGACTAACAGGGACGCACCTGCACCTTGCTCTCGAGGAACAAGTATTTGATGCCCCTTCCCATTGGGCCGCTTTTCATCCAAATTCTGCACTCCTTATTTACACTCTCCCTGTCTCCACTTTGCTCTGTGCTAATAGTCATATCGACACAGTCTGTAGCTTTGTTTATATAATCTACCATTGCTACTCACGTCGAAGGTAATCTATCTTATATCGATATTATTAAAACAGAGAGTCTTACCATTCTTTCTATTCTCAAGCATGGAAAATAAATGAACACCAACCAAATGAGAACAGCAAAGGCTATTTATTCTGAATTCGCTACAGCAAGGGAGTCAGTCACCGACCCTGTGTCTTGGCAGAGACTCAGAGGCCGGCAGAGGAATGAGCAGGCTCTACAGTGGGAAACAGCAGGGCCGGAGGGGGGCCCTGACAGGTGGCTGTGGGCCTGGGGGGCTGTGGGCGGGCTAACTAGAAGTGGGCATCTGTGGGATTGGTTAGGGGAGCGTGTTTACCTTCCTCTGGTTGCTGCTAAGTTATAAGCGGAGAAAACAATTAAGGAAGCTGTCATTTATTAATCATGTCCTGGCCATTTGGGGCTGATTATTACAGAGTTATAATTTTGCTTCCTGGATTCTTAAGAGAGACAGTGAGCTGGCTTCCTGCAAATCTGATTTATAGCCAGCTGGCTTCCTAGGTTGTTTGTTGCAGGTAAGGAGTAGATAATCGTCCAGGCCGGCAACCCACAGTGCTGTTCGCGTATATAGTCCGGCCATTGTCCTTTGTTTATTCAGTCTTTCCCAAGATCCCCCTTACTCACGGGACTTTGTTACAACGAATTCCCTATTTCAAAAGTTCCCTTTTGAAAATACGTGTTTTCTTCCTTTCTAGTCTAGGTAACAATAATTTTTCCTACTAAATAGACCGGATAATATATTGCTTATGTTGTTTTACAGAAGAGGCCTTAATAGCTGATTTGTTTTGAGAGTTTACACGTTTGGAGAAGAAAATAACTTAATGTAAGCCAAGCCTTTAACAACTCTTTGTTCTGCTTCAGTGAAAGCAATATGAACTCCTCGATTTTTCCTCAGATACCTGAACTGCAGTCTTAGCTTCCATGAAATGATTTCTGACCTTCAGAAGGAAGGAGAGTAGAGACCAGCATATGTCGGCATAGGATGCTCTTAGTCATCAATTCTTAACAATTAACTGGGCATATTTGCCCCTACTTAGAGAGAGAAAAAAAAAACTTCGTAGACTAAGAATAGTGTGTCTGACAGAGTTTTTGTTAAACCATGATTCTACTTGACAGACATGGATTTCTAGTTGATGGCTGTAATAATGGTATTTGACGAGTTTTAAAGTCTTGACTGATTTCACAGAGATCCCCCCTTCTCCAGTCAGGTTCCAAATATTCATTATTTCTATCAATTCCATCAGTAACATAGATTAAAAGTTCCGGGCCTGAATCGTGAAATGTCGACAAAGAAATAATTGTCATTACTGAGATTTACTGAATAGTATTTAAAAATGCAATGTTAATATGCTTGATGAAATAGTATTCTAAAAATACATATACTTTATAGAATAGAATGGGATAATAGAGAAGACGTAGAACAGATAACTCGAAAGTGTCTCGTACAGTTTCTACTCCTGCTCCTGCGGGCTGTTTTCTTTCTTCCCCTGTATCCTGCCAAAGCCAGCATCCTGGGTCCAGTTCTCACCCTGTCACATCTAGGTTGTTACAGCAGCCCCTTCCCTGCCTTTACTCCAGTCCTCTGCACAGCTGCAACGAAGAGTTTCCACAAACAGCCTTTTCATTACATCCTTCAAGTCCTCAGCAATTCAGTGGCATCGTTAACATAATTAACGTATGCGACCACTTCATATGTGCCAAGTACTGTGCTACTTTACATGCACAATAGTGCTAGGAGCTAGGTTCTATCATTTTGAAATACAGATACTACTACTGAGAAGGTTAAGCAACTCATTCGAGATCTCATCACCTGAAAGTATGAACCAGTGACCATGACCTCCAAGCTTGACTTTTCTTTTAGCCACAAGGCTCCTCTGAGTGGTGGAAAGGTTTCAGACAAGCTTGGACTCTCTACCATATACTAGTTAGGTGGCCTTGGGAGACAACTTCCACCGGTCTTAGTTTTTTCATACATAAAATGGGAATGTTCTGAGAATTGCACGTAGCAGAGCTGGGACTCAAACCGGGCATGAGCTCTGGAGTCTGGCTCTTGCCTCTGTGCCAGGCTACGTGCAGTAAGCATCTACCACCAAAACCGGGGCAGAGCGCGTGGGCACTTAATAAACGACAGTCAGCTAGCCGAAACAGCTCCTTGGACTGACCAGTTCTCAAGGCTCTCCAGCAGCTAGATCCTCCTTCTCCCTGCTACCTCCTCAGCCTCTCCAAGTTCACCTCTCTAATCTTAGCAGGAAGCAAAGTGGATAGAGAACATTGTGTTAGGGGTCAGCACACCTGGGTACCAGTCCTGGCTCTGCCCTATGAGCTGGGTGACTGTGGCCAAATCTATTGTCTTTGAATTTTGCGTTTCTTGTCCACAAAATGGGATTATGTCTTCCTTGACTATTTTACAGGGTTATTATGAGGTTTACATGTGTCGTTATTATTATGAAAGCCCTTTGAAAACATAACAAGTGGTATTGATCTTTTACTTTTAGAGAGCAATGTTGAATCTCTAGTGAAGGACTTGTAGTGGGTGGCAGGGGGGCACTAGAACTTGTGGGTTAGAGAAGTCTCCCTGGAGGGCTGACACTTGAGGAAGGTGGAGCGTTAGCAGGTGAAGAAGGTTCCAGACTGAAGCAGCGGTACGAACAACATCAAGGGGGTGTGACGTGGCAGTGTGAGCTCAGAGAATTACGAGCACTTCTGTAGTCTTAGAGCTGGAAGTAAGGTGGGGAGATGCATACAGGGGTCAGGACCTTGCAGGCTCGCCAAAGAACTTGAACTCTGACGGCTCTGGAGCCGCAAAGCCAAGGATGACTAGGAAAGTGCATCATTTGGGATCAGTGTTGTAAAAAGATGATCCTTACGATGGAGTGGAGGATGAAATGGAGGAGACGAAAGGCTTTAGCCAGGGCCAGTAGAGGGAAGGAGGGTTGACGGTAACAAATATTCAGAAGACAAAATATTTAGTGACGCTCGTTGATGCATAATTAGTGTCTTTGGATAATAAAGATTGACGAGTTTGATGATTGTTCCTTGGCAAAATGCTACAGTCAATTTTCAGAAATGATAAGTGAGCACTTAATTAGAAATTTAACTGATAGGTTAATTTTACATCAGAATAGGTTGACTATGAACGAATCATACCAAGTGCAGCTCATCTTTCTTTATAAAATACTTATTTTTTCCACTATAAAATAATAAATGCTTGTCATGGAAAACCTGGAAAATAGAGAAAACCAGGGTAGGAAAAGATTCTGCTGCTATCCACATTTTGTTGTAATTAATTTTTTCTAGAAATATCTTTTAATATGGTTATAATTATTCTATACATTGTACCTAACAGTAAATGTGTTTTTTTTCTGCTAGCATTATACCTTAAACATGTTTATTTTGTAGCAAAATCTGTAAATATCACTTTAATTAGATATTAATTTTCTATGGATATGCTTTAATGTATAATTGTATATTTACATTATTTCAATTTGGGGACGTTTAAAATAATAATTTGATGCCTTTATGTAAAAGTCACTTTGCATATGTGGGACAGATTCCCTGAAGTTAGATGTCTTACAAATTTTATCGTGTTATAAGATATAAATATTTTCAGGCTTTGTTACATATTATCAAACGCTTTTCGAAAGGCTTGTAACAATTTAGCAATGCCACTGGTAATGCAGGGGTGTCCATTTTACAACATCTTTTCCTGCATAGAGTATTATCATTAAAAAAGAATAAACAAAATCAAAACACTTTGCTAACTCGATTAGTAAAAATGACATCTCACTTAGTTTTCTTTGTTTTTTAAAATATGAATAATACATGCATACGAAAAAAAGTTAAATAGTATAGAAGAACATAAACTAAAAAAGCAAAAATCTCCCTCTTTCTTCCAGTCCCAAACTTTTCTGCTTCCCCAGTGCAGCCATTATAAAGACTTTCTTGAGAATACTCTTCTGAATTTTCTTTAAAGTCTTTGCAAACTAGTACTAGGTACTATTTATATCACACTGTTCTGGATCTTGACAACTTTCCCATGTCAATGCACATAGCCTACTCTTTGACTATGTAATTATTTACTTAACCAGGAACTCTATTGATTGACATTTAGGTTATTTTCAATATTTTGCTGTTGCAAATAGCGCTGCGATGAACATCTTTGAATTAAGATCCTGGTGAACGTGTGTAGGATAAGTTCCTAGATGTGAAACTATATTAAATTTGAGATCTAAAAGATGTTTGAGGCCACTTACAATCTCACCAACAACCTAGAAGTATTTATTTACCATACTTTCACTGATAAACCTTGAACTCAGACTCATTAGTTTTTGTCAGTCTGATAGATTAAAACATGTCATCTCGGTGTGCATTCATTCATAAATATTTAGTGAGTTCCCACTACATGCGAGGCGCTGCTCTAGAGGCTTGGGACACAAGTGAATAGAACAAAGACCCCTGCCCCTGTAGAGCTGATATGCTCGCGCAATAAACAATAATCGTAATACACAAGCGATTTATGCAGTAAGTCAGAAGGTAATTGCGGGATACACTAGAATCTCTGCCTTTGCTGCCTCTGATATGGGTTGTCATGGCTGCACTTGTCACAGTGCCCCCAGAATGGGTTTGGGGCAGTCACTGCTTCTTAGCCTCATTGGTTTCCATTGCAAAGTTTGGCGCTAGAGTATCTGATCGGTGAAGCCAGATCCCATAACAGCACTTTTGCTGGAAGGATGACTAGGAAAGTGATCATCTAGAAATTTCAGATTCTGTGATGAAGAAAGCGCTCTTTCTCACAAAGTAAGGGATCCCTCAAACACGAGAAGGGGCTCAGATGCTGAGCAGTCAAAAGGAATGACAACTGCGCACATACTAAGTGTCCGATTCCTTTTTGCAAGTGCCTGGGCAAACCTCAGGGAGCATACTTCCCCGAAATCAAACTGGACTCGGGAAAGTGGGTACCCAGAATGGCCAGGGGCAGATTTATGTAATCTGATGGGCAACTGCAGGCAAGACCCAAGGTCAAAACTTAAGAAGCATTATGAGTGGTTGGGCCTAAGGGAATAATGCAAAATGTCACAGATGTGGAAGCTGCACAGCCCTGGACACTAGGAGATGTGGGGGGAATGTAGAGCTTGCCTTCGTGTGCATATGTGGGTCACACGTATTTTTGGAAACTGCTGAGGGCAAAGCTACATTCGTCATGTATCCAACAAATATTTAGTGAGTGCCTGCTACATGCCAGTCCCTGGTCTAAGCATTGGGGATATAATAGTGAACAAAGCAGATAAACTCCTACTGATGTAAAACTGACCTGCAGTGGAGGAGGAGTAAATGATAAAAAGAATCACACACACACACACACGCGCGCACGCACACACACACACACACACACACCTTTATAATAATAATGTTAGATAGTGCTAGGTGCTCTGAAGTAAAATAAAACAGGGTTTAAAAAAAAATAAACTGAAGCATGATGCATGACTGATAAAGCAATGGAAAAGGCCTCGCCTCTCTGAGATGGTACATTTGAGCAGAGACCTGAATGAACGGAGGGAGCAAGCCCTGCAAATGGAAGAGAAATTTCAGGCAGAAACCAAAGCAAGGGCAAAGAACCCGAGGCGGGAATTCATACAGCGTATTTGGAAAACATCAAGAGGCTTGTGTGGCCAGAGCAGTGAGGACTAGGAAGTGAGGTTGGAGACACAATCATGACCAAGGTATTTAGGGCCTAACAGTTTAAGGTAATGCATCCTGACTTATTCTAAATGTTATGGGAAATCATCAGTTAGGGCCTCGCGCTGGAGAATGACATGATTTGACTTACATTTTATAAGAATTATTCAGGTGGCTCTGGGCAGAGAACAGATTGCGGGGTGGGGGGATGGGGGTGAAGGTAGTATCAGGGAGACCAGTCAGGGGGCTACTGCCATGGTCCAGGTCAGAGATGCTGGTGGTAACAGTGGATCAAGTTTCAGAGAGAGACAGTGTAGCTTTGTATAAGGAAAACCTCCAGGTATTAGAGCTGTCCAAACATGGAATGGTCTGGGTGCTACGAACGAGGTTTCTGTATTGGGAGGAGTTTGGTCTAGAACAGGGGTCAGCAATCTATGGCCCGCAGGCCAAATCTGGCCCACTGCCCGTTTCTATCAATAAAGTTTTATTAGAACACCATCACACGCATTATTGTCTATGACTGCTTTTGAGCTAAAACAGCAGAGTTGAATAGTTGCAGCAAAGACCATGTGGCCCGTGAAAACTAAAACATTTATTCTATGACCCTTTACAGGAAAAGTCTGCTGATTCCTGGTCTAGAGGATTCCTCAGGTGCTTCCTCCCTTCCAGAGTTTCTATGGTTCCATATGTAATTAATCGTTCACTTGACACTTTTATGTTGTCTTTGTCCCATCTAGTTAATACATTTCCTCATTGGCGTGAAGCTTGTTTTCTACTTCTCCAATATCTCTTTCTACTGCCCTAGCATAAAAACACACAGCAGTTTCCTTAAAATCTACTCTTGCTCGAGATGTCAAGTTTGGATACACTTTGTGAAAGGAAAAAAGATCTGTTTCAAGGTCCCAATGGTAATACCGACATTTCTCTCCAGAACAAAAGTCTACACCATTGGCAACGTCCAGGAGGGAGCTCAATAGTTACTTAGTAAAGTCACCTTGATAGTGGGGGGATTAGGGACCAAATGCTTGAAGTCTGAAGATGATGCTCTTGCTCATACACCAAGGCCAAGAGTCATGGAAACAGGTACCTCTCCAGCCAGGAGAGGCTGGTTCAGCTCTCTGGCTTCTGAAGATGCAAACGGGTCATATATTTGGACACTGGGATACATCCCACGCTTGAGCAATTACATTTCTTTTAACGAATGAGAAGAATGTTTGTACAAGATAGAAACCAATCTTATCAAACAAAACTAAAAACAAAACAAAACCCCAAACCCAGATCAAACTAACCAAACAAACAAATAAAAAATTTAAAAAGGGCTTTATCTCTACCATGCAAACCCCTGGAATTTAAAATGCAAACAATCCTGACATTCTCACGGGAGGAATAGGTTCAAATAAGACAACAGGGCTGAACAAAAACAGAAACTCGACAAAGGAACCTCTTGAATAAAGGAGAGGGTTTCTTACTTAGCAGTGGGTTCAAGATCTAGAACGTGATGCATGAGAACATGGGGCAAGGAGCAGGCAGTATGTGTCCTTGACATTTATTGAAACTTGGTGAACCCAACTATCGCTGCTGACTTTTCAGGAAGCTGGTTTTCCTGCAGTAACAAAAACATCAGATGGATTTCTATTTTGAAAAACACTATCATCGAGACCAGCTATGAGGAATGGATTTTTTGAAGTTGAAATTCTTCAAATCATTTTCAATTCTCCATCTATCTTGCATACATATACAAAATTAACTTAGAGGTAATTATTCAGACAAGTCAAACAAAAAACTTTCAAAACCTGTTATTTTGTATTCTTCGTGTAGGTATATTAACAATTATATGCAAATCCTAAAACGATGTTTACTGTTTGTCTCAACAATTGCCTGGGCCCTTCATTTGAGCAGTAGGCACCACAGCAAAATTATTCATTTCTTCCATATTTTTAGTGATATGTTATTGTGACCCAATCGATTTGAAATAGTTTTGCAGAATATTAATAGAACTGTTGCATAAAAGCCTTTAGTTCTGGAGCTTAGCTTTAAAAATTCTTCCTGGAGCTCCCTTCTCTAAAGGCAAATAGCTATTTGGTTTAGGACTGTTCATTTATGTGTACACACCTTTGCTTGCTCAGTGCTTATGTATCGCTTAAGGCAAATTAATCTAGCTAACCTTTATAAGCTGCATAGTGAATGATAATACAAATGCCACCTGATACTTTTTTACATAGGCGAGGCAGAGCACTGGTACAAGAGTTGTAAAACTTCACCAGGCGACCTACAAGGGCCCCCGGACATTGCTAAGCTTCTGGGTTTTTTTCCCCGTCTATAGAATGGAAATAGTAATATATATCGATATATTACTGGAACAAATTATTTTAACATCATAATTATGAATAGACTAATTATGAATGGATAACACGTAGAAGAGTATTATCATTATAAAATACTTTTCTTACACTGGATCTTAGAATTCCTTGGAATGATTCTGTGTCTGGGGAAGAATGTGGTCATCATCCAGCAATGCTCTTGGTAAGAAAATATTAGGAGTCAATAATTATGAATATCAAGATTTCATTACTGATATGGGAGACCATGCAGCAAACTATAGCCATTCGCTTACAGCAACGTCCATTCTCTAAACTCCTCTAATTACATCTCTTAAAATTAAAACTTGGGGTTCTGGAGGCCAAATTCTCTAAATTCTAAACCAGGATTTATAGTTTGACCTGGAATTTTTATCCCGTGACCAAGTATAGGAGATATATTGTGGATACCAAATTACCAGAATTTGGGAACATTTTTTTCATGGGGAAGAATCGGAATATTTGAAATCTAGAAATTCCCTGATAATCAAGGATTTATGAACATGATACCTATGACAGATAGTCCACAAATGCCCAATTTTGAGAAGTACAATTCAAATTTAAATGCAGAAAAATCATCTGTAACTTGGTTAATACCAATTTTAATAAGGCAAATGTGCTTTCTATCCAGTAAATTAAAATGAGAAAAAGAAGGCAGAAAAGCAAACACCTCTTTATCATCAACTGGTTCTTTCAGAATTTTTCTTCAGAGTAACCCTTTTGAATCCTGTAACCCAATAAAGGCAATGCTTTCCCTTCTGATTTGTTATAACTAAAAAAAAAAAAAAAGTCGGATGGGAAGTGGGGAGGGCATAGGATAGGAATCGTGAAAAAGGTAAGACATCTGTACTTGAAACTACACAGGTCAAATATTATAGAACATTTCATATAAATGGTTACCATGATTTGTAGTTTATTTATTATAAACATTGCAAATTTTCATTTCGAATAGCATTCGGCTCTATCAGATTTAGAAATAAAGGCGCTGAGGTGAAAGGGAGGTGAAAATTATATTTTAGCAAATACATAGAAGGAGAAAGCGAAATTTTAGCTTCCTAGTAACCAAAGCAAAAAGAAAAATATGATGAAATTATATAACTTCTTTTTTCTAGTAGAAGCAAACAGGCCAATTATCGAGGACAAACAAACGTTTTCTGACACTGAGCTCTGAAAATAATTTGTCACAGAGACTTTTGTATAAAGACCTTGAACGATTTAATGGATGAGATTTTCCAGTTAGGCAATTTTACACATATATGAGAACTGAACTGTTAGATGCTCTTTCATGCAGAATAGGAAAGAAGGCTTTCTCTCATAGCACCCACGCAAACACCTACGTCCTCGTCCATGCACATGTGCCTTAAAGGATACGTGCCCCAGGTGGGGCGTGGCCATAGAGAAACTACAGTTGGGTCATGACGCATGACTCCACCAAGGTGATAGAGGCGTGCTCCCTTTGAAGCTGGCATAGCCATTCCTCCCATCCCAGCAGCCTACGTATTGAAAGTGGAGTTTGTAACAGCCGTTTCTTTTTGCTGCCTGTTCTTTCAAGGAGTAAGAAAGAATAAAAGATAGAGGAGAATGGTACTCACATTATCTCCTACCCAATAAGGTCTGTGGCAGAGTCCTACTTGGCCTGAAGGGATGATCTGAATCTCCATTCTGTGAGCCTAGGAGAGCAAGAAAGTGAGCTCAAGGTGATAAATGCTGGCAGATATAAATGAAAATAGTAAATTCACCGGGCTCTCAGTGTTATAAAACACGACACCTACACAGAGAGAAAGATTAGAGTAATAGCAGAGAGGAATGTGTTTCTCAGAATGCTACTTGACTGCTTATTAAAGGCCTATCAAAACAAAACCCGAACGGGCCACTAAATGGTGCTTGGGTGGATTAACACTGGGCTGGATCTTACATTTTGAAATTTCAAAGTTCCTTTGAAGTTGGCATATTAGGAAATCACTTTCCATGTTGTACCCCTGTACGCTTTAGATGTTTCCTAATAGCTCTGTGATGAAAGAGGAGTTGACTAATTTTTTCAGATTTAATAAGGGGGAGGAAAAATTTTTTTTCATGACAAATATGAGAATAATAACATCCCACAACTAATGAATAAAAAGGACATAAAAGTCATGTGGCGTTTGCTAAAGCTGATCTTTACTTCTAAAGATTCTATTTCTTTTGGAGGTTCATAACAGTTGTTCCCTTAACGTGGCCATGGCCCTACATCTTAATAACCTTAATGTTAGGGTGATTTCTTTAAAAACATTAAAATTCAACTTGTCATTAATATAGCTATCATCGTCTCAATGTTAATATTACTTTAGGGAACTTTCAGCCTCAAGGGACATGAAATTAATCTGCCTCCTCTTAGGGTCACTCAGGTTGCTCTGAGGCCTGCAGGACACAAAGGTTGAGGGGACAGTGTTGTGTCAATTCCTACGACAAACCGGAAGTTACTGTCTTTCCAGACGTGAATGCGGAACACATGCTAAGTTCCCAGAGAAGCCATCTTGCCCACATCCGTGCTTCTCAGAAAAGCTAAAAACAAATCATGCAAAATTGAATAAATAATTAAGGGACACATCACATTCATTAAAGAGCATGTAATAGAAATGCACTGCTATTTCCAGGTAGCTGAAGCATTTGGATGGGCATCTAACGATTTTCTCGTTTTCTCATCTGTGTATATTTATAAACTTGGCACAGAAACATGCGTCACAATGGATCCCTTGAAAGTAGTGGAGGTTATGATGTGGGAGATGAACATGAAATTTAACAAGACGAAGCTTCTTAAAAGGTCAGCGGGGTGGAGAATAGTAATTATTCCAGCTGAGCAACTCTCCACAATACATTTTTGATGCAATAGCTAATTGTTGTGCTTATTTCCATCGGCAAAGGCTCCTTTAGCATTAAACATATTTATTTTCCGTTTTCCTCCTTAAAAAGTATTTCAGGCCTTGGAAGAATTCCATATGCTGTCTACCTATACTTAGGCAGTAGGCTCTTGTACGTTTCCAGAAACAGTGAACACTGCTCTTCCGCCTCTGACGCAGAATTTCTCTCTTCTTGGTATCAGCTCTGGAAAATCAACCAGAGCTTAATGAAAACTATCAGCACCCAAGATGATGATACCTTCACCTGACCTTCGAGGGCCTCTGTCAAATAACTGTGAGCACAGCTTGCAGCCAATAAGCTACAGTTTAATATAATGAGCTGACACATCATTTCAATAGAAGGAAGTGATAAGTATAGAAATGGTAGGTTTTTTAAAAAATCATGTTTAGTCCCTGAAAAATTATTATCCATGGTTTTACAGTTTTATATCAAATGTGGCCCCTTTGCTGAGCATTTATCCAAAGAAGTGGCAGAAGAAAGTGGTTTTGGAGCTGACACACCCACAGTGGTAGGAAGAATAAGATTAACAGAATAATTCGACATAAAATACCATTTATAGGGCCATCGTCACCTTAATTCCTTAAATTCCTATCATGTCTTAGACTTTTCGAAGAGCTTTCACACACATTCTTGTTTACTCTTGTGGACCAGAGGTGACACACCTATTGAATTTGAAACCAACCGATAGGAGTGGAAATATATACCACTCAAGATGTGGCCCATGAAGAACAGTCTAGATTTCCAAATTGTGAGCTGTCTACATTATCATAAAAACAAACGATAGGATTGGGTCTTCAGAAGCAAAATGAAGAAGAGATTTGGGGGATATTAACCAAATCGTCATATTCTGTCTTCTTCTATCTCTTCCCCAAACTTTAATTAAGGCAGGGAAAATACTGTCTTGGTCCGTGTGTGGTGTTTAAATTCATGTTGTTGTTGAATTTATCTGCGTTGTTTGAATTCGTGGTATAATCGTCAGTTATTTATGCAGGCAATTATGCGGTTAATCTGATTTTTCAGTCTTTGAACAAAATCTTTGGTAGTTTAAAATACCCAGGAGTAGGAGTTATTGGGACACCCTTCTTTTCACTTGACTTATTTCTGAGAACGATCATCCATAGAAAACAAGCTTTATATCAGTTTGCTAAAGCCAGTTTAAGTCAATCTAAGCACAGTATATTCATTTTGTCAATGGTTTTAAAATTCAGAACTCCAGAATTTTACAACCTTGGGATAAGGCAGAAAATCAGCAATGGAGGAATGTTAAGATGTCGGTCTATTCCATATAAATATGTGAAACTAGGTGGTGAATTAATGAGTATAGATTTCAGAAAGTTTGGTTTAAATGGCACTGAAACATGCTAATATCTCAGAGAAGACTATAAATGTCAGCATATTTTATACCATCTTCACTCATAATGGCTCCTCTTATACTCAAATTATGACTATTTATTACTTAACAAATTGTAATTTTTAAATGTCTTCGGTCTTATCTAGAGATGTAGCAAGGACCCACCATTAAGAGTTTTCCCTTCAGGCATTTTGGAAAGAATCCAAAAATAGACTCTTCATCTTTGACTGCATCGCATGTTTTAGTGGAAGAGTTATAATGGTAGCTATTCACATTTATTGCATTTTCTTTAAAGATGACTTAAACACATATTTCACCTTTCATCACTCTGTGTCATAAAGCAGTTTCATAAACTCAAACTTGAAATCACTTCTTGTTACAGCACAAGTACTAAATATCTCTATAAAATGGGAAATCCTCTTTAAATTGCACCATCTGAAGGATTACTTTTTTACATCTCTCTAGGTACTGCATTTCATAACTCAATTCTTTTCAATTTTAACAGTAATTGGCTTTTTATGAAATCTTAAGTTGGGGATCCATTAGTGAGGATTGCTCTCAGCTACCAGCAGCAGAAAACTTGACAACAATTGAGACAGGTAAAAGGTTTAGTGGGCCCTGACGACTTCTGTTCATCCTCTTTAGCAAATGGCCTTTGTCTTCATTATCACAACATGGCTACAGCACTCCTGGCCTCCCATCTGCATTCCAGGAAGGAAGAGAAGGGATGGGTAAAGAGGAAGAGGCAAGAGACTTTACTGGTAAGCCTGCAAAGTCTATCTCTTTTTTCTTTTTTTTTTTATTGAGGTAATACTCTCATACCATACAATTCACTTCTTTAAGGTGTATAATTCAGTGGCTTTTAGTATATTGATAAGGTCGTGCAATCATCACTGCCATGCAATTCCAGAATATTTAGATCATTCCAAAAAGATACCAGTACCTATTAGCCACCAGTCCCCATTCCGCCCTCCCTTTCCTTAGCCCCTGTCACGCACTATCTACTTTCTGTCTCTATGTCTATTTTGGACATTTAATACAGATGGAACCGTACAATATGTGGCATTTTGTGTCTGCCTTCTTTCACTTAGCATATTTTCAATGTTCATCCACCGAATGGCAGTATTAGTACTTTACTCATTTTATGACTGAATAATATTCCATTGTACGGATATAACACATTGGTATATGGACATCTGGGTTGTTTCCACTTTGGGGCTATTATGAATAATGCCGCTTTGACTATTTCTGCATGAGTTTTTATGTGAACCTATGTTTTCAATTCTCTTGAGTATGTATCTAGGAGTGGAATTGCTGGGTTAGAGATATGGTAACTACGTTTCAGCTTTTTGAGGAACTGCCAAAGTGGCTGCACTATTGTTTAATCCCACCAGCAGTGTCTGAGGGTTCCAGTGGGTCTGTCACTCTTAAAAGCTCCCCGCTCCTCACCTCCTCAGAGACTTCTGCTAGTATCTCATTGGCCAGAACAAGGTCACATGGCCATGCCTGTCTGCAACTGAGTCTGGGAAAGTGGGCATTCCAGCCTGTAAACAAACTTCTTGTCTTTGATAAAGAAGTGATCCTGGTCATCTTTCTGATACGAAATCACTTCTTCAAAATCCCTGACAGAGGGGCACCCCGCCTCCACTTGAAAACCGCCAGCAATGAGAATCTTATTTCTTAAGTGAGCCCCACTCCACATTTGAATGGATCTTATTGTTAATTCTTCCCATGTGCTGAGTAACATGTCTGATAGTTTGCCTTCAGAAATAATAAAACACAGGGAATATGGGAATGGAAATGAAATAGAGTCATTAATAATGTAAATGTGATGTTCCAACTCTTATTGCCTCGCTCACAGGAGGGTTCGGTAATTGTTTGTCTTCCTCACTCCTACCCCCCACCCCGCCTCCCATCTTTCCCTTCTTCCCCTGTAGGGGGATGACAAGGAGAATACATTTTGCTATTCCGTTAAATTATACATTTCCAGGACATCAGGAACGGTGTGGTCTAATTGACTTTGGTCCACACCTGCTATAACGGAAGCAAACATAAGCGAGCGGTAAGGATTTTTTTCCCTATAGACAAGAGGCAAGACAACTGGTGACAGAAGAAACCATTGGCAGACCTCATCACTGGATTATAAGCATGCTGGGCGCTTAATGAGTTGCTGAATAATATAACACTTCTTTAGTTCTTTGGCTGCCTCATGATTAAGTGCTATAAATATTTATGATTTATTACTGATGCTTTGGATAGCATCGGCTTTGGAAGGCTCGTGGATCACAGTGATTCGAGAGGAGACTAAGAAAATAAAACTCAAATGCTGCACAAGTGGCTTATGTAATTTTTCAGAAGCTGGGGGAGGTTAAAGGTATCTGGCGGCAGTGCCATTTACACAGTATCTTTTATAATTGATCATATAGTTCACATAAGAATATATTTATAACAAGTGGGAGTTAAAGTTATTACTTGCTACTAAGAACTCACTCACTTTTGAAGGTGTCAGTTAGGCTTCAAGGTCAAAGAGGTCAACATTATGTTTCCTGCAAGTACTTTCTCACTGTATGTGCCAACCAGGGACCAATGCGAGCGGATCTTCCCCCAAAGTCAGAATACGTGTCTCTGGGAACTAAGACGTGAAAGCGTCTGCACCACCAACCCCAGCTGCATCTAACGACCACTTGCAGAGCTTTTTGCTCCCTGTTTCCTTGGTTCTACTGGCTTAGAGGATTAGCGCCCCCAAAACGAACCCCTGCACGAGGTGCATGGCAGTGCCGCATGGGCAGCTATAACGTGGACTCTGATTGCAGATAACTGGGCTCGATTCCTAACTCCATCAGGCTGTGTGGCCCTTAGCCCGTCATTCAAGCTCTCTGGGCTTCGGTTTCTTCATGGGGTTACTACGAGGCTTGAATGGATTGATCCATGGGAAGCACTTGCCGAGAGCAAGTGTTTGATAAAAAGTTAGGTATTATTTTCTCCATTAAAAGGGATCATAAGCAAATCTGTTGACTTACAATGGACCTTAGAACAAAGCAGATGTCTCTAAACCTTGTACCAGATAGCTCATGCCTAAGACGTGAGGAAAATTTAGCATGTACAGAAAAAGAAAATCATTAAAAAACTTTCTCCTAAAATGAATCCTGTACCCTAAAACATATAACAAGAACAAATTATTGAGTTTGGCCTTTGTTCATATCTCATCTCATTGCATCCTGTGATGACATTCTTTAATATGCCTTCTGATATGAAATGATTTTCCCAAGAGCACAAAACTACTAAGTTGCAAAGCCAAGATCTGAACCCGGGTCCTCCAATCAATCAGTACGCACACCAAGGGTTGGCAGGAATACATCTGTTTTGTTGTAAGAAATGGAAAAGCAAGTCTGGGGATGAGAGAAGAAGGAATGGAAAGAGCACCTTCGTATAATTCTCACTGAAGGAAAAGGATGGGTTTCCTCCTGAGAAATGTGCACTCATCTTTCCTGTCGAGCAGATATCCACCACGTGATTGCAAAACAAATCTTTTTCCTGACTTTCCAAACCTGACTGCTTTAAAATATAAAGCTCCACTAATTTTGAGTCACAAAGGCAGGGCACTGAAACAAAATTATGGTTTCTTTTCTATGGGAAATGTAGCCTGCTCAGAGTCTAAGAAACCTTTGCATTACAGACTGAAGTGTCCTACGATTGCATTTACTCACGCCATTTAAGTGGAGAATAAAAATCCCACAATTTCTAATATGTGAATGCCAACGAAGAAAGCAAAAGCCTATTGGAAAATTTTGACTGACAGCTTAGTGCTCTCAGCCAGTTAATGAAGTCTCTCCTGCATGCAGAGCTGCCTCGTGTACCAAAGCTGAGGTCAGAGAGTTGTATCACTGAAGGAATGTCATTTGTTCCCTTATTTGAAAAAGGATTCTTAATACCTCATCACTGCCATATTTCCCCAGTTTTGCTTCAGACAAAAAAAAAAAAGGAGTCAGATAACCGTGTCGCATACCGAGAATATTTATAATACCCATGAAAGTAAAACCTTTTCAGGACTGACTGGAAGGTCACTCGGTCTCCCTGAAGCATAAAGTCCCGATTGGAGGGGATGGAAAGCCAGCAAAACCAACCTGGCCCTGTTATCATGTTGTGCTAAAAGGCCCCCCAGTGAAAGTTGTAACTATTCCAAGAAGTGAAGTCTGTGGCGATGAATAGCATTTCTGAAACATTGTGTATCTGCCAGACATGCTACTAAATACTATATCTGGTTGACTCCTGCAAACAGCACCAGCAGGTAGCAAATATGATCTTCGTATCAGAGATGTGGAAACTCATATTTGGAGAACATGTGGAACTAACCCCAGGTCTCACAGACACTAAATGGCACAGCAGGGACTCAAACCCACGGCTGTGTTACCCAACCCATACTCTTTTCAATTTTCTGCAACTTCTCCTCTGTCCTTGGAACGTGACCCCTCTTGCTTCATCACCGAGAAGTGAAATAATTGTCTATTGATGCATAACAAATTACCACAAACTTAATGGCTTAAAACAACACACACATTATCTGTGAGTCAAGAATCTGGGCATGACTTAGCCGGATCTTCCACCTCGAAGTCTCTCACGAGATTGCTATCAAGTCAGCCAGGCTCGGGGTCTCATCCGAGGCTCTCCTGGGAAAGGATCTGCATCCGAGGTCACGTGGTTGTTGGCAGCATCCAGCTCCTTACAGGCTGTTGGATCGAGGGCTTCAGCTCTTGAGGGAGAGCCCCTGCCAACCAGAGGCCGACCTTGGTTCCTCGCTACGTGGGCCTCTCAGTGTGGCAGCTTACTTAATGGAAGCCGTCTAGGGAGAGAGTCAGTGGAGGGAGTCTGCTAGCAAGATGGAAGTCGCAATCTTAGGTAACGTAATCACAATAGTGAAATTCTACCATCTGTGCCGTGTTCTACCACGTAGAATGCTTCTGCTCACACTCAAGGCAAGGGTATCACACGAGGATGCGGATAATAGGTGTGCGTATGGAGGGGGTGTGCAATTTAGAGTCTACCAGTCCCAGGGAGTTATGTCAAGTGTTCCCTGTTTTTCTTTCTATGTCTACCAACTCCACAAACTTGTCATAAAGCTTCTTATCCAGGACTGAAGAAAGGTTTATAATTTAAAAATATATGTATTTGAAAACTCCAACTGAGATGTTTATCTGATACTAGTTTTTAACATGTAATGATTATTTCTTCAGACTTGAGCTTTAATTCTTAGTCACTGCATGATCATCTTGTTTCTGGAAATAAGTTCATTGCTTATAGGGCCTCAGGGAAGTGTGCAGTTAGTAGGGTTCGCAGGTTCATGAAATAAACATATGGCATCAGTCCTAAACCCTGTGACTGTGGGTTTCCCGCCCAGACCCTCCTAGGTCAAGTAGTGGTTACCTCTGCGGAAAATGCAAAGCGAGAAGTCCTACACAGACGCTCCAGCCTAGGGCTTCTGGAAGACTAAAGGCTCAGCTTACAGTAAACAGAGAACAGAGTACTTACAATGAGAAATCAGTTAGAGAGGTTATCATTTTTATTGCTTTTTAGTGTCTCAAGCCTCACTGTATCGTTGGAATGTAGCCTGCCCGAATTATAGCAGCTTAAAAAAGTCTTTCATCACTATCACCACGTACATATGTCTGTGTGTATATATATGTGCGCGTGACACCCAGAATTTAGCACCACGAATTCCACTGCCGCTGCTAAACTGTTCCTTCTCAACCCGCTTGACGTACACGGCATCCAAAAGAGGCATTGGAAGTCTTCCAGAGCCTGGTTACACGGGGGGATGCAAATCCACCCATCTTGCATCTCCCTATAATTTCTTCAATAACTTCAGCCTAGAGTGACATTGGTTTACAAGGAAAAGCTAACAGATTTTTTTCTATAAATAACTGGTTGGCAGTGCTGTGGTGACAATTTATATAATAGAATCCATGCTTAAATAATAAGGTAACAGCTTTGGACTGTGAATTTTAAAATGTCGTATTGAAATGTAGACTGATGAACAGGCAAGATTCTTCTAATTATTTTAATGATAGGCTCTTAATGACGAGAAGGTGTAGAAATAAAAACAGGTTAAAATTACGTTCTTAATGATGTGACACCTGGAAGCCTTGACTTCTCCAAAGCAGGTAGGGCAATCTATTGTCATCTGTAAACAATATATGTGTACATAGAGGTTAAGAATATGTTTGTCAGAGGAATAGGATTATTTACGACCCAGTTTCTCTCTGAATGCAAGTAGGATAGAGAAGGCATGTCGTGTGAGAGAGAAAAGACACTGGACTCACACTGCGTCTGTGAAACCACTTGGCCGTGTGGCCACCTCCTCTCCCTTGGCCTCAGTTTTCCACACGTGAAATGTAGAAGCTGAAGCTAATGAGTTCTAAAGTATTCTATGAATAATTAAATTAATAATTTAATTATTCTATTATAAAGAGCGACAACCCTTTAGGGAAAATAGATGGAGCATATCTGTCACTAAATATTAATTTATATCCACACATAATGATGCCAGCGTTTAGGACACAGACACTGCTCTGCACAGAATTTATCAAAACTAACTTGCACTGATACCCATGTACCCAACACTGTGCTAAATATCGTGTACATATAGGTGGGTAAGGTGACTAGGGAGAGAGAGGACTGTATTCATTCACCCGCCCATTCAGTCATTCGTTTCCTAAGCAAATAGCTGTGTGCTTCTATCAGGGAAGTTCTCACTGATAAGTTAAGATTTGAAGGGAATTCTAGAGAGAGTAAGCCATACAGGAAGCATTTCAGAGAAGGAGCAAACACAGAGGCTCCAAGGTAGGTGTGGACTTGTTTTGTTCAAGGCTTAGCAAGGAGGCCTGGATGGCTGAGGCCAGGCAAGAGAGGAAGAGAGCATGGGGGCTGGAGTCCCGGAGGTGGTAAGGAGCTAGGTCACGTAAGGCATTAAAAATCTGTCCTGTGCAGCACCAGCTGCACGCTTTGATCTGTCTCGAAGTCCAGAAAGGTATCGAATATTTCTTATCTGCCACTCTCTCATGCTCTTTTTCAAGAATTCCTATTAGAGCCAGGTTGAAGCTTTTCCATGTGTTATCTATGTTTTCTATCTGACATTTCATGGATTTAATCATCTCTTTCTCATTCTAGTGCTGAATTCTAGGTAAGTTTCAATACTATTTTCTGATCCTGAAATGAGCTGTTCGAATATGTCCAGTCTAGAGTTTATCCTCTTCATTACGATTTTTATTTCAATCATTGCATTTCCTCCCCCTCCCCAGGATTGCCATCAGCTATCTTTATAATAACTGTTCTATTTTGTTTTAGAATTTCTTGTTCTTGTTTTTTATGAGTGCTATTTCTTCCTTTATCTCTTTGAGGATCTTAAACGTACCTATTTTAAAGATATTTTCATATGACGCTATTATTGTTCATAATAGAGTAAATATACCCTCTAGTTCTCGACCTCTTTTGTCTCAGTTTTCTCCATGTGTTTTGGAATTTGGGCGTGAAGCCTCATGGTAGGTAAGAGATTTTATTGTTTTATCTTTTTTGTTGCCCTAGGTTCTAACAACGTCGTGGTTGCTTTATCCTGGCCCAGGCTTTCTGCTTGTTTTTCGTTCTTTCTTTCTTTTTTTTTTTTAAAGCATTTCAGAAGTTCCTGTTCCATTGAAATTGAAAAGATCCAGTCATCTACCCAGTGGGCTGCTTGAACATGGGTTCCTGCTTCACAGCGAAATCCATTATGTCTCTCCTTTCAAGATACTCAGCTTCACGTACTCCAGTGCTCCAGGCAGAGGTTCGTTGCATCCTTTTTTACCCTCTTTTCATGGGTGGGGAAGTCCACAAAAGTACTGGTTGCACTCAGTGAAACCGGCTCTCTCCCCAGCCTCTCACAGAAGACGGTCGGTCTCTGTCACCACCCCAGATACGAACGTTTCACAGCTGGTACCTGCTCTCACATCCAGCAGCCCATGGCTTCAGCCCTGCTTATGGTATTGCGTTTTTCTTCCGTTTTCGGTCCATAAAAAGTTTTATTTTGCTTTTGAGCATGGCCATTTGTATTCGTTTCTTTTAAAATATTTTTATCTACCCTTGTTGTGTGTTTGGAGCCCTGGAACAGGGCGTGGACCTAAAAGTGTTAACTTACATGCCTTCTTCACTAGAAATCCCTTCCGAAGGAATCTGACAAGATCGGCCTTAAAGAATTCATAGGCCCTGAGCCGGCTAGGTGAAGGTGTCAGCCATCATCTGAAGTCGAGAACATGGAGGACACATAAGGAAGCGGGAGGACATCGATCTGGCCAGAGAGGACGATGGCAGTCGAAATCCAGGGAATCCCAAAGGAAGGGCGAGCTGTCCGTCGCGTTTCTGTGACACGCGGTGCTTCTCCTCGCTTCACATTCTCTACCCCTTTGTGACGGCCTGATGGCAGAACCGCGTCTATCCTGTTCACCACCGTACAGGGCCTGGAGCATAGTAAGTACTCGACAAAGGTGTAAAATAAATGACTAACTACTGGGCAGACAAATTAGGGTGTGAAAAAATACATCGATCCCACGTAACTTCGCCGAACACGAAGCGATCGGAACCCGGTTCTTATAACCTTATTTCCATCAGTGCCTCGTAATCTGTCACCCGTGCTCAAGAGGACAGTAAAAACGCTCCACTGAAAAGTCTCCAACGGCCTCCCAGGCACCGAACACAACCATCTGTTTCCGATCCTCGCCTCGTAAACCTCTCCTGCCGCACACGGCCCACCTTGGTTTCGGCGGCACCGCACTGCCCTGTCCTGGGGGATTTGTGACAGCTGCTAGGTTGGGCAGCTGAAGACACAAATATCTGGTGATAAGCACAAGCATTTGACCAAGAGCCTGAACAGGGCGTGACCCGACGAAAGCCGTGTTTTAGAAAATCGGATCAGACAGGCCCAACTGGAACAGGTCAAGATTGGAGGCAGGGAAAACCTCTGAGACGACCGTGCCTGACTTATCCTCACAGGTCTGTCTGGTATCTTTCTTTTCCATGAGGCATTTCCTGACCGACAGGGCTCCTTGGTGCCCAACCGTGCAGCCTAGGATTTCAGCTTCTGTCCCATTGACTGACACTTTGCATAGCTCTTGCCAGGTGCATTCTCTGAGACCGGGTCTTGTCTCTGAAACCCCAGCCTGCTGTCTAGGGTAGTGGTGCATATGAGTAAAGAACAGCCACCTCCCTTTCTACCTCCCCTATATATTTTCATCTCCTGCACGCGCTGTAACTTCTGAAATGAGGCCTGGGATGTTGTTTGGATCACCACGCTTCTCTCTCCACACTCATCCCTTGCTTCCTCTGTCCAGGATTCTTCTCACCGGAAAGGGGAATGTTTGGCAGCTGTTCCTTGGCTCCGCCTCCTTATTGGTTCTGCCCCCTGTTGCTGAGGACCGTGAAGACTTGCACTCCATGCTTGTTTGGGGTTGGGACAGAATGGGGTGAATGGGCTCGTTAGAGTCCAGTCCTAGAAAAGCTGGAGCAGCAGTCAGGTATCCAAACATGATCTCAGGAAAGGGTTCTCGAGGTAGAAACCTATTAACAATCCTGGGCACGAGAAGATGATGGAGTATTTTAAATAATACAGGAAGCCAGTTATACAAATGAGTCACAAGGCCACGGCTGGACTTAGAGTTGGATGACAAGAGGCTGGATTGTAGCTCCAGAAACATCTATTGTCTGAAGTCAGGACTAGTCATGTCAACGAGAGCAAGGGCTTAGCTTGTAGGTAGGAACCTAAATGGCTAACTATCTAAACAGAGACCAGCAGCAGAGTTAGGAGTCTGCAGAGCGCCTTGTATACAACCAATACATGTGTGTGTATGTGTGTGTGTGTGTGTGTATACTTAATGTAGTAATGTAACTCATATATCTAGTGATACAACTCATATATAGTTTTATACATAAAACTGTGTTAAAGGTACAAACAGTGTGACTCAGAATCTAAAGACGCCTGCTCTCTCTATAAGTGCTTTCATATTCTAAAATTACTGTCCTGTAGTGTCCGTGGGTTTTTTTTGTTGTTTTTTTTTCCAGCTCCCTGAATTACTTGAAAGCCTTTTCCTAGGGACTGACTGGGAATATCACAGGCCACTTTTAAAGGCTGTAGTCAGCAAATGCCCCACGTAAGGTGAAGGTTTTCCTTTCAGCGGCCCATCCGGTAGAAGCCTCAACTCTCCACACCTGAATTTCTTCTTACAATTGCGTTCCTTCCTTCCGTTTTTGGCCTAGGTTGCCTTGTCTAATTTCTGGTTAATAGAGAGATTCCTTCCTTCTCTATGTTACTCTCCACTATTTCTTTTCAAATTTTTATTAATATACCTGGGGACAGTGGGGTATCTGTCATGGCCTGTGTGACAAGCTGCAGTGGTGCATTGCCAGGGATTGGGGGTGGGCGGAGCTAGCTGGAAACTCTTAACTCAGTGTAGGTGACTAACATCAGGAGATTTGTGCAACCTGCTTTTCAGAAGACACCTGACGGTGTCTTTTTGTTGTCACTGTTTCCTGATGCCTTCGTGGAGTTTGGGTATTTTATGTCTCACTGAGGCAACTGAGTCATTATCTGATTCGAATCCCCACACTTCCCTGTCATATGATTTCACTTATATGTGGAATCTACAAAACAGGATAAATAAACAAAACAGAAACAAGCTTATAGAGGCAGAGAGTATTTTGATGGTTGCTGGATGGGGCGGGGGCAGATGCATGAAGCAGGGGAGGGGATTAAGAGGTATAAATTGGCAGTTACTAAGTAGTCAGGGAGATGCAGAGTATGGCATGGGGAATAGTTAGTAGTACGGTAATAACTATGTATGGTGTCAGATGGGAACTGGATTTACTGGGATGATCAGTTCGTAAGTTATACAAATGCCTAATCACTGTGTTGTACACCTGAAACTAATACTGTATGTCAATTGTAATTGAAAAATAAAAAATACTTATTTTTAAAAAAAACAAACACTTTTTAAAAAAAACACACGTCCCACTGAGACCAAGTTAATGACACAAGCCATGAAAAGAGCAGGAAGCTGGCTTTGTTACAAGAAGCTGACAGTGATTTCATGTTCTTTGAATCTCATCTCCCTGTGAATTCTGAGTCCAAAATCACTTCCACGTTTCCTGGCTCTGGGTGTCAACCTGTCTCCTTTATTTTCCTTTGAATCCGATTGAGTTGGTTGTGTGACACATTCATATAAAAAATTGTGTCCTTGAACTTGGCCTTTGTGGCCTGAAAGGGAGATGGACTTTTTCTCCTTCTCCGAACACCTCGATTCCTCCCCTCCCCACTGTCTACTCCCTGCCTCTCATTGCCAGGTTCGTACAGCCTTCCAAAGACATTCTGGAAGTGTCATCTTTACAAACCCAAATGATCAGGTTGCTTTAGAAAGGGTAGAAGAGCTGGAAGATGATTTATTGACTCTTCTTCATCTGTTCCTTCCTACGAGTGTGCCAGGCACTGTGCTAAGTCCTGGAACTGTTTATAAACGCCCGCCGCCTGGATAAATAGATTCCTCTTTCATGACCTGTATAACCTGGGGTGACGTTGTCAAAGCTTCCTGTGCTAACTTTCTCCGTTTGGTACCCAGCAATCATTCATTGTCCCTGTAATTCATTAACGATGGCCACGACAGAGCCCGTTATTGCAAAGCTGGTATCTGGGACGAGAGGTACATGAGAAAATCCCACAACAGTACCTGTGTGAATGCAGCATGGAGCAAAGAATTCATTTGCGTTTTCTACAGAGCGGACTTTTTGTGTAACTAAATTATCCTCCCCGCCTCCCCGGCCCCTCTGGAGCTCTCTGTACTTCCTCATTCACTTCTGCTCCTTAATAGAATCTGTGAGCAATGTGTTTCTTCTGATTTGTCAGGGCCGCTCGCACAGGCATCTTTGTTCCTGTCGGGCTCGGCTTCGGCTCTTATCTTCCTTCTCCCTCTTGCAGTCTGTAAATGGTCCCCTCCCGCCCCAGCCCTGAGGTTTGTTTGTGTCTTTCACGGGATTTTTCTTATCTCTGATTACTTACGCACTTCTTTATTCCTCTCCTGTGTTGCAGCACACAAAACCCTCCAAAAGAGGTTGTGTGGCATCTTCTCACTTCTTCTCATTGTGTGGGCTTGGGTGTTTTGGTTTCATTTTGGTTTTCGAGTTCTGGGGAACATGGCTGGTTGAATTCCTAAGTGGTGTTTGTTGCCGACTCATCCTTTTGCCCTGCTGGGGCTCCAGCGCTGGAGTTTGCCCTCTTCGAATGGTTTCTTTGGGTCGTCGCCTTCCCACTGAGACCAAGTGGCCCTGTATCTCATTCTCACAGGCCACCTGTGTGCTCCGAAACATACGAGGTGACAATTTCGAGTTGAGTGCCAACTCACGTTGATGCCAGGCCCTGCTCTAGCTGCTGGTGATAAGAAGATAAACAGGACTCGAGCCATCACCTCAAGGGACTCCCGGTTTGTGTGGAAAATATACACACAGATTGAACGACTGTAATTCAGTGATTGCTGAGGGTTATGACAGCTGAAGGCACAGCGGCTATGGGAGGAGCACAGATGACTCTCCAGGGAAAACATAGGAACCAGAAGTTAAGTTTTAAAAAGAACGCTCTTAAGCGTTGACGGATTGTAAACTTTGGCACGTAAGTGGGAATGGAATTGGGGTCAGGGCGAGAGGAAGGAAGCCCCCCCAGAGAATGTGTTGTTTAAGCACATTGAAGATTAAATAAAGGAGGATGCGCTTACAGTACCCCTAACAAACAGTTTTCCAGACAAATAAGGAAGGAAATATTGTTATTAGTGGAGGAAAAACCAAATTGTGAAGGCACAGCTGGTGAGTCAGGGTGACAGGGGCATATTGGGGAGCGGGAGGCAATGTGGGTGGAGCGGTTGATGAGGTTAAGTGAGAATGAGCAAGTGCTGGGGCAAAGATGCCCATAAGGGTCTTGCCTGGGGTGTGAGGACCAGATAGATCTGGGGCAGGATTTATTCAGAGTAGCCAGAGTAGCCATGTTCTAAAGCAGTGCGTTTTTAAACTTTTTTGACTACGTATCATAGAAAAAAAATTTTTTTACATAACAAACCAATATAGACACATCGAAAATTTACTCTTATTATGCATGATTCACTCTGATGCTTTCTAGTTTATCCTGTTATACATTTTTTCCTATTTCATCTAAAAAGTGCTAGTTATGACTCTCAATGTATTTTATGACCCGATGGGTCATGACTCAAAGTCTGGAAAACACTGATGTTTAGGGTACGCGTAAATTATAGTCAAGAGGGAAGCCAGGGTCAACTCAGTTGGAGGGGCAATCAGAGCAGAGGAAACCAGGAATTTTTCAGGAAAGAGAGAGCAAGGCACGAAGTTCGGGATATAGTTGGTGAAGCAAGCAAGGGTGTTGGGAGCCAGTTTTTATAATGACAGCTGCGCATCATGGAAGTGGGCTGGTTAGCTCAAATGTATGGAGCTCAGGAAGATAATGAAAGACCTTATATGTTATTAAGTGATGGAGTTTTGCTTTTGTTGCAGAAGTAATCAGAGGCATCGAAGAGTTTTAAGTGGGTGTACCAGTTAGCTATTGCTGAATAACAAAGCACCCAAAGCTTAGAGACTTAAAACAACTTTTGATTGTTTTTTGCAAGTCTACTGGTTGGCTAGGCAGTTCTGCTGCTCTGGTGTGGGCTACCCATGCGCAGGCAGCTCTCAGGTTGACTGAGGCCTGGCTTGTCTAGGATGGCCTTGCCTGGGACAACTCAACTTTTCTCCACATGCCTCTCACATCCCTCAGCAAGCTATTGTGGGCATGTTCTTGTGGCACCAGCAGGGGTCCAAGAAAGGAGGCGACATACAGATGCTTTTTTAAGTCTCTGCTTGTGTCAAGTTTGTTATAATCCCCTTGGAAAAAGCAAGTCACATGCCCAAGCCCAGGGTCAGTTTAGGAAAGCACTATCCACTAGGGGTATAGGGCACAGAGAGGTACAAAATCGATATTCACAGGAGAGAAGAAATAGGTCAGGTCTGTGTTTTAGAAAGATCACGTTGGCTATTCTGAATTGGAGGGAAGTGATGTTGCAGGTGGGGAGGCCAGATAGGAAGATGATTTAGTGACTCAGATGAGAGATGGTGAGGGTTCCGACTAAGAGACTAATATTGGAGTTCCAGGGAGTCGATAAATCATACCCTCCTCCCTCCTGAGTGCGGAACCAATCAAAAGATGGACACGTAGTTCAAACAGAGAGAGCCCATCAGAGGACTTGGATTTAAATCAAACTCTCTGGACCCTACTATCCTCCCTTTCCCAGTCTAGGCCTTGGGACAGCCTGTCTGAGAGCAAATCAGGGTCCGAAGGGTAGACACGGCCACTCTGGTCTAGGACAGAGAAGAAAGGAAAGGGGTGTAAAAGAAAAACAGCAAAACGGAGTCGACATTGTCAAGAGAGCAATCTAAAATGGAGCCGGGAGACCTCTGGGAAGCTGAGCTAACACGGCCCCATCCGTACGAAACTGAACTTTTGAACTGGGCTAAACCACAATGGCCACATCCTATTATGGTTCCTGGAACTAGCTCTATATCACTGAAGTTTCTATTAAAAAATAAAGGTTTCACCCCGCAATAGGCATAGCGATTAATCACGTACAGCGTAGTGTGAGTCTGCCCTTCAGCACTGGTCACAGCTCTTTCAAAACGATGCATGCACTCCCTTAGGAAGCGCCCCTTTTTCTGTCTTTATGTCTAAAGCTCTGTCCCTTTCTTTCCCCCTTGGAACATGACGGAGAATTCTACCTAGATCTTTGTTTACAAATTGCAATTCCTAAAGACCCCCAAATACAGCTTTGTTTGCCTTACGGTTCTTGGTCAAAATTGATTGACAGGGGATGAAATCTTACAGTCTTTAATAGATGAGCTCTAACCAATCACG
Source organism: Pteropus medius (assembly GCF_902729225.1). NCBI lineage: Eukaryota > Metazoa > Chordata > Mammalia > Chiroptera > Pteropodidae > Pteropus > Pteropus medius. Next base: position 5,170,921 of record NW_024350924.1, on the reverse strand, counting down.
AGATTTAGCTGTCAACCAGCAGGGAGTAAAGGATAGAGAGAAAGGCCGGGAACACTATCTAGAGCAGGGACCATAAATGTTTTCTGTAAAGGGCCAGAGAGTAAATATTTCACATTTTGCAGGACATTTAGTCTCCACTGCAGCTTCTCAATTCTGCCCGATGGCATGAAAGTCGCCATAGGCGATACGTAACAAATATGGCTGTGTTCCGATAAAAGTTATTTATGGACTCTCTGAAATTCGAATTTTCACGTATCACAAAATATTCTTCTTTTGATTAATTTTCCACCATTTAAAAAATGTTAAAAACCATTCTTAGGCTAAAAAGAAACGCAGGCAGTGGGCTGGGTTGGGTTTGCAGACCCCTGCCCTTATGACGGTCCCCCCACAAGAAAATATGAAGTCAGGAGAAAGGACTTCCTCCTCATAATGGTCAAGGTCTCTGCAGGTGACATGTTCAAACTGTGTATCCGAGGGAAACCTAAAAGTGGTATTATCGACAAAGGTGCGGACAAGGTTTAGGAAAACTGACAAGGGACACCCAGGGGTGGCAACATTGGGAACTGTGACGATTTTCCAACCCGAGGCACGAACTGGTAAGAGGAGGAAAACATATCAGACCTAGTTCGCGGAGCTGCACGGGAGACGGCTGCTCAGCAGAAGCTATGGCCGTTTGTCAGAGGGTCACACACAGCCTGCGGTGACCTGGGGGGGGGGATGTCAAGATGTAAATATTCTGAACTCACACTCCTCTGCCCTGTGATCCACATCTCATGCTTCCCGGTAGCCAAACACAGCTGGACACCTGAGGGCAAAGGAGCCCATTGTTGTAATCCATACAGGCGAGGCTCCCAGGCCAGGGAGGCGGGTGGGGGATGGCAAGTGGGTCTGAAGGGACAAAGGGAGAACCTCCAGCACATTCCCTAACAGGAACCCACAGAGGGACGGTGAGGAGGTATGGCTAATAGGACTACCCCTTCCTCTCAGGGGCCTCAGCTTCTCATCCATACAGCGAAAGGGTAAGATTAAATGGTCTTTAAAAGCCAAGTCTAACCTTCTTTGGTTCTATGATAACGCTTCCGACATTCCTCATCGTGCTAAGGAAAGAGGAAAGTGGTCTGGAAGAGGAGAGTCGTTCTTCCTTGGTTTTGGGCCCCACACCCCCCAGGCCTTCATATCTTCCTAAGGCCCTCACTCCAATGACAATGGAACTGAATCCAAACGAGGGGGACTTCTCGGGCCAGTGTCATTGCTACATCATAGGAAATGACTTCTAGGATGAGAAGGTCAAGTCAAGTCCGAGGAGCGAGGGGAGGAGGCCGGGAGATGGGAAAGGAAGGGAGGCTAGCAACATCCATCGGTGTCTCGTCTGAGCAAGACAGTTTGAGTATGGCAGTACTCTTTCCGAAACCGCGTGAGGTAGTTTTTGTGATCCCCGATTTGCTAGTGAGGAAGCAGAATCTCAGAAACTTGCCCAAGGCCACACAGTGAGTAGGGGTGGAGTTGGTTTTCCAATCTAATGCTCTCTCCAGTACACTGTCAGATGAGCCTTCGGGGTCCCCAGCTCTCATCAGGTAGGCAAATATTTTTCCAGTAAAATTGCTCTTCCCGGGACTTGTGTCCTAACCCAGAACAGCCACGGAATGACAGTGTCTTCAAAATTCCAGATGTCCCCTGGCAAAAGAGAAGACTGAGGTACTGACACAGGCATTTCAGGCCCCCAGATGTCCCACTGCTTTCCAAGCATTAGCCTTCTTTTCTCCAGAGATGATGCGCCAAGATTTCCAAGGCCACGGGTTTCCTCCTTTCTCTTTTCGTGCTTCTTTACCGCACATTTTTTTAGAAATTCAGGCAAAATTCACATAACGCAAAATTAACCATTTTAAAGTGTACAACTCTGTGACATCTAGTACATTCACAGTATTGCACAAACACCGCCTCTGTCAAGTTCCAAACTTACAGCCCGTTGTGCCTCGATATGGTAGATGTTTCTCTACCACAGTGGACAGTTCATTCTTGAGGCCAAAGCGTGTGCCTGTTTCATCTACAAATTCTGAGAGGAGCCTGTAAACATTCCGTGCCTTGCAAGTCCTAGTTGAATGGAATTCCAGATACCCTCTTCCCCGTTTCTTCTTCTGAGAAGCACTTGAAAGGCTGAATTTGGCATCAGAATCAAGGCCTTCTTCCTGCCACGGACTTTCATGATGTCATTGAATCAAAATCGCAAGCTTCATGGTGGAACAGATTCCCCGTCCTGTCTTCTCTGAAGGCATTCTTTCCACCCCTTTTTCATCGGACTGCACATTACCCATGTGGATATTGATCTGCATCCAGCTATGGTTAAAATTTAAATGTGCCTCCAAATTAATATTGTTTCTAAGCCAACAACCACATATCTGAATGTTGAAACTCACTAAAGAATTGATTTTTCTAGGATGTCTTCCACTTTGGAGAAGAGCAAATTTTACAAATACATAAATATGAACTGAGATCTTGGAAACTGGAGGTAGATGATACGTACACACCGTAAGTACGGAATTAGGAAAAAATAATGCAGTGTTTTTTAAATCACAATTAGTCAGGAGGCTCACTTCAAAAAAAAGAAGAAGACTCTAACCTATTTTGTGTCTTCTACAAATTATCAAGTGGAAAGTAAACCTTCCAGTTATTGTTACAGAATGTTTTAATTTCTAGAGATAGCTATAAATTTGACCCATTCACCAGCAAAAAGCTCTGAGTTTTCTGCATTACAGTTCTATACGATTCACAAGCTATGCAAACCATGCTCCAGTGAATATCATCATCTAATACACTTACTCTTTCCGCATTAGCTAAACACAGCCTTCTCTTCCGCTAAATCCATCCTTCTGCAAAGGCAGATGAAAGAACACCTGTCTGACACGTGCTATTGCTTCTTCGCTCCTCTTTGCCAAAAAATATATATGACTGGACAACGACCAAAAAAGAAAAAACTATGGGGACTCATTTTGTAAAAGCCTAATTTAACACCTGCGTGATGCTCAAAACGTGTTGGAGGAAAGATTGAAGAATGGACGCCGAGTTTCCTGGAGGCGGGGTGGGGACGTGGGAACAGAGCACAGAGGTACAAGCACTCGATTCACTTACATCGCTCTGACTATTTTTTAACATTTATTGGAAAAACTGACTGAATTCCAGAATAGCATTTCTTATCCCTCATTACATTCTAATCATCATCCGTATCTATCGGTGTTGTTGGAATAATTCCATTAATAAGACGTGTTGGAAGACAGTCACTCTAAATCTCTGAGCTTCTATTACACTGTTTGGTGGGAAGGCGCTGGCATAAAGAGAAGATTATTTATACCCTTAGGACCAGAAATGCTGGGCTCAGCAGCTATTTTGCTGAGAAACATAAGGGGTATCACCTTAGAACTGGGTAAAGTGAGAAATAGGTTTGATTATCTAAGTTGTAGATGCAGCAATCTGAAAGTGCTCTCTGCAGGAGTACTTTAACTGGGATGGGGTCCCAGAGCTCCGTTAGGAAGCAGGTAACCCCATCATCAGCAACACTTATGCTGTAAGAACTGTGGAAGCCATTGCCCTCCCACGAGCCCTCCTGGATTCCCTGTTTATGGCTTTGAAGTCCAGGGGAAGGAAATTGTCCCAAGAAGGGATGGCGTGCAACAGGACTTTACGTTTGGACTGTTGGGACTGGGAGGGACATCATTTCATAGACCCCATCGATTTGTCCCATGTGATGGAATAAGTCTCATGACTTAGTGTGTAATAACTGAGGCTCCATAAACAGACAGGGTTCAAGTCTCAATCCTTCTGTCTTAGGTACATGAGTTGGGTAAGTTTAGCTTTCCAAACCTCAGTTTCCTCTTTTGTAAAATGGAGTTACAATTACTACCCACCTCATGGAGTTGTTCCAGGTTGAAAGAAAATAAGCCATGTACAGTGGCTGAGAATGAATGAGTGCTCGGGAAATGCTAGTTACTCTTACGTGTCACTGTCACCTCATTTTCTCCCTACTTATCAGGACTGAGAAGGCCAACCTGATTTATCTAATAAGTCACCTTCCCCTCTACTAGACATCCTTTGGAAGGGCCTTAATGCAGTTGCATATTAAATATCCAGGCAGGCCCCACGTACAGGCCTAGACTCATTTTGCAGCATGCTTGGTTTAGCAACCGGGGCGACGCTTCAATGCACAGACCACGCTTCTTCTATAAGAGGTTTATATCTCTGCTTTGGATCTGCTCTGATAGATTTTCTTCCTGGTAATGAGTTTGCCCTGACAACTTTTGAAGTAAATCTTATTTTTCAGTTAAAGGAATGATTTAGATGTTTACATTATGTGCCAGAGTTTTACAGTCATGGCTTTTAATGGATCCTACCTTTCTGCGTTTACAGCTTTGGGTAGTGCCCCTTCTCCACGGACTTTGGCCTTGGTCATGAGACTTGCTTTGGCCAACGGAACATTAGCAAATTTGACACACGCGGATAATTGCAGTAGACTTAGACATCAGGCTTGACTCTCTCTTGTTGCTGGGACCTCTTCCGGCACCTGATGAAGAAACCCAAGCTAGCCTGCTAGGGACAATGACTTAGCCAATGGCCAGCACCAGCTCCCACACATGAGCGAGGCCATCTTAGACTATCAGATACCACGTGAGCTGCCCGATAATTGTAGCCACAAGAATGATCTCAGGCAAAACAAGCTCCAGCAGAGACCAGCAGAGACCAGTTGAGTCCAGCCCTACCTGTTGACCTTCAGAAGAATGAAGAAACAAATGGGTCATTGTTTTAAGCCACTAAGTACTAGAGTGGTTTGTTAAAGCAATGGGTAACCGATATAACTTAAATTAAAATTTATAAACATAGTGGCAGACATTTTCGTCCTCTTCTCCACATTCTAGCAAAGGCAACACAGAAGAAAGCGTCTTACCACACGATACAAGAATGTGATTCATTTGGGGCAAATCCAGAAAGTCCATTCATTCATTTTAGCTCATTTTAGATAAAGAAGAATAGAAGTAGGGCCCATGTAAATTTCAACAACAACAACAACAACAACAACAACGAATGTGACAACAGAACCTTTACCTGAACAGAGCGAGAATTTCTGAATGGCAGGTGAGAGGTTCGCTGGCAACAAGGACTTGCCTTGCTCCTGGGAGCAGCTCCTGACATCACACTGTGTGCTGCCAGCTCCAGTCCCTCCTCCTGACGGTTAACATGCACGATCACACAGACATTTTCAGCAGTTTTAGAGGAACGTAGATTTTCATCTGCCAAATGGATCTAATCAAGTAATTGAGTAAAATCTAGGGGACATGGTCGAGAAATATGACTGCATAATCTATATTTGTGATAAGGAAATAAATGGGGAATTAATGCTAAAAGGGTCTGAAGGACTCAAAATAACGATGAGAAACAAAAGAAATGAATGTATTCAGAGCAGAGAGATAATACTAAAGCCTCTGACCTCCACGTGGTTCAGGCCCAACATCCAGGACAAAAAGAAACAACTGTCAATACTTGACAACTTTCCCAAATAGAAAAAAACGTGAGCAGCATTGGAAAGGAGTTGTGTTCTCAGGATAAAGCAACGCCAAAATTGTCAGGATTGTGGGCAGAGGAGGTAGAGATGTAAGTAAAGATTTTTCCAATTCAGTGAGGAAGCCGAGACTCCATTAACATCCTCGCAGGGATCGGGGAGAAGTATTTGTTAAATGCTTGGTTTGGAAGAAGGCCCTGAGGGGACTTGAGTTGGTGCTGGTGGTGCCGGGGGAGGAGGGAGAGGCAGAAGAAGACACACAAATGTGGAAACACTTCGGCTTCATTCAGCTTCCCTGAAACGATCACAAACTGTAATTTTCTTCTATTGAGACTCCTCCTTGAAGTGGGGGATTCAAAGGTTGTTTTAAATTTTAATTTAAATACTATGAATGGTAGCAAGGACACTTTTGTTCCTCCCCTACCACCCCCCACCCAGGACTCGCTATCCTTTCTTATAGCCCTGTACCTCAGTTCTGCATGCAGGCAGCTACCCCTTCTCTGCACAGAGCCCCTGTGCTTGGGGTGAAATGCTGGCTCCCTGGGTCAGGCATGTGACCTAGGTTAAGCCACTGCAAGTTCTAGCTGCAAGGATGGGCACGTGACCCCACTAGAGCCAATGAAATGTCTTAAGACTTCTGGGATTAAGGCAAGCACTGTCTTGTCGGAAATCAAGAGCCGATGATGTCATTTTCTACCTTGTGCAGTGGTGGCAGACAACCATATAAAAGGGACCATTGCTTGAGACCCGAATCTAGCCACATCTGAAACTACGCTTGCCTCTTGGATGTTTTATTTATTAGAAGACCATAAATCTCGTTTTTGCTTAAGTCAATTTGTATTAGATTTTCTGTCAGTTGCAACAGAGAGAGTACCGACGACGTATTCCTTATCAGATTTTGCACCCAGAAAATGGAGAGATTCTACTAGACCATAAGACCTATTGTAGCCTATAATTCTGATTTTAAGAGAAGAATGGGGAAAGAGAAGCCTTAAACATTCTGAAGCAAAACAAGTATTTCCAGAAAAACTGAATTCCATGCTTGTAATTGATTCAATAAAATTTATTGAATGCCCACTGCACTGTTTAAGCACATGTTACTACTTCTTTTTCATATCACCATGTAGGGTAAATGTATATAAATGCACTGACTGCCATTTATATCATGGGTCAAAATGTTCCCCTGAACACGATATTACTACAGTGATTAGAATCGAGTATTAGAAAAAGCAATTAAAGTGAGAAAGGTGCATTATCATCTTTTAAATAGCATTTGTTGGGCCTGTGTGAATGTATTTTATACCCTTTATAAATATTGCCAAATACTGTGTTTTTAACTAGAGTTATAAGGACATAAAATATTCTTGTCTTGAAAATTTTCTATTAACTTGAACATACTGGGAATGCTTCACCTCGGCAAAGTACTGAAAATGCCAAAGAAATTAATGGCTTTGTGCTGTCCTCCTGAAACACGTCCACTAATATTTAAAATTCCGTGTCCCAGGACATCACTCATATCCGCTGACTTAAGCTGAAAGGCCCGGATCTGCTAGGCGGATCGGGCCATTTCTCAAGTCCCTGTCTGTCTGTCAGGCTTTTCTTTCTCTCTTTCCCTTCTTCTCTCCCTCCCGCCGTGGCCCCCAACCTCACCCCCAGTTTCCCGGGATTAATGGAGAATGTTATTCATAAGAGATCAGAACAGGGCTATACACACGGAACGGGTTATGATTTGTCAGGATCCATTTCATATTTCATAGGAAAAAAAAACCGAATGTACTAACCATCCATATCTCATTTAAAATATTCATGTGAACTCTAATTTACTGGCCTTGAACTCCATAGTTTTCAGTGTCTTTGAGGGAAACCTCACAGGCCACGTGCAATGCTCCTGTGGTCATCCGTCAATGTCACATCCGAGAACTACAGTCTGAGGCTCCCCATTCATGCTGTCCCTCAGGTGACTTCTGTCAGAGAAGGCAGAGTATCGGTGCCAACGAGGCCATGCACGGACTTCCTCGAGGACCCTCAGTGTATCTTTTGTGCAATCTCGAGAACATCACCAGAAGCACTGGTACTCATCGCATTGTTCATCTCTGAAAATAAAGGTGTGGTCTCACATGGGGACTCAATCCATTCAGATGTGGCTTCATGCCTACTCTGTACAGCCCTCGTTTCATTTCTCCACAAGCGTCTGTTAAGTACCCACCAGGTGCCAGGCACCGAGATAAACACAGAAAGATTTACCTGCTACTCAGCCTCTCCTTGTCGATGCCTGCAGATCCCTGTAACTTAAAATATCTCCAACGAATCTCATTACGCACCCCGCCCAAGCGACAGGAGCGACCGCAGCAGCCGTTAAGAGCCAAAACGACTTGTTTTTCACCTCTGTATTCTCTACTTTATTCCAGTCTCTCAAAGCAAAAGCCCCAGTCACCCTCGTCATACGTGGTTCCTCATCTCTCCTTCACCCGCCGCATCCAATGCTCCACCAAGGCCAATTATTTATTCTCCTTAGCAAACCTCAAATCAACAGACCGTTCTATCTTTATTATCCGGCCTTTGCTCAGGCCCTCAAATCCCTCGGTGCCTCTCCCACAGGTGTCTCCAACTGCAATTTATTCACAAGCTGATGCCAGAGTCCATTTCCTGAAATACAAATCTCGCCACGTCACTTCCTTGCTTACAAACTGATCATGACCCCCTACCTATCTTAAGGGACCGATTCGCATCTTCTTTGCATGACCAGGTCTTTCTAATCATGATGCTGCCTACTTTTCCAGCTTCCTCCTTGGGGTTCTTTCCCACACCTTTTGCTCTCCCACCTCACCTGACCGCACACATGCAGTGTGCCTCTGGGCCTTTGAACAAGATGTTCTCTGTTCCTCAAAAGCCCTTCTCTGCTTAGAGAGCTTCTATTTTCTATTCATCCTTTAAGAGTCAGCTCCAGGGTCACTTCGAGGCATCCCCTGATTTCTCCAGGTAGCTGTTTGTGCTCTTCTCTGAACCCCAGAATCCTTGAGGTACATCTTTACTCTAGCTCGTTTCATACCAGTTGTGACGATTTGTTTACAGGTTGACTTACACTGTTAGCCTGTAAGCTCCCGAATGCATTTTGTTCCTCTCAGCGTTCCCCATATGCAGCAGAGAGGTTGGCTAACAGTAAGTATTCACTTGGTGCTGTGTGGGAGGTAGAGAAATATAAAGCATGTTTTCCCTCCACCCCCTCCCATCAAAAAGGTGCCATAAGATATATACATTATTTGTGAAAAATTAACTGGCAATGTGTGCTAATAAATAGAGGTCTAGGAATGGTATAGTCTTACAGATATGGGAAAAGAGAAATATTATTTGGGAATAGGGAGCCAAGGAAGAATTTGATTAGATCTTGGAGAGGTGACATTCAATAGGTAGAGAAAAAGAAAGGAAGGACATAGAAAAGAAAGATCACGAGCTAAAATGCAAAGGCAAGAAAGCACAGAGCATGCTCAGGGCTGGAGGCGGGCGGAGGGACCAGGCCACGGAGGGCCTAGAAGGTCAGGATCCAGAGCATGGACCTTCTCCGGCAGGCAACTGCAAGTTGTTGATTAAGGGAGTAACTGTTGAAAATGACATTTTAGGATTCAGTAGCAGGTGGTATGCAGGATGGACTAAAGTTAGAAAAACAAGTCAGGAATCTATTACACAATCTAGGTCTAAGAGGAGGCCTTGTGCATAGCAGTGACAAATCAAAGGAAGAGACATAAATGACCCAGAGATTTCAAGCCAGAGATTAAGAAATAATTATAATAATAATAAAAGGTAACTTTAATAAAAAGGAAAGTTAATGGAAAGACAGCGATTTGAGAGGAAATGGTGAATTTTGTTTGGGACTGGTTTGCATTTGAGAGAATGACAGGATATCTGGAAAAAAAAAAAAAAAAAGAAAATGTCCAGCAGACGTTTAACTGGAGATTAAAGACAACATAGTGTGGTGGTCGAGAGTATAGATATAGCCAGCCTGGCTTTGAATCCTGGTCACATGAGTTACTAGACAGGTGATTTTGGGTCTCAGTTTCCTCAGCTGTAAGATAAGTATAAATGTAACGCTTATCTCATGCAGTAACTGTTGGGAGTATGAAAGAGATAATAAACATAAAAGCATCCCTCGCACACGGTGTCTGGCACATAGTAAGAGCTCAATAAATATTGGCCATTATCATTTATAACTAAAAATGATATCAATTTTTTAAAGTGCAGAAAAAATGTGTGTTTTATTTTCCCAACAATTCTGTAAGGTTATTATTAATCTATTTTAGAGAGAGGAAACCATAGCTCAGCAAGGTTAATTGATCCTATAACTAGTAGGTAGCGGAACCAAAACTCAATTTCGGGTTTTCTATGCCAAATCCTATGCTATTCTCCTGAGCCTGCAAACTCCGACTTAGATGGGAGTGGGGAGGCAGGGCTAGAGAGAGGGGGTTCGTCACACGAACTTCAAGCCCCACCAAATTTCAGGACTGTGTTTTGATGTAAGGTTCTTATTATCACAATGATAACCCTACACAATGAGATACACCAAGGCTACCAAGTCCAGCGAAGAACAGTAAATTCTTAGAGAAGGGGGTCCTTAGAGGTCATTTAGTCTCTGCCAAGCGTCTGTTCAGCTTAGGTCAGCTACCTCGCCTCTGCCGATCTTCCAAGGCGCCAGTATAAATTCAGAGGCAGGTTTTCTCTTTTAATTTAGAACAGAGAATACTAATAACAGTCTGATACCTGTCAGCAGGAATCTCACCCGGCTAGAACAGCTGTCCATAAATCTCAAATTTCAAGTGATTCCTCCAACATTATAAAGATGGGAAATTCTGTTGAAGAGGAAATTGACAATGAGTTTCTGCCCGGAAGCTGCGAAAATGGTTATTGCTGACCCCTTTCTGTCTTTGAATTACTGCTTAGCTTTCTGTCTGGGCATATGGAAAGAAGAAATCTTTGGGGACATTGCCGGATAAAGCTAGCTTACCTTGGATTCCTGAACGGACGGTATTTCTAAGAATAGACTCTGAGAGGCAAGAACTGAGAGGAACTGTAAGAAGGGGGCATTTTGTTCACTTTTTCCAATAACTCTTTAATTTAAGAAGTGAATTAAAGTCATGGCATAATGCCACACAGAATGAATAGTAAAGAGCCCTGGAAAAATGATAGGCACTTCTGAGAAAGCTCTATTATTAAAGGAATGTAAGGAATGAGGTGGACAAACCATACCCTTCCACTAAGGCATAGAGGCAGGAGACTGGTCTGTTGGTTTTATGAAAGGTGGAGACAGGAAATTTCAAATTCTAATCCTACCTTGGAATGTTGATGCCACCACGGCCAAGGGCTTTTTTTTTTTAATTATTATTATTATTTCCTTGTCTCTTTTCCCACATCTATAAAAAGGAGTTAATCAAGGGTATTGCTGAGGTTTAATTAGTTTATACTTGTAAAGTACTTTGAAGATGAAAAGGTCATAAATATCCACTGTTAAGTCCTTTTTTAAGAAATATGAGTTGAAGTCAAGATTTAAGAAATCACATTGTCCCAAAATAACTTGGGGCAAATGAAAGTGGTTTATTTTGCTTGGTAACTTTTCCAACATTACTTAGATATCTCAGTGGGGTAGAAGAATGGCGGGGCCCTCTTCTAGAGCTTTTCAGAATTTTATTGAGAGGAGCAGAGAGCAAATAGTTTGCGTCCATCAGGATAAGAAAATCAAGAAATCCAAAGAAAAATAAAAATGGATACAAGTATTCGTAGTAAGTCTCTGCTCTTTCCCACTCCACATCCTGCAGGATAGTCTGGCCATGAACTCGAAGCCGGCCTAGAGGGGGAGCTGGAACTTCCCCGCCACACACACTGAGAACAGTTTTCCTCAGATCAGAGTCACGTGCCTGGCGTTGTCACACGGATGATGGAGAGCAGTGGAAAGAGGCTGTTGTGCCCGTCCCAAGCTCACCTCAGCACGGTCTAGCCCTGGGAACCTGAGCTGCTTACTTTACTTCCCGAAACCTTGTTATTTTTTTCCCCCTCTCTAAAACGGGGATCATCCTTCCTCCTAGGAGGCTGGGAGGAGAAACTGAAATAACCGGTATAAAGTACCCGGCATAGAGTTTCTCTCTAACTTTGTGCAATTATTTTCATCCTATTTCTCTTCCTCCGTCAGCCCAGGTTGGCGTTCTCAGAATCTTCTGAAATACCAACGTATCGGATTATCGTTTGTGACCCAGAGCTGTGGGGGTTGCTCTATTTACTTTCCATGTTTTCACTGGAGAATCGTAAGTGCTCATTTCCACTGGGAAACAACATTCCAGAGGAGGAGAAGGTTATTTCAGGGGGAAACGCAAGTAAAAAAAAAAGAAAGAAAAGACCTAGATTATTTTCTAAATCCCAGATCTCCATTCTCAATGCAGCTGTCTTTCTATTCCATTGTCTTGCAACTGACATCCTGATATTAAATTCCTGAGAGAGAAAGCTCTGAAAACATAACTCACTGTAAAGGCGAAAGGCCTGGGGCAGCCAGGTATGTGTTTTTGTTTTTTGTTTTTGTCTGTGTCTGTCATCGAAATGACCGCGGCTCTCTTGTTAGAAATGGAGGAGTCCAAGTAGGCATTTCGCGGCGGGGGGTCTGTGCGGTAGCATTGTGTTGCCAACAAATCCCAGCCACAAGTCCTCACTGAGATGCACAGGTACTCAGGATGGTTAGAGCTGGGGGAGGTTTAGGGATTGCGAAGTCGTCCCCCTGTCCCCCTTACTGATGGGGTTGCTGAGTTCCAGACTCCCGAGAGAAGTACATACAAAATATGTCAGGATCACCAGGCAGATAAATATCACTTTGGCCCTATCCATTCATAAGCCAATCTATCAATATGTGACAACTGCTGTAGGAGAAAGTCACCAAGATTTACAGCTACAGCTACCTGGATGTCTAAAAGGCATAAAAAGAACACCTTAGAAATTAAACTTAAAAAAAAATTAAACTTCAAATCAAGGACGGTGAATCAATGAGTCCCAGAGGTTATAAAAGGGTAGATGGGACAAGTGTGTCAGGAAGGGACAGTGGATTGTAACACCCGAATTGTTGAAAGTTACTCAAGTGAAATTGCATGGAATTGCTGCTGTCCCCTCTGCTCTCCTGGCTCTCTTCATTTATATCATGACTGCTGCCAGCACTGGCATCTGTGAGCGCAGAGGACAAAGGTGAATGAGCAGAGATAGATGCTGTATACACTGTATACTTTGACTATACTCTCAGTGTTTGGCCATGCACCAATTCTGACAATTGTGAGCCTGCCGCAGATTGATTTATAAAGAAATTAATGTTAGAGGGACGAGGGAGCGCTGACATCCTTGGTAATAGGCCACGTGTTTGAGTTACAGGGTATGAGCCGGAAGGCGATAACAAACAAGCCAGGAAAGTTGTACAATGCCACACCACCTCAGAAAGTCTTACCTGACTCCGGAATGCTTCACCATGGAACAAAGATTGAGACAGCTCTTTTAAGTCTTCGGTCGTCACCAAGGAAAGAGCATGCCTGCCATTCGTTGCCGTCTCTGAAGTTCAGCAATTTCTTGGGTCTTCAGCCTGAGTCAAATGAGATGCATAGTCAAAAGTAGGACAGGTGTAGAGAAGAAAACCATAGCCAGATTCCATTTCACCTTCCTATTATCTATCTTCCGGTCTGTCCCAAATCTTTAACCCGAGATTTAGGATGATTTTAGCATGATCTGTTGGGGGTTACTTAGCCTCAGTCCTCCTTGGCCAAGGTGGGGTGTGGGAGTGAGTGCAAGAGTGAGGTTGTTCTTGGGTAATAGTCTCCCTTGCAGTTGTTACACTGCAGACAAAAAATACAGACTCTTGACTATTTCCTTGATGTAGAATCACTTACTGTGTTGCCCCCAATTTCTTTAATTTCTATGTCTCAGGAAGATGAGTTTTCATGATCTCCCTTCCCATCTGTGCTCTGGCAACACGCCATTGTGCAAACACCATGCACCTTCAGGACTGTGCTCCTTTATTCACACGCTTGCTTTGCCTGGGACCCCTCTCCACCTCTGCGCCGAGCCGGCTTCTACTCATCCTTTCGGATCCAACTGAAATATCACCTCTTCGAAGAAGCCAGAGTTCCATGTATTTTCCTCCACTACATCCTTATCAAATTGTCATAGTGCAAACGCTTATTTGCATGTGTATGTTTTTTACTAAACGCTGAATTCCTTGAGGACATAGAATTTGATATTCAATTTTTTAATATATGTGCTGCCGAAGTGAGCACTGATATTCAATTTCTTTTAAATCCTATTAATAGCACACTTTTGGGGATACAAAATACATCCAATATGTGTTTACAGAATCGAGAAATGAACAACAACAACAACAATAAAAATCCCACAGCTAAAAATGAAGGGGAACTGACTAACAGGGAAAAATATTTTCAACAAACATAGAAAGAAATAATTACCATGCACAATATATAAAGATATTTTTCAAATAATAAGAAAAATATTAACAATAGGAAAATAGGCAAAGGACAACCATTGACAAGTAATTAAAGAAGAAATACAAATAACCAATAAAACTTATGAACATATTTCAACTTATTATCAAAGGGATACAAATTAAAACAATGAGGTTTTTTTTCCCCTCTATCAAGTTGGCAAAGACAAAAACAATTTTCAGCCTCATTGAATGTCTAATAAGATAGGCACTCTGGTGACTATGGAATATCTTTCTGGAAAGTACTTTGGAAATATATATGTGTATACTAAAAGTCTTAAAAGTATTTTATATACTGTGTCCTAGTAATTTCAGTTTTAGACATCTACTATAAATAAATAACTAGAAATTTAGTAACAACCTATGTATAAAGATATTTAAAGAAATAGTTATAATATCAGAAATTTGAAAATAACATAAATGTCCAAAAATAAAAGAATAGTTTAAAAATTATCTGCATATGTTAAAATATCATACGGTCATTAAAAACATGTTTAAGCCCCCCCTCAAAAAAAACATGTTTTCAAAGAATATTTCAAAGAATACATAGGAAAATAATTTTTATATAACATGACAAAGAGTAAGATGCAAAATTGTATCTGTTATGTTTTCAATTTTACAAAATATAGATAGCTAGACAGATATTTCTGAACAACAGAAAAAAAACAGAAGAATATACACCAATGTTAACTATAGTTATAGCTGGGTGGAGAGATCATGGGAAATTTTTATTTTCCTTTCTGTAATTTTACAATTATCTTATTTTCCATGTTTTTTATAATAAGCTTTCATACAACAGAAATGAGCTTTTATACTAAGATAAAAAAATTTTAAAGAGCTATGGGTTATCACTACACGACTATAAAATAGCTGTAAAAAAACATAGTGATAACACTAAATGCTGGTGAAGATGCAGACAAACTAGATGGCTCATAAATTACCAGTGGGAATGTAAAGTGGTACACCCATTTGGAGAAGTGTGTGACAGTTTCTTACGCGGTACGTGCTTGTCAAACAACTCAGCATTTATCCTAGAAAAGTAATAACTTCACACAAAAAATGTTCACAGGAACTTTATTTGTAACTGACAAAAACTAGAAATAACCCAGATGTCCTTTGGTGTGTGAATGGGTGAACAAAAAAAAACAGTGGCGCATCTATTCCATGGACTACTACGCAACGATAAAAAAGACCAACTATAGATATATGCAACCACTTGGATGGATCTCAAGAGAATTTCGCTGAATGGGAAAAAAAAAGACAATCAAAAGGTTATCTACTGTCTGATTCCATTTATATGACAGCCTTAAAATTACAAAGTTATGGAGACAGGAAAACGAGTGGTTGCCATAGTTGAGGGAGAAGAGGGAGGAAGGAAGGAGATGGCCACGTTTATGAAAGGGGAGCACAGCTGATCTTTGTGTTGGAACCATCTTGTATCTTGACCAAGGCAGTGGTCACACAAATCTACCTGTGATAAAAATGCATAGAACCAAATACAAACAGTCACACACACACATGAGTGCATATAAAACTGGCGACATCTGAGGAAGGTCGGTAGATCGATTGTACATGTCAGTTTCCTGGTTGCCATTTTGTCTGATAGTCATGCAAGAGGTGAACATTGAGAGAAACTGGATTTAGGGTGTAGAGATCTCTGCATTACTTTTTACACCTGCGTGTGAATCCACAATTCTCTCAAAATTAAGAGTTAAAAGATAAAAAAATGGACCTATAAGTTAAAGAGGATTTGAGGGACACATCAACCAATTGCAATGTGTGCTTCTTAATTAGATCCTCATTCAAACAAACTATAAAAACGTGACTTTTATGAGATACTACAAAGGTGAACTTTGGCTAGAGTTGCCCTCGACTAATTATAGGAAGTTTTCTTTAGATGCAAAGATGATATTATGATTATGTTCTTTTAAAAATGAGTCCTTATCTTTCAGAGATTCAAACCAAAATATTTAGAGATGAAGTCACATGACATCTATTTGCTTCAAAACTATGTGAGGGGGGAAGGTGGCAATTGGTTAGGCTTAGCCACAGGTGGATGTGTAAATTGGTGTATATTAAAATAGTCTATCTATTTTTGTGTATTTTCAAAATCTTCCACAAGAAAACTTTTCTTAATGAGGAAAAAAATAACAGGAAGGCCAAATCTTCAAGGAACCTTTCCAAGTTACTTATCTGCCCATCAGTAAATATGTGGCTTCTATGTGAGCACCCTGTGTACCAGGCACTGTGCTAGGCTTTAAAAATACGGCCATGAAGATAAAGCCTGTTTGTTCCCAGAGTTCAAAGGCTAGTAGGAGCACAGAGCCTATAAAACAAATAAGGACATTTCTAAGTGATAAGTGAGTGTAAGGATTGTATAACAGTGGAAGAACTGACTGCTCATTCCACCAGTGAAATGGGACCAGAGCTAAGTCTTCAAGGATGTGTTGCAGGCTGAGTTTGTTATGGTGGGCAGGAGGGTTCTTTAAACCTGAACTTGATTCCTAAACACGACTTAGCATCTTCTGTTTTCACATCAACGCTTTTCATTTCAGATCCGTTCCAACTCAAATTGCATTACATTCTTATTGTCATCCGACTCTGCTGTCACTTTCTGGAATAGCCAAAACAAGGCTGATGATGTTTATTGAAGTCCTTCAGTCCTCTTAATAGGATGATTTGAGCTCAGATTCAATCTCTCTCATCACTAACCACCACCTCCAAGGTCCTTGAACCTTTCAGGGTGGCTCTATTATCCGGAAATTGAATCAAAGGGAAACTGTTAGAGGAACCTTTTAGAGGAAAGGAAACTTGGCTATATGTCTTGGAGAAAAACAGGACATAATTGTTTTTGATGAGAATGATTCATTTCACCTTGATAAAATGGAAACTCAAACGCATGCACACACACACTAATGTAAAGGATGCTATGCAGTTAACAGTATTAAGGCCATAAATCACACTTCATAGAGTGTGGTTTCTCTACAAAGCTGCTTGGCAAGGCACACTGTGATTAATGTCACAGCAGGGAAGGCATGACAAAGGTGAAAATGAGGGAAGAAGGGGTGGCTGCAAACTAGACACAGAGACAATGGTGACAGCAGCCTCTTCAGCACTTGGCCTGAAGGGCCGATACCCTCAGACTTAATGACTGACTGGTAGATGACACCTGCTTAGCTTATTTTTAAAAGGCAAAAAGTAAAAAAATAAAATTACCAAACATTTCAGAAAAGCATTAACCTCTGCCCTCAATAGGCTAATTTATCAGTGCCGTATTACTAAATAGAGAATCGATAGATTAAAACACAAAAGACCTGCAGAAATAACAATTGGCAAAGAAAAGTAAATCTTCTCCCAGGAACTCACACAGGGCCTGGACGCTAGAGCGAAGAAAGCATTTGTTTCGGGTTTCACCATTTGTCACTATTGATTCTGCCTGTGACAGAGGAAGATCACTGCCTCGACAATGACTGATTCATCCTCCCTCACCATGCAATTTGCAGCCTTCTGCCTCATTTGAATCCTCACCTCTAGAGTCTTTAGTCTGATAGGAGAAACCATAAAGGAATTAGGGTTTTTGTCTCGGAAGTCTGCTTCTAATTACTTTTAGTATCAAATGGTTCCGAAAGCTGGAACATAATGATTTTGAGGGATACCGAGCTTGGCTTCACATAATAGGTTTGAATACAGTGCACAACCAGCCGTGCTTAGAAGCAGAGAAAGGGGGACCCGTGACAGCACGAATGAGAGGAGGAAAAATGCCCTCACCTGAGTCAGACCTCGAGCTTTGTATGTTTCCCAGGATTTCCTCTTTTATTACCCCACCTGGTGTCATAGCCTGGTCTTCCAGTTAGAAGAGACCGTTCTTTGGGAAATGGCTTCATTATCCAAGCTGTCTTATTGTGAAAAATGAAAATGGGGCGTTGGCAAAGATGCAACAGATTTTAGATCTGAAAATTTAAAAATCGCTCACTCTAAGCAAGTCATACTTGGTGAGGTAAAAATATTTTTCCATTGTAATTCGCCAAACACCTGCGGAGTCCCTAGCACCACCGCTAGGCATGACAGAATCCATGCTCATCCACCAAGTTTGTACCGAGTGCCTGATCTTTGTCAGACAGTAAATAGCCTAAGTGCTGAGGACACAGCGATGAGTAAGATAATTCCTTCTGTCTAGTCCATGTAGGCAGCTATAACAAAATACCATAGATTGGGTGGCTTATAAAAGACAGAAATTTCTCCTAGTTATGAAGGCTGGAAGTCAGAGATCAAGGTGCCGGCAGATTTGGAGCCTCGTGAGAGCTCGCTTCCTGGTTCACAGGTGGTTGTCTTCTCGTTGTATGCTCACATGGCCGAGGGGAGCTCTCAGGAGTGTCTTTTATAAGGACGCTAATCCCATTCACGTGGGCTCCACCCTCATGACCTAATGACCCCCCAAAGGTCCCACCTCCTTCGCCATCACATTGCGGGGTGCAATTTCAACAAATAAATTTCGAGGAGACAAAAACATTCAGTCTCCAGCACCTTCTCTCATGGAGCCTGGTGAGGGAGGTAGTTATTAAACAAATCACACAATACAGTAATTTGTTGAAATTGTGGAACTCGATGGAGCTGTACAGGCTTTATAGAAAGTATAAGGGTCTAGTGTGAGTGCTTGAGGAAGGCTTCCCTGAGGAAGTGATGTTTAAGCCAAGAACCAAAGGGTTAGCTAAGTGAGGAAGGGGCACGTTGGGAGGTGGAAGGTAGTAGGGCCTCTCTCTCCAAAAGCTCCCAGTAGAGCTGGGAGCCAGAAATGAGGGTGATGAGTTCTGCCCCTGTCTAATCCGTACAGTCCTATAATGGAGATGTAACATGCTATGATACTATGGATGGATTCCTGCAGGGTGAGCCTCCCTGAGCCTGACCTGAGCCCCTGGCGACAGCGTGGAGAGAGCAGAAATGAACAAGATGATGCCATGGAACAAAGTGATACCGTGGAGTCAGAACAAAAGAGAGAATGGCTCCTCCTGGCTTGTCTGCTGAAGCACTGTCGATGCTCAATACATGGAAAATAATATGATCGCCCCGTTACTGTTGCCTCACTTGGGTGAGTACTTCAGTTTTAAATCTCCTTCCGAAAGATGAAAACGAGGACTTGGCCAAGATGCAACATATTTTAGATGTGAAAATTTTAAAATTCTCAAGTAGAGCAAAATATGTCATGGCAAATGTAATAGAAAGTGTGATGTTTTTATGAGGTGATGCGATATATGACTGAAGGGCCAAATGTGTGAATTGATTCTGTGAACTTTTTATTCATCCATTTAATGACGATTTAATGAGCATCTACTACACTGCTGGAAGGCAAGGTTCTTGCCCTCATGGAGCTTGCGTTCTAGTAAGAGAGACAGATGATACACGAGTATGACTCTAGGGGATTATAAGTGCTATAAAAAAAATTAAGGGAACTCAGCTAATGGGAAAAAGTAGAAATGAGGATAGAGAGAACCTATTAGGTTATAGTGGCCAAGAAAGTCCCCTCCATAGAGCCAGCTTCATGAATGTGTGACCGTGCTGCTGCACAAGCCACCACCCTCAGAAGGGGGCTATGTGCGTAGGGTTTCACCCTCTGCGGTTGCCGTTTTAAAACCTTTAACAACATTATTTTTGAGTTGTGATTTGCAAGCGAAGTCTGAAAGGACGATGGAGCATGTTTTATGGACTTGAAGCCTCAGCCACCATGCCATCTCACCTCCACTGGGTTCTTGTCGGCCCACGACACCAGGTCCCAAGCACCGATGGCTGCCCTCTGCCCCAGTGAGAGCCTGGGCGCAGGCACAGGAGTAGAGAGCATCTATGAAATGTTACCCAGAGAGTATTATCGTGCCCAAGAAGTGAGACATTAAATGGCAGATGAAACGTACCAAGAGAGGTCAAGAAAGGCCACAGAAGGATGGAAAACGCTTTTCTTCCTGCTTTTTGCCTTAGACCACTTGGCCATCCTGACACCCCTCCTTCCTGCTCTTTGAACAAGGGGTCCCGCCCTGCATTTTCATGGCACACGGATCCCTGCAAATGACATAGCTGGACCTGCCTCTCTGAGGAGGGGCCATCTGGGCAGAGGCTTGGAAGTAGGAAAGCGGCGGGTGTCAGCACACCCAGCAAAGGAAACTTTAAGTGTTAAGGCCTGCAGGCTGGACCAAACTTGGCTAGTCGGAGGAACGGCCAGAAGGCTGGTGTGGCGGAAGCGTTGCCAGCGAGCGGCAGGGTGGGCGGGGCTTAAGGCTGGAGATGTAGCTGGGCCAGAGCCCGTGGGGCTTTCTAGGTCATAATAAGGAGGCTAGCTTCCAGTCTAGATGGAAGCTACAGAAATGTTTTAGGCGGGAAAACTACATGGTCTGACTTATATTCTTAAAGGCTGGGGTTTGTTTTGGAGGTGGTGGGATATATCTTATTTTTAGTGTATTAATATATTAACTTATTCATGTTCCATCTTGTTGAAAGGGCTGAGTGGCCTTGAATGAAGACAATGACAGAGGCATGAATGCCAGGGGTGTGAAATGGAGAGGCAGGGGTGACTTGAGCCCCCATCTACTGAGACCATGGGTGACGCTGGGTGTGTGTGGCAGCGGGAAGGAGCAAGTCGACAGAGAGAGTCTAAGGCCTTCATTCTCCTTTGTGAAGTAATAATGAAGTTATATAGTGAGAATGAGGAGGTGGCTGGGGGAGGGGATCCGAGGAGAGAAGGTTTGGAACATCTTTTAAGAGAAACGAGGGAAAGCAGCTTGGGGACAAGAACAGAGGATGATGGCAGCATCGATGGTCTGGTTCTGGTGGGAAATCCTTCTTTCTGCAAGTAACCTCCTGACCTAAGTCCTGGACCCCATTCTTTACCATTCCAGAAGGATCTCCTGCACTGAGCCCCACTCTCTTTCCTACTCTCTTTAAAATGCACAGATTTCTGATTTTTAAACCATGAATGCCTCATACTACGACTGGTCCAGTCCCCTTCCTATGTCTCCTCTTCTGTCTATATCTTTAAGTGCATGGAGCTTTCATCATCGGCTCTGTCATATTGTCACTACTCGTTCCTTAATCTCTTGCCATATGACTTTCTTCTACCCCGTTCTTGAAATTTCCGTTAAAGATCGCCTGTGATTTTCACCCTATTCTTAGAGTGGGGGTGTGTGTGACCTGTACATTTTCTTTCTAATTTTGCTTCTCAGTCCACCTCTCCTTTCAAACTCTTGTTCTGAGTTTTCTGGACCCTGACTGCTCACGACTCTCTTCCTCCCTCTCTGATGACTGTGATCTTTCTCTTCTCTGCAGCTCTTTCTCCCTCCCTCGGTTCCTCATCACGGGCACTGAATGACACCCAGCTCTGGCTCATTGCTCGGCCTACTCACCTCCTTAGGGAGCTTAATTCCTTTCCCGGTATTAACTCTCCCAATTAAAATGGTCTCCCAGCTTCGTGATCAATTCTCAGCATGTGATTTTCAAACATACTTTTAGCCCAAACTTCTCTCCCAGACTCAGTTGTCATATTTCCAACCTAAAACCATCATGTCTAAAAGTAAGCTCTAAATATCTTTCCTGTAAAAATGCCTTCTTGGGTTTCTCAAAAAATTAAAAATAGAATTACCCTAGGATCCAGTATATACTCAAAAGAATTGAAAGCAGGGACTTGAAGAAATATTTGTGCATCCTGTTTATAGCATCATTATTCACAATAGCCAAAAGGTGGAAGACATCCAAGTTACTAGATAAATGGATAAACAAAATGTGATATATACATACAGTGGAATATTATTTGGCCTTGAAAAGGAAGGAAATTATGACAAATGCTACAACATGGATGAACCTTGAGGACATTATGCTAAGCGAAATAAGCCAGCTACAAGAGGACAAATGCTGTACGATTTCATTTATGTTAGATATCTAGAGTAGTCAAATTCAGAAACAGAAAGTAGAATGGTGGTAGCCAGGGGCTGGGGAAGGGAAGAATGTGGAGTTGGTGTTTAACGGGTAGAGTTCCGGTTTGCGAGGTGGAAAGACTTCTGTGGATGGAAGGAGGTGACGGTAGCACAACAAAGTGAATGTACTTAATCCACTGGACTGTCCACTTCATAATAATTAAGATGGTAAAATTTTAATGGTTATGTGTATTTTACCGTATTTTTAAAAATCTCTTTTCAGTTTCCAAATTTGTCTGTATTTCTAATCTTGGGTCCACCATGCTCCCAAATATAAAGCTAATTTTTACTGTGCCCTATCGTTTCCCTCCACATACACTGTGTCTCATCAATCTTGTCCTTCAAGCAAGTCACAGACGTTTCCTTCTTCTTCATTCCTATCAACTCATCCACCCAAGACACAGACTTTGAAGTGACATCAGAGGTCTAGCCTCCCCTTCCTCCTATGACTGGAATCCTCTCTAATCCCTGACCAAGATGAGTCCATCATTCATTCATTCCACAAATATCGAGCTCCTATTATATATATACTGGGAATATAGTGCTGGGCATGGTCCCTGCTGTCATAAAGCGTAGACTGTAGTCAGGCAGATAGACTATAAATAAGTAAAAAAATAAAATCATTTCAGATAGCGAAATGGTAGAGAGAAAACAAAACACACTGTACTGTAGAAAATGATGGCCAAAGAGACAGAATAGAATTCTTCTTTAAATGGATTGATCAGGGAAGTCATTTCTGAAAAAGTGACATTTTAATTTAGACACAGATGAACAGAAGGAGACAATCACGCTGAGCTCCAGGGGGTAGCCAGGCCAGGGAACATCTGGTGTGTAGGCCCCTGAGAATGAATCTGGCTCATTTGGGAAACCCAAAAAGGCTGGCGAGGTGTGAGTGTAGCGAGCTAGGAGGAGAAGCACGAAAGGTGAGTTTGAAGAGGCAGCCTGAGAAGTTAGGGCTTGATTCTAAGTTCAAGGCGAAGTCATAGGAGGATTTTAAGCAAGGCAGTGATGTGATTTGTTTTGTTTTGTTTCATTTTTATAAGATCACTGTGGCTACTTACTGTATGGAGGTTGGCCTATGAGGCTCATGAGAGGGAAAGCAATTAGGAGGCAGTTTCGGGAGTCTAGTTGACAGATGACGGTGGCCTGGATTGGGTGAGGGCAGTGTAGGTAGAGACAGGTGGACACATATATGGCAGAAGAAGTGATAGGATCTATTGATGGATTGGGTAAGGGGATAAAGAAAAGGAAGGAATCAAGTGTGACTCCTGAGTTTCAGCTCAAGCAATGGGTGGACAGTAATGTCACTTCCTGAGATGGGGAAGTCTGAGGTGGGATAGGCTGGTGAGAATCAAATATCTAATTGTACATTCCTAACAACGGGCCACTCAGTACAGGGACAGGGTATCGTGCCACTGGTATTAGAAAAGTTTTGTGTTGAGTCCAAACCTCCCTACAAATCTACTCATTTATTCCAACTCTCCTTCTTCTTTGACAAAATGAATTAAGTCTTTCTTCTTTCCTACATCACAGTCCTTTTCTTTACCTATGTTGAGGAGAATCGCTACGCCCTTCTAAGTTTTCTCTTCTCTCAGCTAAATATCCATAATTCATTCAAATTCTTTTCTTATTTCTGGATCACTGCAGATTCAAACTAGTCTTCCGTCTACCTCACACCAGTCTATCATGCAAACTTCAGGTAGCTCCGTCTTCCTAATGCACCAGTTATTAATCACCAAGGGCTAGGCACTGTCCTGGGAAATATACATATAATAAGTGCTAAAATTAGATTCTCCTTTCTCGGTTTTGCTAAAGCAAGATGACACCAATTGCTATATCTTAAAAATACTACCATGCAAAAATTTCAAACTTTTTTGGCCAAGAAGATCCTTAAACCCTTTGCCCATATCTTTAATATATAAGAGTTGAGAATGGAGATTGAGAGATTTGTGCGAAGGACGGTGTATGAATTCATTCCTCCCTTCCCCTCTCACCTCAGATCAAAAGAAAGAGGCTTCAGGGGATCATTTGGCAAGCTTGATATGCGACACCAAAGTTAGGGGGGCATCACAGACACCATGGTGTCCGACTCCTGCCTGGAAAATCTCAAAGGTAGAACTGGGCTGGCTAGTTGTTCTCGTGTCCAAGGTGTAGGAGCCCTGACTGTATTGGTCAGCCTGTCCGCGCAGAGTGTGCGGGGCCAAAGAATGGGAGGATGTTCTCATGGATCATATGGCAATGAGGGCTGCCTTGGAACTATTTAGAGTCCTGCCCAAGATAACCACCTGGAGGCCTGTGCAGAGAGGGCTGCTGGGAAACAGGCAGACGAGGGTGTCATTCAGAGAAATGGGCATCACCTGGATCACAGGAAATGCTGTTGAATCTTCCCACTGGAGCCTCCCAAGAACCCACAAAAAGGCCCAGGAGAGAATCAGCTCCAAAACAGGTCCCTAAACAGTGAAGCCCTGTTAGTATAGTGCTAGTCAATTCAGAACTTTCCTGCTTCCTTTAGCTGTCCTCCCCTGTCCCCTTCAACCACAGAGAGACCAGAAATCACACTTAGTGAGAAGAGGTGAAAACAGTAGGTGAGCAAAAGAGAAACTACACCCCTCTCTTCCTTTCTCCAGAAGACCTAGCTGGGAAATAGGAGGAGGTTCAACTTTGAAACTTTGATTATTACATGGTCCTGCCACGAGGAATTATTCAGTTAAAACTGTGATTGTGATTTAAAAAGACTCTCAGGGTGATCAAGGGAAGAACTTGCCCCATTTTCAAGACCCAGGGGAAGTTCAAAATAAAGTCTCTTTCTGATTACATTTCGAGTTCTCTCTCTCCAACATTCTGGTTACGCACAGAAGAAAGTAGCTTTCATTTTGTCGTTCTTGTGCTTTAAGTCGTCCCTTCAATGCCTCTCTTGCCTTTTAGACTCAATCTAAACTCCTAAGCATAGAGTTTGATGTCCTATAATACCTGATTTTATGTCGATTTTTCAAACAAACCTCCTCCAATTCCCAATGGAACAACTGACTTCGGTCCTGTGGTCCTCCATGCTTTAAAATAACAGCTAATTTTTTTTGAACATTTATTGTGCCAAGAATTATATCATTTAATCCTCACAACAACTTTTGAGATAGGTATGATTATTCTTACCTCCATTTCACAGATGAAGAATCTGAAATCACTAACAAATAGTGAGGCTGTGATTAGAACCCGGGCAACCCAACTCCAGAGGCCACGATCCTAACAGCTAAGCATATTGCGTCCTGTCTCTCCATGAATATAGTCTTTGCTCTCAACCCCACTTTGGCATGTCCCCCTGTACTCCTCCCCTCTGCTTTTGCCACCCCAGACATCTTTCAAATCCCAGCTCAAACTCCTCCCTCCCTGTGAAGCCTTCCCCAATCACTTAACAGTGATTCCTATTCTCTGAACTCCCAAAACATTTAATCCATGTCAGGGACTTTAAAACTTGAACCTGTGCTATTTGTTTCTCTATTGTCATTTGGGGCACGTCACTTGAGCAAGCCCCCTGTAAATCCCTTCAAAGATAAGGCCTGTCTGTGTTTCATACTGTTCTCATTTTCACCAGAGCAGTGGCTCTCTAACTTTAGTATAGAAAGATATCAATAGGCAGTCCACAGAATAAGAAACATAAATGATATTTAAATGTTATGAAAAGATGCTGGACCTCATTATAACAACGGACATGCGAAGTCTCACTAGGTTACTATTTATCATCTGTCAGACAGACAAAAATTTTTACGTGTGACAACATATTTCAATGACAAGGCTGTAGGGAAATAGGATCTCTCATACATTTCTAGTGGGAATGCAAAATGATATGTCTCATAAAAGGGAATTTGGCGATGTCTAGCAATATTATATGTGCAGGCCTTTTGACCCAGTAATTCCACTTTGGGGAATCTATCCTAAAGACACACTGGCAAAAATTCGAAATGATGCATGCTGCATGCTATTCTTTGCAGTATTATTTGTAAAAGCAGAAGACTGGAAAAAAAAATCTCCATCAATAGAGGCCTGCTTGAATAATCATGGTGCATCCATATAAAAGAGCACTGTGCAGGTCTGAGGAGGGATTGCTACAGACTCTTTAAATGATTCCAGGATCTATTAAGTGAACAAAGCAGACTGAAGAAAAGTGTGTACACTATTCTACCATTTGTAAGAAACATGGGAATGTGACTATTTATATATTTGCTTATTTTTTTTCAAAAGGAAACAATAGAAGAATAAACTGAAAACTAGGAAAAATTGTTACGATGGGGAGAAATCAGTGGGGAGGAAACCAGGAGGAAGACAGAGCCCCCTGAATGTACCTCGCTTTATAGCTTTGACCTTGGAACCAAGTATTTTATATAACTCGAAAATAAAATTAAGCCCAAAGAAAACATTAGAAACAAACAAAAAAGGTATATGTATATACTGGAATTAAACAAGTAAATAGATGGCAGCCAGGTTCCTCGCTGTTGGAATGAGAGATTATGGATAAGCTAGAGGAGGGAGCCAGGATGTAGTAATGCATTAGAGTTATTAGTACAAACTCATGTTTAGCTTAGTATTAGCTGTATTATATTGACCAATATAGATACAAGTGATTACAGATAGAAATATTTGTAGATATGTAAACCCACACAGGTTAGTATACAAACACAGGTTAGCATGTTTTTCCTTGGTCTGTCAGCTGAGAGGGCTTAGGAGTAATGACACTCCAATAGCAACCAGCACACCTAACACTGAAACCTTGGCTTCTAATACCATTCTCCAACAAAAGGACCCAGGGCCCCTTAGAGAAAGGTGCAATTCTAGGACTGGGGCAGGAAATATACGAGATAGATGTGGAGCGTCTTGCAGTACCATAAAATAAAGAACTGTGGAGTCATGTTGAAACAACACAAAAATCAACTGAAGAGCTCCCAGCAGCCCAAACTGGACCAATTTGAGCAACAAAATAAAGTAGAATTGGATTATAACCCAAAGTATAAATACCTATGCATCCATATTGATATAAAATGATTG
This sequence comes from Pteropus medius, assembly GCF_902729225.1. NCBI lineage: Eukaryota > Metazoa > Chordata > Mammalia > Chiroptera > Pteropodidae > Pteropus > Pteropus medius. Next base: position 5,143,881 of record NW_024350924.1, on the reverse strand, counting down.
AATCAATCAATTAATCAATCAGAGGGGAAGAGACAAATCACCCGAGCAAAAGAATTCCAAATAATGTACGTAACTATCCCACCCTGAAGGAAATGTAGAGTCATTTCCCACTCCTTAACTGTGGGCTTCACATAGTGACTTCCTTCCAAGGAATACAGTATGGAAACAAGAAAAAAGGGTAATTTTATTGTGGAGAAGCCTGACCGACATTACCTCAGCCAGGTACCAAGGTTAACATCAGTAATGATGAGTTACGTCGATAGTATGGACCCTTGATGCCATGTCAAGTGATGAGAATGGTACTTTGCCTTTGAGGTCTTCCTCCCCAAAATGCATAATCACAGTCTCATCAGTAGAAAAATAACAAACAAATCTCAGGCGAGGGACATCTTACAAAATACTTGGCCAGTACTTTTCAAAATTATCGAGGTTATCAAAAACAAGGAAAGTCTGAGAAACTATCACAGCCAAGAGAAGTCTAAAGTTGATGAAGCCCACAAGCAATGTAGTGTCCTGAATGGGATCCTGGAACAGAAAAAGAACGGTAGGCAAAATCGAAAGAAGTTTGAATAAGATGTGGACTTTTGTACCGTACCAATAGGGGTTCAGTGTGACAAATGCAGCACATTAAGATGCTAATATCAGGGATGTGGGATATATGAGAACTCTTTGTACTATCTTTACAAATTTTTCTGTAAACCTAAGACTGTTCTAAAATAAAAATTTTATTTAAAAAGTCTAAAACAAATAAACCTAGCCGTATATCAAGTTGATTCTATAAACATAAAGAGAAGAATTATTTTAAGTGACTTTAAAACAGTATCCCTGGGACGAACTTACACATCAAGAAATCTTCGACTGCCTTTAATGTTATTAGTTACTATATTGGTGTTTGATATATGTTTTCCATAGTGGCTACACCAATTTACATGCTCACCAACAGTCCACAAGGGTTCCCTTTTCTCCACATCCTCATCAACACTTACTTCTTGTCTTTTTGATAATAACTATTCTAACAGGTGTAAGGTGATATCTCATTGTCTTTTTGATTTGCATAAGCCTAATGATTAATGAGGTAGAGAACATTTTCAGGTACTTGTTGGCCATCTGTATGTCTTCTTCGGAAAAAATATCTATTCAGATCTTCTGTGCATGTTTTAGATTTTTTTTGTTGTTGTTATTAAGTTGTATGAGTCCTATCTCTGATATACTTGATATATCCTAATCAGATATATGATTTGCAAATATTTTCTTCCATTCGATGTGTCGCCTTTTCATTTTGTCGATGGTTTCCTTTGCTGTGCAGAGCTTTGCAGTTTGATGTAGTCCTACTTGCGGTCTCCACGAGGATGTGGAGGAAAGGAACCCTTACGTACTGTTGGTGGGAATGTAAATTAGTGTAGCCACTATGGAAAACAGCATGGAAGTTCTTCAAAAAATTAAATTCGACTTCTGGGTGTTTATTGGAAGAAAATAAAAACACTGATTTGAAAAGACATATGCTCCTGCACGTTCATTGCCATGTTATTTACAATAGTCAAGATATGGAAACAATCTAAGTGTCTACTGATGGATAAATGGATAAAGAAATTGTAGTATACATATATATACAATGGAATATGACTCAGCCATAAAAAAAGAGGAAATCTTGCTATTTGAAACAACATAGATGGATCTCGAGAAAATTATGCTAAATGAAAAAAAGTCAGAGAAATACTGTATGGTTTTTCTTATATGTAGAATCTAAAAACATACATAAAAAAATAGGCTCACAGGTACAAAGAACAGATTGGTGGTTGCCAGAGGTGGAGGAGGGGTTGGGAGAAATGAGTAAACTGTTTTGTTTTTCCATTTTAAATAAATTGAATTTTTAAAAAACAAAAAAGGAAAACCTTAAAATATAGTTTTGTATACTTTTCTTTCTTAAGAATACTAATTCATGTGACTTAGATGTTTCTTAGAGTGTCACCGAAGTGAAGAAGTGTAGAAGCATGATATATCTTTTCAAAAAATAAATTATCTATTATTTTTCCAGTCACTATAGATAAATAAATAGATCGTTCTCAGAAAAAAAAAATGATTTTAAGAATCTGAGAATATTTAACCCAGAGAAGCAAATGAATTATAATAAAAACATACAAATTGCTGATTCCTTCTCATCTCCCCTACATCTTACTATTTTCTTTTTAATTTTTTAGAATTTAATTCTTTGATCTTCTCTTTTTTCTATCTATCCTAATTCCCTGGGTCACTGCATCTGGTTTCATGGCTTCAGATGCCATCTACATGCAGACAATCACCACATACGTACCTCCAGCCCCAACCTCAGGAGCTCGAGAACCTCATATTCAACTATTAACTCAACCTCTCCAAGCCGATGGATGATAGATGTTTCAAACATAATATGGTCAAAACTGAACTCCTGCTCTGACTGCCCTCCCTCCCTTCCTCCTGAAACCTGCTTCTTAGGCGTTCTTCCCCATCTAAGAGAGTGATAACTCGATCCTTCGTTTGCTTAGGTCAAAATTACTGAAGTCAGGCTCGACTCCACTGCTTCTCTCTGATCATTGCGAAGGGACATGATGCCTGAGAGATATTTGGGAGGAAGATGGAAGACGCAGACAGAGCAAGTAGGGGCCAATCTCATCTTCGCAAGTCCAGAAGAAGCCTTAGAAAATGTGTGTTTGGCAAAGGCATTTGACAGTGAAGATTCAGCACTGGCTGTGAATTTTAAGAAGAATCCTGTAGTTCTGGATACCCACTGCTCTTTTCAGGTCTTAAATGAGGGAGAGAAAAGCATGATGAAAGTTATATTCTAAAATGGACAGCCTCCTCCAGGAGAGGTTGTTTCATGATATTTGGGAGGGGCGGACTCTCCAAACACGCTCAAGTGTTGGCAACCATGAGACCGACCACGATGCCCATTTTTGGTGACAATGAGAACAAAGCTTTTAATGATAGTTTCACCCACAGTGTGTAATACAGAACCCAACACCTGTGACTCTTCAGTCTTCTATTAATGTAGAAGTAATTGCACTGTTCATGGAACATGATAATCTGCAATATTTCTCAGAGGAAAAAAAAATCTGCCTCGCGTCTCAAATTTCCAGAGCAAAATTCAACAGCTTTACTGTCCTACAAGAAACACAATACTAAAAGAAACTTAAATGACAACTCAGATGAACAGAAAATGGCCAGGGATCTCACTGAATACATTGATTTGTAACTTACCCTCTCATTTGTCTTTTGTATAGATACAGTATATTTTAAAAACTGGTATTCGATTGACTATATTCATTGTTCCGTGTATTTGATGATCATTCATTTCCCATATACTGACTGCCTTTGTATGAATATGCTATAATCAATGGGGAAAAAAAATGGAGTTTCATTGTCCTGAGATTTAGTAGTTAGACCCCACTGGAATATAGGATGTGCCAGAGTTTACCAGTGTCTAAAAAAATTTTTAAAAGGTCAGTGGCCCTCAAACTCCAAACACGATGTATGGATCTTTTTAGATCCTGATTTGAACAAACCGAATAAACTAAATGCAAAAAGAAATTTTTGAGACTATGATGGAAAACCGAAGATGGACTGGGAACTTGATAATATTAAAAAATTATATATGACAGTGAGTGTGATGATGGCACCGTGGTTATGTTTAAAAATTAAGTAAAAAGTCCTTATCTCTTAGAGGAACATACTGAAGAACTGATGAGTGAAAGGATGCGATGTTTGAGATTCACGTTAAAATATTCCAGCCCAGCCTCCTAAAGTCATGGTGTACTTGAGTGGATCGAAACAAGAATAATGGAATGTGGATAGTTCTTGAAGCTGAACGATGGTCACGTGGAGTCCATTATACTATTCTCTCTAATGTTGTGTATGTTTAAACATGTTCATGATAGTTAAAATTTTTTAATTAAAAAAATAATGGTACAGGTTTTAGGGCACCAAAGAGACTTTGATTCTAGATTGGGGGACTTTTAAACGAACAGCCCAGATGATTCTGACCCGAACAGTCCAGGACCAGACTGAGAAAATCTGCCCTAGCGTAGCACTGCTTCAGGTAGTGAACAAACCCTCATAGGTATTTATTGACTTAAGATAAAGACCATATTTTAATCAGGAATGGAAGTTGGAAAATTCATTCCGTATGGAAAACTACAGGAAAGATTAAACGTCGTAAGAACCTGCAATGAGAAGTATTTCACGGGCCTGACCAGAATTCCCAAGTCCTAAGGTTGCATAATGTCACCATTTCTGTCAGAGCCCATTTCACAACGAACTCATTAAATGAAAGGATCAGTTGGATTCCCAAAAGACTTCCAAAGTGGGTGCCTGTTCTGCAATTCCCTTTCCTCCAGCCGCTGGGCTGTGCATGTGTACAGTTTCTTTAGTCTGGTTTGTTTCAGGGTCCAAGAGTCTCCCTTTCCCTTCCACCCAGATGCCAAGCAAAGCATGTTTTCTGGGGTCTGTGACCCTTCCATATATTAGCTCAGTTACCTGCAGCAATCAAGAAGGAAATCATCGAAGCCTGGCTTCTGTATGACAGTCCCCTAAGATGTCTACAAAAGCAAATCTGTTTCAGAAAACCAGAGTGAGAATCCTTCTGAGGCACCTGGGCTACTGAGTTTAATTGAGCTGCAGCTGCTTCTCGTCCTCCCGCACTCATTCCTGATTCAGCTTGCAGACAACAGGGATTTACCAGTTAATTGGCTGTTTCGATGATTGTTATTCACTTAGGCACCTCTTCCCTAGTCTTTGTTATTACTACAAAATGCTTCTTTTTAAATCATCTGCTTTCCTATGGATCCTGAAGAAAAATGTGCAGCGCTAAAATCTTTAGGACTTGTTAAGAGGGAGATGGCGTGTGTTGTGGGAGGTGGGCATTGATTGCTGTGAACAGAAACTGGACTGGAGCTGGGACGGGCGTCCCAGGTTATATGTTATATAAAGGAGCTGGACAAGTTTCAAGTGTCAGAACCAGTTGGACAGGTCGAGGGAGTTTCTTTTTATTTCTCACCACTCCATTGAACAGAGGAAACTTTCAACTTCGTCAGGTGAATGTTTTACTTGGCTTGTTGGGAAAGGTTAGCAAACTGGGCCTCTCGTTTGATGGATCTATCATCCTTTCGGCTAGGTGCTAGGTGTCCAAAACAGATGCGAGGCAAGGGAATTGAGCAAGAGGTCTGCTGGACCCAATTTTAGACAGAGACAGCCAATGGTTTTCCAACTTGGCTGGCTTCTAAAAATAAATGTGGGGCGGGGGGACCATTGCCAAAATCAATACATCATGTTTGTGTGTCTGCCTGCCGCAGGTCGCATCATGGTCACCCCATCTCCCTTCCTCATTGCTTAGTGTCAAACTGCTATGCCACCTTCTGCCACACTGGCCCAGCGCCTCCTCCCCTGACTTCTCCAGTGAAAAGTCCCAGAGTAATTCTAAGTGTGCTTCTTTGGAGTGCTTTGTGATTTTTCTCTTTTTTTTTTTTAATGGGAGTTTTGCCACTCAAGAATCCTAATTGGTTCCTAGGAGATGAGATGCTTCTTTTGGCTCCTGCAACCTCTGAATTTCTGCAAACCGTTGTTTACCAAATGAATACACTGGTCCAGGAGCCAAGCAGGGATCTGTTCCAGGCGCTCTCGGAGAAGAAAAGACTGGTGTATGTTGTAAATCGGAAAGAAAGTATGGGGTTGAATTCCAATAAGAACTTCTTTTAACTCAGGAATTTATCCCAGTGATAGATGAGGTCAAATGGATTAGAGTAAGTAGCTTGCAAATAGGTAGGATGATCCTTGCAATTCAGGTGCCTTTTCCTTCCCTCCACTACCCAGAGTTGAGGAAAGGAATATTTAGGAACGCTGGGCCCAGGCTGCCGCCCAGGCCGATCCAAGCTCTATCTCCGGGGCAGTTTTTATTTTGTTTTGTTGTGTTTGTTTAATTAACTCCGCCCAGGTGATGCCCACATGCTACAAAGTCCAGAACCACTGCTCGGAAGGAAAGACCAATGGATGGGAATAAAATGATCGACTTTTCAAATCCTGCCTTTACCATTAGTGAGTTTTTTGGTCTCTAAAATTATAGGAGACTCTATTCTAAGACTGAGCTCGAAAGTGTTATGATTCTCTTTCACAGGGTCTCTCTCCTGCTTTCCCGTAACACCTGGACCATCTCTCAAGCTATCTACAGGGTAAAAAGATCTGTCTAATTGGGTCATGTGCTGATGAATCCGGATTGCCTTACTGGGCTTAAAGTAAACAAGTAGTGTGGTTTGCAAAGGAAAAATACAAGCTCCATAGTATCCTGATACTTATGGGCCTACCGACTAGCTTCAGATGAGCAGTGGAAATTTTTCTTCATGCATATTTAAGTCCTTTAGCCTGGCTAGTTTCTAATTCCTCTGATACTCAATTAATTGGAAATACACCCTTCTCGAGAATGCCTTGAAATAAAAATGGAGTCCTCTACTTTCCCCTGCTGGTGGAAATTTAAATACTTAGGAAGCTAAGGAGATTATGTTATCCAAAATATGCATTTTTGTCTGGCCTGGATTTTAATTAGATATTACTGTAGTTGCCTAAATACATAGAGAGAAACTTTGACTCTTGAACTAAGGCACAATTAGTCGGACATAAAAGGACTCGAAAGGGATATTACTGTCCACAGTTTTGCTTTCTGTGGTTTCAGTTACCCAGTCAACCAAGCCCCAAAGTATCAAATGGCAAATCCCACAAACAAGCAATTCATAAGTTTTAAACTGCACGCCATTCTGAGCAGAGTGATGAAATCTCGCGCTGTCCTGCTCCATCCCGCCCAGGATGTGAATCATTTCTTCGTCCATCTCATTCATGCTGTTCAGGCATAGCTCGGAGATACTGTGGTTTCAGTTCCAGACCAGCACAATAAAGTGAGTATCACAATGCAGTGCGTGGTAATGATTTTGCTGCCGGAGGGTCTTGCTTTCGATTTATAAAATATGTGACATCTGCAAAGAGCAATAAAACAAGGTGCCTGTGTACATCCCCTGCCACGTAGTCACTTAGTAGCCATCTTGGTTATCAAATCGACTCCCGAGGTATCACAGCGCTTCTGTTCAAGTAACCCTTATCACAGCAATGATTCTAGCAAGAGTAGAGACACTGGCAATTCAGATATGCCAGAGAAGCCGTAAAGTGTATGTGTGTATAGAGAAATATACAGTGTATGTAGGGTTCAGTACTGTACCAAGTTTCAGGCATCCCCTGGGGATCTCAGAACTTTTCCCCCATGGATAAGAGGAGACTACTGTAATTACTTTTAAAAAGATAAATCGAATTGAGCCAGAGAAGCAGAAAATTACCTTTGTTGAGAATCATCTGGGCTATTTAAAAAAGAGAGGGCTCATGAAATTGGAACAAGCGAAAGAGATGGCTGAGAGGAGGCCCTCGCCACTTCCTCCACCAAAAAGAAATCTCAAAGGCAGGAACTTTAAGCTCGTATGCTACCCACTAAGGCAAGGCTGTCTCCCCAGCCTCTGGTAACCACGCACATACCTTAAACCCATGCCAGCAATTGTTTTGAAACCTTACAGCAAGGATTCCCAATGTGATTTATAAATGTTATCTCAAAGGGTGTGTCATGAAACTGTCTCCGTGAAGGCAATTTAAATTCAGTTTAATTTTTTAAATGATCCTTCAGGGCAGAGGTGAGGCTATGCTCCTCTGTGACCTCCACAGCGCTGTGGGGTGCTTAATGTGAAGGAAGAGTCCAGTGTCTGCAGAAACTGTTGCATTTATAGCTCTGTGAGTCAAGCTAAAGCAAACTAAACACGGTGTGTCACGGCCACAAAAATGCTGGGAACCACTGGCTCGAGGCACATCCAGAGATGCTCTTTCCAGGAGGAAACATTTAGAAAAAGCACACTTCCTGCCCCCGGGAAATCTCACAGAGCGCTGAGGACCTGTTCGCTTTATTCAGTACTCTGTACAAATGGTCCTTGGTTTTTCCCTCACGTAACCGAGCACGCGGAATGAAATCTGAAAACATTTATTTGACACAATCCACCGGTGACTGCTGGACACCTGTCTGCCCTCACCTTCCTCTGCTTCTCCACGGCATTGGCCCCATCGACCACTCCCCTCTCCAGGCTTCTCCTCCCACTTCCTTTTTTCCAGTCTCGTTGGCTGGCCCTGGGCTCACGGCCTGACTCACGGCCTGGCTCATGCTGGAAAGTGCTGATCTTGGTCCTGGGCCCTCGTCTTCTCTATGTCACTCTCTCCCTTGGTGGCCGTAGCTTTAAATACTGCTCTATGCTGATACCTCGCCATCTCTATCTTCAGCTCAGACCCGCCCCTGAGCTGCCCACTCACACATCCAACTGCCTGCTCGCCATCTCTGCTTGGATGTCTAGTGGGCATCTGAATCCTGGATTCCCACCCTTCCTATGTTCTTCGTTAAATAAAGTCACACAAAACCTAGTAGTCACCCTTAATTCTCCCCTTTCCTCCTCCCCGCATCTAATCCGTCAGCAAGTTCTGTCGGTTTTACCTCCAAAACATATTCCTAATCCTCCCACTCATCTCCATGTCCACTTTTCCCATCATCTCTCTTGCTCCCCTACGATGCATTCTCCACGTAGCAGCCGGAGGGAACTTTACGAAACATGAATCAGATCATATTAATCACCTGATCGAAACCCTGCAATGTTATCCCAGGAACGCGAGGCTATCTAGTTCTGTAAAACGCCATATTAACAGATTAAAGGAGAAAAACTGCACGATCATCTCAGCTGATGCCAAGAAAGCATTCGATAAAAATTCAAATTTTTTTCATGACAAAAACTCGCTGGGAACTAGAAATAGAAGAGAACTTCCTTAATCTGATAAAGGGCACACCTATTGAAATACTGAAGCAAACAATTACATTTAATGATTAAACTTTAAAAGCACTTCCACGGGAGTCAGCAAATAAAGGTAACTTCTACCATTGCTTCAAGGACGCATTGTCTTGGAGGTCCTAGTCAAGGTAAAAATTCAACAAATATTTATCAAGTGCTTACTATGTGCAAGAGCAGTTCTTGGAGCTTAAGAGTCACCAGCGAATAAAATAGAAGAAAAAAAAAATACGTCGGGCATACACTGTAGTGAATGCAGGCAGAAAATAACGATAGATATTGTTAAGGGCTGAACTGTGTTCCCCCCAAATTCATCTGTTGAAGCCTTAAAACTCCAGCACTTTAGAATGTGACTATATTTGGTGACAAGGTCTTTAAAGTAATTAAGTTAAAATGAGGCCATTAGGGTGGGCCCTAACCCAATCTGACTGGTGTCCTTATCAGAAGAGAAAATTGGGACACACAAGAGACACCAGGGAGGGATGTGTGGGCGCAGAGGAACGACCACGTGAGGACACAGAGAGAGGCCTCGGGAGAAACGAAATCTGCCAACACCTTGATCCCGGACGTCTCAGCCTCCAGCACGGAGAAAATCGGCGTCGGTTGTTTAAGCCCCTCTCAGTCCGTGGCATTTTGTCACGGCAGTCCTGGCAAACTAATTCGGGTATCATAGATAAGTTAATTGCACAGTATGCTATAAAGTGACGAAATAGTATTTTTGAAAAAGCAGAAGAGATCAAGGGTGCTGAGAGAGAGGGATATGGATCGCAGCGTTAAGTTGGGGGGCCGGAGCCGGCTCCACTGAGAGGGACGAAAATAAGACGCATGAGAACAGGAAAGGAAGAGGTCGCAGCGTGGGGACCGCGTCCGACGTGGCACATGGAGAGCTTTAATCTCCTGTGCTTGGTGATGGGCTCAGTACATTATTACCTGCATCTTTTGGTTTTGGTCTAAAATCTTTCATCGTAATTTTTTTTTTAAAGATTGAATTAGAGGGGTTCGCAACCTGACACAAGCTGATTGTCATCACAGAGATGCGGTAGGCGAGGCCGAGCTAAGACAGCGGTGGAGAGGGAGGGGAGGGTGTGCGGTACCAGCACCGCCGGGCGTGGGGAATCTCAGGATGCTATGCTTGAGTGTGGGAGGGTGACCACCACACGGGCCACGGGAGCAAGGTCGTTTCTGAGTTGTTTCTGAGAAGAAAGAAAGAAGAGAGATGAAACTGTGCGTCACATCTCTGGTTCTCAGTTCTTAAGAGGAGGCCTCCTATCTGGTTAGACACCAAGGGCAAGACCCCAAGATCAAGTCGCAATCATAATCCACCTCAGCTCTTAGATTCCCTGCTCAGACCTCTGGAAATCTGCCTTTCTCCCCAGCCCCGAGCCCAGGTTAGCTTCACGAACTGTTCAGGAGACGTGAGCACTGGGAAGGATCTTGGAGATCAACTAGTCGGCAGCACAGCCCCCTTCTTAATAATTTTAGAATAGATTTAGATATCTCGAAAAGTCACAGAGATAGTACAGAGTTCCCATATCTTCCACGCCCAGCTTCCTCTATTATTAACTTCTTACATTAGTATAGTTGTCAGTTAATGAACTCATATCGACATTATTAACTAATGACCACACTTGGTTTAGATTTCTTTGGTTTTTGCCTACTGTCCTTTTTCTATTCCAGGCTTCCATCCAGAATTCTCCATCACATTTAGTTATCACGTCTCCTTAGTGACCTCTTGACTTCAATAATTAGCCTTGTTTTGGGTCACCTTGAAGATTTTAAGGAGTGCTCATCAGCCATTTTGTAGAATGTCCCACATTTGGGAGGGTCTGTTCTCTCCACCCCACTCTTTTAAGTAGCAGAAACTGTCTTCTTTCCCTCCGAACAAAAGGAGGGAGCAGCTCTGGTTCAAGTCTGAGGTGATGGAAAGAGAGCCTCCGGGCATCGTCGTGGACCTCTGCAGGGACCTCTGAGAAACCCAGTCTCAAAAATCTCTCATTTATAGACCGGAAGCAGCTCTCCCAGCTGCCACCGCCTTTTCTGGGCAGGATCTTCCACCATCATGAACTTCCTGTCCCACAAGGGTCTACAAAACAGACAATCTCTCCTATTGTTCCGACCTTCCCCCCAAAAGACACGCTTGAATGTATCATTGCCGAGAAAATGTTTTTGTACTCAGGTCCCTCAGCTCAGCCAGATGGGTCAGTGAATCAAGGACCGCCTTGAGAAGCCGGAAAAACACACGTTGGCCATTTCAAGAGCCCACGAGCTCTCTGAGAATGAAACATGGACTCCCCTGAGGAGTTCCTGGGACAGGGCCACCTGTGGACCACACACACATACTGTGGACTGAATGCTTAATCCCCTAAAATCTACGTGTGGAAATCCGAGCCCCTAATGTGATGGCATTTGGGGTGGTGCTTTGGGAGGTGATTAGGTGGGGAGGGTGAGGCCCTCCTAAATGGGATTAGTGCCCTGCTAAAGGGGATCCCAGAGAGTTCTAGCCCTCTCTCCAAACTGCCAGACACAGTAAGTTGGCAGTCTGCAACCGGAAGGAGGCCCAGGGCCTCACCGGAACCCAGTCATGCTGGGGCCCTGATTTCGGACCTCCAGCCTCCAGCACTGCGAGAAGTAAAGTTCTGTTGTTTATAGGACATTCAGTCCCTGTTATTTTGTTACAGCAGCCGGAATGGCTGAGACCACACTCTGCATGAAATTAAAGGCGATGAAACCGAGGGTTTTTAGGACGTTAATTAAACTTAGCTTTAAAGCCTTGCTCTAGAAATCATCTCTCTCTCCCCACCCCCTCTCTCTCTACACACACATACACACACACACACACACACCGTACCTCAGAGACCCGGCCTCTCCCCCATAATCACCAGCCCCCGAGGCAGAGAAGACAGTAGCCGGAACCTGACTAATGGTCATAGGGCCGGGCTTAAGATGACATCTTGACCTAACTTACGTTTCAGCTCCTCAGCCCTAAGGTGGAACGACCTCCCGGCTACTTTCCCATGAAGCCAGAGAGAAGACACCAGGCCTCAGAACTGTCCTCGCGACCTGAAGAAATGATTTATTACCCTTACCTCACCTCTGACCAATCAGCTCCCAGCATGGCCCAGACCCCTCGAACCCACGGTGTCCTGTGATTTTTGCCCTGTGAAATCTGTGACCCACATGTCATCAGGAAGCTTGGGCTTTTCAGCTCCCCGTTCTCCTGGGTGGTGCCAGTCTCGCTCCACTGCCACACTCAGTGGGTGGCCTTTGGCTCTGCCAGCGCCGACGACAGCGACGGGGTCTCTTCCGTACCTACCTTGGGTGGGAGAGGCACACCCAGAACACTCAGGCTCATCAAGACCCAGGCTCTGGCGTCCAGCCAACCTAGGCTAATCCCAGCTTGGCCTCTTACGAGTGCCGTCCCTGGGCAGGTCCTCTGTGCTCCTTTTCACGCTGTAAAATGAGGATAATGTCCAACCCCCGGGTTGTGGCGGGGATGGAGCGAGATGAAGCCCAGCAGAGCCAGTGTCTGATCCCCGCCGACGGGTGTTACTATTATTGTTGTCGTTCTCAGGCATAAACAACACAGCCTGCTCCTTTTATCCTGTGCTGCTGTCACTCACCAGCAGACCGGGGACAGATCGACACCCAGATCTAACGCTTTTCTAGGATCCTTACTATCCGAGGCAATGCTCAGAGGGAAAATTTCTGGAGATCCAGGAAGCAGGTCGAAAACTCAAAATAACCTTTTAAGACAAGAGGGCCATTCTGAGCTTCGTCCGGATTGTCTCGGCCAGAGAGAGATGCTCTCAGGGAAGGTCTCTGCACGCCCTTCCGCTCAGCAATGTTTTTCAAACTGCAGGCAGCAGCCCATTAATAGATATTGAAATCAATTTACTGGGTCATGACCAGCCCCCAACACACAGACACACACACACACACACACACAGAGAGAGAGAGAGAGAGAGAGAGAGAAATAGACTGAACTAGAATAGAAAATATCAGAGGGCATTACTTGTAGAAAGTAATATTTGAAGGGGGGATTTATTTTGCTTGCATATGTATGTGTGTGTCTACTGAGTCAGGGTGTAGGTCAAAATGTCTTTCTCTGGTTAGCAGTTAAAAAATCTGTGAACCACTATTCTCAAGTGTGTGGGAGAATGAGGTCTGGGAGTATTTTTAAGCCTATCACGAGAAATAAAAGAGAAGGGAGAGCTTTTAGGAGCCAGAGAGTCAGGACGAGGGGGGAGGAACTATGAGTGGAAGGTACTGGAACCTTCTTCCCTCCACCACAGGTCCCATCCACACCTCAGGTTATTAACCTTTTCTGGCTCCTTTTAGGGATCCGATAGACAGACAGACAGACAGACAGACAGATACATACATACATATGAAGGAGAGACAGAGAGAGAGAGACCCAGAGAGAGAGAATGAATAAATCGATAGATAACCACCAACTCCTTAAGCAGTAAGGGCTTGTGTGTCTGCGGCAAGGAGATGGGAGGGCTGTGTCCCATACCCAGTGCTGTGGGGGCCAAAAGCCTCAAGAGATCGTAGGTGGTGGCAGCATCGCCACGACCAGGACAGCTGCAGCACAGCCTGACCTGAGTACGGGCCATCTGACCTAGCCCCCTCCTCCCCTCCGGTGGCTTCTCCTGTTCTCAGTGCAGAGTCAAACCCTTCCTCGGCCTGGCCTTCTGTCCCTCTCCAGCATTTCTCGTTACTCCTTCCAGGGACTCTAGGGTCCAGACATCCTGAATGACTCGCAGTGCCCAGATGATCACAACCTCTCTCTTCTGGCTTCAAATGTTTTACACAAACTTCCTTCTCCTTGGAACATCCATCGGGGCTTGTCCTTCAGGCTTCATATTTGAAGTCCACCCCGTCCCAACCACCCCACCTGCAAACACCAGACCTGGTCATCTCTCTAAAGCTGTGGCTACAAGGGTGAGCATTTCTGCGAGCAGTTGCCTGCCACCCCTCTAAGACTGAGCTCTCGAGGCAGGAACTGGGTCTAGTTCCCAGCAATAGTCTCACTGCCTGCTAAATATGGGGGACACCAAGTCATGCCTGATTTATTTTGTATTAAATGAATAGGTAGTGAAGAAAAGGGTGAGCAGTCTTCCGAGGTCAAATCCTGTTTGCCCCTGCAGGCTCTGTATCAGGAATTCCCAGGAATCTGAGCTATGAGGGGGTCAGGGAGCTGGAGGAAATGCAAGTCCAAGGACAGATATGAGTCAGAGAGGCCCAGAGACAACATCAAGCCAGAAGCTGGTGCTGCCAGAGTCACGGGCGGGTGGGTGGGGCCGCATGGTGCTGCGGAACGGGTTGTGGCCGGTCCTCCACCGTTATTGCCTTGGCCCAGCTCCTGTCCCCAGGGCACCTTAAAGGAACATCACGACCTCTGACTCCAAGTTCAAAGGTGGGAAAGTACAAGGTGTGTCTGGGGTGTGGGAAAGAGCAGTGACTGAAGCAGTGTCGCCAGAGAGCAAATGGAGAAGGGGCAGAGGGGCAGGCGTTTTTGGTTGGGGGGTGGCCCGGAAGGCCAGCTGGGGGTAGATTTTACCCAAGGTCATGAAAGACCATCATGGGGGGGAGGTGGCTACAGACTCTGCCCTGTATGGTTGTACGCAGATTTTGGTATGTATTTCTAGAAAGACCATCACTTTCATCAGAGTCTCAAAAATAGTGTGACCACAAATCGTTTGAGCAGGCTTCGGGGACATTTCCCTGGCGGCTGTGTGCACAGCAGAGTGGAGCCTGGCTAGTTCCTCTGCTGCAGAAACATGTTCCATGACAACGTAGTGTGTAAATATTTGAGATCCAGCATTTGGATGTTTAATAAGATCACCTGCCTCTCCACATACGAGTTAGAATTTTTATTCTCTACCAGAGGTAGCCCCAAGGTAGTACGCACGCCTGCTCCGTGCACGGGGGCCTGACTGTGTGCTAAGCACTGTGCGAGGTGGTAAGTCCTGCTCCTTGACCTCAAGTAAACTGCAGTACAGTGAGGAAGACAGGCGGGAAGTCCGGTGATTCACAGCTTGCAGTGATGGCAATGAGTGTGGGGTTCCACTCCCACACAGGGGGGGGACACTAGCTGGCCTGGGCCATCTGAGGCAAGACCAGTGGCAGCAAGAGCAGAGGGGAAGGCCACAAAGGTGAGGCCTCATCTTCTCTATGCCAAAATGCCGAGTAGCCCCACTGAATTTGATTTTCCTCAAATATGCAATTGCATCTCATTTCAGCTGTCTGAATAGTCTAAGACCAACCACGGCTGACTTTTGCATCTCATTTTTCACTGCCCTCCCTTTTCCTGGAAGGAGAACGGATCTGGCCTAAGGAGAAACTCAAAGTGTGTCGGAACATAGTCAAGTTCGCTGCTTTTGAGCATGAAGACATTGGCCTCCCTTTATTGCAGGGACGTCTGGCTGGCAGATGTGTCTTCTCTCACTCACACCTCTGCCGACATCTGTGCTTGGACCTCCTGGCTCACCCAGGGCAGTCCCAGGGGGCGACCGTGAGGCAGGATGCCCTTCCCTTTTCCGTCCTGTCCCTTGATGCTCTGTCTACCCATCACCTCAACTACACCAGCAGTCCTCGATGTTGCAGATTCACCTGAATAGTTGGGATAAAGGGGAGGGATTTGTGACATCAAAGGGGAAAAAATTTATACTGTCCACTTCCTATGATTCTCCTCCTGATCCAAGACTAAGGCATCAGAGAGTTCCACCCTCCCAAAGAAGCCCCGCAGAGAACCTTGAATGTCTCGCCTTGCTCTCCTACCCTCTGTCCCCCATTCTTCCAGGCCCGTGGCACCAACATCCACTCCTCCCCTTTAAGGAGTCCCTGTCCTTACCCACAGCATTGGTTTCACCCCAGAACGCATCCTCCTCCTTCTCTCTGGATGGAAATGGTAATTCCCGGCAATGTGCTTCGTCCTGGTCCACTAACAGCAGAACTGGGGTGGGCATGGGGCTCTGGGGGAGGGGCGTGAGTGTGGACCTCAGCAGACAGCCCGCTGGGTCTGAGAGCTATCCAGTACCTGGCTCAGAATGATTCTTCCTGTTCATCCACTGAGTAACCATCATTCCAATACGAATGCATCTCCTAAAGACAAACTGTAGTTCTCAGAAATGGGATAGTCTAGATCCACGTTCACAGAGATAATCTGTGCTCTAAGGACAACCTAATCTGCACAGACCCCTGCCCACAATGGACGGTCGCGAGTCTGTGCAGAGCAGTGTCCATCCACATGCTGCTCACTCACTCCCAGCCTGGTTTCTAGGCAATACCTCTGGGCCTATGGAAATCAAAATACACTTTCCTATATTCTGTGATAATACTCAATCCTCCTCTAGAAGATAAGAAAAATACATGGGATGGATGCAACTCATGAGAATCTTAAGTAGAGACAGAAAGCAAATAGCCTCCGAGCTATGAGCAAAACTCATAAGATGTGTTAAAAACAGCAAGTTAGTAACCTGTAAACGTGGAGTGAAGAAGAGTGTTTCTTGCTGATGGAGAGACCATGTCATGAGGTACAGAGCATGCCACCTCCAGGCTGACAGCCACCTCGCCCCCAAATTAACCAATTCAAAAACCTCTCTTCTGGTCCCACTTCAGCCTCATGTGTGCTCTGCCCTAGAAATGCAGATCAAACCCTTGGCCATGGAGCAGGCTGGTCAGTGAGCTGCATCTATGGGCCAGGCATCTTGGCCCCTGTGTCGCTGAGAGAGCACGTGTGTGTGGGCTCCAGGCTGAGGCGTGTGTTCAATCTTATATTAGTCAGGGTTCTCTAGAGAAGCAGAATTGAGAGAGAGAGATATATACATATATATATATATATATATATATATATAGCGACATAGGAAGAGCGATGATGATGATGGAGGACGAGAGATGAGCATATCACTGGGAGGAGCAGCCGAGTGATAAAAATGAGGAGCGGAGACAAGACGACATACAACAACAACAATCACCACCAACAACACCGGGGAGGGAGGAGGATATATATATATATATTATTAATGACATATGGTTATATATATATCATCAGAGGAGTGAATGATGGGATGGAAATGGCCGGAGGAGCGAGCATCAAGACAGCATCAACGTTCATCAACGGGCAGCTGCCAAGAGAGAGAGACATATATATATAATGGAAACATCAGACATATAACATGGTTATTACGCTAAAGCCCATTCTTAAAGAACCGTATCTCACGCGGACCACAATGCAGTCCAAAATCTGCAGAGTAGGCTGGTAGCCTGGAGACCCAGGGAACAAACCGTTATAATTATTTGAGTCTGAAGCAGTCTGGCAGAATTCCTTCTCTCTTGGGAGAGGATAATCTTTTTCTTAAGGCCTTCAACTGATTGAATGAGGCCCACCCACATTATGGAGTATAATCTGCTTTTCTCAGAGTCTACTGACTTAAATGTTAATCTCATCTAAAACATGCCACCACCGCTCTAAAAAATTAAAATAAAACATGCCTTCACAGAAGTATTTACAATAGTGTTTGACCAAATATCTGGGTACCATGGCCTGGCCAAGGTGACACATAAAATTAACTATCACAAACCTCAACCCTGTTCTCATAACCTCCCCATCCTTGGGCAAGGGTGATGTAGCTGAGAAAGAGATAAAAGTATGGGCATTGTTCAACCCAGAATCGGATAACATGTCCTACTTGCACCCGACCCTAAGTGTACTAACCTGCCTCATTTTTTTCCCCTTGCTTCTTGTTTTAAGTTTTAAATGGATTTAATAAGCTGTATTCTTGGAGCATCTTGATTTGATCTGTGAGCCTTTCTCTTTCGTGACCTCTGGGATAGCTTCACTGGTAGCGGACTTGGAGGGTACAATTACATAACGTAACTTCCCACATTAAAAGCCAAAGAGCTGGCATCAGTTTTGCAATGAACTTTTCTGCACCTCAGGAC
This sequence comes from Pteropus medius, assembly GCF_902729225.1. NCBI lineage: Eukaryota > Metazoa > Chordata > Mammalia > Chiroptera > Pteropodidae > Pteropus > Pteropus medius. Next base: position 5,126,059 of record NW_024350924.1, on the reverse strand, counting down.
ACATCTGTTCTTATTCTCTGTGGGCACAGCACCGAAGGACTTCAGTAGGCTTCTGTCAACTGATCTGGGGACATATCTAATATAAATAACATGATTTTCCTATTGGAAATGCACTATAAATTTTACCTGATCTACTTTCTGTATCAACTTATGTACAAACTGAGGACTGCCTCACATATCTCCCCATTGCCACCCGGCCCCTAAACTCAAACACATCCATACTCTGGTGAGGATGTGGGAAAGGGTGCGGTTTCCACCTGGTCTGTCATCTCCCTCCACCCAAGGTGTGTGCAGTGAGTTTGCACCTTGCAGCTTAGACGCCACAACGCCCCAGGGCAGAAACTGCTCCCGTTTTCACACGTTCTCCTCAGTGCACACTCTCGGCCCCCAGTAAACTGCAAAGAAACAGAGTAATCACCACACTGCTTCTTCTGAGAGACTCATTTTCCACTCACACCTTCTCCCTGGAAAGTGGGAGGGGCAGGCTGTGAAGGGGGTGGAGTGTCAGGGAGGAGTGTCTACAGCTGTGCTCACAGCCCCCGGCCCACGGCTCACCCACTCACCCTTGTGTATGTGAGCTGGGATGTTAATGCCCTCCTGCTTCCTTTCACTGAAATGATTCTGCCTGACTTAATCTTCTAGTCCTTGTGGTAGAGGATGATCTCTGTCCTTCAGAATGAGTGTCAACAGGGAGAAGATTCAGTTTACTAGAGACTCCCTGTCTCGAATGATCGGAGCGTACTAAATGACTGAACGATAGCGGTTCCTACATCATAAGCTTATGCAAACCTCCTAAGAGTCGCCTAGGAAACAGATTCTGGAGAACATTTTTGCAGCTCCACATATTCTAGGAAGATCAGTGGTCCTCAGCTGGGGATGATTTTGCCCCCCAGGGGACATTTGCCAATGTTTATGGACATTTTTGATTTTCATGACTGGCAGGGAGGGGTAGAGGCCAGAGATGCTGCTAAACACCCTGCTATGCACAGGACACCCCCCCACGACAAAGAATTATCTCGCCCAAAATGCCAGTGGTGACAAGATCAACAAACCCTAAGTTAGATGGAGATATGTAATCTGTCGTCGCTATGATATTATCTAAGGAACCATCTAGAGACCATGAGCAGACCTCATATTTGCAAAGACTAAAATATGTACAAAGGCAAATGACTTTCTTCTGAATTTTACTTCCTTATCATTAATTGACTGTATAGGTTTTTATGCCATGACTTAAGAATGTTTAAGTTTTCCTTAAAGTTTCATCTCTCACTATTAACCATTTTCCACAAATAAACCAAGTTTCTATTACTCTAAGCAAGTAATTATCGAGGGAACAGAAGAAACTACAAAGAGCGTTGAGATGAAGTGGCTGCCACCTCATTCACCGACTAAGTGGCTGTGGCGGGTGACATTTTATGAAAATGCTCACAGACTGCATCGATGTCTCCCATTCTACATACTCTTCTTAGAATCTGACTTAGGCATTCCTCCTACCTTCCCTCCAGCTGAATCTGGAAAGGTTTATGACTACGGTACGAGTTCTACTATGTGACTTCTGAGGTTAACACAGCTTCCTCTTGCTTCTCTGGGAGCCTAGCCATCATGCTATGAGGAAGCACAAGCAGCCACATGGGAAAGTGTTCTAGCCAACAGCCCAGCTGAGGAGCTGAGGTCCCAGCGTTATGCACCAGACATGAGTGAGCAAGCAATTAGGTGGCTTCTGCCCTCAGTCCTTGAGTCACCCTCAGTCTTCTAGCCTCCTCGGCCAAGGCCCCAGACTTTGTGAGACAGAGATAAGCTGTTCTCATTGTGCCCTTTCTCAATTCCTGACCCACAGATTCCACAAGTATGATAAAATTGTTGTTTTTAAGCCACAAAGTTTGGGAAAAATTGTTACATAGTAAGATATAAGTGGAACAGTAATTCTCCCTCGAATATATACAAAATTTATCCTGCAGTAAAATTTCCAAAATATTATACATTATGGGACTTTCAAGAAAGTTGACAAGTGACCGAAACTACCAATTCTAAATGTGCCATGTCAAAGACCTTCTGCCAAAACAATAAATAATCGGAACACATACTGCCACTCTCCTATACGGTACCTAAGGCAGACATTGCTAATTAATCACAAAACTCTTTCCTGATGAGCAGGGATCCAGCCTCACATCCCTTCTCAGCAAAGCATATCGGCAATCACAGATTGGGGCTGGCACACGGTTTGAAACCTCTGCCATACCCGGAATTTTCTTCTAAGAATTGAGTCTGGTTTCCACTGGCTTATTCCCAGACAGAAGGATTTAACTCCTGTTTAATCAGGTGCACACAAAAGAATGGATGGCTTTGCAGCACCTGTTCGTACAAATTGTGTTATATTAGCTGAGTAGATGAACATGGGGGAAATCTTTTTATCATGAGTTTTGAGAATCTGGCCATAAACAACAACAGCAATGTATTGATGCCAAGAGCTACTTTTATTAAAAAGAAACAAACCCAAATCCTTAGTATATCAGAAAAATGTTTAACCGTTTAAAAAAAAAAAAACCCCCAACAAAAAAACCAGTGGAAGAATCTCTGAAATAAAAAGACTAATAAGATAGACCCAAATGTCTAGTCTGTGATTGAAGATTGCCAACTCTATGGCATAATTCAAAGGTGGAATTTTTAATTTTAGTTTGATGAGCCAAGCACACAGTGAAAGGGGACATTGGTACATGTATTATTTGATGTCTGTTCAGTGCACATTATTATACTGGGTCTAGGGAAGAGCAAGAAGTGACTATGCCCTCTCTTTTTCAATTTTCTGTTTGTGAATTTGATGTCTTTACCTTACAACTGACAGCTAAATTTCTCTCTCATCTATCAGGGATTCTGGGAAGCCTAAAGTTGTTTATTTTTTAAAGGAATATAATAATGGTTATTTGAAGAAAATGACCAAGGTGATTGAATTCCTGGCAGGCAGGCAAACCACAGTGTCTGAGGTACTTTTAACCCAAGCTTTCAAGAGTTTTGGAGACATCGCAGTCCTCTTAGTCTTTCAGGGTGGCTTTCTGAACTTTGAATGAAGTCCCCTGTCAAAGCGGGGAGGCGTGGGGACAGAAAGAAAAAGTCACATCGACTGAAACTCTCTAATTGTCCTCTCGAGAACATTTTTAAAATTATAATTTAACCAAGGCAATAACCTCAGGGATATTTTTGAGATAATTAATAAATTGTCTTTTGCACCTTTCTGCCCGCTTTCCTGTGTCCCCTTATTGCTTTGGTCAAACACCCCCGACTCTCCCTCCACCTCTTTTCCAAACAAGCAAGCGAACAAGCAAACGAACCCTGTATCTCTGTTTCCACTTGGACACTGGAGCTGTCTTTTTTCCCCTGGTCCCTTTAAGACTTCCCATTTCTGTCCCACCCCTCAGATAAACTACGTGACCCCTTGGCCGATCCAATAAACTGATTCGAGCCGAGGTATTATTATGGTCTTTTTCTATTAAGAGCCACCTCCCTATCGGGAAAAAAGATTAAGAACCATGTATATTAAAAAACAAATACATTTCATTGTTTTATTTATTTAGAAAACTATATAAAAATTTAAAATGCCAAGTAAGGTAAAAATGTCTATGGACATTAAACATTAAATTTACACAAGATTTCAAGATACGTATCAGTGTGTCCATTTTCCTGATGTGAAAATGGAGGCTTAGGCCTCTCGAGAGATTGCTCACGGTCCCCGGATTCAAACCCAAATCGACTAAACTGCAAAGCACCCGCTCCTGACGGCCGTGCCACACCGGCCTCCTGCTCTATAGCTTGGCTTTGAGAGTGATTAGGATGCCCTCGCCCGGGCAGCTTGACGGAGCAGTGGCATTTGCCATCCCAGTTCCCAGCAGCCGACATTAAAAACAGCACACGTCTGTGACTGTGGCCACACTGCGACACTTAGCAAGTGCCTCGCTCTGGACAGCTGAGGGTGTACGAAATCGAAACACCAATTTCTAAAGGTGCGTGGAAGTTTTTCTTAAGTGTATTGTGTAATTTCTTGCCTTCTTAAGCTAAACATGATGTTGCCTTTAGCCTTCCCTTATATACCCGAGGTTCGCCAATGTGAACATTAGCTACAGTTAACGAGGCTGTGGGACAGCAGTCCCCTCCGGCTGTGGAAGCACATTGGGCCGTTTGAACCTACATTTTAAGTGGCCCCAGACTACTGTGCTGTTTGAGTTCTTGTGCCTGCTTTTCATAGATTTTCTGCCTTGCCGTCAGCCTCTTGGTTATTGACTCTCAATGCTGTTAGTATCCGTCTGTATTAATCCTTCTTTGCCCCCTTAGATTTGCTATTTATAATCTGTAGTAGATGTGAAACCAAGATATTTAGGCATATTTTACCTAAAAAAAATAAAAAAATGAAAGAGCAAATACTCATTGAATGACTGGGGGAATGCTTGTGAGTAAGGAACGTAAATTCTCATGAATGGAATTTATAACATCTATTTTAACTTTCTGATTCTCTGAGTCAGTACTTGATGCGCTAGTTAACCAATGTACTAGAAATATCCATTGACATCTGCCTGCCCACAACCCCTTTCAAGGGAACCTGTCGACCCACCACAGCCCGTGCTGCTTAGGTAGCCATGCTTGCCCTATTTGAGCATGATACCCCCGCCTTGTCACACGCTGCATGAGATTGGATGAGTGGAACACCTGGCCCAAGGGTGACCAGACCACAGGCTGGCCATTGACCATGAGAAAAAAATAAACTGAGCTTAGTCCATGCCAGCTCTGGGGTATTTGAATTGGAAAACATATTGAGGCAATTTGCTCGGGGTGGAATCTGAAACAAAATTCATGAGGTAGAGCTGTTGTTCATGAGGCCACGATGTATCATGAGCCAGCTGAAGCAATAAAACAACAGCATCTCTAAGAAAATCAGCTGGAAGAGGAGAAGGAAGCAAATTCACAGCGAGGCAAAGATGAGAGGGAGAGGGAGAGACGGAGAGACGGAGAGACAGATAGACAGACAGACAGACAGACACAGAGAGAGGATGATAAGATTCTGTCCACATGTATCTTTTCTCCAAACACCAGTTACTGAGGCAACTTGAGTGAGTCTGTATCTCCCACTCCAAAAGAAGCTAACTACAAAAATCAACTTCTTGAAACCTGAGTTATTAATGTAACTTCCTATATTTTCTGGACCCTCTGTAGGCAGAAAAACACAAACGATTTAGCTATACAAGAGAAATAACAGAATTTGAAAAGGGAACATTTAAGTCAGAATTAACACAAAAGAAAAGTGCGTATGAACAAAAAGATGAGAGCTAATAATTATGCTGAAATACAGGCTCAGCATCCTGTTAGAGCTTGAATGGTCAACCCACCAACACAAAAGCCAAGATGAAATGTAAACAAGTCAGAAGAAAGCTCTTGAGTCCTGCTAAAGTTCTTTTTAATTAATTAAACAATTACCGTCTGCATGCAACTCTTGGTTACCTCTGCATGTGTGTGTGTGTGTGTGTGTGTGTACATGTGTCAGGGGAGCATCATACTGGGGACAGGAGGGATGTGACCATTCCCACGGGGCCCTACAACAGCCTGTATAAAGCGGCACAGCTAGATAGGTGCTTCCATGAGGAAGAAAGTTACGGTTACAGAGACGAGCCAAACAAGAGGCCAGGACTCATCTCTCGCCCATTCTTGGTGGCTCTGGAGAATGTGGCTCACTCCAGCTGTGTGACCTCCACGGAGGTTAGCGGGGCCCCCTGGAGGTGCTCTGAAGTCTGCTCCTACGCCACAGGACAGTCGATAGAAGATCAGAAAACGATGGACACACATCTTCCCTGGGCAGCACGTATTACTCAAAACCTCTGGCCTCCAGAGATTGCTCAGCCATCGCCCTGGCCTCACGCACAAGGCGGAGGGAGAGGCAGGTGGGGTTGCCATCCATCCAGGCGATGACCAGTGTTCTGAGAGTGTCTCCCTGGATCGGAGTGGCAGAGGCCAGGCTGAAAGGGAGCTGGGGTTGTCACGGGGAACACAAGAGAATGGATCGAATAGGAGAGCTGGGGAAGACGACAAGCAGAAATGAGCAGCCAGCCAGAGAGCTAGGACTGGTGAGAATGCCATGACCGAAGTGCTGGGTATCCAGAGCCACCCGTTCAGGTCCGATCTGAACACCAGAGAGGCTTAGCTGCCACCTGAGGGAGCCGGGGGTGGGCCGAAACCCAGTCATTTCCAGATAACATATTCTCTGCCTATACTAGGGAGTTAAGGGAGAGGCATTTAAGGGGAAGGAGAAATGGGGGCAGCAGAGATGGGCAGAGAGAGGGGAAAAGGGAGGCCATCTAAGAGGGCAAGTCGACTTGACAAAAACTAGTCCAAGCTGTTGCTACCTTCCCCAGAAAACTTCCCTCCTTCTGATAACAAAGCAAAGTCACTACCAAAACCGAAAAAATGCCTGAAGAGATCCTCGTGAACAGAACAAGAGAGTTTCACGGGATCATAATTAAGCAGTCAGTAACCTTCGGTCTAGATTCTGGAAACGACATCTGCATTGCTTGTGGCGGCGTCACTAAGGCCCCGTTGAACCCTGTGTCGACAGATCTTTTAAAACTGAGCCCCGGCATGGCCTAAATTGGAGGAGGTCAGTGTCATCGATGTGCTTTCCTCGGGGACTCTGGGAGTCCCACTCACAGGGCTGCTAAGTGTCTAGTGAGCGGGGGTGAGGCCGGGAAGGGAGGACTCTAAAGAAGACCACGGCCCCTGGGACATCCTGAAGCGAGAGAGGACGGAGGCGGGTGGCGCCTTCCCCGACACCCGGCTTCATCCACAGGGCTCAGCCACCTGGCTCGGCTACCTGGCACAGGTGCGGCATCCGGCCCACCTGACCACCCCTCGCCCCTTCTCGAAGCATTTCTTTGCTTGGATCCTAGGATATGACACTTCCCATTTTATCTCTTCTTCCTTGATTCACAGCCACCCTTTCTGAGAGTCCCTCCTTTTTTAAAATCTTTATCTTGGAAGTATGTGTGAAAATACAGAAAATAGTGCAACGAAGCCCCACGTGTCAAGTGTTCGAGTGTCCGAGCTTGAATACGAAGGCCCCACCCACTCCCCTGCTCTGTAGATTTTGAAATAAATCCAGCCGTCATATCAACGATGACATGCATCTCTAAAGACTCCCATTAAAAGCTGTAACCTCAAGTCCATCAATCACACCCCTCACATCAACAATAATTCCTTAATAGCATCAAATATCTAGTCAGTATTTGCGCTTCCCCCATTGTTCAGGAAATAGTCCTTTTTATACATTTGTTCGAATTGAGAGGCAAATGACGTTCACACATCGCTATCGCTTAATATGTCTCTTACCTGTCTTTTAATTTATAGAACCTCCCACCACGTCGTTTTTCTCTTTTCTTACCATTTTTCTGTTAGAGAAACTAGATTGTTTATCCTATAGAATTTCCCATAACCTGGATTTTGCAGGTGACATCTCATGGTTTGTTTCTCTGTCGTTTTTAGTTCTGGTAAATTGATAATTAGATCTAGAGGTTTGATCAGACTCAAATTCTCCTCTTTGGTAACACGTCACAGGTGGTATATAATGTATGGCTGAGTCTTTTTATAATGTCAGAAATCATTCACAAACGTTGCCTGATGATGAACTCCACTCATTCGGTAGGGAGCTGCGAAATGGTGGCTTCATTCCTCTCATTTACGAGCTCTGATCCTCGAATAAAGAGAACCTCTTTCCTCAGCTATTTGGTGACCTTGAGGTACAGCTCATACGAGAATGTCAGCCGCCTGGCTCACCCCGGCACCACGGCGGCTAGCCGAGTGACCATGGGTCATCTCATCTCTTGGAACTCATTTTCCCATTCCCCAGATGAAAATGATCCTATTACCTAACTCACAGAATTGTTGTCAAGGTTAAAAGAAATAATATGTGTAAAGTTCCTGACCTTCAAGCATTTCATGGATGTGAACGGTTGTCCTTATTTTTATTGTTAGAACAAGGGTTTCCTAACCAGCAACCAGAGAACGCAGCGCTGAGATGCTTGCTGAGCAGGGTTCGGCTTTTTATCACTTGTCATTACCACAGGCTTCTCGCAGCCACCAATAGAACCATCCCTCCTCCTAGTGCTTCTTCCTGACACTTAGGACAGTAACCGACAATCTGCTCTGTAGAGAGGGCCACGAGGAGCCCCAGAGGGTCGGTGATGGAATCCGAGCCAGGCAAGGGCCAGGTCATTTCCGGTCCGGGCTGTCCTCCCTCCCCGCAGGAAGAGTTCTAGGAGGCGAAAAGGGTTAAATGGTGCCCGGTGGCAAGATCTCTAGTCTAAGATGCCCTTTCTTCGGAAATTCGTGTTAGGACCATTTTCACTCCCTCTGGTTCTGGCACATCAGTACATTCATTTAACCCCTCTGGTCAGTATAGTCACTTGCTCATTGATAAGGATAAGAATTATATAAGGCTTTGTAAAAACCATTCAGGCATGTTTAGGACCTAAACGCATTCGTCTCAAAATTGGCTGAGTTGGATTTCTGTATTTCCATGCATATTCAATCTTTTTATGGCCACTTACATCCTCTTAATGGTCTCCACTTAGTGGAAGTTCCTGGAGTCTTTGTTAGAAGCTATAAAAATAAGAAGCTGTGTTTAAGTCAATCTGCTTCTGTTGTAAAGATAAATCTAGTTTTAATGTCTGAACACCAGGAGTCGAGTTTCTGAGTCTTTAGAAAGAGTCTGTGTTCTGCAGTGTTTACTTAGGAGAGGACTGGACAGCTAGCGTGACTTGTAGAGAGATAATATTCCTGAGGGGTACCGCCCGTGGCCCAGAAAAATCCGTACTTTCCTCAGTACGTGCTCACGTTAAGAGCTTGGACTCTGTATCAGACTAATTAGCTACTTAACCTCTCTGAGCCTCAGTTTCCTCGTCTGTAAAATGAGATAATAAAAGTCGTCGTGAGAATTACACAAGATAATACAGGGGAAACACTGGGCACAGTGTCTGGTAAATGTTAAGTTCTCGATAATTGTTAGCTATTACCGTTATTATAGTTATTAACAGACTCTGGTCCCGGCTGGCCAGGTATTATATAACAATCTTGGTTTAAAATAATACTTAGTTGGAATATTACTCAATAAGAAAGAGGAACGAACGCTTGATACACACAATAACTTAGACGGATCTCCAAGGCACTATGCTGAATGAAAAAGGACAATCTCAAAGGGCCACATACTGTCTGATTCCATTTATGTAACATTCCGAAATGATAAAATTATAGAGACTAGATTGCTGGTTGCCAGGGTAACGTTAGAGATGGTGGGGGGGGGTGACCATAAAGAAGTAACACGAAGGACATCTTCGTGGTGACGGAATAGTTCCGTATCTTGATTGCAGCGGTGGCCACACGACTCCGCACTGTTATGTGATAAAATGGCATAGTGCCCTACAGATACCTGGCACCAACATCAGTTCCCTCACCGATACTGTATTATAGTTTTGTAAGATGTAAACCACTGGGGAAAACCGGGGGAAGGAAAACTGGGTGAAACTCTGCCCTCCCTATCTTTGCAACTTCTTGTGCATCCATAATTATTTTAAAATAAACATTTTTAGAAAAACAATATTTGGCATTTACATTATAAATAAATTCTAAATATACCTCATAGCTGAGCCACACAGTGTACTATGATTATACTTCCTTTCTCATGTGGCATTTTCTCTCCAGATTTAAAAATGGCCTCATACTTTATTTGCTTTGATTTGCTATTTACCTAGTCCCAGTTCTTCCCGAACTCTGTCAGAACTGTGAAACCCCCTCCGTTTTGTCAAATGCAATAGACGACCCATTGGTGTTAGCTGTTTCCTTGGGGACATCCTTCCTGGAACCCTGTCAGCTCTAATCCAGCTCCGATATAGACTTGCTATGCTCCAGGCTGATTCTGTACCCACTTGCATAGGGAAATACCTGGTAGTCTATATGTCAAAGTCTTAGATTGTGGTTTTTTACAGGGTGCTGAGATTTCGGAATCATGATTATTTTTCGTTTACCTGTATTTTCTGATTTTGCTGCAACGAATTTGTATTACTTGTGCTATGCCATCATTATACTCCTTATCTCAGAAGGAAGGAGGAGAGCGTACAGTTCAAAACATAAAAAGGTAAGAGGTCTGACCTTTAGCTGTGTGAGCGCACACATGGCATCCTGGGAAATACTCAATCTGGCCTCTAGCCCCTCTGTCTGACGCTGTCTCCACACGGTGGAGATGGAGGGGCAAATAGGGGCTCTTTGCATGTTAATCTTGCCCCTCCCTTTGTGCATAGAAGGAGGGCTCCAGTCCTAGATGCTTGGCAGGTACCACAAGATCAACGCTCATTCACAGCAAGCCCGCACCCCCCGCAAACACTCACTCATTTCCACCTTCTCATTTACCTCCGCCAGGTCCCATAGACATCTTAAGCCCTACCCAGGCTCTACTCCAGTTATCAGGCACATTCGGCTTTTTCTAATCCTATGGCTGGATGGGGTAGGGGAATGGAAAGGGGTCTTCGGATCCCGAAGGTGGAAGAAGGCAGGGTAGAGGCCACGCAGGGGTCTGGCCTCACGATGGAGCATTTTAAAGACATGCAGACCTATCTCCTTGCTAAACTGAACCTCATTCTGATTCCCTCACGCCATATCAGACCGAAGTCTCGTCTCCTCCCCAGACTTGGATTCTTTCACCAGAAGCAGACTTCTCTTAGGTACCACCAAAGAGGGAGAGAGGAAATTCCACCAAACGTAGGAAAAACGAAGTAAAAGAGAAATGTTTTGGGGCAGAAAGGAGGCGGCCTGTCACGTATGCAGAGGCGCGCGCTCTGCAGAACATCCTTCTCTCAGAATGAAGTGTGACTCTGCGAGTGAGTGCCTCTTTGGGGCCCGGAGGAGGGGCGGAGTGTGAGCTCACCCCCACTCACACACAGCTTCACACTGAAGATGCTCGCTCACTCCTTGCGAGCTCGTGTGGATGTGTGTGGAATCAGAAGCGTGTGTATGTGCAACAAATTCTGAAGAAAAGAGAAAGCAGTGTGCCAGGTGGAAACCAGCCGTGTTGCCTCAGAATTCCTGCCTGGAGGCGAAACCCATCAAACAAACCGTAGAAGAATCTCAGCGATTGCCTGTGAGCAGATTCACTGAACAAAAACGTGTTTAACAACCCCGCCCCCCACCCCTCAATGCTCCTTCATCCCCCGACTCCCCTTCCTCTGGCTGGATTTGTTTTACACTCAAGAGCAAAGTCATTAATGACATGTCAGGCCAGTCTCCCATTCTCTATCCTCTATAATCTCTCAAGGTTCCTGAGTATATTAAAAACACTTCCCATGAACATTATAAGAAAAACGATCTTCTAAAGTACAGCTCACTATATAATGGGATTCTTTTTTTCTATGGACGTCCCATAGTTCCTTTTAACAAAATGTCATGATTCAAATGCAGAAGTCCCTGGAAATCCCTTAGCATATTAGAGAGCTTTGAATTTGCTAATTTAAGAAATAGGCTGGGTAACCTATGGAGAAGACATATTGAACCTCCACTTAATACGTGGTATATTTCCTTAAGTGCATGAAAGACCTTGGACATTCTCGATTTAATCGAGATGGTTCACCTTGGCAAGACACCCCTGTGCAGACAGCCAGCAGTGACAGACTGAAAACAATTCTATGTATTTGTATAAGGCGAAAAGAGCTGTTTCCACAGTGGAGGAACAAGGGCTGAGTACAACCCCAAATTATTGGAAGTAGAAACAGAGAGCAAATCTCTTCATCATAAATTTAAAAATTTGTAAAGCATCTCTGTATTAGTGTATTAGGATCTCTGCCCCACACACACTCACCATGGCATTGAACCACTTGTGTAGACAAATTATTAACAATAAGGAAATGGGTCTTCCGAAACATTATTTTTATTCAAAATCCCAGGAAGTCAGAGGCTTGTGGGCAAATGCATGAATCATAGGGAAGAGATGAAGTTTGTTTCTTTAATGATGGAACGATATGGCTAAATTAAGAGACCATAGGCCCCCTTATGTTGGCCAACATCTCTGAAGACAAGACAGAACTCATTTCCTCCCTCCTTGCCCTCACCCCACTTCCTCCAACCTCTGGAGCCTCTTGGAATCTCCAGAGAAATCTTAATCGCTGCTCCTTTTCTGAGTTTTAACAAAACCAAAATCTCTTGGTCTTCATCTCACCTTTTTTTTTTCTGTCTTGCTTTCATTTTATTTTTTTATTTTTTTTCCTCCGGTAAGGATATACAAAGCAACTATGAGTTGGGGTTATCTCTGTGGAAATAGGGGTGAGCAAGCAGAAACTTTCACTTTTAACTTTGCTCCTTTTAGGACTATTACATTTTTATTTTACTATAAGCATATTTTACTTCTAGAATTTTAAAATGTTTTTTCTGATTATAAGTAGTGTATGTTTATCATAGATAATTTGTGAGACATTGAAAAAGCAAACGGAAGACTTGAAAACCATCCCCACCCTTAGCTGTACCTGGTGGGCCAGGGTCTGCAGCACAGTGTCATTTAGCACATCCAAGGCCGGACCCTCCTGGCTTCCGCACCAAGGGAAAGGTATTTGGGGGTCTAGATAATTCATACAATCTCTCAACCAGTCCACTTTTTTCAGCTTCACTCATACCCACTCCTACTTTCCTGAGACTTTCTGGGGTTCTGAGGAACAAAATGGTTTGTTTCTAGTTCCCCCAAGACTTCCTGCCCCCAAGCACTTAGTGGTCATCTTTTGGGTGTGTCAAGTCAGTTAATGTTCATCTGGTTGCTTTCCAGCTTCTAAAATTTTATCGACATCTCTTATGCGCTATCGGCTCCTTTCCTTTTCTTTAGACCTATGGGCTTTTGCCTTTTTGATCCTGTTAATATAATTTTGTAGGGTTTTCCAATGGGATAGAAGTAAGTGCATGCTTTCGACCTGTCATCTCGATGTAGAAGTGCCCAAGTACTGTTTGGAATATCTTGCACTATGTTTAATGACTACATAACAACTCTTGCATATAGATATGCCATAATTTAGTTAACCTTATCTTACAGGTCCATGTTGCCTACATTATTTATTTCCTTAAGATTGAACACTAAATGTGGACCCACTAAACCTAGCAATACGAGCTATTTAAAGACTCTTTGTGGTCCTCCTTTATCCACAGGGAATACAGTCCAAGACCCCCTGTGGATGCCTGAAACCACAGATAGCACCGAACCCTCTATGTATTATGTTTTTTCCTATGTACACACATCTCTTCACTTAAAGGAAACACTTATGGCTCCTCTTTGGCATGTCCAAATTGCCAGTCATCATTCTTGCACTCTGGGGTCATTATTCAGTAAAATAACACGAACACTGGGATACCACGACAGTCGATCTAATAACCGCGGTGGCTCCTAAGTGCCTAATGGGTGCGGAGCATATACAACACCGAAACGCTGGACCAAGGGATGATTCACATCCCAGTGGGACAGAGCAGGGTGGCTCATCACGATACTCAGAAAGATGCATGATTTAAAACTTGGGAATTGTTTATTTCTGGAATTTTCCATTTAATATTTTTAGACCGTGGTTGTCTGTGGGTAACTGAAACCATGGAAGGAAAAACCGCAGATCAGGGGGACCACTGTACTTCCTCATGTTGTGAGGCTGGTGCTTTTCATTAAAGGTCGTCCGTTTGGTTTCTGGAAGAGCTCCCGTCTCTGTCCTCAGGAGCCTGCCATCTCCCTCGATGCTCCGCTTCCTCTTGAATTGCTTCTCCTGGAAGCTCGGTCCTCAATTCTGTTTGATTTTACTTCCATTTGGCTGCCGTCCCCTACACATCACTCCTCTGGGGCTCAGAGAGCCCGCTTCTTGCTCTGAGCTCACCTAACCAGGATCAGAATGTACTCCTGAAACACGCTACAGGGCTCCCTTCCAATAGCATTTTGCATTTTGCATTTTGCATTTAGCCTGAATTTCCATTTTGGCTCTTCTGTATAGGAAGCCTCATCAGGATGCTGGTCTTTTGCTTTGCAGCCCTGTTACCTCTGTGGCTTATGCTGTGATACTCCCTCTCTTCTCCTACTTGTTGATGGAGTGAATATCTGTGCCTTGGCCTCATTAGTCTGTAGCTCAGAATCTCTTAGGAGATTGTATGACTAAATCCGCCTATTATTTTGTTAGTCTACTCTCAGTAAAAAGAGAGCTTGCTTGAAAACTAGGTGAGTACTGCGTGTAGATACAATACACAGAAACGTGCGGAGTAAAATGCTCAAGCTGCTACATCTTCCACCATGTGAGTGTTTGGCTTGAGCATATTTGGGGGCTGGGAGAAGAGGTCCTTGGATGGTGTGCCGTCCACACTGGGCACACCCTCTCCTGGCTCCAGACTGCATGTGGGATCCCTGAGGACACTCTAGCTTGTCCTAAAGCCCTACTCTAAATAAACCTGGAGTTTTCCTCGGGGGGCAGATGCCCCTTTGCCTTCAAGTTCATTTTGTTCTCCCAGGAAAGCAATTACCACCAATACTACATCCATTAATACCTGAAGTCACAGAAACACAGCACTGATTGTAGTTTTTAATGATAATGTCACAAAAGCCAAAAGATGGGGATCAGACGCCATGAAATTCTCTCTCTGCCTTTTTCTTGCTTTATCTTTTTGCGAGTGTTTCTGTCGTTTTATATTTTCTTTCTCTGCTTATTTTTGGATATGTGTCGGCTTGTCCAATTCTATTGTCTATGCTCTATATTTCATTCTCCTTTTCATCTTTCCCTCTCATTAGTTTTCCTACCCTTCTTTCTCTCTTTTTTTAACAGGTCATCATATAGAATACTTCTACCATTTACATTTTTGCTCTGGATATGGAATAGTTGTCCATTTCCAATTCTATATAGTCCATCATTTTCTGTTCCCAACTTTAAAGGAAGATAACTGAAGTCTTTTTATGTTTTTCTCTTTAAAATATGAATTATTTTTGAATCACTTGTTTTTTAGCTGAAATTTTTTTCCCTCCGTGGGTCAGTATCTCCCAGAGGCAAGGTCTCTTGATATAAGTGTTCCTTGACTAATGTTTTCAAAATGCTATGAAGACTCTGTTATTTATGTATCATTTCTATACGTCCAGATAGCCTTCTCTTAGGACATGTAACAAGTTTTATTATTAACATAAAAATAAGATGTATTTCAGATATAGGTAATAAAAAGAAGAGCTAACATTTATCGAGTGCCAGGCAATCTTCTCCGGAGTTTAATCACCTCCTTCGAGCCCTGCTCACGTCTTCCTCTCAGTGAGACCTGCTCTGGCCACCTTATCTAAACCGTCACCTCTTTGACCCTTCCTATCTCTTTTGCTTTATTTTTGTCCTTAGTGTTCATCTCTAGCATACTGCGTTTTTCATTATCCAGCTTCTTATTTCTCTTTCTCCAGAATATGTCTTCCCCAAGGGCATAAATTTGTGTGTGCTTTGATGATTGCTACGTATCCTGGCATCTAGTACGGTACCTGCCACATAGTAGGCGCTCAACAAATACTTACTGAATGAATAAATGCACTCATTTCATCTTCACCACAACCCCATAATATACGTGCTGTTATTATCCAGTTATAAAGATGAGAACACGGAGGCACAGCCCAGTTAGGTAGCATGCAAAAGGTATACAACTTAAAATGGAAAAGCTGGTATTCTAACCCCAACACTGATTCTATCGTCCTTGCTCCAAAAACTAAGAATATTCAGGTGCCCACTATCCACATTTATTTTTTAAAGAAAAAAAAAATGTTTTAAGGAAAAAAACTTATAGAAACAGTTGAAGCCCCTCTTTTAACTCTTCCCAGTTCTGATCCCTGCCAGCCCTCCTCAGAGGTCGCCACTGTCCTGAAGCTGACGCATGTCCATCCCACCTTCGGGCATATATTTTACCAGTTGGAACTGTCTCTCTGGTGGCTTCTGAGCCACCCGTGAGGACAATGTGGAGGCAGAGAGGACCCACATGATTGAAAACTCCCCAAATCCATCTCTCAAGCAAAGTGTTGACTGCCTTTGTTCCTCTCGCTTTCCTATTATTTTTTTTTCCCTTTTCTACTTACAGACACTCATTTTTCTAGCTGAAAATAGAAAATTTTATCAGATTGGAATAACAGTCCTTCTTGCTGTAGTTTTTTTTTTCCCCAAAGACGGGATGAATTTGAGCCTCGTCAGAAAGCCATCTGCTGTGTACGCGCAGACCGATTCAGAGCCAGAAAAAGAAAATGAAGGAGGGGGAAAGCCCTGGGTGATTCATTTTAAAACAAAGAGCTGTGGCTTGCAGACTCCATGCCTTCGACGAAGGCTGACCACGGGACAGCGCGCACCGACTGGGAACCGGGGCGTGAGACGTTCTGCGTTGTGTTTGGTGACCTTGCTCCCAGTAAAGAAAAGGGAAGAAGACGCCAAGTCTGGCTCTGTGAGTCCAGGCCAGTTCTCTATGGAAATGGCCGCCGGGTTCGTGGCCCGCTGCCCGCCTCATCACTGCCGTCCCCTCTGCTGGTTACATTGAACTCATTGTGATTCCTGTCGTGCCGGACCTGGCCAGTCCTGGTTCAGGACCATCACAGAATGACGCTGTGAGGCCTTGAGAGGACATGTCCTTCAATCCAGGGGGCCACACTTGCCACCCAGGGGAATGCGCAGGGGTGCTGACCTAGGTGAGCAGACCCTAACCTAGGTCAAGGGGCCCCGCTTCCAGTTTCAGCTGAAATCCGTCATTCTTTACCTTTCTCGAGCCACCACCGCAAAAACTAAATTGCAGCATGAAAGCCAAAATCAAGTGTCTCATACTCCTAAGAACATTTAATCATTCTTCTCTTTTTCCCATTTAATTTTTAATGCTGCTATTTTTTTATAAGTATAAAAGCAATTTAGGCTGGTTATAAAACATTTAAATAATATATGAATATACGACTTAGGGAGTTCAAGACCTTTGTTATTCTACCTCATAGATAACTGTTAATAGTTTGATATACATTCTTCCAGACTTTTTGCCATTTGCATAGTCTTCATGTATGTTAAACTCTGCTCTCCAGCACTCTGTACTTCCCATAGCAACTGCTTCCCGTTTCACCTCTGGTGATTCATTTAACACGTCTTTCCTGTCACAGGGTCATCTCCACGAGGACCCAGAGCTCGCCTGCCTTATTTGGCGGTTGTACCCTCGGTGCCCACCCCCATGCCTGGCACACAACTAGCACTCGGTATAAACTTGCAAAACAGGTTCTAAGATGCCTTTGCTAAGGAAACATAAGGAAATAAACTCAGAAATGATTCATGACTTGTCCACGGTCACAGCTATTGAATCGTGGAGCTGAGTCTCGAACCCATCCATCTCCACTAATTCCAAATCGAGAACTCTTTCCACAGAAGTACATCTTCCTCTTCATAACTGCCAGAAATTCGTGGCTGAACTGTGTCCATCCTGCCCCACAAAGTCTCCAGGTCACACAGAGAGGGATGACTCCAGTTTTGACACTTTTGAGTAAGAAGTAAATATATTAGGGAGAAGAGATTACCCTTCGTTATTTCAGAAGATAAAACCGTGTTCAAGGAGTGACTTGTGAGGCTGCTTGCTGAGTAAATTATGCAAACGTGGAGTTCTGTTCTGTTCGGCCCTGCTGACACGACTGTGGATCTGTCTTCATTCTTGGCTGGCTCCCACACCCCTGGGCTCATGGCTGCCCACAATCAGCTTTCAGGAGCTCAGGCAAGCTTGGGTCTCCATGGCGTCCACTGGAGGTGAGGGTCTAGATGTGTGCCCTGCAGTGCAGTGAGGCTCTACACGGCCAGTTGATTACCAATGACATTTCTGTCCAAACGCTCAAGCCTGGCCAAAGAGTGATGGACCTACAATTAATCCAGGGATTCTCAAGCACACGGCTCCTGGGAAGAGACTAACCTCCCAGATGACTCTCTTGTGGTGTAATCCTTTTGGTGTGTGCCTGTGTCACTTTTACATAGCTCTTTTCTTTTCAGAGGAACAATTTTCTGCAGGGAGGAATTGTGCCGGTTCTTCAACATCACATGACAACTTAAAGGACATTGTCTTTCTTCCCTTGTTTTGATTTTGCTCTAAGCCAGTTCCGGTTTGTAATTCTGATCTAGAATAGCTAAAGGCGGTCCTTTCAACACTCGTTGCTTTAATCAAAGAAAAAGGTATCTTTCTTCCCTCCCTGGGTCCCTTCCTCCCTCCTGCTCTTCCTTCCTACATACAGCATTTAAAAAAACTATAGTGTTTTGTAAAGTGCTTTGTTCTTAGGAGACATTAACTCTATGTATTTTTTCAAAAATAGAATGCGAAACTGACTTAATCAGATATTTGAAAAGTCCAGTCGTTGAAGCAATGAGAGTCGGATCAAGACTATAAAACTCATGTATAGTTAGGAGTATATATGGGAATTCGGTACATGATAAAAGTAACATTTTTCAAATCAATAAATAAAAGATGGGCTATTCAATAAATGATGGTGAAAAACCATTTTTGGAAAAAGCAAGCCTGGATCCAAACCTCATTTTTATATGAAAATAAAACCCAGAAATATCATCAAAATTTCATGTAAAAATTAAATCATAAAAATAGTAGAAAATGATTAAAAATTTTTATGATTCTGAAATGGAAACAGCTTTATAAGTACAACATTAAAAAATCAGAAGAGAAAGTATTGGTAGATTTTGCAATGTAAAAATTAAATCTTCTCACCAAAAAGAAATGTGCATTTAAAAGGCTGAATGATAGAACTTAAATTATGAAAATATATATGACCTCATAAGGTTAATAGCCTTAATATACAAAATGCTTTTTTAAATCAATAAAATTTGATTATCACTCTTATCACCATAGTAGTAGAATTTGGGACAATTTTTACTTTCTTCTTTACAATTTTCTGAACTTTTGATTTTTTTTTACAGTATTTTTAAAACATTAAATTCATTATCAGTTTAAAAAAACACTTTAAAAACGTAGATGAGCATCTTTAAAAAAAACGCTTAAATCTAAAGTTCAAAATAATTTTTCCAAAATTGTCCAAAGGTTCTGCTTTTTAATATTAATCGTTATACTGAGACTTCAATATACAAGAACAACTAAAAAAAAAAAATACATGAGAAGTGGTAGAAAAAAATCATAAGACAAAAGAATTTTAATATGAAATGGCAGACCCCACATTAAAGCCATTTCTTCTTTCAAAATCTGATTAGAATCTAAATCTTTAGATTAAAATTTGGCCCTTTTTGTTTTTTCTGGATAAGAGTCCATTGAACAAAAGCTTTTTCAGCCCTCAAATGGTTACTTTTAGTGCTAAGGTCTTTTCTTCTTAATACAGGGTGGTTTTTCCTTCTCTCCTCCCCTGTCCCACCTCATCTAAGTTGTACCATTAAATAAAAGGTATGATTTAAATTTCAATTTTACTGAAGCTGAAGGTAGAATTAAAGGGATCATACAGATGAACGATTTCTTTGAATGCCACTTTACATAAATTTACGTAAAGCTGCAAAAAGTTACACAGCCTCTAAAAATTCTTGTAAAGGAGAAAAGGGAGAAAAACGTGTATTTGTTGAGCACCGAGGGTCTCATCAAGCGCTCTACAAGACTGCCTTATTTACGTCATCTCATTTAATGCTTAGAGCCCAGAGGTGAAGCCAGCATTACCATTCTCATTTTATAGATGAGAGAACAGGCTCTGAGGCATTTAATGATTTGCTAGAAATCACGCCTACCTGATTCAGGCGCCCATTACTGACCTTCTTCCTGCACCCATGAGTTTTCTCCAGTGTATATATCTTCTTTTATGTACGAGGACTGATACAGAAGTTCCCTGCGTGGTCCTAGAAGTCCCTTGATGGTGTCTCGAATAGTCGGACCACGGACGCTTCCTCTCAGCTGCTCTGGGGCATCCACACCCCGTCCCGATGCTCAGGCTCACTGCGGGGAGCATCCAGCTACTGCTGCCCATGCTCAAAGTCCAAGGCGGGCATCTTTTGCCTCAGCCGAGGCTTCTGGGGTCTGGGCTGCCCTCACTGCAGAATCTGACCACTAGCAACCGCTGGCTTCAGTGACGCTCATGTTTTGTGTTTTGGTTCTTTATGAAAAGTACTTAGCACAGTGACTGGTGCTACCTAAGCACTTCATCAAGGTGAGCTGCTGATACTGCTCGCCCCACACGCACAGTCTTCGGGTTGCAATGCAGCTCCTGAGCCGAGTCTCTGAGACCCGCCTAACTGCAGACCTCACAGTCATCCTTTCCTGCTGAGCCAGACTTGGGTGCGTGACTCCTGCCTTTGGGACAGATTTCCCCAGGGAGCTCCCTAAACCCAGGCAGGCTCACTCTCTCGCTGAGCCTGCGGTCATTCCGTGCTCATCTGGATTCCACAATGACCCCGATTTAGGAACAAGCCTAATCTGTGGGTGGACTCTGGTCTCTCCTAGAGCCTGAAATCACACAGGGCTGATATGTTCATGGTCTCAAAGTTGAATTAAGTCTCTCTCTTCTGACAATCCTGCCGGAAACTTGTTCCAGCAGAGCGACAGTGGCCGGCTGGTGAATGACATCATCCAGGGGGTTGTCAGCCACCAATGGGGGTTTTCTTCTATCTGTGCACCCCGGAAACTCCCAGCATGGCTGCTGGGGCAAAACGCAGCTGCTGAGAGGCACCCTCCTCCCAGGCCTTCCTCGCCTCCCTCACCCCCATCTACACTTCCCTAGCTAAGTGGTGGATCCTAAGGGCACACTCTCCATTGGCGGCCTGAGAGAAGGACAGGTAATTTACTACACATTCATTCCACACCTGGTACTGGCTCAGACCCTAAGAGACAGAGAGCGGACCCTATTACAAGCCTCAGTGTTTCCCACCACGCCCCAGCCTGGCTTGATTATTTTGTTTCCATAACACACCTTTGCTTCCAAACGTGTGCTCACGCTATCCCTTCTGCATGAAATGCCTCCCCCACCCCGTCTCTGTCCGTGGAAGCCCTTAGCACCTCCTCCACTTTCCAGACACCCACCACTGTCCTGAGCTGCTCACCCCTCTATGCCAGCAATGATACTTGCCTCCTGTGTGCGTGAGACCCCACAGGCTTCGAGCTCCCTGATTTCCTTTATCTTTTTTTCATGGTACATATTTGGAAACAGTATTCCAAGAATTCCATACTTCCCCACTTCTCAAAGGCATCAAAAAGATTAAGAGTCCCTCATCAGTGATGGACACTGTGCCTCCACGTCCAACTCTGCCCAGCGCACAGTAGGCTCTCAGCGCCTGCTTGTCTATTTGAACTGGACCCATGTGGGTGACAGTCCTCACTAGTGGCAGTGGGTCCCCAGGCAGCATGTGCACTGCTCTGGAAGGTGGCGTCTCTGGTATCAGGGCCCAGGGTCACTCTAATTTTACCTGAGCGGCTTGACTGTTCTGCTGATCAGCCCCGGACTGGCCTCGGGGTTCCTGTGCTGCTGACCCAGCTAACGACACACCAGGCTGGGATCTAGCCCTGAGCACAGTGGACACAGCTGCTCAAGGTCACACAGAGGCTGTACCTTAGGGCTCAGTATCTAAAGTACTAAATATAGTTTCAGCAGAATTTCCTTTTGGCTAATTTGTCTTCTTTAGTATCCAAGGAGGAAAATCAGGCTCGTTGTCCTGCCCTTAATAAAAATAAAATTCAATCTGGAGAAGCAGGAGCAAGCTGGTGGTGTCTGCTCAGCTATGCAAGCCTGCTTTCCACTAAAACTGATTGATAGTTCCATGAGCCTACAAAAATGATAGAACGCTTACATCCCTGGAAATTCCTCATTACACATTTCCCCCTCCTTGAGGGTTTTCAGTAGTGAATGGTTCATAGCCAGGGATGTTACAGGAAAACCACAGAGATCTGACTAACGAGATGCAAGAAGACAGGGCCAAGGGGGAAGGGGAAGGAAGACATTGAACATTGACTGTGTCCCATACCCTGCACTAGGCATGTTACAAGCCTTTTGCCACTTATTCTCATAGCAACCCTCTGGGCTAAGTATGAGGGTCCTCTAAGCAGGGAAGCTATGGTTCAGAGAAGGTAATCACCTTGTCCAAGGCCACACAGCTAGCAAGGAGCAGGGCCAGGTTTGACTCAGCTTTGTCTCGCTACGAAGCCTGCGCACTCCCCAGTCTGTTAGGCAGCCAGGGCGAGGACAGCTTCGAGCTTGACCTGGATCTCTGGAGTGACAGATGTTTGGGTCTGATTGCCCACGGCCCCTGGTGCTGCCTGACCCGGCCGCAGTCCTTGTCAAATGCATGAAAGAAACAGCCACTATTTTGCTGACAGTAAACTGAGCAACAGGCAAAGTAAATGCCAGGAAGCCTAGAGCAGGCGGCGGCACCCCAGAAACACGAAGGCCAGAAGACTGGCTTTCCTGCAATCCCGAAATTCGTGGCTGTCTTTGCTCCCCAGTGCTCTCCCTCCAGCCACCATCTTTTCTATTCTCTCCTTTAAACATGTCCACGGTGGCTGTCTCTTCTTTTCTTGCAAAGTTCCCCTGGAAGAGCACTTCCTAGACAAATTCTCCCTGACTCTGAGAAGGCCGGCAGTCGACTCCCCCAGAGATATTTATATTTTCCCAGAGCCAAAAAAGCCTTACACATAAGAAGTGAATTTATAACTGTGAAGGATTTGGAGGTGATGGGTTAGGTAGCCTGAGAGAAGGTATGGGAATAGACAGAGGGAAATAACATCTTCCTTCTGAAGCCCCGGCAATTACATTTGGTGGGCAGCTGCCCAGTACAGAATTAGTCCTTTAAAAGGCAGTGTCCAGGCGGGGATCCTGGGCTTGGTTCTCTAACTGCTGGACCAGTCCTCCCTGAAACTTTTTCCTGCATCCTTTACAGGGTTTGTATGGAATGTGATTTTCCCCTTTGTTTCTGATCATTGCCTCTTTTCAATGGTGCCTCTTCTTTAGCTGCTGATTTGGCTGTTATCTGCAAATGTATCATGATACCAAGATAAAAGGGAATGTGTGACGAGCTGGTGGACTATCACCAATGTGTCTCAGATGGGCCCAGTTCTCCGTCAGCCTGGGACCTTCGGGGAAGACGGAAGCCAAAACTTGGTACTGCCCTCGAAAATATTTATGATTCTATGATCTAGTGGGTAATATCATAATTATTCCCTAACTCTTCTTGAAATCTTTGTCGTATTACCTATTAATCTATATATAATATCTATTTATCGTGGATATATATCTATTATATAAATATATTAATAACAAATGTATTCCTTGATATTATGTAGTACATTAATATCTATTTATCATTAACAGATATTTACTCATGTGACAGGCGCGATGGTGGGGCTGGTTCTGTTTGGGGTGACGGGGTGTGCAATGTGCAGAGTGTGCAATGAACTACTAAGTACACCACCGAGATGGATGTGGGGCCACGGTCAAGGCCTTCCGCGGGGTACCCCCACATCTGAGGGTACTCCCATCCATTCCACAAGTATTTACTGAGCACCTCACATGGGCGAGGTCCTCCTGTAGGTACCGGGGATGCAGAGTTGGACAAAGGAGGCAGAGAGCCCCATCCTCCTGGAACCGGCCGTCTCACAGTGTGTCTGTCTCACCGGCCATCTCTCGGTGCCCACCTCAAGGGCAGCACACCCAGTGCAGAACTCACAGTCTACATCCCTCCAACTTGCTTCTTTTGTATGTTTCATCTCAGTTTGTGTTCCACGTCTTAGCAAAGAGTACTCTGTACACGGAGTCACTTAAAAGAGAAGCATGGTGCCGTCGCTCGCTTCTCCTCATTATTAACTCCTAAGCCCTCTCTGAGCTGCCCTGACGCCATCTTTCAGACCAACAGTAACCGTTGCTTGACGTGCTCCGTGTGCTCTCCACTATGATCGCAACTGGCACCAAGGCAAAGCTCAGGAAATGTTTAGCCAGCAGAAGAGGGAAGAGATGGTAGCAGAGCCAGCATCGGTAAAATGGGCCTTGGGAAGCGCACCGCTGTTACCCTCCCCTCTCTGTCCTCCCCCTCCTGCTTTTCCTAAGGCGCTGGCCCTGGGCAGTGAAGGACAGCTTTTGCCATCTATTTCAGCTGCCATTTGGCAGGATCAAATCACTTTACTGTCCCTGCCCCTAAATCGTGTCTCATCCCAGCCTCTCAAAATCCACGCTGAATTCCTGCCTTGGCCTGAGCTCACCCTCACCCCGGGGGGCCATTCAACTCACCCTGCTCAGTATCAGTGCATTTCTCAGGGAGTCTCCTCCATGAGTGCTCGCCCCTCCCTCCACTGGGTGTCCAGGTCCTGGTGTGAGCTGACGCAGATACGTTGTTTTCATTCATTCATTTTACACCTTGCCTTGCTCTGGAAAGGGTTTCTACAGCTTACAGAGATGTAAGAAAAAGGCAAGCACAAACAAGGCCGCCACGTTCAGTGTGTCCACTGCACGGGAGCACACGATGAGGGGATAGTTGGGGGCTGGACTCAGCAAGCCCCTCAGCCTGGCACAGTCGACGCCTGCGCAGAGGGGTCTTCTTGTCCTAGTTTGCGTGAAGTCTCCCATGGGCCAGGGTGAGAATTGAAAGTAGAATGAAAGAAGAAAGAAACAAGACTGAGGACGAAGGGCAGCCAGGTTAAGATGTGAAAGCCTTCCAGGTCCGACGTGCGTTCAAATCCTTGCTCAAGTGTGGCCCCCAGGAAAGAGAGCCATAAGTGACTTCCAAGGCACACCCATGGGTTAAAACAAAGAGAAAGGGTGACCGCTGTCACTCTATGGGGAAAAATAAGAAGGATTTTCAAGAACGCCTGCCACATGGCTTTGCGTTCTGGCTGCCATTGACCTCGTTTCTAGCTATCCTGTGACTGGAGAGTATAATCCGGTACAGCGAATGCTTGGGAAGGTAAAATATATATATTTACCAGCTCACGTGAATATATTTACACTGGCAATGTTTATACCTGCCCTCCCAGGTAAGCGCGAGACCACAGTGTTTTCTGGGCTATTTCCCTCTGCACATTCCTGCTGCTGACCCTGATGTCAGTTTTGTGGGTGGAGACCATGGGAAACGGGTTCTGTAAGGCCACAAGACTCTCGAAGCTGAAAAATGAAGATCAGTGGCAGTCGCTCACCTTCCCATGCCTGATCTCTACTTAGTGGCTTCGCTGTACTCGGCAAAACGATTAAAAAGGGCTTTTGCTTTACGATCGAAGCGTCGATAATGGAACATGCATCTCATCTCAGCTGACGGACATTTTATTGACACACTGATAACTCGAAGCTATTCAAGAATTTAACTCACTGCTGGGACTAGGAAAAGACTATAACCTCTGCTTACTGGCCCGAGAGGCTCAGATTAAGAATTTTACCAATATTTTGCTTTGTTTAGTATGTGTAATGCCTGGGAATGGCTATTACAATAAACCAGATGATGGTTTTTTAGCTCAGGCCCACCTTTTGTAAGACCCATAGGCACAAGATTATATTAACAAATGTAATCAACAAAACTGACAAAATTTACAATTAATTCGAGCAGGTGTTTCAACAAGGTGAGACAGTCCCTCACCTGCCACCCCACCATGAATGAGTCTAGCTTTGTGGGTAAGCTGTCCCCCTTTGCACCCCGCCCCCTTCCCCAGAGAGCTGGGAATCAGAAAGGTTCTCACACAAGACACCTTCCTGGAGCCTGTAACTTCTGGGCATCTGCAGGCCACCCTGCAGCTCCCACCTGTGTGGCTGGCCAACTGCCAGCTCTCAAAAGCCTGGGGCCATCTCCACCTTTACAATAGCTTTTTAATTTCTTCCAGGGATTCTGCAACATCTCCATGAGTTTGTTAATTTATACAATGAGAAGAACACTGCCTACCTCATACAATTCTTTTGAGGGTTTTTTGAGACAACCTATGCCAAGCACTTACTTAAAGTACCTGGCACATTAACAGGCCCTTGAGAAATCAAAACCATTATCGGTCTTAGGAGAAACAAAAGGGTAGAATGTAGGGGTTACAAGTCTAGTCCTCTCTTTGCTGTTCCTCCTCGCTGGCTGGGATCCCAGAAGCTAAGGCAGAAAGTGGACCCCTGCCCGCTGCATGCCATACGCTACACTTGAGTTAAAGCTTGTGTGCCAAACACTTGCCATGAAGGCTGCTTTGTATCCACATCACTGTCGGGTAGAGGCTGAACATGGCCTGGAGAAAGCTGCCTGGTTCTTGACCTGAATAAGCAGATCAGTCTCCTTGGAATGGTATATCTCTATCAATAATAAAAGGCTTTTTATACAGATAAGGCATAAGACACACAGCCACTTATTTTCCATCAGCTCCGAAGGAAGCAACCTTTCAGAATGCCATTTGACAGCAATACAAACAAAAACATTAAGGAAAGAGTAATAGTTAGGCTCCTGTCCAAGGCTTCATGCTGGGAGAAGGGAGAGAAACCCAAGCTGTGGTGCTTACTTAGAGGAGGAGAAACAATTCAAGTACTTTGTGCAAAAAGAAACAAGAATACTGCAGATCAGATATTGGGGGTGGGGGCTGGGGGGCGGGCTCTGTGTATTACCTCTGAAAACTGAGTCAGAAAAGCTTAAGTAAGGCCTTAGAGTCAGAACTGGCTCTCGATTTGCAAGCCTAAATGAAAGTGAAAATTGGAAGAGAAGCCATTCGCCTCAGTGGATCTCGAGCCCCAGTCCAAAACCAAACCCAAATGTGAACCGTGGTTGTCACTGGTCAGATAAACCCTGGATGAATTTGCTCCCCATCCTCTGTCCGTAATTAGTTTTATAAGAATCAGGGCTTCGGCCAGGGCGAGACATGAAAGGCTGAGCATGAGGAAGGCTGCTTATCCTAAGGAGGCTTGATACAAACACTGCTGCAACTGCCAGCTTTCTTCCCATCGCAAGTGACAGAAACCCAGTTCAGAGGAGTGTAAGCAGAATAGGAAATTCATTGGCTCCTGTGAAGAGAATGATTCAGGGGCTCAAACACTGTCCTAAAGGTTCCCTTTAGCTTTCCATCTCTCAACTCTGTTTCTCTTTGCACATTGTCTTCATTCGTCCCTGATGTTGAGATTTCCTCTTTGCCTCTGTATGCTGGAGAAGATGGCTGCACGAGCTCCAAAATTATCCAGAGGGCTTGTTGTCCAAAAGGAGGGCAGAGCTGCTCTCCCCCAGCTCCCACATCAATGCTTCAAGCAGCTTCTGATTGGCTGTGCTTGAGTCACGTGCCCAACTCTGTGCCAATCACTGTGTCAAGGGTGAGGGGGCTACTCTCATTGGCCAGACAGAGAACAGGTACCCTCCCTGAGTTGGGGAAATGAGGTCGGCCCCATCTGAATCACACGGAATGGGGTCCCCAAAGGAAAGTGTGGTTTCATTTCCAAGAGAAGCAGGAGGTAAGCTGGGTGGATGAAAACAACAAGTCCTTTACTTCTGGGCAATTGGAGAGCTCCATTTTTGGAGTGGGGCAAATTAATACCATATTTTTCTCTCTGCTAGAATACATTCTAGATATTCAGAAAGAGGGCAAATCTATTGGCCTTAAATTGGAAGCCATGAAGGGTGCCGAACCCTCTTCCCACCGCCACTACCAGTAAGTACTGGAACCCAGAGTGACGGCGGTGTTGAGGGGGTGGGCTTCTGTGCCACACAGGGACGGCTAGTGGGTAACTTGGCCAGTTTCTTCCTTACAGCCATAAAGAAAGTAAAAGCGGCCCAAACAGTCTGACTTTCCGGCAAGGGCCCTCTTCTGCTTTGTTTCCCGTGCCCCCTGAAGCGGATTCCCAGCTCCGGAGGCTGCTGTGGGCCGCTCCTCCATGGGTCAGGCATGTCTATGTTTACCAAACAGGCCGTACATTCCTTCAGTCCCCTGTACAGCCCCAGGCCCCAAGGAGGTCCTTGAGAAATGTTTGTGCAGGCCCTTTCCCAGCAGGTAAAAGTAAATACTCTGGAAAGAATCCAAAGGGAAAGTGGCCTGGCCTCCCTACCGGTAGTTAATCTTTCAGCTGATGAGAGCTCCTTTTAGGGCCTGGGCAAAGTGTTCCAGAAGACACTTACACGTGAGCAGAACAAGCACCTAAAGCCTGTACACACCTGCTTTTCGCCTGAGTTAGTGAAACCAAGGGTTCCGATGACACTGATTAAATTTAACTTTAAACCCTAGCTCTAGAAATTATCTCTCGCTCGCTCTCTCCACACACAGAGACCCAACATCTCCCCCATAATCAGCAGCAGAAGACAGTAGCCCGGACCTGACTAATGGTCACACGGCCAAGACCTCTGTCAGGCTCAAGATGACATATTCTAGCTCCTGAGCCCTAAGGTGGAATGACCGCCCCCCCGGCTGCTATCCCATAAAACCAGACAGAGTTTGGAACAGACCTCAGAACTGTCCTCAAGACCTGAAGACATGATTTATTACCCTTACCTCACCTCTGACCAATCAGCCCCCAGCACAGCCCAGAACCCAACCCACAGTGTCCTGTGATTTTGCCCTATAAAATCTGTAACCTCCACACCATTAGGGAGTTCAGGCTTTAGTGCATTAGCTTCCCGTTCTCCCGAGTGGCGCCGTTCATCAATAAAACAACCAGTAGTCCTCCACGGCCGTTCTCGGTGCTTAGTGTTTGGCTCTGCAAGCACCAGGCGGACGCTCTGTTTGATAACATTAGTAGCCGTTAAGTATTGACAACTCTGATCCTGCAAAAAAAAAAAAAAAAAAAAAGTATTCCAAACCCAAAGGGAAGACAGCTCATGTACTTGCTGACTAACACTGGAGACAGCAGAGCCTCGGAAGATTCCAGCCCTGCAGCTTCAGGGAATAAACTCAGATCTTCGACTGCCTCTCACCATGGTGCTATGATGGAAAACGTTCAGCAAGGTGTTTCCTGTGTTCTGAACACCCACTGTGAGCAGTCCTGGGTGATTCTAGAATAATATTTATATTGCTATGGGCTGAATTTTGTCAGTCCCAAATTTACATGTTGAAGCCCTAATCCCTAGTTCCTCAGATTGTGACTGTATTTGGAGACAGGGTCCCTAAAGAAGTAATTAAGTTAAAGTGAAGTCGTTAGGGTGGGCCCTAATCCAGTAAGAAGAAATGAGGATACAAAGAGAAGACTTGTGAAGACAGAGAGAAGGTGGCCATCTATTAACCAAGGAGAGGAGAAATCGATGCTTAATCTGACACCTTAATCTCAGACTTGTAGCCTCCAGAATTATGAGAAAATAAATGTCTTGCTTAAGCCACCAGTCTGTGGTGTATCGTGGCAGCCCTAGCAAACTCAGACGTATGTTTTACAATTGACAAAGCTTTTTTTAATACTTGTGCTCACCTAATTTTCACAACAGTCCAGTTGAGTAGAGAATATTATCCTCATTTTATTGATGAGGAAACCAAGACTAAGCAGCTATTAGCCTAACGTCACACTGCTTGTGACTGGCAGAGCCTGGGCCTGAATCCAGACTCTCTGACTCCACAGCCCACTGTTCATTCCAACAGACTTGCTTCCTATTTGCAAAGTGCTCAGTGCCGTTGTTATCATTCATTTTTCTGCCCGTCAGCCATTTAGAGGCAGGTCACAATCGGCATCCTTAATCTGGAGACTGGCTGAGTGATTCCCTCTGGTTTACACAATGAGTTGGTGGCAGGAATGGTATATTAAAGTGGCTCCTGAGATTCTGGGTCACTGTTAAGTGATGATTTCTTATATCTCCTGTTCACTCAGCCAAATCCAGAGTCAAGAGCTTTCAGAGGGGCAGCTCTGCCCCAGCGGGGAACAGTGATGGCTCCGCCTCCGAGGCCTGCTTCAGGCGAGCCTGCCATGTCACTCAGCCAGGAGCCCCGGAAGGACCCTGTGTTGTTTACATGCCTCAGTGCAGGGGTGGCATTGATTTGGCCCTCGAGGAGCTTCTTCCATCAGTCACCACTTTCTGGGAGGAGAATTAAACAGGGAACAGAGTTCATCTGGGGTTTGCTCTCGACCTAAAACAGTCATGCCTTTTCTGAGAATATTGATTGAAAAGTTGATATCAAAACAAGCAAAATCAGACTAGCAAATTCCAGTGGTTTGGGTTCTTTGTTCTTTTTGGGGGGTGGGGTGGAAGTGTATGATAGGGCGGTGAGTAAGATTTTAAAATGATGGGGGATCGTTTCATAAACTATATAAACGTCTACCCAATGTACTGTATACTTGAAACTAATAATAAAATTAAATTTAAAAAAGATTTAAAAATGACTTTCTTATTCTGAATCAACATCAGAATTTTTTTTAAAAAAGGAAAATGGTACCCACCATCACCCCATTTTTTCTTCTTTGGTGTTCCTTTTCTTTTCTTGTCCAGAGGCACATATAATGTTTACAGTTATGCTCATGGCAAAGATGAGATTTTATATTTTCATTTAACATCATAATATAAGCATTCTCCCAAGTCCCCACATAATCTTCGTGATTATGTTTTTTAATGGCTGTGTAATACCCCTTGAAGATATAGAACCATCATTTATTCCACCATTATTTCCTTAGTCATTAGGATTATTTCTAATTTTTCGCTTCAAATGATACATCCCCATGCAGACTGCAGAAAAACTGCAGATTCTTGACTTAGCTGGGACTTCACTGGTATCGAGCAGTGGCTCCATTTACGGGTGGTGGGTACCCGGGAGTCACCCTGTGGCTGTGGTGACCCGTGGCCATGATGACTGACGGAGGGGTCAGTGGAGGAAAGGCTGAGTGAGGAGGGTGCCCTGGAAGCCAGTGAGTGGGAGCCGGGCCGAGGTCATGCATCCTCCCACCCAGTCTGTTCTGCCTCCCGGAGACCCCGGGCAGCCACTCGGCTGGCACTGAGGTGGGAAGAGCCTCTGAACACAGACAGTAAATCAGAGGGTCCTGATTCAGCTCCCGCAAGCAGCAGAACCAACAACAAGCTACCTGCAGAGGCCCTGAGCCTTCAACTCTTCCCTCGCCTCTGGGCATTGAGTCTCCTGAGAATGACACCCAGGATACTCAGGGGACTCAACCACTAATCCCAGGAGCCCAAGCAGGAGAGAAATGGTGTATTTTGCTCATTCCATCAAGCTGTAGTCTCTCTGACCTGATCCTGACATATTTTTTGCTCTCCTGCAACTTCTGCCTGAGGGGACAGAAGTCCCGACCCATCCACATCACAGCCTGGGCACAGTCCCCCAAGTCCGCCAGGACCAGAAAATTTCTTCTGGCTCTTGAGATTTCTCATCCTGGAGCTTCTCACCTGACCCCTTTGGGAAAAGCACCCTGTAGATGAGAATTGCTGACGGCTTTGGGAAATGAAAACAAGCAGGAAAGCGGAGGGCGCTCCCGTTGCATTGAAAGTCAGCTCCATTCGGAGACCGTTCTAAAGGCAAGCGCGCCAGTGCAGTCGCTGTAGGCCAATTTATTGTCTCCTGGTTACAGCATCGGTGCCACCCCTCGATGAGTTTTGGAGTCTGGTGGCTGGACAGAATCCTATGGAATCTCCTGGATCATCCTCTTCGTGGTCAGTCTCAAGGTCACTCAGGGCTTGCCTCGACTAGTAATAATAGGAGACTCTAACACTGAAGAGTATTTATTGCTCGATACTACACTAAATGCTTGATATAAAATACCTCAAATAATCTTCGCAACCACCCTATGAAGAAAGGATTATTATCCTGTTCTATCAGTGAGAAAACTAAGGCTCAGAAAGGTCAAGTAACTAAACCCAAGTCACAGAGAAAGTCGACGGCACTAGTTAAGACTCAGATTCAGGCGGGCTGACTTGAGGACACAAGCTCCCCGCTGGGGACACCTCCTCCTGCCAGCCTAGCCACACCGAAGTAGTACGAGTAATAGCCGAACGCTTTGTAAATGCCAGACACTTTGCTAAGGCATTTGCCTGCATTCCTTTAGCTCTTGAATGAGGAAACAGAATCGGAGAGGTTAATTTACTCCCCCAGAGGCACATAGTAAGTAAGTGACTATGACAGAAACTATTTTCCTCAAAAATCCAGTGCCTTCTTCTTGTAGACTCCCACTATTAGCTGAACATGTGACCTTCTAGAATGAAGACTACATTCTCCAGACCTTGTCGAAGCTTGGTGTGTCCATGTGACTACACTACGGGTAATGGGGTGTAAGCAAAACCAGTATGTGCAACTTCCTGGAATTGGTGGCCTTCTTCCCTTTCCTCCTTCCTGCGAGTGGAATGCCGATGTGACAGCTGGAGCTGGAGGAGTGCCAGCCTGAGCTGTGACGTGACCAAGGCCACAAACAGCAGAGCCACAAGGTAGAAGGAGCCTGGATCCTTGAGGATCCCGTGGAACCAAGTCAACCCAGCAATCTTGAGGTGACCACCTTTAAACTTCTACAAGAAAGAGAAACATCTAACTTTAATCCACTGTTGTTTTGGGTTTTCTGTCATTTACAGCCAAACCTAATCCTAATTAACATAGTGGTGGAGCTGGAATTGAAACCAGTTTGACTCCAAAGGCCACACTATTTCCACTGTAAAAACTCTATGCCCACATTGATTCACCTTCATTATTACCAATATCTTCTACTCCCTTCCTTTGGGGAGTCATTCAACACATATTTGTCGAGTGCCAGGCTCTGCGCTAGGGAATAAACCAAGAATATAAATACAAATGAGACCTGGTTAGTGCCCTCAAGGAGTTGGCAGTCCGTCTTGGAAGACAGATGGCTAAGCGAATAAATAAAACACAGTGCAACATGTCCTGTAATCGGGACATGAGCCAAATGCTGTGGGAGCATCGAAGGAGGAGTGACTCACTGCCTCAGGGTCAGGAAAGGTGATCTGGACCTGCCAAGTGCCTGCAAGAAAGTGCAAAGTGTACTTGGTTCTCACACACCAGTGTGCTTAAACCACCGGACTCCAGTGACCACTTTTTGCCTAGAAACGCAGCTCGGTCCTAACTGTGGAATTTCAGACTCGAATCTCCAGCACTGGAGTCCCCTCTGCCCGCTTTGGGAATCCAGAAGGATTTCTGCTTACGGGGCCCAAAGCCAGGAAGGAAAAAACGTACGGGGGACCCCTGAGGCCAACCCGCCTCACAAGGAGATAATCGAAGCAGGAAACAGGAAGGCCCCCAGCGAAGGGACTCCCAGGTTCTCAGCAAAGCTGTGACAGCCGGAACAGTTCTGGCCGTAATTACTGACCTTTTTACCTGCGATTCTAAGGGTGAAGCTGCTGTCAAGGCTAATAGAAGCCCGGACCAGGCGCTCCGGTTGGAGAAGCCCCCGGAGGTGGGTGGCAGCCGGGGCGGCCTCGCTGCTAACGAGGGCAGCTGATGTCTTAGCATTGGCTTATTTGCCCAGCGGTTGAGGGGGTGGGAAGGCTTATCCCACCAAGTGGTCCCCCTCCCCGCGCCCACCGCCGCCTCCAAGAACTCCACGGGACTCCTCCGCGAGCGCCAGCTTTCAATCAAGGCATTGAGATCCGCCGGGAGAAAAGAGTATCTCCTGGATAATGAGGCCAAGCAACCTTCTCCCTCACTCAGCGTGCATTTACTAAGCAACTACTATGTGTCAGGAGTGGTACCGGGGGGGCAGCATGTAATAACGAATAAGACCCAGACAAGGCAAATTTACCATGAAATGAATGAAACTGAAGAATTAGGGCCTCCCATTTACACAAGTTCTGAACCGGCCCCTAGCCGGTTCAGACGTGCTCACACCGTCACACGTTTTTGTAAATGTTTTTTGTGAAGTCTCTTTCTACTCAGAGTCTGTCACACTTCCTCTAGGGTAGGGAGGCACTGAAGTGACCGCAGGCATTTATGGAATGGGGTAAGGGGAAGCTAAATTGGGGATACGATTGGGTTTGTGTTTTGTGGGAAATTATATATGTATGTGTGTGTATCTGTGTGTGTGTGTGTAGTCACTTTTGTGTATAATAAGGTCTTGCTAGCCATCTCAGTGTAAGAATAACTTCTAGGAATCCTCCTACTGCCCATGGTGCCAACTCACCTGGCATTGCAACACTAACGAGCAGAGCCAAAGATCATACTGAATCCGAGAGCATCGTATGGAACCCGACCCTGGAAGTATGTGGAGGAGAAACAAGTCTGAAGTGTACGACAGAGCCAAAAGCTGGCCTATGGGAAATTCCTGCAAGCATCGCATGTGTAAGATTCCAAGTGTGGGATTCAGTTTTCACAGATA
Source organism: Pteropus medius (assembly GCF_902729225.1). Taxonomy (NCBI): domain Eukaryota; kingdom Metazoa; phylum Chordata; class Mammalia; order Chiroptera; family Pteropodidae; genus Pteropus; species Pteropus medius. The sequence continues at coordinate 5,091,870 of NW_024350924.1, read as the reverse complement.
CTGGTATACACTAGGAATATTCAGTAATACAGTGATACGACTCTATGTTATACTCCTTTTTTCTTTTCTGATGGGGATTATGCCAAATAGGCCATGGAATTTATCAGATGGAATTCCCACGTGTGCGGGGTACAGTCTGTAGCAGCCCTACAAACAGCGAGCAAGTCCGCTTGTGAAATCGCAAGTTTTATGCATCCCAGCGATCAATAATAAATATAATTTTTAATGCCAGAGGAAAGACTTAATTCTTTCTTTTCTCTACATAGAAAGTATTACAAAATTGTCATAGGAAGAGGTGATAAAAGAACATTCAGCCGAAACATGCAGAGGAAGAGAATATTGTACCAATGTGCTAGGCAACTAATAAAATCGTTATACTATCTTTTTGTATTTTGTGATATTTGTGATATTTTTCCACTTCAAGCGTTTTCTAATTTGGTGTCATTTCTTTTCTCTAAATAAAGTTTCACTTTCGATACCTAATTTTTTTTCGTAATTTTGTATTTTCCTTAAGGAGGGCCCTCTGAGATGTCAAATGTTCAGGTCCCACAAAACCTAGGTTCCCCGCCCAGAGCATAGTCCTTTTGTTTTTGTCGTGGTCTAACGGGAGAACCCTACTGCCTCCGTCCCCTCGCCACAGACGTGGTCAGTGCCCACTGCATACCAGGCTCTGCGCCAGGGATGGGCACACAGTGGTGGATGTGAAGGAGACACAGACATCAAAGGAACCAAATCAGACAGGATGTCATGGGAGAAAATAGAGGGAGAACTTCCTGTAGGAAATAATGTCTCAACTGAGACCCAAAGGGTAGGAATTAGCCAGACGAAAAGTAAAAGGCAGAACAGGCCAAGCAGAAGGAACGGCGTCAGTGAAGGCCCCGTGGTGGTAAGCGTTTCGCACATTACAGGTCTTTACAGGTAAATATCTATTGAGTTAATAAAAAAATACACAAATATTATGATTTGGGCAGGGCCAGGGTGCTATGGGAGCATATAGGAGAGATACTGAACCCTTGCCAAGGGCAGTCAGAAATGAAGGAATGAGGAATCCGAAAAAGGTCATTGGGTTAGAATTGACTTCCTGACTTTCAAGAGAATAAATAGCATGTGCAAAGGCCCTGGGATCAAAGGGAGATCAGAAAGCAGTTCTGCGTGGCTGGACCGCAGAGTGGACTGGATTAGGGGAGAAAGGCTTGACTAAAGGGAGGCTAAGAGTCAAAAAAAAGAAGAAAATTGGAGTAGAGAACTGGCAGTTAATGAGGCTGGACATTAAAACCAAGGCCAGACTATGAAAAGCCTTATAAGCCATGGTAAGATGTTCAGGCTTTATGTTGGGTGCTATGGTGAGTTGGTTTTCGGTAAGGAAATGACGTGCTCAGATCAGCACCTTAGAAAGATCTGGTTGCGGGTCGAGAGAGGACTGGATGAGCGGGCAGGGCAGGAAGACCAGTGAGGGAGCCGTTAGAGAAACGCAGGCAAGAGAAGGTGGTGGCCAGAGGTAGTGGCACTGGGGCAGGGAGAGGTCGACAGAGCCAGAGAGGAACAGTTAGGCAAGATAAAAGACTCACGCCAGAGGCCAGCGCCAGGCTGGTCCACAGATCGTCTTCCTTCCCGAAGCTAGCCAAGCTCAGGGGAGACTGGGTTCTTGCCTACAAGAGGGTTTCTTTCTAGTAACAGAATTGCCTGCATCTTTGCTTCCTATCTGCTGTTCCCCGCTCAGCCCCTGCTCTCTGTCCTGACTTCTCACTGGGTTTGGCCAATGGAGAGCCAACAGAAGATGGGGACGGGGAGGTGGGGAGCGGGGGGAGGGAGGGGTGCACAGGAGAGTGAGGTCGCAGTATTTATTCCCCATTACCTCCCTGTGAGGCGGCCTGGGCTAGCCTGAAACCTTGCGCTCGGTTTCTATGAAGACAACCTTCCCATGTGTAAGTGACTCTTCTCTTTCTTGGTTTCACCGTTTACTTCCCTCCCTTCACTTAGGACCCTTGGGTGGTCACAGCTCCGCGGACCAGCAGCAGAATCACCCAGCAGCCCTGTGCTTCCCCATGCCTCATCCACAGCTTTGTAAGTCCACCTTCTTGAGTTATTCTAATGTGTGTCATCTGTTTCCCCTTGGGACCCTGACTGCGTCACACACACCCGCTCCTGACACCAGGCTGTGGTTCCTGGAATACTGTGTACCTCTTTTAAATCAGCACACACCCTGGTTCTGTCCCTCGGGATCTCCCTAGTGCTTAGCCACACCCTGTTCAGCCCTTGGCGCTTTCCTCCAGCCCTCATGAGACCTGGGGAGCCAGTCATCAATGACCAGTGACCAAGCTCCCCCACCCACCTCTCTTGAGAGGGCTGGACAAACCTGCTACATTATTATTCTCAGACTCACCATTCTCTAGGCTCCCTGCTGACCTGCAATCCTCTTCCTATGTCTGTTTGGCACACATATGTGCATGTCCATTGTAGCATTTTTGTCTGTTTCTCCCTCCCCCACTCCAAAAGCAAGGACATTGCCTTGTTCACGCTGTAACCCAGTGCCCGGCCAGTGCCTGGGACATGGTCGTTACTGGATAACTTTTTGTTGTTCAGTAGACCAATGACCTCCCATCATCGGTTCACAGCCCTGCAGATAAGATGGAGCATCACTAATAGTCTTCAGGTCTATAATTACCATCCTTTCCAGTTGCTTCCATGACACCTGCCGCTTCCACGTCGTGAATGTTGGCAGCAAATCCTCAGTCATTCATTTATAGTATTCTTCTGAGGCACTACCTAGGCCTAATTAATGTCTTTAGTGGCCCTAAGCCCTGACAAGTTTATAGGGACTGACTTCACGTGAAATTCAAAAATAAACACTTTTTCATCTAACAATAAACATTAATTTATGCTAAAAAATGTTAAAGTCACTTTCTAGATTTTCTGCCTGCAAAATTGTGAATCAGCTCAGCCCAGGTGAATTTCCCCGACTTTCTCTCAGTTTGTTGGTGCCCCCAGGCAATGTGTTGAGTCTGTCTGCTGGGCACCAATTACCATGAGACAAAGGGTAATTCCATTTGCTCTGTGTGAATTTTACTAGTTTGATTTGGCTAAGTCAAGCCATTGTGGGGGCGAGGGACAATAATCCTTTTTTTTTTTTTCCAGTTTCTTTGGAGGGTGGAGGTGGCAAGAGCGTGTCAATTCTCTATTGCTTCCACATGTGTTTTTCAAATGTGGTGCTAATACTGTCAAGACAATTCTTTGCATGAGACTAACCTATTCCTTGCAAGACAGTTATCATTTCTGATTTCCAAGTGCTAAATGCTAATAACACCCCTCGGTCATTGTGACAAAAAAAAAAATTCTCCCTAGGAAACAACACTCCCTCAGGTTGAGAAGCACCGTGACCCGTGTGGTTGAAAGCCGGTTGAAAAAATGGTCCTTGGATGATCGGTTCTTTATGTCTGGAATAAAGACCCCTCTCTGTCCCTTCCAACTAGACTTGCTGGAACACATTCCATAAGACCTTCCCTGGGCAACAGACCGTGGCTTCTCCCCATGGGGAACCAGCGACAATCTCAGTAGTGCCACTCGTTGGACATTTTGTCACGCGGGATGACTCCCATCCTGTCGTCACCTTTAGCATTAATTAACTCCCAGGGCTTGTTCCGGAACATTTCAAAACCTACATGTGTGTGTCTGATGAAATGATAACTCCCAGAGGGCAGAACCACGTGTTGTACCTCTTTCCTCCGGGGAGAAGATAAGGTGGGTTTCTGGTGTAAGGTGACTCAGGCAGAGGCACCTAGCGCTCGCCTTGGTGGGGTGGGGGTTGGAGCCAGACACAGACAGACTCGGTGCGGCCGCCCACGGGAGCGCGAACACCGGTGGAGAAGGAATGTTAGGGTGGCGGGAGGTGACAGCCATGTTGCCGAGTCACAGCCGTCCGCAGGGAGGGGACAGGTCACCGGGGCCAGGAGGAGGCAGAACTGAGGGGGGACTACTCCCTGTGACAGCTGGGAAGTCCGTGGTGGCCGTCTCGACCTTCGCGGTACTGTGGCGAGGGTGGACCACGCTGCGGGGATGCCAAGGAGGGAGGAAAGGCAGGCAGAGGGTGCAGCTTCCAAGAATTTCGGAGGAGAGGGAAGAGGACCGTCACAAGAAAGGGCGCCTGGCACATAAGCAGCATCCCAAACGCATGTAATTAATCCATCTATTCTTTTTCTAAATATTTCTGAACATTATAGGAGAGACAGAAACAGTTTGTGGGCAGAGGTAGAAGAGCCATTTATAAGAGTGTTTGAAGATAAGAATGAACCAGGTGTGGTAGGGCAGTGTGGGATCCGGGTGACTTAGTGAGGAAAAGGACACTCTCGTGGGACAGGAATGATGCTACTGGTATTCAGGGCAAAAAAAAAAAAAAAAAAATTTAAGATAGTTTTTTCCTGGCAATTTTACCTAAACCATGAAACAACGCAGACCCTTCCTTGTTCACGCAGAGGCATTTGAGTGGATCCCAGAGGCGCTTGAGCCTCTTACAGAATGCAGGATTTCTGTCACTAGATTAAAACGTCTTCCCCTGGTATGCTCTAGCTCTAGACTACCGAGGGCATTTGAGGGCAGGCTCAGAAAAAGGAGGCAACGTTACCAAAGTGTCCAGAAAACCAAAATTCCTCCTTCATTCCAAGCACAGAGGTCAGTAATAAAAAGGCCTTTATCACCGATTAATCTGCATTCTGAATGCAGAGGTTAGGTGGAAAAAAAGCCACCCTAAACTACATGATGTGCACTCTTCCTTTTTACAACCCTGGCAAAAACAAGCAGGAGACAAATCCCATTTACAAGGACAGCAAAAGCTCACTGTCCTCTCTGACCCAGGTCCTCTCCACACATCATAAATATTTCCATATCATAAACATCACCGATGAGGAAGCAGAAGGCTCTTAATTGGCTGACTCATTTCATGGTGGAAGAAGCTAGGAAAAATGCACTGAATAAGAATAAGACAGGGCGAGGGAATCTCCCAGGAGGGAATTAAAATCAAATCTATCAAAATGACGCCCTACCTATGCACTGATGTAAGCCAAGAAAGAACTGGCCGATGGCCATCGTGATGCATATCTTTTCCCACTGGCCCAGGGCCTTTTCTATCTCAAAGGGACCAGTTCCCTTCCAGCTGAGTTTTGTGGTGCTTGATATTGTTGATGATACACTACCAATAAGGAAAGAAGGGAGATAACTAGTGTTAACCAAAAATTCGTTGCCGAAACCCACACGTGTGTGATCAATCAATTTACCACAAAGGAACCGACAATATACAATGGGAAAAAGACAGTTTCTACAACAAATAGTGCTGGGAAAACTGGACTGCAACATTCAAAAGAATGAAACTGAACCTCTATCTTACACCATACACAGAAATCAACTCAAAATCAAATAAAGTCTTAAACGTAAGACCTGAAACCATAAGATTCCTAGACAGAAACATAAGTGGTAAGCTCCTTGACATCAGTCTTGGCAGTGATTTTTTGGATTTGACACCAAAAAGAAGCAAAAATAAGTGGGGCTACATCAAACTAAAAAGCTTCTGCATGGCAAAGGAAACCATCAACAAAATGAAAAGGCAACCTACAGAAAGGGAGAAAATATTTACAAATCATCTATCTGATAAGGGGGTTAATATATAATATTAGCCAAAATATATAAAAAACTAATACAACTCAATAGCAGAAAAGCAAACAATCCAATTAAAAAATGGGCAGAAGAGCTGAATATTTCTCCAAAGAAGACATACGAATGGCCAACAGGTACATAAAAAGGTGCACTCTATATCACTAATCATCAGGGTAAGGTGAATCAAAACCACAATGAGCTATCACCTCACACCTGTTAGAATGACTATCACCAAAAGGAGAAGAGGTAACAGGTGTGGGCGAGGCTGTGGAGAAAAGGGAGCCCTCGTGCACTGTTTGTGAGGAATGTAAATTGGTGCAGTTAAAAATAGAACTACCACATGAACAAGCAATTCCACTTCTGGGTACTATCCAAAGAAAACAAAAACACTAACTCGAAAAAACATATGCACCCGTATGTTCATTGCAGCATTATTTACAGTAGCCAAGATATGGACTCAATCTAAGTGTCCATCAAGGGATAAATGGATTAAAAAACTGTGGTATATATACACAATGGAATATTATTCAGCCCTAAAAATAAATGAAATCTTGCCATTTGCAACAACAGGGATGGACCTCGAGGGCATTATACTAAGTCAGAGAGAAAAAGACAAATACCGTACAGTCTCACTTATACGTCAAATTTACAATAACAACAGAAAACAACCAAGTTCGTAGGTAAAGAGAACAGTCTGAAAGTGAACAAAAGAAACCTAAATCAAAATGAGTCGGAAAACCATTAAAAGGAGTGTCACTCACCGAAACTTGCAGACCTTGGCAGGAAGAAAGAGGTTTCCTTCCAGGCCGGCAACCACCAGCTGCCCTCTGCTTGCGGCCAATAAAAACCCACCACAGCCCTTCCCAATTTCCTCCTCAAACCTCCTAAAAGCTGACCTTCACTTTGCTTCCTTGGACTTGGTTTGCTGTAGTTTGCTTGTCCCAAATTACAATTCCTCTGCTATTTCCGAATAAACTCATTTCGGCTAGCTGGAGGCCTTGTTATTTCATTTTGGGGGTCAACAACAGATTGGTGGCTGCCAGGGGCGGGGCGAAAGGAGTCAGAAGGTACAAACTTCTAGTTAAAAAATAAATAAGTTATGGGAAGGTAATGTACAGCATGGAGACTACAGTTAATAATAAGGTATTGCATATTTGAAAGTTGCTAAGAGAGTACGTTTTTAAAGTTCTCATCGTGAGAAAAAAAATTTTGTAACTGCATGGTGACAAATGTTAACTAGACTTACTGTGGTGATCGGTTCTCAATATATACAAATATTGAATCATTATGCTGTATATCTGAAACTAATAGTGTTTCATGTTAATTATACCTGAAAAAAATATAAAGTACTTCATAAAACTTGTATCCACAGCCCTGTAGCACTACTGAGGACATGGGTTGGCCATGTGAAAATTTCTTGATACGTGCACCATGCCGTACAAGACTTCCTCATTTGCTTGTATATGAAGGTGTGAACGCAATAATATCAAAAATACTCCTCTGTGGGGAAAAAAAAAAAATCAATAGCAGGATAATGGATAAACAAACAGTGGTACATTCATACCATGGAATACTATTCGGCAATAAAAAAGACGGACCCCTGGTCACACAACATCGTGGGTGAGTTTCAAAAACATTGTGCTCATGACAGGAGCCTTCCATAAAAGAGTGTGTATTGTATGGTTCCATTCCCTGGGAAGGGCGTGAGGGAACTCTCTGTGGTGATGGAATGTTCTGTAGATCATGACCAGGGTTTGGATAACACAGGTGTTTGCAGTTGTCGATACTCAGCAAAAGTGCACGTCAGATTTGTGCATTTCATTGTATCTAAATTTTACATCACATGAAAACACTGTATATCAAACTCCAGTTAATGATACGCATGCTGAAGTATTTAGGAGAAAGTGTTATGTCTACGATTTACTTTCAAATGCATCATTGAAATAAAATAGATTTATGGATGGATAAAGAGATAGAGAGATGGATAGACATGTGGAAAAGCAATTTTAGTAAGACGTTCATGGTAGAATCTAGGTGGTTAGCTGTTCGCTGTCAAATCCTTTTGATTTTGCTGTGTGTTTGAAAATTTTCACAATAAAATGGAAGAAATAAGAATGATGTGATTTAAAAAAAAAAGTAACCATTTATTGGGTGTCTATGTGTAATAAGTGCTTTGCAGACATTTTCCCATCCCCAAATTATCCTGATTTTACAGACCAGAATGTTAGCATCCAAAGACACTCCGCTTCGGTGGGAGGAATGCTTCTTTGCCCTTCTTTTACATGTGCCCCCCAGAGGCTGGATCTGGCTGTGGGACGACCCTGGCACTTGCATTTTGGGTAACAAACGTTTTCTTCCGAACCGCTGCCTCTCAGCCTTCATCCTCAGTACTGTCTTCTGATTAACCTCGGCAGCGATGAGGCGTCCTCAACCACCTGTCAATCAACAACTCTACGATTATTAATTGAACACCTTCTATATGTAGGAAATTCAAAGAAATATAAAAGTCTCTGCCTTCAAGAACCAACCAAAGTATTTAACCCAGCCTGAGCACCTGGACTCTCGGTGTGACTTCAGTACTAATAAGCTGTGCGACCTTGGGCAAGTTACTTCAACTCTCAGGCTTCACCCTCTTCGTCTATGAAATGAGGACTTGAACTGGAGCACCTCTCAGGTCCCCTGCAACCCTCATTTCTGTGACTCTTGATCCACAGTAATTCTAAGGGTCTTGATAGTGTATGCTGACTTCATACTGAAGGGATAAGTCCCTCAGCCTGGGGCCACAGGTGGGAATTGTCTCACAGGAAGTGGGGTCTAAGCGGTGCCTAGTGGATGCTGGAGGAAGAGGTGGTGTCTCAGGGGAGGAAATGCAAACGTGGGGCCTGGAGGGCGGACACATAGGGACAGTAAGGAGGGAGTGGGATTGAAGAGGAGGGTTAGTGTCCAAGAGCAAAGACGACACTGAGATAAAGTTTTAACTTTAACTTCTGAGAGGCCGGATCCCATGCGAAGTGTTACACACGGGAAGCATGTGACGAGATGTATCGAAGGCAGAATAATCTATTTATTTGCAGTTATGGAAGAAAAGAACAGCCCAAAAATCACCAGCGACAAATTATCATAAAACTATGTGGCAGACTCTAGACTACCCTTGATCTGTGGTTTTCAGGTTAGGATATTTAGAATTTGAGGGTTCTTGGGAAGGGCCTCAGGGACACTAAGGGGGACAAGGGGAAGCTGAGGGGAGGCCGGGCTCGGCACCCTTTTCTGTCCCTGCTTAGCTGCAACAGCACTGCTTCTATTGGTTTAATACATGACGGTTCCGGATCAAATCTATTTTGAAACGAGAATTCAATAGACCTCAATTGAATAACATCAATTAATTACAGAAATTAGTAGCCAGACAAATGGTGTCAGAAGGGGGTTGTTGGAAGATAAATAATTTGCTGGGCATATGCCTCCCACAGCTACTTGAGAGGACTGCACATTTTCACCTGTGAGGTGCCAGCTCTGACAAAAGCCAAGAGTCTCAAGAAGAGGGTGGATTTGGAGGATGGCTGTGCCTGTGAGCCAGGAACTGGTCTCGCTTGGTGCAACACATATGTGCCGTGGACTTTGAACTACTAGGCCCTGGGGGCCTGATGGAGGCTCAGTCGGGCTCTCTGTCCCAACTTGGTTCCCTCAGTAGGTCCCAGGGCCTCACCTACTTGCCCTGCGTTCTGGTAGCTGCCTCCAAGTAGCTCTGGAGTGGGACAGTGTCTCTCTTCTTTGTTATTTGTTACCCTAAACATTCAAGAGCTTTTACCTCTCAAACTAGACCAAGGTCGCAAAACCACCACCTTGGGAAAGTTACACACGTGCTAGAGAATCTTGCAAATATAGTATTTTAGTTGAGTCTCCTGGTTTTTGTCTCCCTCATGGGAGAGAGATAATAACAAATTCTACCTCCGCATTTAATCTTAAATGGTCTCATCAATGGCCTCTTTATCGAGACCTGACTCTCAGCCGCCTCCAGGGGGCAGCTCTACCCCCCCCTTGTCGCAGGGGTTCCCTGACCTCTGTGCCCCTGTAAAAGGCTCCCTTTGAGGTCTTCCTGGTAGCTGTGTTTCACGGCACTGCTGCTAGTGCATGACCTCACGCTATGCCTCCTGGTTACGTAACACTGCCCAACAACTCACCCCAAACCTATGGCTTGAAAAAAAGCAATCGCTTATCAACTTTCATAGCTTCTGTTGGTCAGGCATTTGGGAAGGACTTGGCTGGGCAGTTCTGGCCCAGGATCTCTCATGAGGTTGCAGTCATATGTCAACTGGGGCTACAGTCATCAGAAGGCTTGGCCGGGGACATCCAACTCTGTGGTGGCTCGTTCACAGGATTGGCAAATCATTGCTGGCTCTTGCCAGAAAACTCAGTTCCTCTCCATGTGGGCCTCTCCACGTTGCTGCTCGAGTGTCATGGCATGACAGCTGGCCTCCCCCAGAGCAGGAAATCCAAGAGACCAGATGCCGCAATGACTTTTACGGCCTAGCCTTAAATGTCACACACTATGCCTTCTACCTTATTTTACTGGTCACACGAGGCCAGCCCTGATTCGATGTACAAAGGGACTGCACGAGGAGGCAAGGATCGTTGAAAGTCATCTTGGAGACTGGCCCACCACATTATGAAGAGTCAGAAGATGAGGACTAGACTCAGGCCATTAGGTAGTTTACAACCTAGTCGGGGAGAGAATTCTTACATACCTGTAATACAAAAGGCTTAATAATAATAATGACAGTACACGCCCTGGAATGCGAACTAGGTATTGAGTGAACAAGAAAGATATAGGTTCTACCCTGCTGTAGCTTGTCATCTGGTGGGAACGACAGGTTTCATATAAATAATTGCAGTTGGAATAAAATCCTATCTCCATTCTTTTCTCCTACTACTCACCTCCTTTGTCACGGAGCTTCAACCACGCTGGTCTGTTCTCCATCCCTCCAACAGACTAAGCTCCCACCTCCTTCAGGGCCTTTGCACTTGCTGTTCCCGGGAATACCTTCCAGATCTTCCCAGTGCCAGCTCTTTCTCACCAGGCAGGCCTCTGCACTCAGTTGCCTCCTGTATTTGTTCTCCACGTCCCCCAGCCAGAACGCAAGCTGCACGAGAACAGAGACTGTCAAATCTTCACGGCTGTATCTTCAGACCCAGATAGTAAGTGACGAATAGATGAGTGAATGAATTTTCTGACCGGGTTCTAAAAGCGTATAAAATCTTACTTCCAGAATATTAGAAACTGAAGTTCTAGCCCTGTTGTTCCGCTGTCTTGCAAACTAAAGCAAGGTTGGTGAATTGCAGATGTATTTTAAGGCCTAACCTTGCTGACTCCTTGACTCTGAGCTAATAGCATCTGTCTGCCACACCTGATTTTCCGCCACTCCTCGATTCAGTTGATCCGGTTCGGGCTGACTGTGCTCCTTGTACTTTTTCCTCGGGGGCAGGTCCTGCACTCCTGATTGCCTTCGCTCAGCTCCCCAAGCAACTTCTCTCTCATCCAAGGGAAGCGCAATTCCAGCCTCGTTTTGCTGCGCTTGTGTTTTCGGCTTTCCTGGGTTGGAATATTCGAAACAGTCGCTCGTTAACATCCCAGCTTTCCTGCTTTTCAGGAGAAACAATATGACAAACAGAGACCCCACGCATATTTATTTTGAAAATATTTTTTAATTTGAAAGCAAATGGACGCTGCCAGTCTGCAGGTCATTTCACCTGCTGCGGCGTGTGATTAGCCAGGCCTTTTCTCTCTGGGTGGCGATGTCAGCTAATGGACTCACGCACCCCATGTATGTTTATCTTCAGTTAATTAAAATGTTGCCAAGTCTTCCTTGCCGTCCTTGTGCACAGCGAGGCAGAGCCATGGCTTGTGGCACCGATCCGGCTGGCAGGCTGAGTAGGCCGGGCGTCCCATTAAATATTAATCTAACAGGGCAATCAGGACTTGTAGGCTTCCACCCCTGAGGTCCCCCCACTGGGAAGTCATAAACCTATGCCAGAGCGACTCTCCCTGCCAGGCCTGAGTCAGTGTCAGATGCAAATTTTTGGAACTTTTCTTAGACAATCAATTTGAGCAGAATTCTGGGAGATCTCTTAAAAACTGGAATGAATTACACGCACATGTACCTTGGAAGAGGCTGTTCACCATCCTGTGGAACTGCACCTTATAAATGATGAACGGGCCAGTTTGCTAGCATTTATTTTAAAGTTATGGGTCAGGTTAAGACTAGCAAAGTATCTTGCACTTGAGAGGTTGGTTTTGAAAACCTGCCCCAACCAGGAATGGGGAGGAGAGTAAGGGTCGAGTTGGCACTCAAGGCCTCTGCTGCCACATTTTAGGGAATGTGGATGTCGCTGCTCACATATTTGCCTTCCCACCACTCTCCTCCCTTCAGTCACCACCAGTGGTGTCTTAGCTATTGAATCATTTCACTGGATACCTTGGCTCAACAAACTTGGAAGACAGGAAGGACACTCCACTGTGCGTCGACTTGTGTACCCCACAAGTCGTGAATGTGACCTTATTTGGAAGTAGGGTCTTTGCAGATGTGGTTAGTTAAGATGAGGTCATACTGGAGTGGGTGGGCCTGATCCAGTGACTGGTGTCCTTGTAAGAAGAGATAACAGAGTCTATCATACGATGTCGGAAGCAGAGATTGGGGTGATGCATCTATGTGGCAAGGAGTGCCCAGGATGGCTGGCAACACCAGACACTGAGAAGAGGCAAAGAAGGGTCCTCCCCTAGAACCTTCGGAGAGAAGTCCTGTCGATGCTTTCATGCTGGACTTCCAGCCCTCAGAACTGAGAAGATAAACTTCTGGTGTGTTAGGGCATCAAGTGTGTGGCACTTTGCTATGGCAGCCGAGGGGATGAATACACACTCTGCTCCCAGCCCTACTGCTGACTGTCACGGCCAGTGTGCCTCTCTGCTGACACTGACAGGCTTGGTCACCCCGATTCCCTTCCCCTTGGGGAGGTCATATATACTGAAATCCCAACTTGCTAGAAGATTTTAAAAATGGGAAGTCAGGCTAAGAAGAAAACCTCATCATATCTCGTCCTGCATGTGATTTTTGAAACATCTCAGTCCATGTTCTTGCCTACGCGGAGGTCAGTGAACAGAATAAGATGGCTTTTTGATACTGGAAGATGTTGTTCTGCCTCAGGGGTCACCATTCTAAATTCAAGTCTCCCTGGCTGGCATCACAGATACAGAGAGAATAAGATGCTGGTATGAATCTGCACTGACCCCAGCTCATACTCTGGAATGGAATTTTCATTTTCCCATTCCCAACTAACTCTTTGCCTCTGCTAAGTTGAATGTAACCTAAAAAATAATAAAGATAAATTGAGGGTTCGAGCTGGGCGAGCTTCTATTAATCAGGAGTCTACAATATTCTGTTTCCCTGAGACAGCTGTGGGAAGGGATTCTGAACTCGGAGTCGGAAGACTTGGGCCTGAATTCCAACTCTGGTCATCCTCACGACGGCCTTGGAAGGTACCCGCGCCAGGAGGGACTGAGGCCACCCTCTGTCCCACCTCCAAAGAGAACTCAGGACCCAGAAAGGTGGCTTCTGCTTGGCCTTTGTTTTGCGGAGTGGGGCGCATCACCTGAAGGTGGAGATGACCCATTCTGGGCAACAGAGGGTGCTTTAAGAGGTTGTAAAGGTGAAAAGAAGAAAAGAGCAAGAAAATGATTGGCGGGGAAGAGGCCTTTGGGAGGGGAGGTGGAGAAGAAAGGTGTCCGCTGAAGAATTCGATTTAGTCTGTGTTGAGTGGTGTGTGATCCACATCTTCTTCCCCATTTCCGCATCTGAAAAACGGAGGCAAACTCCCCTACATCCCCGGGCTGCGGGATGGATAATGTTAGAGAATCAAGGTAAAACATCCGGCCTCCCCCTGCCTTCCCCTGCTAAACGAAAACCTGCAGTTTCCCCCGCGCTTCTTGAAGAATACAGAGGAAAGGAAAAGCAGACTCCCAAATCTACACGCTGTTTAATGATCAGCTTTGACCTAATTCTACTTCAAAGCGTTTCCTTCGCTTTCCCACCTCCCACTACCGCCCACCCAGCTGCCAAGTATAGAGACTACATGAAAACTCAGGCCGAATGGGAACCTGGAATGGTAAAGCCTTTGAGAAAACAGCTGTTTGTTTGTTCATGTGCCACGTTTTTGCCCCTGTCTTGTTTGATTACAAGAGCCTGTGGGGAAGAAGAATCCTTGCACTTGTTATACTCGTCTACACAGGCCTCTGACACCCTCGTTTCACTCCACAACTCTGGAAAAAGCGAGACAACAGTTCAGAGACTAAATGCTTTGGCTAAGAGGCTCGTGGCAGAAATGGGGCTGGAACCCAGGTCATCTCACCGATTTCCTTGCCTTTTGCTGTCTCTGGAAGTTTTTACGGGTAATCACTTGCACATCAGTTAAGATACATTTGGCTGCAAACGACAGAAAATGCAAGTCACACCGGCTCAGGTAACCAGAAACCCAGAGGTTGGATGGCTTCAGAACCGGCTTAAGACGGTGGCCTGTGCTCTCTCTCTGCTCCCCGCTTGCTTTTTCCCTCCTCTGTGTGTTGATCTCATTCAGCCTGGCTTCCCTCATGCCACAACGACTTATTGCACTCCAAACTCCACATAAACACATCACAATGTACAGAGGAAAAAAAGTCTCTTCTGCTGTCTCTCTTATGAATAAGGAAGATTCTTTATAAGGAGTCCCAACAGACAATCCTCTTGTACCTCATTTTCTCAAACCGGAACAAATCCTGTGGTGGACATCTGCCGTATTTGTGGTCACTCTGGCTCTTTGGAACACGCGTCCTTTGTTAGGACAGGTCTGAAATTCTAAGTTCCACCTCCCCAAGGTAAGAGACAGATTTTGCTCTCCTGACGCAGACATGGGTCTTTTACTCAAGAGCTGGCGAAGCGGGAAGTATAGAGCCTCCCTCTCCTCCCTCACCTCCCCGCCCGTCCCCCTTGCAGTAAAGTTAAGCTCCTGGCACAGAAGTCTTGGTGCTGTCGATAGCGCTGCATCCAGAGCTTGGCGTGGTGGCAGTTTTCTTGTCAGCTGTGACTTGTGGGATGGTTTGGGCCACCCTGGCCTGGAGTCTGGCTCTCCAGCTCTTTCTCTGATCTGGTGAACAGCCCATTGTCCTGAGCTGAATCACCCAGAGTTGGCTTCCGTTTTTGTAGCTAAGAACCCAGCTGATGCGCGCACCCGTTCCTGAGCACATGGCTGGAACCGTGCCCTCCACGGACCTGTCTACACCTGCGTTCCTCAGCCAATAGTGGGGGCAAGAGAGTTGGGACTGCACTCACGCCAATTAAGACCAGCTCCGAAGTTCAGGGTAAAGTCAGCTTCCTAGGAAGCACAGCGGGGGATATGTGGGAAACCTAAATAAAAATTGGGATTGTATGAGGAAGGGAATAGGGCTGCTCATGGGCAGCCAATGTCTACCAAGCCTGCTGTGTGAGAGGCTCTGCAGTCGCATTCACCCTCACAGCTCTCCAGGGTCAGTGTTACCCCCTTAAACACACGCAGAGATGTTAAGTAACAAGACAACAGAATCAATAGGCGGGAATTCAAACTAGATCTGACTCCAAAGTCATTTATACATTGACACATTTACTTTTTTCACTCATGGGTCTATGCATCAGCTGTGGCTCTCTTGGGACCCACTGCATTTGGCTCCAGCTGCAGATTGGGTTCAGGTTGGCTCCATGAACCATATCATTTTTCTTGGACCAGTGGCTACTCAGTGGCTATCCAGATTCTCAAGGTTGATGGAGTGCATGGGACCAACTAATCTGCAAAAGCATATTTAAGCTTTGCTGGCTTTGTGTCCACCAACTCCACTGGCCAAGGCAAATCACATGGCCATGCCCAGCATCAGTGGTGCAGGGAGATATTCTTCACGTACTCTGGGAGAAGGAACTGCAAAGTCGCTGGCAAAGGACATTTTCAGGAGAAAGTGAAAAACTGGGAACAATAATGTAATCTGTATACGGCATGGGATTCTTTATTCTCAGCTACTTTTTGCCCCTGTTCATTCAGGATTTTAACACGTATTTACTGAGCATCTACTCTGCACCAGGCACTGTTCTAAGCCCTGAGGCCGCTATGGGGGAAAACGCACATTTGTCCCTTGTTCTCGTGGAGCTTGCATCCTAGCGATTCTCCCACCATGGCTGTATATAACTTTTAGTGTCCTTAAAATTTTGCCAACAGAAGCCAGAGAAAGAACGGAGGAAAGGTAGAGATGGGGAGAAATGGAGTGGCGGAGAATCCTTACCCCCTTCCGGATCGGTCTGGAGCCCACGGAGGCCCCTGTGGCTGACCCTCTGACCCTCCCTCGCCTGCTCTCTCCACCTCCTCCCGCATCGTGTTCCATCCCGCCTGCCCTTCCGATCCCAGGTTCCGCTACTCCAGCTGGCCCGGCCTTTCTCTCTGCAGTAGATGTTTGTCTTATCGGGGTGTTCATCATTCCCTGCAACTCCGCCTTCATATCATTGCCTTAATTTCCCTTTGGGGAAACTGCCCATTGCATGACGCCTCACTTACGCTAGGGGGGCTGAAGTGAATAGTCATTCCTGTCCCCAGCCGCGCTGGTGGGAGAGAGGGGGTCGACGCACATGCTTCACCAGCTTGAGGCTCCTGCCTGGACTTTGAATAATGGGTGAGAGCCAGAGAAGCAGGCTGCAATGGGGCTCAGGCCCAAGCGTTTCCATGGGGTGGCCCTGCCTGTGGATCCCTTGTCTGGCCACTGACCTGACCTACCTGTGGCTCGGGTTCCATTTTCCAGGCCCAGACCTTCAGACTCTGCCTCGTGGATTCTGGAAGCCCCCACTATCCTGCCGATAATTTCTTCTTTGCTCCGGAGGGTCAAGGGAAGTTTCTGTTGCTTGCCATCAAGACGCCCAGTCATATCATATGGCACAGCAATTCCACTCCTAGGCATATACCTAAGAGAGATGGTAACATGTGACCATGCAAAAACTCGTACACCCGTGTTCATAGCAGCCTCCTTCATAATAGCCCCAAAGCGGAAACAACTCGAATGTCTAGAAAGTGATAAATGAGTCAATAAAATGGGGTATATCTATACAATGGAGTATTATTCCGTATTTTAATGAGCTCCTTGGTGACTCTTGATGTTCAGTCGGGTTTAAAAGCCACTGACTAGATGAGCTCTAAGGCCCCCTCCTAATTAACGCTAAGGTTAATTAGGCTCACGGAGCAGAAAGGGGCTTGGAGCAGCCGTGTGCCATGCTGGTCCAGGGCAGAAGGTCGCTTGCCTGTGAGAGCTCCAGAACGATGCCAGCGCCCGTGGCGCTCTTCCAGGGCTTACTCATCCCTAGAGGTAGGAAGTTATACTTTCTATGTAATCGAACACTCCATCCCAGCAATCTACCTCCTGCTCTGCAGGACTGGCTCTTAGAGCTGCAGAGAAGGGCTGGCCAGTGCCCTCCAGCACAGCCCTTCATGAACTTGAGTGCCACTTGAAGTCGGCCTGGTCCTGACAATATTACCAGTGACATGGCTCTTGACCTTGGCCCTTTCTCTCCATTCCCATTGCTACAACCCTAGTTTAAGCTGTTAATACCTCTTGTTTGGACCGTATGACAACTTCCTATCTAATCTCTTGCCCTCCAGTCTCTCCTCTCTTCAATCTTTTCTTCATGGTCTCCAGCCCACAACCTTCCACATCTCTCCATCAAAACCCAATTCCTCAGCCTGTCATTCAAGGCCCTTCAGAACCGAAACCAACCTACATTTTGCTTTCATAGCTTATTACCTTTCTCTCTCATGACTCCCACTGGCAAGAAGCCACCTTGGGCTACAGTTAACTTTCTTGGGTTTTTTTGACAGAGGGCTTCCCAAACTTGAATATCATAAAACTCCCTCTCCCCACCACTGCCTATTTTTAATGGCAAAATACCTATAACATCTCATGGATACTATGTGATTCATGGAACTCAGCTTAGGAAACACTATTCTCTTCTGTCTGCTTGCCAATGGCTTAACTCTCTATTCTGGGATCTGCACAGGTCTTGAGCTCCAACTCAAAACACTCTCCTAAGGTTCTTACACCCGCTCTCTCTCCATCTGGCTTAGAACTGTCGAGATTCTACAGAGACATCGAAGCATAAGACTACTCTGCCCCTGCCCTTATTCCTCTTTGCCTTCCTTCCTGAGCTAGCACCACATTTTCCCCAAGAGTAGAACTGTTCAAGGTCCATCTTGATCTACTTAAATAAGCACAGTTGACCATTCAACCATCTTTGCTTCCCAGCTTCCAAATAAACAGCCTCCTCTTCTCAGTTGCTAACTCAAGCAGGTAAATATCTACCTCTCCTGGGGCTACTCCCCTTCCCTGCCTCTGTGACAGACACTGTTGACTGATCACAGACCTTGCTTCTAAGCCCCAGATGTGATGATGTAGATTCAGAATCCGTCTCAACACAATGCCCCAGACAGGCATTATCCATCGATCAGAGCTGGCATGCCAGTGGAGACAGTCCTACTGACCATCAATGACCTAGCTGATTAAATAGTGAATGTGTTTACTAGGAAACTCTTGAGTTTCAATTTCAACTCTCTTATGGAACCTTAGACTAGGGTAGTCTCTAGTTACATCCTATCTACTCCAAGCCTTGCAGACGGGAGGATCTGGGTTGTGAGGGAGGATCTATTAGAAGTCTAATTTGGCAGAAGAATTGGAATAAGACTGCTAAGGTCAGAAAAGCTTCCACTAAGAACTGTCCTGGAGCATTGTCCACCCGCTATCTCTTTCTCTGGCTAAAACCCACAGAAGTATCTGGCGAGCTGGCTGGTCTCAGCCATAAAGAAGAGCACCTGAGAGGCTACCGAACAAATGACAAAGTCCCTCTAGAAAGATGAATCTCTAGGGCAGACAGCCACAGGAGATGGCCTTGATGTCATGGGCAGCCGTAAGGTTTTCAACCTGGCCCAAGCCGATGGAACCATGTGCGATGGAACCAAAGACCAGCATCTTCGGTCAGATAACAGGCTGCTCCGGTTTCTTCTCTCTCCTTCCCCTCCTCCTCCTCCTAGCTGATCACATTTCCTTGGTGATTTTCATGCTTAGTCAGTAGGTCTTAGGGGACAAGTGTGAATTCCATAGGGATCTCGTCCATATAAACTGCTCTGTACTAATGTTATCCTCTGTACCGTGTCTTTCTTCCAGCCTGCCATAAACATTTATTGAACACCTACTATGTGCCGTGTGGTGAGCATGGCTATAGAGAAGAAAGCCCTTGAACTCTAACTGGAGCCACTGGAGAAAGCTGCGTATTAAGACAATGCCTCTGCTCTGATCAGTAGAAAAATGCATTTCAAGTTGCTTCCTCTCTTATTCAGGCCTCAAAAGAGCTATAACTGAGTTTGGAGAAAACTGACAGCTTGGCAGCTAAAATGCAGGAATGTCAGGAAATTCAAGATCACGAAAAGCCCCCATAGGATGAACACAAACCAGTTCTCAAATCTAGGACATTACAAAGAGGGATAAGAACGCCTCCTAGCCTTTGCTTATTGCCAGGAACTGCTTTGTTTTTATATATGTTAACTCCCTAAATCCCCACAATATTGAGTTAAACACTTTTATCATCCTTCAAAAGATAAGAAACAGAGGCACAGGTTAACTGACCTGCCCAAGGCCAGACGCTAAGAAGTGGTTCAGCTGGGATTAGAACCTGTGGAGTCTCAGGGCAGAGACCTAGGCGACCTGAAATATGTACATTTAAACAACAAAGAAAGTGCGAAAACCTTGGATTGGAGTGCGGTGGATGGAGCTTTTTACCCCAAGACATTCTATCAGTTAAAGACAGAGGCTTTTGATAGATGGAGGTTCAGAGTGCCAACCACTCCCCCCGCAACCCCTGCCCCGCCATATTTTTAAGGAAGGCCTCATAAAGACCAGCCACTGCCCCAGAGACACATCTCCTAGTTTCTCCCTGACAGACGGCAGACTGGGGCCCCAGTGCTTGACCCAAAGTACGATGTTCATGTTCTCGAGGGC
This sequence comes from Pteropus medius, assembly GCF_902729225.1. NCBI lineage: Eukaryota > Metazoa > Chordata > Mammalia > Chiroptera > Pteropodidae > Pteropus > Pteropus medius. The sequence goes on along the minus strand of NW_024350924.1, from coordinate 5,072,153 downwards.
CAGATGTGAAGACAGGTCTGCGTGGGTCCCTCTGTGGATTCACAAACTGCACTTTTGACTGGAAAAGCACATGACATAATTAGTTTCTAATGCAGCACTGTCACTGGTCCCAGGAGCCTGAAGCCCTAACTTCTAGTCTGGACTCTACCGTCCTCTGTCCTTTGATTCAATTTTTTCATCTGTAAATATTTACTCATTCAATAAACAATTTTGAGCACCTCTTCCTGACCAGGCACTGTGTGCTAAGCCCTGCAACTACTAAGTTGACTTCTGTCACTGCCCCAAAGAAACTCACAATTTGCTGGTAGAGACAGAGGAGGAATGTGAGCTTTATGACGCACTGTGTCCTCGCAGTCCTCCAGAGAGCAAGGGAGGGCCCCACCCTGCCCCTCCTCCCCCTGGGAGTTTACGAGCAGCAAATGAGATCACACAGGGGAAAGTGCTTTGTAAATAGCAGAAGGTGAGAATGAGGTGTGTAGGGAGCGGGGAGGGGTTTTGTCTGCCATGTGTGCAGACGTTGTGCTGTGTGGGCAGCTGGCCAAGCCAAGTGCTCCATCTGGGGCTGTGAGTCTGGGCGAGGCCTCCTGGACACGAGGACAAAGTCTGAAGCTCTGGGCTTGCTCCCTCAGCAGGTCAATCCTAAACCTTGCTGCCCTGGGCTCTGTCACGGCAGGAACCTAAATCTGCGTTGCTGCTTGGGACTAGGTGCTTTTGCAGCCCTGCACCGACCCCTGACCTTATTCAGTGTCTCGGCTCAAACAGCAACAAAGGCCAGGTTTTTCCTCTATTGTGCAGCCCAAGAAGCCGGATTTCTGTGAGTCTCCTTACATAATGATGTTCCTGAGAAATGGTGGCCCGAGGTGACGCCAGTACTGCCATTCTCTGTGCTAAAGTGCCACCTAGAGGCCAGTTCTAGCTCAAACAAATGTGTAGGTATGTTTTATGATTTGGCCTTGGGAGGGAAAAAAAGAGAGGAAAAGAGATGTTCAAAGGACTGAAAGGCAAGCAAAAGGCAGAGGACCCTTCAGAGGACCCATTGGTCCCTTCACCTCTGCCCTGTCGTCTGCTGATGAGATGGTCGAGGGTGAAATATCTCAGCTCCTCACTGGGACAGGATTTCCTCCATGTCCAGGGACCAGAGTGAGAATGTCACTGTTTTTCACATATTCTAAGATCCAGATCTGACAAACATGCTGAAGAAATCTTCCAGTTTGCCCTGCAGCCAGACCCCAACCCATCTGCTCTTCTTCTACCCCGAGGTTCAGTCTCTGGCTAGCCTGGTAAAGCGGTTTTTCAGTGGCTAAGCCTTCCTTTGGTGGGGGGGTGGCATTTGCTGTTTCTGCTTAGTTTCTGGAACTGGCTGCCCTCCACTGAGCATGAACACACATTTATCATGGGCCACTTATTCAGAAGTAGCTGGATGAGTCTACAAAGGCCTCAAAGACACGCCAATAGTTCAAAATCAACATGGAGTTATTTTTGCCTGAAGAAAATCCAAGCCAGATGGTAGCAGAGTATCAAGAAAAGTAAGCCAAGCTCCCAATCTGAGCAAGGAGTTTTCTAAATCCTCTTGCTATAGGTTTTCCTGTTTGGTTCTTTGCCAGACCAGCAATTTAGCTTCCTACTACTAGGCTTATTGAATTGTTACGTATAATTGTAAAACAAGACACTGCCCATCCAAGGGTCCTAGTGCTTGGGGGCAGCAGCTGTGTGCAGTATTCAGGGAGTGCCCACAGAGGCAACAACACGTCTTTGCCTGCAAGTGACTGCTGGTCTCTCTTCAAACCAATGACAATTCAAACGAGGGGTAGAGTAAAATCCTGAGGAGCCTTGGGAAAACTAGAATGATATTTGAGTCCATTTAAAAGTTACGACTGTTTCTCGTGGATAAGGTACAGTCTGGTGACTGGTCAAAGGGCCCAGAGGAAGTGAAGCTTCCATTTCCATTACCAAATAAGTTAGATTTACTAAAACGGAAGTGTTCGCTTCTCTCCAGTAAAAATAATTCCACTTGATGCTCACAGCAATCTTGACGTGCGATCGTGAGATGAGTACCATCATCACTGCTGTCTTGCAGAGAAGGCAATGGAAGCCATAAGAAATTGAGTAATTTCCTTGTATGCAAAGTAGCCAAGATTTGAACTCAAGTGTTCCAGTGCTTCCGATGCCACCTCTCTCTTGGCATGAAACCAACATAGTAAGTACTGAAAGAAAATTCTGAAAAGCAATTCAGTTTTCTACGGATTGTTGCAAGAATCTTTACACAATCATTACTACACTATAAGGAACCGTAACCACTATAAGGTAGAATTTGTGGACCAAGGATGACCCCATTCAGGAATAATGTCCAATGGAGATCAGTTCTCACAATTCCTTTTGAGAGCTCAAAGCTTCTCAATTAAACTGAAATAATTCTACTGACTTTGTTTCCTACTCGATTCCTTTCATTTAAGCCAGACATGACATTTGTACCCTTTAAAATCTCATGCAAGTGTTTATAATTCTTCTTCTGATAAAGTGTGTTCCTCCTGGGAGAGTTAAGAGCCACTTAACAGGAAGAAACAAAGACACAATGGGGACAGTGGTGAGGACAGCTCTCTGTGCCTGGACAGACCGCAGTACTTCACAGCTGGAGGGGCCTCTCTGAGCACCTGATGACAGTCCGACTGCTCTCTTGGCAGAGGACATCAAGACCTAGCAGGCAAACGACTCCCCAAGATCAATGGTCACTGAGTGGCAGAGCTGGTCGGAATCCCAGTCCAACTGACTCCTACCTGGTATCACATTTCATTTAATCATAGTTTCAGGAGATTGTCTCTTGTCTTTAAGTAAAATCCAGCTTGGAACAAAAATCTCCAGGGCCACTCCTAAAATGACCTTGGGGAAACTGCTGCCGTCCCCCTCTTGAGCTGTTCTGGACAGGGGAGCAGAGGAGAGGGGAAGGAAGGAGGAGAGGAGAGTGGGGAAGGGGATGGAGGAGAGGAGGGGAGGGGGAGGGCAAGGAAGAAAGCAATGCTCCATTCCGAGTGCCCTTAACAATAGCTAATAGCAGCCAAAATTTATCCAGCGCTGTGCTGGCCACTGCGCTTAGTACTTTATATGCATTAGCATGTCTAATCCTCTCAACAACCATATAAAATAGGCATGTTTATTTTCACTTTACAGATAAGGAGAATGAGGCACAGAACACCTAAGGAACTGGCTTACATTCCCACAACTTAAGAGGTGAAGGTAGGCGTGGAAGTCAGCTGTTTCAAAGGCGGTGCTCTGAACCGCTGACTTTTAATAACCATATGGTAAATGCAGGGCCCAGGGAAACGCAAATTAAATTTGGGCTGAGCACAGAGAATCATACACCAATGGCCAGCCATCCCAGCACAAAACTGCAGCCCCCAGGCTAGCTGAAAAGGGGAATTTCCACCACGGATGGCAGACTGGGAACTTGAGAACTTAGTTTCTTGCTTCTCCTGCCAAAACTCTCTTCCTTGGGGTTGGGGGAAGAGTAGGACAGCAATAAGGCAGGAAACATTGAGGACTAGAGGTTTAGTGGAGACAGAAAGAAAATAGAGCAGGTTTGTTTCCCAAATCACAGGTGTTCTAAAAGCCATACCGTGCCTTCTAGAGCTATTCTTAAATTCCATGCCATTCTTAAATTCTTCCACCACCCTCAACCATTTCACTGGCAAGTCTTGCGTCTGCGAGAACTTAAATTAGACACAAGAAAGGACTTCTGGGTAAAATGAACCAGCCATCTCTGTAAACTAGGATTTCCTTCTACAAGATCCCTTTCCTGGAGTGAAGAAGGTGACGTACCCAGCAGCTCGTAGGGCCTTCTCTAAATTAAGGCTGCCCAAAGGGAGAAACACTGAGACTTTCGACAGGGGAAGACAGAGGTAGTTTCCAAGCTTCTTACCTTCCTGAGTCTGTCTTCTGCCCTCCAGAGACCTTCAGGAAACACACACAGTTGGCAGGCCAAACAAGCAACGACGGTCTAGAAAAAGTGAGAGAGAAAGCTGATACCTGGGGAGGACTGGGGCCCAGGAGGCGAAACCCCTGCTAACATGATGCATCGCTTTTCCCCCAAATCTGCAACTTATTGTGATTTTATGATTCTCCACAAGTCAAAAGTTCTCAACATTACACACTTGAATCTTAACCGTTAAGTTCCGTTTCAGTGAGAAGCACACGTGTGGTCCCTAAACCATGACAGATGCCATGTATAAGGAACCATGCTCTGGAAGCAGCAGGAATTCACTGTTCGAAGGCAATTCCATTTGTCCTCTGCCCTCGCTGTTTCTGGCATCTAACAGACACCCTTGCACTTGTCTCTAGAGCTTGCGCAGAAGAATAAATAATTCAAGCTAGGCTCTATCGATGCCGACCGTAACCACGTGCCTATTGTCTGAGACAGGACTTCACATCGGCTTTGATGGAGGATTTTAAAAAGACACAAAATTAAACTACCTGATCTGGCATGTAACTCAAGAACCGTCAGTCATTCCACATATGGGATTCTACTTATTGATTTAAAAACCTGGTTTCTTTTTGGGAGGGAATAAAATTGGAACTTAAACGCACTTAGTCTTGAATGCTCCAAATACCTCGCTTCTTTGTTCCCAGATGCACTCAACTTACGATCAATAATGCCGTAAACACGTGTCAGTTTCTTGCTTTCTGGCAAGTATCTCTGTGCTGCAGCCGCCTTTCGTTCGAATCTCTGTGAGGCTGGGGACGTACAGAGCTGCCAGAACGGCCAGCAGGCCAGCTGGTGTTCGTCGGTTTCATTTCGTTTCTCTGCGGTGCTTTTCTGTATATAAAGCACTGACGGGAGCAAAGGACGGTATGGCTTGGTAGAAAGAGCACGGGCTTTGGAGCGTGTGACCTTAGGTAAATCACACAGCCTGAGCTGTACGAAAATTGTACCAACCCGGCTGAGTTCTCAAAAGTTGCTATTATTCTGCCATAACAAAGTACCACAGACTGGGGGGCGTAAACAACAGACGTTCGCTTTTCCTACATTTCTGGGGGCTTGAAGAGCGATGTTGCAGGTTTGTTTTCTTCCGAGGCCTCTCGTATGGGCCTGGGATGGCTGCCTTCCGTGTCCTCACATGGTCCTTCCTCTGTGCGCAGGACACCAGTCACGCTGGATTGGGGCCCACACTGAAGACCTCATTTTAACTTCATTACCTTTAAAAGACCTTATCTAGTCACATTCTGAGGTTCTGGAGGTTAGGGCTTCATAGGAATTTTGGGGGCACAGAATTCAGTCTGTAACAAAGACTAAATGACAAAGTAGAGGGAAAGAACTCATGCTTTAGAATCATAAAGCGTAATTTCAACTCCTGGTTCTATTGCTTGCTAATTATGTGAATTTGGGCAAGTTGCTTAACCCGTTTCATCATCTGTAAAGTGGATATAAGAATATCTCACTCAAAGGGATTGTCGTGAAGATAAAAGTGTTAAATATGCAAAGGGCTTAACAGTATCGGGAAGACAGAGGCCGAATGTATTTGCTATTATTGAATTATTTCTTCCTAGCAATAACTGGTTAATGCTTCCTATTGGCTTCTTTTTGTCAGAGTGCTTTGCCACTAGCCTTGGTGATGGTCTGTGAACTAAGTGACAAATCTCTGTCCTAAAGACTTTCAGGAACATTTCTTGATCACCTGAATAAAGACAGCAGCAGAGGTGGCGAATGAAACATCCCCAACAAAGCCTTGCTAGTGATGGCACACATCCCACATCAGACCGTCTCCCTCCCAGTGTGACCTGTGTACTTCCTCTTTCCTTAGCCTATCTCGTGACAGAATTTCCCTTACGGCAAAAGTCACAGGCAGTGCATCCCGGAAAAACTGGCCAGAAACACAGCATGACTGGAGAACAAGCAGCATATCACAAAGGACACCTCCACGCAAGGAAGGAGCTTTAGTGCAGGGGGAGGTGGCCAAGCTGAAAAAATGTTGTAATTGTTGCTTCTAGTCAGGGAGGCCCCTAGACAGAAGCCCAGTTCTCTGTTTTAACCATTCCAAACCAGCTAGAAAAAAAAGAACCTCCGGAAATAAGATCAAACTCCATCATGACATACAACTTTGTACACGGTCACAGCAGCACGACTCCGAAAGTGGTCTGCAGATCTGTGCCCATCTGGTCCATGACAAAGCACAGGAATCAACAGTAAGCATCTCAACAACAACAACAAAACAACCCAATTTAAAAATGGGCAGACCTGAATAGATAATTCTCCAAAGAGGAAATACAGATGGCTAATAGACATATGAAAAGATGCTCAAGATCACTAGCCATCAGAGAACTGCTAATTAAAACCATAATGAGATATCACTTCACACCTGTCAGAATGGCTATCATCAATAAATCAAAGAACAAGTGGTGATGAGGATGTGGAGAAAGGGACCCTCATATACTGTTGGTGGGATTGCAAATTGGTACAGCCGCTATGGAAAACAGTCTGGAGGTAGTTCAAAGAATTAAAAATGGATCTACCTTTGACCCAGCAATTGCACTTCTGGGTATTTATCCAAAGAAAACCAAAACAATTATTCGTAAAGATCTATGCACTTCTATGTTCAAGGCAGCACTATTCACAATAGCCAAGATACGGAAGCAACCTAAATGCCCATCAACAGACGATTGGATAAAGAAGTTATGGTTCACATATACAGTGGAATATTACTCAGACATAAAACTAAAATCCTACCATTCATAACATGAAAAGGCCGAGAAGTTATTATCCTGAGTGAAATAAGACAGAGAAAGATAAATACCATATGATTTCACTTATATGCGGAACCTAAAAAACAAAAAGAACAAACTAATCGAAAACAGACTCATGAATATAGAAGACGATCTGGTGACAGCCAGAGGGGAGGGGGGTTGGGGGGCTGGGAGGAAGGGGTGAAGGGTTAAAGAAGTACGAATTAGTTGACAGAGGGTTACGGGGATGGGAAGCACGGCATAGGGATGCAGTCAGCAGTAAAGTAATGGCTGTGGAGAGCCAGAGAAGAGAAAGAGCAATTAGGGGGATCGTTTCATAAACTATATAAATGTCTAACCAATGTACCATATACTTGAAATTAGTAAAATTTAAAAGGCATTTTGAAACAGTTTGACAGAATAATTTCATGTCTATTAAATCTATAACAAAAACTTTCTGCTTATATTTTGTTCTAGAAATTCATTCTTATTGAATTTTACAAAAGTATTGGTCCATGGCAACCAGTCCTGCAGCAGGGAGGGCTTAAGCGCCAGGTTACAAGCCTCTAAATAGGTCTTGAATGTTTAAAAACCTGTCACAACTCAGCAGGATGCTGCTGCTTGGGCTCTAGTACGTCACACTCCAGAACAAAAAGCACAGGAAGACCACAGCATTTTTCTTCAGTTCACCCTTAAAGAAAATGATAGTCTGTTCTATCAGGAATAGAGTAAAAATCAGCTTCCAGTGTACATTCTAGTCCAAACTGTCACCATATTGAAAAGGGCTTTTTTATTCCAATGTATATTAAGGCTAAACACAACACTGTTCAGAACTGAAAGGTATCACAGTGAAAAAAATCCTGAATATGAGTCAGAAAATCTGGATTCAAGTCCTGGCTTTACTGCCTAAAAACTCTTTGACGTTGTGTAAGTGATGTTGCCAGGCCAGTTTCCTTAATTACAAAAAGTGGAGATTAAAATGATCTGCCCAGTTTACATCTTGAGTGCTGTGAGACTCAGCAGCACAGCAGTACACCATGGGATCAGGATTCTGAGTCCAGCCTTTAAAGAAATGACCATCTCAAAGGAAACAGCCCCTAATGGGGTACAACGAGGAAGCTGACCAGAATGCTGATTCTTCAAATATTTTGTTAATCAAAGATTTACCAAATTAGAAAATGCTGCCTTCAAACTCTTCCCTGTGCAAAAAGCACTCTCGTTTTCTAAAGAACGATTAAGTCCGTTTGTTTCCACCCCGCCAGGTCAACATGATGAGGGGAGCAGAGGGGCTTACCCCATGCCGGCCCGCGGGGCACCTGGCATGCTCAAGGCGGTGACCCTTAAATACAGCAGGAACTAGAGAAGGGCAACTTTTCCAATTTTAACTTGTACAACTACTTGGAGACCCTCTCAAAAAAAACCCACAAACTTAAAAATGCAACATTTCATTCCTGTACTTTAGGCAAGAGAAGACCAGAAAATCATAATGTATTTTAGCTTTATTGAAGACATATTACAGTAGACAAACAAGTAGACGAACACATGCTTTATAAAATATACATTCTCATGTGTGAGAAAATATAAATAGATACCAGGAAAGGGCCGCACTGAGCAACTTGGCTTACAACTCCCTTCAGGTACGTCGAGTACCAAGGCTACTCAGGCTGACATGCCGATGGGGGAGGGGCTGGGGTGCAGAGGGTGGAAACAGTCTCTCAGTGTTCAGGAGGCCACTTTAAGTAGGCAAGAAACAGTCCAAGATTGACCGCCTGATGATCAATTTCTCTTTCAAGACAGTTTCAGCTGATAACTATACTTCTTACATTTGAAAACAGCCTCAAATCAAACTGTTTTTTACCTTCACCCCACACCTTGGAGATTACTAGGACTGCTAAAAAACACTCGACACACAGCCTTGAGGGAGCAGGTCCGAGTATTACTCCTAAAACACACACACACACACACACACACATATCAGTACCCACAAAAACTTCAGATAATTCATGGGCTTTCAGGTGTTAAGAGCAGCTTGTAATATATCTCTCAAGTCAAAACTTGTTATTCTTGCAATAAACTAGGCAGTTGTCCAAAACAGAAAGAAAATTAAGGCTAACTGATGTTGGCTTAGATGGTACTCCAAACAAAAAAGTTATAAATTAGAAGAGGAGGGAGGGAAATATATTTGCCAAACTTAACTGGGAAAGAGACCATGTAATAGAAAAATGAAACATTACTTGCAAATTGCCAAAAAAAATCTTAGCTCCATCTTTAAGGTCCAACCATTTCACAATTACCTTTGTAATCTCCATCAAAAAGCAAAATCAGAAATGGAGGATGTAGCATAAAATGACAGCAAATTTACTTCTGTTTCTCTGTTACTCTCTTGGCATTTCTGTAGATATTCAAATGATTAGATAAGGCCATAACACATTTGGGTAAAATACTGGGTATAAAACTAAACACCGCAATTCCAACCTCATTCAAAATGGAGTACCACTGATTAGAAGGAATAAAAAATAATGACTAAAAGGGAAGGTTATAATACATTATAAGCTTTAAAAATTTTATTATGGCAATGCCATTTGTGTTAATAACTAGGTATAGAAGAGTAAGCCCAGAGTTTTCAGCCATTAATACAGAACAGACTCTTTTTGTTGACCAAAACCCAAAATTCCTGTTTAAAAAAAGAAGTCTTAAGCATTCTATATTTACCGTATATAAAGAATTCTGAAGGATTAATTTTTAAGAATGTCGAATTGCTTCTGGAGATTTCCAATGATAAAAAAGATAGCGACCTAAAAGTCATCTTGCCCATATTCCATCTCAATGCATAAATTTCTTCAATGCTATTAACATGAATAACTTCCATGTATACTTTTTCAACAAAAAGCTGATTCCAATTCAGACAAATCTGTTAATTAGCTTACACAGAATTTTTGGCAAGTGTATATACTGTGCCTCCTGCAACTTCTGCCCCAATGTCCTCTTGAATAAAAAGAGTGAATCACCCTTATTTCATATGACAACCCTTTAAGTAATGGCAGACTTTTATCATATCTCCCTTTTCTTAGGAAATAGGTAAGAGAGTCTAAGTTGCTTGACATCTTAATGTTCCTTTTACAGCCTCCCAGCGGGCAACGTGAAGTCTACTGTTTTTAAACAGGAACGTTACCGTAAGAAAAATACACACTGAAAGCATCTGTAGATGGCACAGCAGAGGGAAGTGCGCCCTGGGCTGGGCTGCTGCTATTTCCTATCCTGTACAGTACCTTGCATACGAGGGAAAGCATTTTCGAAGCTGCTGAGTGACAGAAAGCCAATGGCTTAGGAGGAGGCCCTGGGCCAGGAAGGCTTGGAGATCAAGGATCATGCGAGTTCTTCTTCCTAGTAGACTTAAAGAATCAGCCTAGGAGGGGCACAAACAAATGAAGAGAAGTTATGTGTCCCTCCTGACAGGAAGTGGTAACTGGGGGGCAGGGCGTAGTAGTTCCCTCCCATTTTAGTCTGTCCTGCTTCCCAACATCTCTGATTAAATTAGCGTCGGGCAAATGTTATGCTGATCAGCCACGAATCCTGGTATGGGGTTAAATAACTGCTTAGTCAAAAACATATACAACAGTGAAAAGTACCAGGAATTCCTCCTAAGGTTAGAATTTATTAAATTTATTATTTTTTAAGACCAGGGGTAGGCTATTCACAGTTAAACAAATTCCCAACTAGCTTTTTGGTCGAGTTTTTTAGTTATGTAGACGTCCCAACCATCTGAGTTGACATAATGGAGAACCTGGCCATTGAGACCAACTCGGACACTGCTGGCAGCAGAACCACCACCGCTAAGCAGAGGTGGCACTCACGTATTTGAGGTTTTCTATAGCGCTGGTCCATGGCCTGGTAGGTCCTCTCACACATAACAGCCGATGCTCACTTGCGCTAACTCCACCTTTTTCCCTCAAGGAAGTCTATCAGACTGTGAGTGACAGTACTGCAATTACAGAGGTGCCCTCGAATACATCTGAAAGGTGAGTCACAGAACGTTACAGACTGACTGGCCGTGACAGCACCTCCCGCTGATTCCGATGCTCTGCCGCACTGCAACACTAGCCTTCAGACCTGCTGGTCTCGAGGGCAGTGGGTGGTTTTCAGTGGAGTAAAGAGTCTGTGTCTACTGATACCGTGTAGAAGCAGAACATTTCTTCTCAGGAGTATTTCCCACACCGTGACTCCCGGTAGAGAGGAAATAAATCTGGCTCGAGTCAGAGGAAGCAGCATCACTCTTGGTCCCCTCTAACACACACTGCATGAAGGCAGCTTGTTATTAGAGTAGCGTAGTCCTCCTTGGTCCCCGGAGGAATCACGGATTCATAGAATGGTATGGCTGGAAAGGGCTTTAGAACATCTAGCAAAATGCCCTCATTTCATAAATGAGAAAATCAAGTAGAGAAGCAAAGGGACTTACCCTCGATTATACGACCAGTAAGTAGCAGAGCCAGGAACTAGATCAGGTCTCTTGATTCTAAGACAGCACAAATTATACTACCATCTAGTAAGAAGAGGAATTACAAATCGAAGAGATAGGAGAACAGTGATATTCGAGAAGTTCGAAGGGAAAATGAACAGAAGCTGACAGTTTAAAAAGGAAAAAGAGAAAGGCATAGTGGTACAAAGCAGCTGAAGAAGTGCTGCTGTCTATTGGAGAACAATTTACGACTGAAAACTAGTATGAAATTCAGCTAAACTTTCCAACAAAAAGCTGAGAAATTACGTGAGTTTAGAATCTTTGAAATGAACAATGTCTTAGAAATAGATATTTTCATTTAGGTGATTAAAGTCATCTAGTACACAACTAGTACTTACTAGATGAGAAGACAGAATCTGACAGCCTTTGTAAGGAAATCTGAAAGCACAATGAAAGAACTTTTAGTTCATTACATTCCACTAGTGTTAAGTCCTTTGTTTGCATAAAGCTTTTTGCTATCGGAAACTCAGGAAAACTTTTTGGCTTAAATAATCACTTGTACAAAACAAGAACCACTCCGAAGCCTTATAGAATTTATGCACATTCTTCTACTCCCAAAAGCCCTCTCTCCTTCTTAAGATACACTGTGCATTGGTAGAAGAGACATTATTAAAAAAAAGAAAGAAAAAAAGCAATCTTTGGTTTCCTCATCAACTAAGTATTCTGTTGAAAGAAGATATTCCCCAAACAAGTTTTCCTTTATCTATGTGCATATGGCTATGAGAAGACTGCTGATCTTTCGAAAGAGCCTTTTTATGCTAGAAAGGTAAATACTACCCGGTACTTGTAAAACAGATGGCAAATGATTAGATGTATGAACATTTAGGTATGAAGAAAGTGGTTAATTACACCAAGACAGTGTTTGTGTGTACGCATTCACTAGGTACCCTGCCTCTAATATATATATCTTACCAAATACGTTTTAAAAACTTTCGACAGTCTTTAGATTCACTAAACCAAGATATACAAAATCTGTCTGTGGTCTGAGAAGCGGCTGTCAGTATTATAACTGGATATTATATATATTTTTGGCATATCAAAAATATTTACATTTCGGCCAACGCATATAGTCAATGAATACAAAAATTATTTATAAATGTACATAAATTTACAATGAGAGCCCTGGATGATCGGGAACCCTTTCCCACGCACCCCCCCACCCCAACAAAAAAAAAAGATTCATAAGAATACAAAATCCCTTGACCTGGTAACAGCTGGTCAAACCTAGGATTCTTGTCGAAGGCCTTGAATATCAAAACCCCAGTCTCATCCATCCATATGCTAAAAACCACCAATGAATCCCAGGAACATTTCCCAGAGGACTCCAAAGTTATTTTTGTTCTTTGGAAGGCGAAAGAAAACAGTGATGTCTTCTCAGAAGCACTCTGCGGGTGGAGACAATCAGCTCCTTAAGCAGCGACACTCTTCCTAATATGCAAGGCGCACCTGGGCGCATCCCTGTGCAGCCAGCGGGAAGCACGTGGTCCTGTATCCTCCTCTGCCCCTGTTGCACACTTTTCACTGGACGTACCCATTCCGTCAGCCGTTGCCCTTGTCAGGTATAAGCCCGAACAAATGCCTGGCCCGCCTTGGTGTGGTCAGATGTAAATGTCGACAAAGAGTAAAGCAAACGCTGACTTTGGGGTTTCTTCTGAACTCTGAGGTAGTGAATACAAAATTAATTAATTTGGGTCTTTGCCCAGCTTTCGTCCTGGAGTGAGTTTCATGTGCCCTCACTACCATCTTGAATATTCCGAGTCCTACTAAAATCAAAAGCATGGTCGGGTAACTTGCGACAGGCCATGGGGGAAGTGGCAGGGTCTGGACCACTCTCTGCCAGGCTCTTGTTCTGATGGAGTCGTGGTGACTCCAGGACTGGCTGCTGGGAAAACGGAGGGTGAGTCAAGCCTAGTTCTTTGCTTGTGTTCCACAGAGGCCGCTGCAATGTTTCTGAGAATCAAAGACAAGAATTATCAGTGGTGAGTACAAGTTCAAAATTAATTTTCTAAAATTTAATTTTCTTTTACCCAAATCCTCAAAGAAATAAAGATGCCCCATATTCCTGAATAAGCACAATGAGATCAAATATATACTTGCCATCTTGTTAGCAATGACTAAAAAAAAAATAACTGGAACTATGATCTTTCAAATTCCTTTACTCAACAAACTTAACCAATAATTTACTGAATCCATGCTATATATCATCTACTTAGTGCTTCTGTAGCTATAAAAATTTGAAATCTCTTTAGACACATGGAAATAGACTAAAAGAGACTAATAGTATCCATATTGTAATGAAAAGTTGCATGATACATAAAAACTGATTCAGAGCAGTTTTTATCATAAATGCCTATGATAAAAAAAACTGTCTTAAAAATAAATAACCATTTCCCTCCCGCTTCCAGCTTGCCAATAATTTTAACGACAAAATAATAACTAAAAGCAGTGATTTTAAATCAGATTATGTGTACCTTTGTTTTAAAAATATGAATTTCTCATTCTCCTTATTTACTGTAGTGGTAACCTTTCTCCCCAAAAATGGTTTACTAGAGTTATATTAACTTCATGGGGTTGCATTTTGGAAAAAGCTAGTCAAACATTCTGGAAATCAATGCTCAGAAATGAAACAAAAACCCAAGTGAAAAGCAAGCTAAAGCTGAGTTTCTCAAGCCTTAATATGCAAACGACCTGGGGAACTTGTTAAAACATCTGGTTCACTAGGCCTGGGATGGTACCCACGATCTGCATTTCAGATCCGCTCCTGGTGATGCTGGTGCTGAGGACCCACTCTGATAGCAAGGAGCTAACACACCCCAGGTACTGAGTGAGCAATGCGCTGCCACTCTCACTTGCTGATTTCCTCACTTACAGACCAGATTAACAATTAAGATATCCCCAAACTCAGGGGAAAATGCACTGCATTTTGGGGTCTACTTAAAGATTTTTGTGTGGTTAGCTCATGAGAAAATGGATTTAGTGTTGGTGCATTTCTTTCATGGACAATGAACTTTGAAGAGACTAATTTTAGTAATGGTACACTTTTCTCTGACCTGTACCTTCTTTAAAATCTTTAGAGTTGGTCTCTCAACGACACAGCACAGCTCAAAAGTCCCACATCAGATCATTTATTCCTGCCAGACCCATACCTAAAATGTACTATTATACAGTCTTCCTCTAAACCTGCAGTTCTCACCCCTGCCCTATTTCCAGTGTTCTTCCATTTCAGGATGACAGAAGGGTGACAGCTGATGAAAAGCCTGGATGAGCAGGAAGAAATGGTCACTGATAGTTGTTCTGTTTTACTGACTGAGTTGTTATCAAATGCCTCATCTGTATAATATAACATGTATTCCTTTTCTTGGGCTCTGTGGGACCAAGGACACTATCCCAAAACTGCTTTCCCACTGATGGCCCTGATGGTAATATCTCAGAGACAAGGGCAAACACCTGCCGAGTGATAGTGACACCTAATACTTACCAGACAGCACAGCAACCAAACATTTTAAAGTCTTCTCAGTAAAAACCTTCACCAAAGTATGCCCAAATTATATCCTTAGCATTTCAAATCTCCATCATTTAAATAAAGATGGAAGAAAAAATTAACACCTATATGAAACTTTTAAAAACTTTTTCTATATGGCTTCTGAATTTTTAGAGGTGTGAACCTGTTCTCACAAAAGCTATTTTCATCCTACAGGTGCAGATTCCCTTGTAACTCTAATCTCTAAAATCTCTGGCTCTAGTCTGTACCAGCTACCAGTAGCTAATTACGCCGTTATACCAATTTGATTGCTTCCTGTCAAATGAGAGTGCCACCTGTATGACAAAAGAAAAGAGCGAGGAGGTGAAAATGAAAACAAAATGAAAGAATACACTGTGCCCTTTACCAGTGCTCGTCTGTGTGGAGGAGAGTTTCTTCTCACTCATCCTCTCGTGGTTGGTGGGAAAGGCAGACATGTCTTTATCTGTTGACAGTATCAGGCTCTCCAAAGTAGGGGCATCTTGGGAAGGATGGGCCATATATGTCTCTTTGGGCATCTGGACCATAAGGCTGGACAGCGTCTGATCTAGAACATCCTCCTCAGCAATATAGGTGTACGGACAGTATTCTCGGGTCCTGGAGTAGATGTTGGCATTGTCGTAACAATCCGAGCAGATAACCCGGGTACCAGTGCCACCTAAAGACAACATGGGAAAGATCCAAACATCCTCCAGTTAAAGAACCAGCTCTGCCAATCATTGGTTTTCTTCAACAGTTACCATCATTGTCATCATAGCTGGTATTTATTTCACACTTACTTTATAAATCAGGTGGAATTTCAAGGCCTTTCTGTGAATTAACTAATTTAATCCTCACAACACCCTTGTGAGGTAGGTACTATTATTATCCCCATTTTACAGACGGGGTAAGTACAACACAGAGAAGTTAAGTAATTTGCCCAAAGATGTACTGCCAGAGTGAGGAGCTGCAATCTAAACTCAGCACTCTGGCTCCAGGGCTCATGCTCTTGAATACAACACTAAACCATCTTTGTCTGGCCTTGAACAAGGCAATACTCAAGTGAAGGAAGCCAAAATAAGGCTGGCACTGTGCTATTAAGACACGTTCGCCTTAAGCAAACTAAGCAGAAGACAAGGAATTATGATGAAGCCCACATTACTTTCACGAGTCAAAAGGTTAAGCAACACTAGTTGCTGAAGTGCCCCTAGAGAAAGCCTGTGATGGCCAAGAGTCCTGCCTGACAATTATGTGTTGGCAGAAGTAAAAGTTTAATAATAAGCTCCCCGGAATGTTATGTGCTTTGTAAACTGAATGAGAGGAAAGACAGTGAGAAATAAAGAGTGAGTTACTTATAACAAAATGTTAGAACCGGAAAAGACCTAAAAGTAATTTAGTTTAACCCAGAAGGCAGTGTTCAGTTCCTACAAATTTCAAAAGGTATCGGCTTTTTTCTCTAAAAAGCTAGAAATACCCTTTCCATAGAAAGCCAAAATAAAATTCAGTTTAGCAATTAAACAGAGTAGTTCTGTTAACACCAGCCTAAAGAAACCCTCTGAAGAAATGAAATAGATCTTTCATTTGTACCGTACTTGAAGTACTATTCAGATTTGTTGAAAAACTCTGTAAGACTCTTGGGAGAAGTGCTTTATAAAATATTGTTTCTTTATTTTAAAAATGAGGAAATTAAAGTTCAGATCTTCAGTAACTTCTTCGTGACCCCAGAGCTGGAAAGAATAACTAGGAATCACACCCAATTCTTCTATTCCTTAATTCATCTCCCTGTGTTCTGTCACTCAGCCCCGTGGGAAGGGTGGGCTGAGGCAAGACAAGCAGTGCTGAGAAGTCGGCTTCATTTAATTAGAGAACATTTCATCTCTCTCTGATGGTTTCCAATATAATGCTAAGACTCATCTTCGCCCTTTAAACTTCAGCGAATATCTACGTGTCAGCAGGAGAAACAAATATCCCCCAGATCTGGTGTGAAGGATGCTCATGCCTGAATTAGATAAAGGCACCTGAAAAAAGTTTCCAGAGCTTCTCCCTCCCCCAGTAACACTTTGGTTTGGAGCCTCTGCTGTGCACCCCCAATCCTGTGTTTAAGGTTCTCCTTTCTGTCAGATGATTGTTTTCTGTTAAGACTTTAGTCAATTTCCATTCTATTTTGCATAGGGTCAAACATTTTCACTGAGTTATCTTACTTTAAAATATTGCTTCAGGTTATAGGGGGAAACTATACACTGAAAAATAAATTTAAGAGCATAAGGCTGAAATTGTAAGTATGTGCAACGAAGTCATTACCATCAGTGCCTCTGTGTAAATATCCACTGGCAGGAGGCATAAGTTGCTGGTGACTGCCTGCCTCAGAGTTGCTGTAGCCTTCCTGGGGCTCGGACAGTGTCCCTTGGGAAGACAAATAGCTGGGAATGTCTGCAGGCAGATTAAGCTCCTCTGTGAAAGAGAAATCTGTATGTAACTCTAAAACAAAGTCAAGCAATCTGAGCCAACACTCAGAAGATTATTTTGCAAATGTGTTCCACTTTGATTCTATTACTCAGGAAAATGTTATGTACTTAAAAACTTAACAGCTCTTAGAATTTTCCCCTAAAACCATTTCTCACTAGAATTCTTCTCGAAGCTTCACTTTAAAAGTATTACCAAGAAATAAAACCTGAAGTCTGAGATCTCATCCACAGGCACACTCTCACAACCTATCTGGCTGGACCTCTTCTCTCACAGGATTTCAGGGTGACGGGTGTGAAAGACTGATCTCAGTCATATGGGCTCCACTACTCCCCACCAGGAAATTACGATGGAAATGAGGCCTAGGCATTAAGGAAAGACAGTGCACCTGTGAGGTGTTTCTAAGAGCAAAGTTCTGAGGGAGGTGTCTACAAATTCTTAAGATTATTCATCAGAGATGTTCTATTATATCAAGGAAATAGGACATTTTTAACAGAATTCTTCCTTCTACCACAAATGAAGTGTCAAAGTTCCTTTGCTTTTTACATTTTATAGTTAACGCCTATTCTACATTCCTGACTCAAGTATAAGCCATAGGTGTCAACTGGGTACCACTCACCTGTGTTCGTGATACTGTAGTCTTCATTTTTCCTTCTCATGTGGTAAATAACAATGACCCAGATCAAAGAGGTGCCCACAACACAGCAGACCACGACAATGATGACAATGCCGACTGTGGTCCAGCCATCATCTTCATGGCCAATGCTACTCTGGGAAGAGTCACAATTGGGGGATGAAATGACATGTAGGTAAATGTGACCACGTTCTGTCCCAAGGGTATTAGACATAATGCAGGTATATTTTCCAGCATCTTCTAGCCCAGCATCTACAATGATGAGAAGCTGGTTGGCTGCAGCAAAGAAGTGCCGTTCTGTCACAAGCAGTGGTCCGTCATCTTTGGTCCAGTTGAGGCGAGGGGCAGGACTCCCTCCAGCTATGCACTGTAATACCGCAGTTTCCCCTCGGGTTACTGTCTTGTCCTCCAGGGGTCTAATAAATGAGGGTGTCTCTAACAGAAAGATGTATAAAAAAATCGTGTTAAGCCATTTTATTCCTTAAATCCTATTGAATTAGATAATGAGGCTATAATGAAATAAGCCCTTTCATATACTCCTGGGAAGATTAGAAGTTAATGCTTCAGAAAAGCAAAAGCCTCAAAAAATCTAAATCTTATCTCAGTAATTCTATCTTGGGCAAGCTATCCTAAGCTAAGGAATTCAAAAATTTATACACAAAGATGTTTATTACGAAATTAGTTATACCTTTTAAAAACAAAGGAAAAAAATCTAAAAATCTAGCAGGAAAATGATTAAGCAAATTATAATACACAGCCATGTGATATTCTATGGACGCCAATGACAGAGTAACCCTTGATATACAGTATTAAGTGGAAATAAGTAGGTACGCATAACTACATGAGTGTAAAAAAGTCAAGAATGTGACAATATCTTTAACAAAGTGTTTTAGTGACTTCCCTTTTTTCTAATGTTCCGTATAAACACAATAAACTTATTTTTCTGATTATATAAGTAAATAACACAAACCAACACACTTTTAGAAATCTTTACATCTAGAGGAATGTAGAACTAAAGTAGAATTTGCCTTAGATTTGAGTCCCATGAAGAAAAGTATTCTGATTTTTTTTTTTAAAAAAGGCCTGTCACACATTTGCCAGAGCATAGGCTTAAGAGGATCACACTGGAAGGGAAACAGAAAACCTACTAGAAAATGGGTATTTTTTTTATTAACTTTTTTTTTTTAATGAACTGGGAGGGAAAACAGTTAAATTATCTGAAGTTCTCTGTGAAGCATATGTGAAGCAGTATAAAACAACTGCAAACTCACTACTAAGCAGTAGGAAAAAACATGTATGAGTAGAAACCTTATAGATGGAGGTATAACAGGATAAAGAGATTTTAATTTTCAATTCATGTGATAAAGATCTCTGACTGCCCTCAGCATTTCTCCAGATTTCCGTTACCTGATCTGCTAATATCCTAGGCTGACATAACCCTGCATAAACTGACGAAATAAGGTGATAAAGGTATATAAATAAGGATCACAGCTGAAATTTCAAACATACACTTCCTGCCATTAAGACCAAGAATAGACCCCTAATAAAAAGCTGCTACAAAAGCAGGGACCCACAAAGCAGTCAACATACCTAACACTGTGAGTGACGCATTTGCTGAGAGGCCTCCTGCTATATTTTGTGCCATGCAGCTATAGATTCCCATGTCTTCTATCTTCACATTTGCAATGAAGAAGACATCATCCTCGGGCATAACGTGCATGCGTCTTTCTCGAGCCGCAGGAAAATCAGTCCCACCATCTTTCTGCCAGGAAATCTGAGGTGCAGGGTGCCCCTCTGCAGCACATTCTAATCTGGCCATGGCACCAGTGCGAATAGTTAGATCCATTGGAGTTTTCAGAAAAGATGGCATCTCTATTCCAAGAAAGATCACCAAGAGAAAATGAGACGAGGAAATACACACACACACGTGAGAGATTCTGTTAGGCCAAATACCAACTGTCGTTAATACTCCAGTTCTTTGAGACGACATGCTCTCTGGACTGATAGTAAACACAGCTTCAGAGGCCATCTCTTCTCCCAAAACCTGAGTACAGTGATGACTAACTCTTCTAGAATGCGTGACACACTTATCTGATCTCTCTGATGGGGACAGGGAAAGCAGATGGCCACGAACCTTTCTGAACTCTGTATTTTAGAACTTGATATTTACTAGGACTCTCTTACTAAAAAAGACTAAAGGGTGCTTCCCAAACTAATGTCTACAAAGGTGTCAAGGCAACTTTATGATAAAAAAAATTCATGTCTTAAAAAAGCTCATAAAATACAGAAGCGAGACACAAGTACATTTTTTGGTTATACAAAGCTTAAAACATTGTAGTTATTCAATCTAACAGGCAATAAATAAATCAAGCTGTTTGGGAGATTTTTATAGCCACAGTGAAGAAGAGCATTTATTTCAAAAACAATTCTGTGTGACTACATTTAGACAATAATAATGATAGCTGGACCTAGAATGTCCTAAATACTCCCAATTTTTGGAAGGCCCTGTGAACAGTGTCAGGAATAAATTTCAGTTTTCAGGTTCTGGGAAAAAAATGGAGAATTTCAAAAGAATTTTTTCAAAAGCATAAATAACAGTAAGAGTAACTTATCTCCTAAGGCCATGAAATTCTCCTTTATCCCTCAATCAATGGTCAATTAGGGACAATAAAAGGACAAACTGACAACCAGTCTATACGTCATCACAACCCTAAAGACAAAAACAGTTAAGCTCCCCACCCCTGCCCCCTCCAATCAAATGTCAGGTTTAGCCTAATTTTCTCGGGTCAAGAAGTTCAAAAACCTGTTAGAAAGCATAATTCCTTACCATTCACAGTCAGTTTGGCCTTATGAGAATAATTAGAACCAAAGTGATTAGTAACAATGCACTGATATTTTCCTTCATCTGTGAAATTCACACTGAAAAGATGTAAGACACTAGTGTATTCCAGAGCTTCTCCAGCTTGGTGCTGATAGCGAACAAAATTCTCAATATCTGCATCATACAAGATTTCACTGTCTTTGCGCCACACGGCAGACATGGGCGAATCGCTGCTGCTCACGGCAGTGCTCGTCAGAGTCACGTTCGAGCCTCTTAGAGCAACTGTGGTTTCAGGATGCATCCTTATCTGCGGCTTGAGAAAATCATCTAAGGGAAAAAATGTGGCAGAAGCCAAGCAAGTTATTTATTTTTGCTTCTACAGATTCAATTTTAAAACAAATAATGTAAAACTGTGTGCTCTGTTTACAAAATGGCATATTAATATTGAAAGGGACTGTTAAGCTAGAATCCAATTCCCTCATTTAAAGATGAGAAAAATGAGGCCCAGAAAGGTCAGATGACTTGCTCAAAGCCATGGAAGCCAGCAGCTGAGCCTGGACTGGACGCTAGACTCCAGGGTTCAGCACTCTTTCCATTGTCCCTTACTGTCACTTATGCTCAGAATGTCCCTCTTAAACATTACAAGTGAGTTGGAAAAAAGAGAACCCTATATCAGAATTTCAAGACAAGTTCTAATTCTATTATTCCTTGTGTGTATGTGTGTATGCACACACACACACACACACACATACACATAATGAGTACATAATACCCATTATCCTTTGAGCCAAGATGGAAAATATAGATTATGAACTTACTATATTTTACAGGGAATATCTATTAATAAAACATTATTTGAAAGTACTTTGTATGTGTATAACTTTTACCTAAAATAGTGAAAAATTACAAATATATCAAATATCCAACTAAAGACTGGCTTAGGACTGGCTAATAAACTGCAGATTCATAAATAATAAGAAGTGATTCAGAGGAGCAGGCATATGAATTCTTAACCATTATCCTCACTGGGTGACATTTCATTGTGTCAGAGAAGTGATACATGAAAAAAGAGGTTAAAATATATAGCTAACACTTAAAACCAAATAAAGTGAGAATTCGTGGTAATGTAAGCAGAATTTAAACATTATTGGATTCTTTGTTTTCTTCTTTAAAAATCATAAAAACAACATTAAGTACTTTGTAGGCCTGAAGCATCTTTAAGTAGACCGTGGAAACAGATGAGAGAGAACACAAATCACTGATTCACAAGTTCCACTCTACAAAGCTAAGAATCAGTTATTCCACTCTAAAGGAAATGTAAGCGTAAAGGAAATGTAAGTGTAAAGGAAAAATTTCCAAGTTAAGAAAGAACAACATAGATGTATACTGGAAACTGTAAGTGCTAGAATCAAGACAATTTCTGACTATCCCCCTTCCCTCCAAAAAACTCCAAAACCCTGCCACTTTAGTCCTAAGAAACTCCATCAAAAATAGAAACCACGTGATATTGGTACATCCATACAGTGCTGGTCACATAAACTAGTGCTATCTTTTTGAAAACTATCTAGCAGCACTTTTCAAGATCTACTAAAAAAAAATTCATACTTTTTGAATTAATTCATGTAGAAAACCATACTTTTTTTTTTTAGAAATCTTACTAGTGGATATTTATTCTAAAGTTAACAATCCCCCTAAAAAGGAAAGGCCTACATTCAAAAGATGCTATTTGACATTAAAAATGATCATTTAAGAACACACAGAAGGAAAAAAATGCTTATAATATATTCGGTCAAAAAATATAAAATTTAACCTACTATTACAACTATAAAAATGTTAGAAAAGAATACAACAAAATAAAAATAAACACTAATGGGAAAGCCTTCTGGTTTTTTAAAATTCTCTTAAAATAAGTGTGTAATACATAAAATTTTAAAACAAAAATACGAACCACAGACAAAATCTTTCAGATCCACATTCAGGATGCTTTGCCCCGCGAGCCACTCAGGGTGTGCACAGCTCACATTCACGGCATGCTCAAAGTTCTTATCAACCAGCCACTGAAGCAACCACTTCAAATGGCAGTCACAGAGCAAGCTGTTTGTGTTCAGGATCCTGCAGAAACAAAGGAAAAGTACTCTTTACTTTCCATTCTAAGTTTCTTCAAGCATTAAAAGCTTACCACATATCTATGCATTTTTCTTGCCACAAAAAAAAAAATGTTTAACCTCAATCTAACACGAGAAAACAAATTCAGACTGCTAGCCTCAATTCCTCAAATACCGTCAGTGTCATAAAAACACTTAAACGGGAGCAAAGGCAAGGAGCCATTTTAGACTAAAAAGCCATTAAAACAAATAAAATGCGTGGTCCTTGACTAGAAAAAAAAATCTACACTGGGGAAATTTGAGTCTGAACTGCATATTAAATAATATTATTTTATCAATGTTAATTTCATTAGGTACGATAACAGTGGTTATGTAGGAAAATATCCTTGTTCTTAGGAAATATATGCTGAGATATTCAGGGGTAAACTGTCATGACGTATGCAACTTACTTTCAAACAGTTAAGCAATAATAGAGAGAGAGAGTGTGTGTGGTGTGTGTGTGTGTGTGTGTGTGTGTGTGTGTGTGTGTGTATGTAGAGAAGCCGGATGAGGAATGGAGGAGGAGGGACGGAGAGAGGGAGGGAGGGAAGTAGGGAGGGAGAACATATTCAGCAAAAAGTTAACAATTGGTGAATCTAGGTAGAGGGTATACAGATGTTTCTTGTATCTTCCTTTAAATCTTTGAGGTTTAAAATTAACCTAGAAATGTTTACAAAAAAGCTTACTATATATATTGGAGCACAGAGACACCTTTGTTGTGGAAAGGATATAATTTTTTCCAAATTATTTAATCACGACTGAAAACACTTCAGCACTGTGGCAATGTGTACTACATCTTAAACTAAGAACCAGTGAAAAGTTATTTGTGGTCTATAAGAGGCCTATAAAACAGAGCTGAAAAATCAGTGTTTTCTTTTAATGACCCCTCACCTAGTTATAAAGTTTGGTATAAAGTACCAACAATCTGATTCCAAAGAGATTTCAAACAGTCTTTAAGGGTATCTCCAAAGTCTTTATTTTATCACAAGTAATTTTAAATAACCAAGCCGAAAGTTATCTTTTGCATTTAAGAATTCTTATGTTATATTCACTCATTCATAGAGAAATATTTGAGTCTACTATAAGCCAGGCATTGTTCTAGACTATGAAGCTATAGCCCTCACAGAGCTCATGTATTTAGAACCAAGCAACAAACAAATAAATGCAAAGTATAATGTCAGAAAGTAAATGCTAGCAAGAACAAAGCGAGGCAAAGACAGAGAGAGCAGCTATCAGGAATGAAGCAAATCCGGCGAAGAGCTGCAGTAACAGTACACCAAGGGACAGAGACAGGAATGAGGCCAGAGAGCTGGGCAGGGAGGACCAGGCCATGCAGCTGTTTTATGAACTAAGAACTTGAGTCGTTTTTTTCCTATGTGTGATGGGAAGCCATTGGAAGGTGAACATCAGAGGAATGACGTGGTCTGATTTATGAAGTCTTAGGTGTGGGCTGAACTCATGAGACCTGGACTCTTATCCTAATTCTGCTACTTAATGTCTCTAAAAGCTCAGTTTCTTTTTCTGGAAAATAGGATTGAGAATGCCTACCTCAAAAAATTTTTAAATATTCAGTACAGTGCTGGCCACAGATAACCACTGAATTCACATTAGTTCCCTTCACTTCCATTTCTCTGCATCTTCCCACCCTTTACACACTAACCAACCCTGCCCACAAGGGACTAACAGAGGATCCTGCATTCTCTCAACAAGTATGTGGATAGGCATATGCCAAAATATTAACAGTGTCTTTGAGCAGGGATTTGGGGTCTTCCTTTCTCTCTTGGTATAACTGTATTTACCAATTTTTCTACCACGATTAAACAATTTTAATGCAAATTATTTTTTAATTTATATGTGACTCTATCTCCCCCCAAAAGCAAACCATTATGAAGGATAATGAAAAGTATAGATTTTAATAAATGTTGATGTAAAAAGTATTATAAATATGACTTAGATTTAAAGTAACTAAAAGCAAACAAAACTTCTCAGTTAAAAGAGCTGGAGCTAGCAGTTTGTTCAAACCAACTCCCAAATTACTAAGTGATTCTGCAGAATGAAACTAGTATTTGCTTTCACCTACTATCTAACTTATATTCTGAACTGTGTTCTCATAACAAGAGTTAAAATTTTCCTGCTGGCTCTCAGATTATCACAGGTAAAAAAGGGTAATAGTGACAGGCAGTAAGTTGGGCCCTTACAAGTTAAACTCAGCCTGGGAGAAATAACTCAAAATAGCTCAATGAATGGAAAAAAAGAAAGAAAGAAAGAAGGGAGGGAGGGAAGGAGGAAGGGAAGGAGGGAGGGAGGAAGGAAGGAAGAAAACAAAAGAAAAAGCCACTTTAAAAACCCTGGCAAAAAATAACTAATGATAATAACCATAATAGTTTTATTTTTGCTATTATTGTTAGTTATCCAATTCTTCCTGTGTGCCAGGCTCTGTGCCGAGCACCAGTTCAAAACTTTCCAGTTTCCTCAAGCTTTTAATGAGGGGAACAGCCCTAACTCCTCACGGCCTGTTGGGCCCTACGAGCTCTGGCGCCTGCTTAGCTCTCGGACCCCACCTTCCACCTCCTCCCACTCTTCCTTGCTCTAGTCTTCCAGCTCCACCAGTGCCTCTGCTGATCTTCCATCACGAGAAGAAGCTCCTACCTTAGGGCCTTTTCACCTGCTCTCCCCTGGGCCTGGAATGCCCTTCAGCTAGTATTCAATGAGCTGTCACTGGTCCTGGCTCAAATGCTGTTATCGTCGGAAAAGCCTTCCCTCACTACTTTATCTAAAGCAGCAATCTCTGTCCCTTTCTGTACCTTTGACCCAGCTTGACTTTTCTTCACAACATTTATTATCAGATAAGATATTATATATGTATTGGTTCATTATTTATCTTCCTTATCAGAATTTACTGTAATATGCTATGAGGACAGAGAGTTTGTCTTGTTCGCTGCTGTGAACGGTACTTTGTAAAGCAAATATTTCTTGAATAAAAAAATTAATCCCATTTTATCCTCACTAACCCTGAGGAAGGTGCTATTACCAACTTGAAGACGGGAAACTGAGTCTGAGGCTAACAGATGTGCCCAATGTCACACGGCTGTAGAGAATGGAGCAAGAATTGGAACCTAGGCAGTTTGAACTCAAACACTTTCAGTGTATCTCAAACTATCTCAAACTAACCAGTTTTTAAAATTTTCCACTCTGTTGCAGATTCATACTTTTACAGAAGTCAACCAGTGTCACAGTGATGTCAAACTGTTCTAAAAGTTTCTAAACACTTACTCTGAGTTTCTGTCCTTATCTTATCATGAATCAGTTCTGGTCCACAGACCTTTTTCTGCGTAGCTTTCAGGCAAAGCAAGATAGATTGTTACTGTCCCTTGATTTTTATCACTGGCTGAATATTAGAATCACCAGAGATTAACATTAACCTCCACCTGGGAGATCTCTAAACCAGTAAGAGCAATTTTTTAAAAAATCATAAATGAAAAGGATATAAAATTCTATGTATTTTTCTATTACAACTATTGGACAGTTTTTGAACATTTTAGTAGTTTGGGCAAACAGATCAGAGACACCCTCTCTGACCATTAGACTGATAGTGCTAGATCATCACCCAGAGATCACATAAGACCTTGTAACCCACCCTACGGGGTAAGGATTAGAAATGTACGTTCCCAATAGTCCAAACAGGAACAGGGGAAAAAAAGAAAAAGAAAAAAAAGGAACAGCAAGGAACATGTGAAGCATAAGGGACAGTACTAAGCTCCAACTACAAGCATCCGTAGCTCAGGCAAAACAAAGGTCTTGGGCTACACGCTCTGGGCTTTTTGACATTGAGTTATTTTTAAACTATATCCCGCCACTGAAGCAACGGCACAGTAACACTTGCTTTTTCCTGCCTGGATTGTATGCTTCTGAAAACATCTGGGTTGCATTCATCACACCTTAAGCACAAGCATGGATAATGATCTAACTGGTGATTAAAAAAGGACTTAAGCTACGTACAGTTCTTTCAAGCGAGTCTGGGAAAAAGCATTTTCTTGGATAGACATTATAGCATTGTTGTTCAAATCTCTGAAATGAAGAGAAACAAAACATTACCAGTCACCATTTCCACAATTAAATTCTATAAACACTTTAAATGGTCATGAAAACCTCAGCTAATAGCAAAGATTATTTATATAGTGAGTAAAATATATGCAAAATACTTACAGATGCTCAAGGGATTCAAGACCAATGAATGCTTTCTTTGTAATTGACTTGATCCGATTTCCTTGTAAGATTCTGAAATACAAACAGATCTAATAAAGCTCTCCACTAAAGAAAATTAAATTCATTAAACCAAACATTTACCTATAAAAGATGAAAATAAGCTTAACATGAATGTTTAAGAAAGCTGCAAACCTTAATGATTAACTAATGCAAAGCACAGAATGAAAGTTTCTATTAGATGTTAGAGCTCAACGCGTTACCTGAACAACCATCCTGACCACTGACATGCTGGCAGTTTTCATAAGAAATTGGATTAGATGCCCAGTTTCTCCCTTCTTAGTAAAAGATCAAATCAAAGAAATTCCGACACATGTGATGCCTTGAAGAAATTCTCATGGAAGACCTAAAATCTTACTTGAGCGAATCTTCTCTTGCTAGGTAAATTACCTGTGAATCTCAGATGATTAACAGGTTACTGGTTCAACTCTGGTTTCTCAGTGCATTTCTTTTACTTAAATAGAAATTCTAGTTCTATAAACAGTTTCTCTTTAAGTGCCTCTGAATAGAAAATGACCTACCACACACACAAAAAAATAGAAAAAGTAACCCCAAACAAAAAACTTAACAAACAACAAAGTTTTTTCTTTTAGTGAAATAAGTTAGAAGGCTCAGACTGTCCAGCTATAGCAAATAGACATGATCCAATCGCATTTACAACCGGTTCTTGAAAATATACTTTTATAGACATATGTAAATATTATAAATACATACAGTTTAGTGAGACTTGTGAGTCCAGCAAAGGCTTCACTAGCATCTTCTATGGCCCATGAGATTTCATTGTTTCTTAAGTTTCTACAAAAATGTCAGGGAAAGACAGTTCATGTTAGTCAACATGACCATTACACCATCGAGCACCAACCTGGCATGGCAATGCTAATTCTGATCCTTATTTTAACAGCTAAGTTTAATGAAGGCTCTTCTTTTTAAAGAATATCTGCAGTAAGCATGTAAAATCTGATTCTCATAAGCTAATAATTAAGGCAGCCTTCATAAATAAATTAAGCAATCTGCTGAGAGTGTCAATTGTCCTAGCTAATAGCCCCTAATTGTGTTAGCATATTAAAAATCATAGAGTTCTGCAAAGAGCAGGAGGATTTCAAGACGCAGGGGATATGGCTTACAAATCCGATTTCAGACTAATGGGATTTCTGGGTGACCCAAGCCTTCCCCTGGGCCCTTAACCTAAAATGGCTGACAAAGAGTAATGTCAATACAGTTTCACAGCTCCACGGCAATTAAACACGTCCCATGGGAAGCAAGAATGTGCTAGAGTGATCACTCTGTTTTCTTTAAAAGGAAAAGTATGGATCTTTTAAAATACACTGTTCTATTCTCAGAGGAAATGCAATTGTACCACACTATGTCCCCTGATGGAAGAAATACCAGTTAAAGATATTTAATATCTTTTGCTTCCTTTAGTTGTCTCATAATAAAGCACAAAGCTTTAGCTTTATAAGACATATGTAAAGTTATGTGAATAATAGTAACAGGAGATCACTCTTCTCTTTTGGCTACCATTAGTGAAATGAAAGCTAACGAAGCTCATTTTGTTTTCTAAGGAACAAACACTGAAACAGCCCATGGCTCAAGTCTTCAGGACTTTCCCCCTCCTCCACAGCACAGCATAAACAGAATTCGCTCACCAAATGAGCAAGTATACCGACTCCGGCAAGAGCACCGGTCTCAAGCCAGAATTTCTCAGATCTGATCCTAATTGTGCCTTAACTATTTATCTCTGGCATTAGACAATCATTTACTTCTACAATTACTTTACTAAACTTTAATATTACAAGTAATAATCAGTGGTATACTGAAAGAACGTGTTTGCCATCCCTTGACTGCTAAAAGGCAATCTGCATCTGATAACTAATCTAGTTTCACCTCTGATAATAGAGAAAATGGGGGCGGGGGAAAGGGAGGAAATCACTTTAAATTTTTCAAGGCCAAATCTGAAGGAAGACTACCTCATTAAGTTTAAAAAAAAATCAAACACACACTCGTGCACATATATACACCTTCACAAGTTTCATGCTTTTGTTCTCATTGATGGTTAGACCCCAAAGTTGGGAGCCTGCCTCTTTTCTGAGACCATTTATCAATTTTGAACCTGATGACCAAAAAGTCCCCTATTTAGGAACCTTAAGAATCTACAAATTTTACTAATTACTCTTTTTCTCTTATTCTGCTCTATGTTTGAGAATACTGTATTTCATTAAAAAAGCTCTTCATTCAATTATATTCCACTGAACATTCAACTTATAGAACCACAGAATTTTAGACTGCAATTTCACTTAACCTTCAGCAACCTTCTAATCCTATGTCCATCTATGTCTTCAACGGGGTGAAGAGACAAACTGACACCCAGGAAAAGGTTAAATGATTTTACTCATTTGGCAGTATGGTAAAAGCAGATGAACTTTAATATCAAATGGTCTTGGGTTCTAACCCTGGCCCAAACATGTACAAGCTGTGGCTTTAAACAAATCCTTTTAATCTCTCTGAACCTCTTCCTCTTGATATGGAAAAGAGCAATAATATCCTAGTATTCTGAAAGCATATCAGCTCATTAACAAATGTTATTTTTTCCTGTCCAAAGTCATGCAGCAAGTAGTAACAATGAACAAGTCTCCTGTTAGAGCTACACAACCTGCATCCTGCATCCTTCTGAATGAGATGTGGTGGTTCTGGTACACTACTGGTAGTTCAAGGTCAGAGGAACAAGAAAATGTGCATTTCTGACACTAGTTACTGTGCTGTATTCCACAATGACTGGCACAATAAGAAATGCTTTGCTGTTTAGTTGATTAATTCAGAATTAAAGTACAAACTGAACTGGCTAGAGATAAATAAGATTTAGGAACAAGGACAGAGACAAGTATGATTGTCTTGCATTGAGGCATAAGACAGAAGAACCACAAAATGCTAATATATATCAATTTGCAGATTG
The DNA here is from genome assembly GCF_902729225.1 of Pteropus medius. Lineage (NCBI taxonomy): Eukaryota > Metazoa > Chordata > Mammalia > Chiroptera > Pteropodidae > Pteropus > Pteropus medius. The sequence continues at coordinate 5,042,152 of NW_024350924.1, read as the reverse complement.
ATTAATTGCTTTAATCTATTTGCTTTACTGCATTAAAAAAGTTAGCAAAAAAAAAAGACAGATGTACTTACAGTGTCTGAAGATTGGAAAGAAACCTAAATACACCATCAGCAATGTGAGTGACTCTGTTGTCCCCTAAATTCAATCTCTCCAGTAAGCTCAGACCTACGAAGGCAGATTCATCCAGGCGGGTCAACTGATTATAGGACAAATCACTAAAAAAAAAAAACATGGCAAGTAAGGAATTCACTGTATTTTTGTTCAATTTTCATATTTTTATTCTATTTACATGATAAATTTAGAGCTTTCAACAAGCTTCTAATAAAGAGGGATGTTAAATTTCATTACTGGCCCTGGAAATGATTTATTCCAACTTGCTCTAGTCTCACAGCCTCCACTGAAATGCCATCCAACACTCACAGTTCGGAAAGTCTTTGGCAGAATTCCCATGCATCGGGGCTGATTCGTTCAACAGCATTCTGGCTCACATAGAGCTGTTGAAGCATTCGCAACCCATACAACCATCCCTTGTTCACTTCTGTAAGGTTATTATGCTCCAGTTCTCTGCACAATTAGAGACAGAAAGGAAAAAATATATTTCATAACAAGCACTGCAATGAGAAGATTCCAAAAATCTTATTTCATTTAGTCTTGCTCAGAGAAACATACATCTTTGTCAACCCAAATGAGCCAACAAGAAATAACACCGCCATATCGCTTTTATAAATTGTAAAATTATAAATTAAATTAATTTTAATTCTAGTCAATATTCACATCTTACTTCAGATTCAGTGCTAGACAGTAGTAAAACCATCCAAAATATCAGAGCCATAAAATCAAGGCTCCAAGAGGTATAGTATACCTGTTCTGGGTAAATTCTGATAATTTCCATCAGCCAAAACATTAAGAGAATATAAACTATTTAGCTGAAATGTTGTCTGTCAGAACAATAACAGAAATGCAAACTGGATAACAAAACTTAAGAGAGCTTTGTGTAACCTGATTTCCCATCAGAGAAGGGGAACAAGACTATGTGCTTTGGTGTAATTAAAGCAGCTACCCTGGCTGTTTGGCACTAACAAGTCCCAGTCACACCCCTCCCTACCAATCTCCTAATCCAGCTCACAGTACTTACAGTTCCTCCATGTTATCCAAGCCGAAAAAAGCTCCATCCTTAAGTTTGCTAATTCCATTCCGCTGCATTTTCAAAGATCGTAAGGAGTCAAGCCCCTGGAATGTGAGACCTTCCACAACTTTAATCTTGTTTCTTTTAAGTTCCCTTTAACAAAAACAGTTTTACAGTCAGAAAATTGGTTTGCTGATTTGCTCTAATAATAATTAAAAAGAAAAAGACACTGTAAGAAAAAAACAATCTTCTTATAATCCAACTATTTAATTACTCACAAGAATTGGAGGTGAGGTAGCTTGAAGATCTTGGGTGGAATCACGCTTATTCTGTTCCGGTTTAACTTTACCACTAATAAGGAACTTGATAAATTATCGAAGCAACCAGCCTCCAAGATGGTTATCCTATTATTACTCAAATTCCTAAAATGAACAGGATTACAATCAAAAAAATTTAGTGGAACAAAAAAATTCTACCACTGGAAAGCTGCCCATAGTCTATGACTGAGCCCCAGCTCTCCCACTTAGCAGCTGTATATACAATCTTACAAATCATCTAACTGCTTTGTTTCTTCAACTACAAAATAAGAATAATACCTGCTTCATTTGGATTGAAACACTATGTGTGAATATGCTTATAAACTGTAAAACACTAACACACACGCTAATTATCCTCATTATTATATAGAGTAAAGTCACTGTTTGACAAACCAATCCTATTTATCTTTTACAAAACTATTAGTAAAATACAATCCAGAAATAAATCTCAAAAATTACCCTGGATACTTAATATTATCTGACAACAGTGCACTCTTTAAGGGGAGAAAAAAAAAAAAACCCAAAAATCCCAAAACTGACCATAGGTTTGTTTCATATAAGCATATCACAATCATAATAACAGACACTTCTAGGAAGATAAGTACAAATGAACAGTAAACATGCACTTTAAAATCAGTTTAAACTCTTTGAACTTACAGGTATTTAAGCTGCATTCGAGGAAATGAAGATGTCTTGATTTCTGATATTATATTTGAGCTGAGATCTAAACTCTCAAGAGCAGGGTAAAACTGGAACGCCTCTGCATTTATGTCTGGGATTATATTATGGACTCTACAAAACAAAGATTATATTGAAGCTACTGCCACCCCAGGACACAAAGATGTTAAATAATTGGGATCAACAATAAGAGTACCTAAAATAAAACTCAAAAAACTGTGTACTACTTACAATTTAAGTAAAAAGTTTGAAATCATATTTACTTACAATGACAGTAGGGTAATATTAGAGGTTGGTTCTCCAAAATATGGGATTTCTGTTAGCTCATTATAATTCAGTTTCCTAGGCAGGAGGAAAAATAGATTTCAAAGTTTAGCAAGAGATATGCTACCTCTTGAGTTCTGGTTTACTGGCTAATACATATTCTTTAGGACAGATGCTACATTTGAAAAAAGTCTATGACTCAGAATGAGTTAGACTAAATGCATCATACTGAGAAATCAAAGATCTTATTAAGAAATGTTTTTTCATGGTATAGATCTACAATTGATCTATTTTAAAGGTTAGGAAATATTATGCACATTAAATATATTTAATCCCAACAAGGTTCTTTTAAGTTACATTTACGACAGCTAATGTGATTCCCTCTTAAAGGAATGAACCTATCCATATCTCTTATGTATTTACAATAAATAAAATTATAAAAGTTTAAAAATACAAACACACATACATGTGTACGTGTGTGTATGTGTGTGTGTATATATATATTTTTAAAGTCATTCAAAGTGAGAAAGGGTTGTTTGAGAGCACAGATGAAATTAATTTGTCCTCCCAGAGACAGAACTTATGATTAGTTTTACAAAAGCCAAGACACATCACCGTCTGATCTCAACAGCTCTTTAAACAGACTGTCTCAAATGTTTTAGTAGAAAACCTAATATAATCACATTTCATTAACCTGGTTTTCATTCACTGAACAACCCCAACAACCTAGAATACAGAAAAAAAAAAGAAGCAAAAGGCCAAAGTTACAAAGTCCATGCAATAAAAACATGCACATCCCACTGAAGCATTTTCACACCTTTCCTCAGTGTCTACTCTTTCAGCTAATAAGCTTGTCAACTGTATAATCACTACATAGAAGGTGAGAAGCAGTCAATTTGGGGCAGGGAAGGAGAGAATGCGGGGACTGTGAGCACACAAAGTAGTTACCCATTAACAAATTAAAAAGGAAAACAGATTTGAGGGTTCTGGGAGGGTTCATGGTAGAGGCAAAGCAGGCTCAATAGCTGTGTCTCTGGGAACATCAAAATGTAATAACCGATACTAATAATATTTTAGAAAATGTCCTCCAAAGAATACATAATAAGACATCTCAGTATTAAAGGAAAAATTTCAGTCAAATGAAAAATTGAATCCTATTAACCACATTCCAAATGATGTCAAAAATATTTCATACACATCTACTTCAGACATGATGCTTCCATCTTAGATGAGTCAAGATATTAAAAAAAGGTTTTCACAACAGAGAGTTTCACTGGCTTAAACTTCGGTGAAAAACAAAACATATTTACTCTCAAAAGAGGAAAAAATCTTTTGGCCCTAAGGAAGAAGAATATTTCTACACAGTTTGAATTTTGAAACCACCAACACAATGGCACAATGCCCACAGAATTTGTGATTATAACAAAACCAAAAATGACAGTTCAAGTTTTTAAAAAATGTCTTCACAATTTTTTCCTTCAATATTTTGACAGCACTTCTGGATTGAACATCCTCAAATTCATAATTCACCAAATCAAAGAATTTAATATAAATTTAAATAAGTAAAATAACTCACACTTCTTGTAATGTTTGAGATTCCAAGCTGATGTTCCAGTTAGACAACCGATTATGACTCAAATCCCTGAGAGAGAACAAAAGATCATTCTTAGTTTAGTGTTGAAAAGCAGATTTAAAGAAAAAAAAAAAAAACAACTAAAATACGAATCTAAAAGCCTATCGAATGTGAATCTGAGTAGTGCAGACAAAAAGAAAGTTTATAAAGGATGAATAAAAATTTATCTAGATTTCAAAATAGCTATTTTACTTCTTCATTTTTATGAGGTTTTGGTTTTTTACTAAACATGGTTCAATAATAAAAAAATATAAATATATACACAGTAAAAAGTCTCTCAGCCTTGTCTCCAGCCATCCAATTTCCCTCCCCAACCACGACAAATGAAAATATACCATTTCATTTGAAGCCTGCCAGGTATTTTATGCATGTACAAGCAAATTTTTATAAAAATAGTAGATTTACACATTATTTTGCCCTTAGTTCTTTCACTTAACAGTAATATCTTATAGATAATTACTTAGGAATATTATAGTTTCTTCATCCCTGTCAGTGATTAATTTTATTATGATGTACTATTTTTATATACTTTAGAAAGGAATATACTTTTTAAAGTTATATGTACTTTATAAATACATGCTTTACATAACATGTAGTACAATTACAACATTGTAATTATAGTATATTACACTTTAGCTGTAGATAAACTTGAAGACATTTCACAAGTCAAAATAGTGAGTTTCTATATTAGAACTGGGGTTGAACACAGCCTTGATGTGGTCTTCCTAAAAGTAAGCCATCTAACATCAGGGAAGAAAATTCATCTCACTCCAAATAATGCTACTGATGGTGGTGGTGGTGGCAGTTAACGTTTATTAAGTGCCAGGTACTCTTCGGGACACTTTATATATATTCACTGCCTAAATACACACAACCACTTTATGAGACAAATACTTCTACAATCTTCACTTTCCTGATACAGAAATAAATAGGCAGAGAGATTAATAATTTGTCAATCCAAGGTCACACAGCTAATAAGGAAGCCATAAACTTGAAATTCCATCTCACTTCCAGCAAATAGTTTATTAGATATCACAGAGATTTCACTGAAATTAGCCACGACTCTGAATATTTAAACAGGCTTAAAAAAATTCACCTTGGTGCTTCCGGGCATCTTTACAGGCTGAGGTGGAATCCAGCCCACACAAGCTGTCTACCCAAGAGATGTATTATACATTACAATATGGCTAGCGACAGGGGCACACTAGAGAAACATCACAGATCACTTTGTCTCACTGTGCCACCACAGGCAGTTGACAGATGCATGCAGGTTTGAATGATGTCTCTATCACAGAACAATTTGTTCTCAGCTAGATTCATGTCTTTCCACCTATAAAACCTAGCCGTTTTCACTTAAGAGCTTAACTTATAACCAAGACTGGATCAAACCATCACTTTATCACAGTTCTAAAACTTTCATTCCAAGATATCTGGCACCAGGTATCGGCTCAAAGACCCTCAAGAATGGAGAGGCGTGTTGGGAAATGTAAGAAAGAAAAAAATATGAATTTATTCCACATAAAAATCTCATATTCAGATACTTTATCCAATTCATACTTGCTACTAAAAACACAGAATTTCATACAAAAGATGTTTACTGTGGTTTCAAATGAAGGAGAAATTCAGCTGTTCTCATTTAGATATCCCATACTCTGCTCCAAAGGTGGCGGTCCCACAAATGGAGAGCCAATCTGTGTGGCAGACTAGCATACTATGATTTACTTCTACATTTCGTACTTGTTGAAATTTACTTTTTCCTTTTACAGATTAAGGGCTTTTGTTTTAATAACAGTGCTTCTAATGCCTTTCCAAACCCTAACCTCCCCGGCAGTATAACTTGACTGTTCTCCTCCACTATGCTTCTCTCATGAATGTCTGTGATGACCAGATCATCAGCTTTAAAGAAAATCATTATTAAAGAAATCAAAGGCAATCAAATTATATTCAACTGGCTATAAACTTGGTAAACTCAACATGGTACAAACCACTATGCATTCATTATCAGTGTCTCTACTGGGGGAAAGAATAAATTTGTGTCTTTGAAGAACCTCTAAGGCATTTCAATGGAACCCAAAGGAACCCGAAATACTTTGGAGCCTCTCTACAGGATAATGCTGTCTTAAAAATGTTAGTACTGTCATAGAAAGCAACTAGTATAAATCAATGAAGCTCTATCAAAATTCCAGGTGTCTAACTAGAATTATATGGATTGATCTGATCACATATTTATGCAATAAATACTTACTGAACTACGTGTCAGGCACTGTGCTAAGTGCCAGGGTTATACACAGTGGCAATTTTACTAACCTTTTTCTTTGACTTTTTTTAAAGCAACATTTAAAGTACTCCAAAAAGGCTGAAGATGACTGATACTTGAAGACTTCAAATATGACGTAAAACTCTTATTAGATTAGGAATCTGGATAGTTTTTAAAAAGTCTCTCACTATTCTCCCCAGTGGCCAATCATTAATTCCATTTAGTATGCATATGCTAATGTTGATTTGTCTTTTTTTTTTTTTTAAAGCAGGAGTCCTGAAATGGAGAACTGTCTTCCAAAGATTTCCCCCTTGACATATCCCTTCAATGTACTTACAAACTTGAAGTAATCTAATGCTTGACAAACATAACCTAAAGAATCTAGAGCTCTGTAACAGTCAGTAATCTTTGCTTTATTTTTTAACAACACTCATATCTGAATATTTATGGATAGGATGTTCAGAGAGTGAGGTCTCCGAGAGGGCCTTATCTCAGTGTTGTAAACTCAGCTCCCACTCATGCTAATCCACAGGGATGTATCTGTACTAAATGATGAATTATTAAGGTTCTTGATATCGTGTGGAGCCAGAGGTGCCATTAATGTAGTCTTTGGTACCATCAGGGTGTAAATAATTCACAGGATGTACAGAGCAATCACTAGTTTGAGGAGAATCAGTTCTGCAAGCTAATTGCAAAGAAGTCCTGCAGCACAGAGATGCGAGGAATTTTCTTCTGCCCAGTCACACAGGTTCACTTGAGTCATCGTCAATCTCGTTTTCCAGAACCTGCAGCACTAACAGGCTGAACTATGAACTTAAACAATAGCAAAACTTCTTCAAAGGGGCCCTTTGCAAGTTAAAAGATAAGAACATATCACATGCAATAGTTTGGGTATGACAATGCTTCATGTATTTATCCAGCATAATTTAACATTTTTTTTGTTGTTGGAAATGCCTATCTTGTTAGAGTATATTTAGCATAATTTACTTTTAAAAATAATCCTCTGGATTATTATTAAGATTAGAGTACTGTGGTTTAATAGGCTGATGATCATGAGTACGCCTGGAGTATGCTAAAGACAAGGACTCTAAAACAACTCTTAAAACTCTGTCTGCTTTTAGGTTTGCTTTTTCCCTACCACTAACAGCTTTACCAAAAGCTGTCCCCTCTTGGAACTGTCAGCCTTCCTGTCTCTAACAGTGCTGCTTGAAATTTTTCTAATTTGTTGCTTCTAATCAACTGTCACAGGCCAGGAAACTCCGATACCTGCTAGAACTGCCTGAAACAGGAGTAAATGAGATCTGAGTCTTGAGAGGCTCCTTTATGAACAAATACATCCTGGAAGTGTTTGCTTGTTGGTTGCTTTTTGGCTGGAAATATTAAGTAAATATCTTTAGGATAAATAAGATTTTATTCCAGCATGAAGTATAATGCTATTCCAAACTTCTATCCTTCATTTTCACTACTTATTTGTAATACACTGTACACTTTTTCTATGAATCCAAAAAGTTGGAGGCAGTAGGAAGATGAGGGCATTCATTTCAAGGGCATGTTTTATTTTCTTCCATTATCTTTCCTTGAATTCTTAATGACTGAAAATATTGCTTTATTGGGGGAAATAACAGCAACAACAAACCAGGAAATAGAAATTCTACGGTTACATTTAAGAAGAGAGTTTCTGCATGCTCTGGGACACTGGGCAAGTCATTTAACCTCTCTAAACTTGAGTCTCCTCTACTATTAAACAACAATACTAGGACCAACCTCAATGGATTGCTTAGATTAATAGGATATAAATAAAATGCATGTAGATCAATGGGTAAAAAGTAGGTTATTATATAATACTAGATTTGAAATAGGATGGGCCAGTACTATTACCTTTTCTGAGTATGTGTTGCACATGCAGGCATAATCCACGTCCTAAGGTAAAACCTTAATTAACTGGAAGGACTCGCCTACAATAACTTAAAAATAAACTAAATATTGCTTCTGGATTCCAATTTCATAGGCTCACATTTTCTGTTTACCACTTCCCCAGATACACCAAGATAAAGATGAAATATGATAAAATCCTTAATGTAATGAAAGAAGAGCATATTGTATCCGCTTTAGAATGACTGCTGGACGTGAAGCACGTCATTATGTATATTAGATGCTGTAAACGCAATGGCAGTGCATCCCCCTGCCCCCTAAATATGCATTAGGGATTTACCAGTAGGTCTGTTTCTTTTAAAGAATAAAACTAGTGTTTCTGCTAGTGCCTAGAAACATAGGGTGTGTGACAGAATCCATAATGCCTTTGGAGTATCCCAACTTCAGAAATGCATGGCTGGTGTACAGGTTGAAACGAAGTTGTAGACTATTAAAAACTCCTCAAACTACAGCTGCGAGCCATAATGTCACCCTTCAATCAACTGATTATTCATGAATATTTAGTGAATATCTAATAGATGCTGCAAGCCCCATTAAAAACTAGAGGATCAGAATAAATGAAGATTACTTGTGCTTGCAAAAGTTTTTGTGAATTTTGGTGCAATTAGACAAAACATCTCAGACAGTATAAGATGGGAGCTAGAGTTAGTAGTAATTAATGTGCCTATATTTAGAATTTTTTTTAGTTCTTATTTATTTTTCACAGTGTACAACCCCCTTCAGTGCTCGCAACCCACAGGTAAGGGGCTGGGCAATGGTTCGAGGCTGCAGGTTACTCTGGCATGGGTCCACTATGAGAGGCCCACAGAGAAGGGCCCGCCATAAATCCGTTACCATGCCTGAATTTTTTTTTTTTAAATATGGCCTAAAAAAACAAATAATTAGCTAAGATAATGCCGATTCATTCACGATATTTACTACAGAGAATGAGGTACCTTGAAAAGAAATCATCTAGAGAAGTAAATGAGAAAGGATTATTTTGAGTTTCTCCTGATCTCCCTCAAAAGGCATAGCCACACACTTTCCATAATTATTTACTGTGTTCATTCAACAAGCATTTTTGAGTACCTACTGCTGGTTACAGTTCACCTACAGCAATGAATAAATAGATATTTACATTGTACTGAAAAGAAGACAAAGTAAAATATAAAGCAAGTCAGAAGATGCCTGCTAAAGAGAAAAATAAAGCCAGAAAATGGGGTCGGGGTTGACTCTGGGAAAGGAGAGAAACCTGAAAAGTCCTGAATTCCTGAAGAGAATGGCAAATAAGAACCAAGGGCGTAATGAGACTGGTGCTGATGGTCTCACGGCAGACAACGGTTGTGGGGTGAGGATGTGAGGGTGGGGAATCTTTCTAGGAACAAGCACGGTTCCTTACTCTGAAATGTAAACTTGGAACACAGTGATACTATCCAGATCAAAGTTTCCTCTTGATCCCTGCCTATGGAGGCCTGGAGGCCTAGAGGCCAAGAGAGAAGTCCTACCTGGGTCGATCACAGAGTCAACCAGGTTGCTAACCCACTGTGTGCTCAGCCCCACAGCCAATCTCGCTTCTCTGTAAGAAGTACAGTGAAAATACGGGCGCAGAATGAAAGGAGGAAGTGGAAAATAAAGGTAAATAGCAACAAATGGGATAAACATGAAAGAAAATCTAATCTGTACCTTTTTCCTTTTCTCAATGTCTTTACTTTTAGACATGAAAGGAAAATCTTATAGGGACACATGAAAAAGACAGACAGGATTCACAGGTAAAAGTGAAGACAATTTAACCAGAAAGCTTAAAAGCCTGTCAGCTGTTGAAGCTGAAGTTCTGTGTGTGACATGCTGCAGGCTGAAATGAATGGTAATTAGTATTCCTCTCCTTCCTCACCCTCTCCTCCAACAGAATCCATACCGACCTCCTCATAATCCTTCCCAAGGTCAGCCAAGCCCTCACCGGCCTCAGAAAACTCTCCCTTCCTCCATGCTCTCACCCATATGCCAGTGAACGAAGGCACACTTGGCACACGTCAGGTCAAACTTGTGGTCCAGGTGAGCCCAGGCCTGAGCAACAGATGTGTTGTTGCTCAGCACGCACACAGCTCGCTGTACTGTGGCCAGGTCTCCCCAGGTACCACAGTGGGAGGCTGCTAATCAATGCCAACTTTGAAGCCAGTGGGGCACCAGTCCACAAACTGGATGCTGCACTGGTCTGGTGGCAATGGCAGTGTTGACATCTTTGGGAACCATGTCCCCATGGTACAACAGGCAGCAAGCCATGTATTTACTGTAGCAAGGGTCACATTTCACCATCTGTTTGGCTGGCTCAAAGCATGCACTGGTGACCTCCACTTCAGAAAGCTGTTCATGGTAGGCTTTCTCAGCAGAGATGACAGGGGCACACGTGGACAGAGGGAAATGGATGCGGGCACAGGGTTGGTCTGGAATTGTCAGATCAACATTCAGGGCTCCATCAGATCTCTGGGAAGCAGTGCTAAATGATACAATTTGACCTATCGATCTATTCAGGTTAGTGTAGGTTGGGCGCTCAATATCGAGGTTTCCATGACAGATATCATAGATGGCCTCACTGTTAACCATGAAGGCACAGAGCACTCCAGGGTGCTGTGGGTGCTGAGGATGGAGTTGTAGGGTGCAGTTACAGCTGTGTAACCTGGGGGGCTGGGTAAATGGAGAACTCCAGCTTGGACTTCTTGCCATAATCGACAGAGACGTTCCATCAGCAGGGAGGTGAACCCAGAACCAGATCCCCAAACAAAGCTGTGGAAAACCCAGAAGCCCTGAAAACCTGGCACTGGTCAGCCAACTCCCGAATCTGGTCCAAGACAAGGCCAGTGATCTCCTTGCCGATGGTGGAGTGCCCACGAGCACAGTTACTGGTAGTGTCTTTCTTGCCTGTGATGAGCTGCTGGGAGCGGGGGCGAGAGCGGGGGGCAATGTTTTAACTGCCCGTTCCAATTCTCTATCAAACTACTACAGCAGGTCCTCAAACAACATGATTTCATTATAACACTGACGAGATGCTGCAGAACTTGTTTATATCAACACAGAATGTTGATCTTACAGCAGAACAATATACATGAAAAATGCCTTCCAGGCAAGGCCACTCAAGTTTTCCAAAAGAGGAGTGGTCTAGGCAAAGACATGGCTTCACCCTTTCAGTCAACTAGCATAACAGCTAAGAGACAGTATCATCTCTTACTCTGAGCCATTACTCTAATGCCTTACTCTTGAGGCATTACTCTCAGATTTACCTCACTGTACAACCATTTATTCATTCCTTTACCCTCAGTGACTACTGTTCCTCCTCTCCATTTATACCCAAACTCTTCCACCGTCGGAAGGGACGGTTCAGCCACTAGACTGTAAACAGCAATACTGGTCAAGCAAGTACCTCCCCCGTCAGTTCACTCCATTCAGTCAAGGTAAAGTTACAGAGACGCAGAACTCTGTGCTATTTTTACCACAGGCAATGTATCAGCATTCACTGTTAACCTCAATTTGTCCACATGGGGTGAAAGCACGACCCACTCCATGAAGCCCTTAGGAATTCTGACGCAAAGTTTAAAAATATAGTTTCTTGCTTAGGAATCACCCATTTCTAGCATCTGTATCTGCAGCCCTGGTCCTATGACCACTTCATTAAGAAAAAAAGAAAAGTTGAGGTGATGGGGGGAGAAAGCAAAAAGTACCGTCGTTACGCCACACTCCTCGCTTGGTAAGAACTGCAGTCCGGCTCCCTTCTCCACCGTCTTCCCCATACTCACCAGAAAGAGGACTCTACCGAGGTGGGCAACTCCTTCAGCCCCACTAAATGTTGAGGGAGCACACTCTCATGAAGGTACGTAAGCCAGCCCTTCCCATCTTTATCTCCCCTAGTTTTAAACAACCAATGTTTTAACTGCCCGTTCCAATTCTCTATCAAACTACTACAGCAGGTCCTCAAACATGATTTCATTATAACACTGACGAGATGCTGCAGAACTTGTTTATATCAATTAGGCTACTACAGTAAAACTGGTTTCGTTTTATGTTACTTCACCACAGCTCCAAGAACCTACTGATGACATTAGGTGAGGACTTACTGTCCTCTGCGAAGGATATCGCTCTGCCTGTTGCTGGGCATTATGGGCTGTAAACTGTATTCCTTGGTCTGCGGAAATGATAGCCGGCCATCCCACTTGGTACAATTATCTTCTGTTCTGGTTCTTTTATAGCAATGTGAGCATTTGCATCTATCATTAGAAAAGGAAAGCCAAGTCCACAGTCAGTGTCTATTCCTGTCAGGACCCATTTGTATCTCCTAGGGCTACCAGCAACAGTACCACCTGCCAGCTATGTTCGGGGCCTTTCCACCAGGGAATCTGCCACATAGCCATCTGCGGTCTCTCTTTTGCTGGCATTCTGAGCCTCAAAGGCTCGTTTCATGGACCCAAGCGGCCACCTCCAGCAAGCACACAGGGATATCTGCTTGTTGATTCCGATCACCTTCCAAAACTGGAAGGGGGTTCCTCTGATGGGCATACAACATGTCCTATTTTAAGGCACCCCTCAAATCCTCACAGTGATTTCCACAGGGCTGTCTGTGCATCCCTTTAATAAGCTAGGTTTCCACTGCTCTTCTGCCTGACCATATGGCCAGGCCACTGGCCACTGCCTATAAGTCAATAAAAACCCAAACACAAAAGCTTTTACCACTGTTCAATTCTATTACGGCTAGGAAAACGGCATGCAATTCAGCCTACCAGGCTAATTTGTCTTCTCCTTCCTCAGAGTGGTGGAAGATGTTGTCCATTCATCTTGGAACTACCATCCACAAACCAAGCAGTTTCCTGTTCGTCGGTTATGAGCTATTTATAGGCTACTGCCCAAGTGACAAGAGAATCCATCAGCTCGTCGCACAGTTCCAGGATCAGTCCCAGGGGAAAAGAGGCTCTCTGCTCTTGAGTATCTACCTTCTCCTTGCACTCCCCAGACAGCACGATCCTATATGAACCATTTCCGTTTTATTACGGACTCTTCTGGGCAGTGCCCACTCTACTGCAGTTTGTCTGACATTACTTGAGACATCATGAGTGTTTCAGGTTTCGAGATTATTTTATGACTCTTAGTCATCATAGCAGTTTCAATTAACGTCCAATAGCGAGCCAGCAATTGTCCTTCAAATGGAAATTCTCTAGTCCAAAGTCTAGCAGTCGTTGCTGGGAGGCGCTCACAGGCTTTTGCCCTGAGCCCCAGTCTGCAGGACGCACAGGGCTATCACACAATCTGTCCATACCGGCACTCCGACTTCTATTCCACACTGTGTGGGCTTGAGCGATCCTACTGGTTCTCGTTCAGTATGTCCACTGAACGGTTTTGCAATACTTGGTAGAAAAAACATTCCTCAGCTGGATACAATGTCCAACTCTGTAATACAATCAGGTAAAAGCCTATTCGAACATATCAATTCTCCTACAAACTTATACCTCGCACTCCTAACTGTAAACTTTACTGACAGGTTTTGGTTTTACAATACTAGTTAGAAGTGTTGCCCAGCCAGACATAACATCCATTCCCATAAAACAGTCTGATAAAGGAGACACAATTTCTTTACAGAAAGCCTGTCTGAACATTCCAACTTTCATAATCCTTATAATAACCCTTATAATTTTGTGATCTCTCAATTACCTCATGGCTTCACCAAGGGTTTGGTACCACAGAGAAAAAAGCTCCCCTATCAAGGAATTCTGAAAAGTTCTCTTCTCCAACTCCTGACCATTTACCCACTGCAAAAGGCTTTGGATCCCCTCCTACCCCACCCCACCCTTCCAGGGGTTGAGCCAAGGAACCTTTGGTCAATTTTTATTTCATTTAATCTGCCTAACCAAAGCCCCAAGTGACTGCTGGTCAGATTTCTCATTGTGACCTCTGCCTCTGGACTTTTAAATTTCTCCAAACTGGAGTACAGCTGAGTGGTTTTGGGCCTTTTAATGTTAGGGGACCAGAAGGTGGTCCCTTTGGCCTGCCCAACCTTTAGTGCTATATTAAAACCTTTGTTTTAATCTCATCAATGTCTGTTTTATTCATCCGATTTCTTAATAACTATCTAAAGCTGTCCATTCTCCTGAGTAAGTCCCATGATTCTTCCCATTTTTCTTTGTTTTGCTCCAAACAGCATTTTCTTCATTCACGCTATTTCTTATTAATCACTTAAACTTTTCTGCCTTCTTAAGACCATTCCCTTGACTCTCTCCTTTGCTTTTCCTTATTCTCCTGTTAATTAACCCAATTTTTTTATTAGCATCTATAAGATCCAGGAGGGGAAGCTGAAACAGCAAACACATAAGGCTTCCTCAACAATCCCTTGGTTTTGCAGCAGTAAGGTTATACGGGGTGTATATGGAAGAGTCTCCATTAACCATAGCATTTATCAGCAGGTGAAAAGCCCCATTATCATAAAGATAATCCCAACAAGGCTTGTATACAAAGTCTACCACCTACTTCACCAGGGGTGTTTCACTTGGCATTTATAGGAGGAATTGGGCAGTCTACCTTTTCAGGGAAAACAGATCTTACAGTGGCTTTTACCCAGTCCACCAGGCTAGCTGTTCCCTCGGGTATAACCTGCTTTGTGTCTGGATCACATATAGCCATCTGTAGTTGTTCCATAATGAGCTATAAATCCTGCTCTTCCCCACTGCAGCATCTAAAACCAGATACTGCTCCTAAATTAATTATTCTATTGGTCCATTTTGGTAAAGGTTTTTCAGGAAGCTGATGTTACTGATGCACAAAATGAAACAATTCCTTCACACTATACTCCATGGTTTCAAATAGTTTCTTGGTTTTGTCCTTCCCTCACATCAACCACCTTCTTGGTGACCAGGGGTCTTAGAGGTACTTTCTCTTATCCCTGCATAATTTTTCTCTTGAGTGTCAGCTTTATAGCTAGTGGCCAAAGCTCAGGCTCGCTGAAATCTGAACTTGATCTAGCATCATGGTCCAACCCAGCATGTTCTTTTAATTACATTTTAGCTATTATTACAGATAATAATAACCAAGGGAGTGAACATTTCACCTTTTTCTTATTAGTTTCCATTTCCTTATGCATCCAGTGAACCAATGTACTAGAACTGAATTTCCACTGGTAACTTTTACCTTTAGTAACTGAGAGCAGCACCCATGGGAGACCATGTGACCACCAGGAAGCAAAGTTCCGCATCCCCTACCCTTCTATCCTTTCTCTTCCCAAACCACATGTTTCCATGAGCCAGGGCCATTCTAGCAAATCTCACGTCTGTGACACCAAATGTCTAGGAAAACTCCGTGTGTTAAGAGAAAATATTCAATGGCACTTGTTAAAACCCACTAAGGAAGACCTTACTCAAGGTGGTACAGGTTATCTCTGCAGGTACAGGGAGCACTGCGATAAAATTTTTCAGTGGGGGAAAAGGACTGGACTCGACTCCAAATATGACATGGGCAAGTAGGAATTCAGAGTCAGGGAGCAGGGTGGTGAGCCAAGGCCAGGAGACAGAAAATTACTAAGAGGAAACAACGGGGGTTCTCACTGAACAGGACTAAATTCTAACTGAAGTCCTCCTGAAGACAGACATCACTCTGGGGTGGTGGAAGAAAAGAAACGCCACCAGGTTATCAAGGGTGATCACATGCAAGGGTGGGGCTTCTCACTGAACTAACCTAAAAGGTTCTCGAACTGCATTTTACAAGGAGATAAACAGATGGGTCTCAGAGAAGGACTTTTAGGAGTCTGACCAAAATTTGGTCAAGCAAAGAATCTCTGTCAGTACCTTCTCTTGTTCAAGAAAGAAGAGACATTTTTCTTTTCTCTGAACAGTATCAGTCTATTTTCTCGTTCAGTAGCCGTTTGTTCACTAAGGACCAGGTGAACATTCTGTTGGGAGTTGGTGGTGCCAGCAGTCAGGCAATTAATAAGGGGAGTTTCTATGAAAGTAAAAGAAAAACAAAAGCTAATAGTTAGAAACCCAGTTTCTGGGTCCAGAGGATGCCAGGTGAGATTTTGAGACTTGAGTTTGAAGCATCTTTAAATAGTAGGGTGAGAATGACGGTGGCTTTCTGAAGAATTTTCCTAGTTTGCAATTTGGATGTCTCTGGTGATAGCATCGTGTTCTCGTGAACTCTGAGAGAGGGCCATACAGCAGGAGGCACACAAGCTGCCCATACACGGTCTGTTGTGGTAATTTGTTTTTTACGTGTATATGAAGTCGGCCAGCTTCGACTTGCAGGGTTTCAGGAAAAGGGCAGTTGCAGTTCTCAGTAATGCCATGTCAGGAGCGTGGGAGAAAAACTGGAAACATGAGTTTGGAGAGTTATGGCCAGATACTGGAGGAAACTAGAATTGAGAATTTGGTGAAAATTGGCAAAATGTGCAAGATGGACCCCTACAAGGGTGCATTACAGTTCTGCACTGAAACGAAAAAATTTCTCTCTACAGTCAACTTTTTAATTCTCGTTTACAAAATAATTCTAGTCTCTTTCGATTTGTACTATTTACATAAATACAGCAAGAACGGTGACTGGCCATATAGGTCAGTTTTTCCAAGAACATTGGCTCCATGAGGTCAACCTTAGTCCCTTTAACCAGAATCTATGTACGTTACTCTCTGGTCAAAGCCCTGGTAATAATAACCAATGTTTCCAACTCTATCCTATTACTAGAATTGATTCTTACTGAACTTACACAAAATAACTATATTGTCATGAAAATAAGAATGAATACTCATTAAGAGTTTCTGAATTCTGAATCAATCAGGAAGAAAAAGTAATTGCTTCTTATTTGTTCACAAAGGTGTAGTCAACCAGACTGGTGTAAGCTACAGATAGCTTAAGAGAAAAGATGAAAAGAATTCTTTAAATCTGGAAAACAAAACCAGCAATGTTTCAGAGAGTTGCAAAAAAATTATAACCATCCTCATCAGTTCATTCAGTCCCGTGCAGTTAACTCTTGTGCTGCCTGATCTGGAGTTGGCAGCTTTAAAAATCCATCAGTTTCTTCATTACTTCTGGGAACTTAGTACAGCAACAAGGTCTGAAAGCTATTCACCTGAGGCCCACATGGAGCATTCATGCCTGCGGCTGAATGTATCCTTTCAGAGAAGAATGAGAGTAAAATAAAAATTTGTCTGTGAATGAAAAAAGACTTAAAATGGCTGTGGTTAAAGTTCTGATGAAGAGTTCATTTGAAAAGGAAAATTAGTTATTTCTGTGGTATATGGTATTTTGACACAAAAACCTAACAAGGGTACTGACACATTTCTATGAACATCATGCATTTCTGGAATTAGTAACATTATTAGTAACATATATCCATACATATATAATCTAAGAAAGTCTGTCATTATTTCTTACTTGACAATGATTCCCAGGTATTTAACATATCGAATAAACCTAATTTTACAAGGTGAGAGACTAATCCACTGAGATTTTCCAGGGCCCTCTAGAAAATCTCTTAAGTGACTTTGAGGTCAACAAGACTCGTTTAGAACTTGATTTGGGGAAGTTGTCAAAAATGTCAAAGGTTTTAAACACTTAACTAAATAAGATTACAGGTCACTGTGAAACAATACTTAGCTACCCATTTAAACAAAATGACAAACTATTTCAAAGGCAAAACAAAGTTACATAGTTGTAAAGAAAATCTTAGCTCTTTTAATATTGAGAAGACAAATTTTCTTAAATAATCAAAGACCCGATAAAGAAACACGAAGCACAGGAAATTATTTGGATGATGCAAAATCTGTTTCCTACGCAGACTATTTAAAAGATAAAGAAAAACCTTTCTATAATTTCTTAATAGGAGCGGACAAATATGCCAGGAAAACTTTGGTGTTCTAGTTTTGCATCAGTACTCTTTTGATTTTAAAGTTCAACTTTTTTTTTTAACTTATAAATAAATCCATTTAATGTTAGACAATTAACCACACATAAAATTCCTGTTCTAAAAATCTACAACCATTTTTCTAATATGATTTAGTCTTTGTCCTGTATTTCTCCTTCTTCATTCCAGAACAACCAGTCAGTCTACCGTAGAATAAAATTACTTTTTTCCCCTGACAAAAACACATTCTTCATATCTTGCATACTCTGCATACAAGGTCATTTCTCTTCATTCTTATAATTTCTAATAGTTTCATTTATATATGAAACTATAACTGATTATAATTTTTAACTATTAGTAATCTTTTACAGAGAAAACTATGAAGCAGACAATTGTGGTCTGTCCTATATCAGTACTCTACAGATTAATTTATGAAATATAATTTCACAATTTCTAGAGGCATGAAATATCTCACAGTATAATTCTTCCATGTGCCAAAGGATGTGTTTAGTAATAGATCTAAATGTCTTTAGTTTCTCTATATGAACAAGATGCCAAAAATATATAAACTTAAACTTAAGTTCAGTAATGAATGTTTCAGTAGTTTATCTTACTTAGAAATGACCTAGATTTTTATTTTAGGCAGACATAACACCAAACAAAGCTAGCCATCATCTTAAGTTATATTCCTATTAACTAGTTTTATAATACATGCATGTTAGGCTGGCATCACAAAAGCAAATATCTAAAAAGGTTAAATACGTGGTCTTTCCCTTTTTTCTTCTTTTTGCATTACTGTGCTTGACATAACTCAAGCAATTCATTTCTATTGTCCATTTTAGTCTTAGTTTGGATTTATAGTTTTATAATCTTAAACATCTAGTACAGGTAACAAGCTTGTTTGACTAGTGAACCGAAGTAGAAAAAAAAAAAAGTCTGCATTATATTTAATGCCGACAATTCTGAAGGCATGCCTGCTTTTATTTTACCAACAACTTTCAAATTAGTTTTGCTTACGAAAAATTATCCTAGATCATGTGAAGTTAAAACATGGGGTTAGTTTCTCCATTTCTGAGAGCTTTGGGAATACTTAATTTACATAAACACTCATTTATCTCTAAGCCAATTTGAATAGAACTCCTTTAAGGGATTTTATAAATTAATCTGGTAATACCATCTAGAGGTATAAAAATATCACACATCTATAACATACATATACATACACAGACATAAAATACAGACACAGAGATCTTACAGTTTTCATTCTAAAATTTTAGCCAAGAGTTAGTAAAACGTAGTAATACAAACTCACTGATTTATATAAAACAATTAGCTCTGTCTTTTCTCAACTTTTATATTTTTATGCAAATTATGTTTCTGGCAAATAGGACGAATTAAAGTTATCTGTTGACCAACTGTGCAGAGAGCAGCTTTAAGACCTTCCCTCGCCCTGTGGACCAATTCTTTGTGAGTGACCAGGGAGATGTCAGGAAGCTGTCTGGATGTCTCTAAAGCCCACGCAACTAACCATACACCCCGTCTATTTCCAGTGAGCCTTTTTCCTTTTCAGCCTCAAGAAGCTGCTTTGGGAAGCCCCTAAATCCCTTGATGGCCCCCGGCAGAGGGTAGGGGACCAAAAGTTCAAGTGACGAGAGAGACTGGCATGGAAAAAGGTCTGGTGGGTGCGGACAGAGGGACGGAGGAGGAAGGGGTTTGCAGGGGGATATATCGAAAGATTTAAGGAAACAAGGGGAAGACTAGTGGTTACATAAGAGGAAAAAGGAGGAACACAAGCAACGTAAAGGGAGCGGTCCTGGAGGAGCAAGTCTGAGGAGACCTCAAGTTTCCCAAAGAGGTCAATGAAGTTCCATATTCTTCTCAGCAAAAGCATGCCAATAAGAATGGAGGCAGACGGAGGGAGTATAGTCAGCAGGGGTTCAATGAGGGAGTCTGAATCCACTGAGAAGTTCTAGGATCCAACAGAGAAAATGGAGAGGTGTCACAGAGGGCTAGCAAGAAAGACTGCCAGTGCAAGGAGTCATGAAATAATGAGAGCGCGCCAGCGATTCAGGGAATAATCCCCACTCAGGGGAGAAAAAGACCCAGGATGAGAGACTTGCAGCCCAGTAGGTACCTCTCAAACAAAGAAGCCTAGGGCTATAACCCAGCTTCTAATAGTTGCTTGCCTGGGACTCTAACTGAGCTTCTTACAACAGGGAAACCTGGGACTCTAACCCAGACTGTGTTTATCTAGGACTCTATCTCATCTTCTGGAGTATACTCAGACTCTTAAGAATCAAAATCTGTCCTTACCAGCTTCCACGGACGTTTGTCCGAAGCAATGGTTCAGGAGTCGGACTCACCAATGGATCCCCGATCAATCAGTCAGGAGTGAGGATAAAGGCTTCAAAGGTACGCATTTAGGGTCCTGGGTGAGAGGTCCGGGGGTCCAGTGATGAATCTGATCCTATCGAAGCTGTGGCACCATAACTGTTAAAAGGAAAAAAATATTCAATGATACTTAATAAAGCATGGTAAGGAAGACTTTAGGGGACAGGAAGCTATCTCAATGGGCACAGGGATCACTGCAATTAAATTTTTCAGTCGGGGAGAGAGGTTGGGCTCAACTCCTAATACTATATGGGTATGTGTGAATTTATAGCTAAGTTGCCAGGTTGGGGTTAGTGGATGGAAAATACTAAGAGAAAAACATCAGGAAAAAGGGGATTCTGACTAAACAGACCTAATGGGATTCTTGCTACAAATAGGTCAGGTGCTGAGACATCGCCTGGGAGATGGTACAGGGGAGGAACCCAATCAGATATGAAGGGTGGGGGCTTCTTGCTAAAATGATTTAGCAGAGTTCTTGCTATAACTGCATTTTACAAGGATGTGCACAGATGGTTTAGGAGAAGGTTCAGGAGCCTGACTAGACTTTCTGATACTAACTGTAGTGCATATCTCACTCGGTAAGGGCTCAGTCTCACAAGACTGCCCACTCCTTCTCACACTAATCACAAGTAGTAGGACCTCATGTTATTCACAAGTTCTATCCAACTTAGCTAAAATCGGAGGTTCCCATGACCCCTTGTAGATTCAATCACGTACTAGAACATCTCACAGAATTCAGGGAAACACTTACGTTGACTGGTTTATTATACAATAAAGGCTACAATATAGGACACGGACAAACAATCATATGAAGAGATACAGGAGCTTCCATTCTCATAGAGTTGGGTGCATCACCCTCCTGGTGTGTACATGTGTTCACCAACCAAGAAGTTCTTTGAACCCCATAGTTTTGGGGTTTTTATGGAGACTTCATCACATAGACATAACCAATTAACTCAGTCCCTCACCCCTCTCCCCTTCCAGGATGAAGGTGAGTGGGGCTCAAAGTTCCAAGCTTCTAATCATGGCTTGATCTTTCTGGTGACCAGACCTCATCCTGAAGCTATCCAGGAGCCCACCAACAGTTGCTTCATTAGATCAAAAGCCATTCCTATCACCCAGGAATTCCAAGGGATTTAGGAGCTCTGTGTCAGGAATCAGGGTCAAAGACCAAATACTGGAAAGAAAGATGCTTCTAGTACTCTCATCGCTTAGGAATTACAAGGGTTTCAGGAGCTCTGTGCCAAGAACTGGGGGCAAATACATATATTTCAAAAACCAGAATTAATGAATTTTGTCTACAATCTTTTTGATGCTGGCCACAAGTTTGAGCACTTAAGGTTGAATCATTAATACATTTAAACCACTGCATATGATTTAAAAATTCGAAATTACATAAAGAAACCCACATGTACCTGGTGGTTTTACAGCTGAAGGCAACTGTCAAAAACTGTTACATTTCTCTGTTTAAAACAGCACACTCCCATCTTTTAATATTCTAAGAGTTCTTCTGCTAATGTAAGACTTCCATCCAATTACATTTCTACAACAGAATTGCTCTCCAAGGTATTTCACTTCAAATGAAAATGTCAATTTCATTACACGACATTTAAAATTTTTGAACGTCATTTTGGTTTTAGGCACTTTGTCTTGATTAAACAAAAATCAAACCTAGACACAAAATAAACATATCTGATATAAAACTACTTCTCATTATTGTTTACCCAACAATGGAAGAGCTTAAAAAAGAGGCTACACTTATTTCAATCACTGCTAAATTGTGTTGTTTTTAAACCTGCACCTGATTTATTGTCATTATCAGGTAGCTGTTCCAAGAATTTCTTAGAAAAAGGCACCTGCTACATTACAAAGATGCTGTGCTAGGTGTAATTCAGACTACATTGCACACTGATATAAATTTTTAAATTTTATTTGCATCAAAAGAAGCAGAACTAGTTACAAGGAATTTATGATGTAGCTTTCTTTCCTAGCTACCCAAAACTATTTGCAAATGTATAAACACTTGAACCTCTGCAGCAGAGAGGGACCTTCTATTTGTATTCTATTCCCACTAAGGAAACAGCTCCTCACATTTTAAGTACATCTCAAGCTATTCTTTTTTGTGACGACTCTTTTTCAGAGACAACTCTATTAGAAATCTGTCAATTAATAAATGAACTATTCAGTAGCAGCAGAGAAATAACTGTATGTTAGTGGTTAAGAAGCCCCATACTTGCAGTATTTAATGTCTACTGTTGCTCCTACTGCCACCAGGCTGATTCAGACTAATGAGCTCTCCAAGTGCCACTGTCTAACACGGGCCTGTCAAAATGAGCGTAGTCTCCAGAATTCATCCAGTCACCGTACTTGCTTCTCACACATAAAGTGGACCGATCTTTAGGTTCTTTGCCACAAAAAATGCACTGAAAACAATTACAGCATCACATGATTTTGGAAAGAAATACGCCCTCCCTTCTTTACGGTGAAAAGAGCAAGAATGCTGCTTATAAAGATTTTTCCGGGGTAGTACTGGATCTCCTAAAACATTTAGTTTCAATGTTAAGTGTCAAGCTGCAGTACAAACTGAGCCCAAATGCGAACTAAGGACAAAGACAGTTTATGTATCTTTGGTGACCGTAGTTATAAAAATCATATGCCTGGGGCCCATTCATGCTGAGGAACACACGGGATGATGCGGCCCAGTGGGCGAGGTGCCCCAAGCACCCAGAGTCAATGCCGGAACCCAGGACCACGGAGCCCTTAATAATATCCTCGCCCCAGCTCCTTCCCAGCCTAGGGCCCACA
Organism: Pteropus medius; assembly: GCF_902729225.1. NCBI lineage: Eukaryota > Metazoa > Chordata > Mammalia > Chiroptera > Pteropodidae > Pteropus > Pteropus medius. The sequence continues at coordinate 5,018,908 of NW_024350924.1, read as the reverse complement.
GACTCCCTGGCCCCAAGAATCTTAACTCTGGTCTTCATACAAGTCTCCAGGATTTTCAGGCTCCCCCGACTTCCCCGCAAAAAAAAAAAAAAAAAGTTCACAACGTTGTAATGGCATTTCCCTTCAGAACTTAGGCTCCCAACCGCGCCCTGAGGTCAGACCTGTCTCCCTCCTGTCCCCTTTGAAAGGCGAACTCCCCTTTCTTTAGACCCCACCACTACCCGGCAACTCTACTCACAGGCTGGTGGCGTCGGGGGGCAGCGGGCTAGACAGCGCCCTCCAGCTCAGCGCTGGTAGTTTCCTGCGACTGCAGTCCAGCAGGGGGATGTGGCAGGAGCAGGGCGCGGGGCAAAGGCCTGCCCGGGCGGCCGGCAGCAGCAGGAGGGCCTGGGCGAGGAAAAGGAGCCGGGAAAGTGGTCCGGACCGACACTCCAGCAGCGGCTCCTCCCGGACGCCTCGGGGCGCCGGCGCCATTTTCCCCCCCGACCCGGACCCAGCCGAGAAGAGACGCCCGCTAGAAGAGGCGGCTCGGAGGAGACGTGGGACGGCTGCACGACCACCCGAGGCCCCGGCTGTGGCCTGTACCCTCTAAAGCAAAGCGACGGGAAAGCACGGCACGACAGCGGGGGTGGCGGCCGAGGACACACGGCTGAAACCCTGCGGACAGCGCTCCTTCGCCCCGCCCCGCGGCGCAACGTCCTCACGCACAGGAGCTTACCAATCGGTGCCACAGGACGAGACGGCGAGGGGGCGGGACTCCTCGGGGGGCGGGGCCGGAGACCACGGGTTCCTTAAGGTCCTTAAAGTGCCCCGCACTTTCGAGCGCACCTCTGGGGTTCTGCTGCCGTACTTCCGCTGGAGGGCGCAGTGGCTTCTTAAGAAGGAGTGGGGCCCAAAGCGTTGCGAGCCCGAAGTCTCGACCTGGGGTATACCTACTATAGTAATAGAAAAGGATCTTTTATCTTCTCTAGGCTCCAAGAAAGGGGAATGGAAGAAGGGCTGCTTTCCAAGTCGTAGACACGAACTGGGGCCTCCTGGAGCCGAACTGAGGCCTCCTCTGCCCACTCCTGCTTGTCCGCAGCTGGTGCAGTCCTGCAAATGGGCGGCAACTCCCTCTCTCCTAATCGAAAATGTTATCCCTATCAGTTGATGGACCCGTAAACTCCTGAAGGCAGAAGCCCTGTTATTTATCTGTGTACCTCCAGCTTCTTTTCTAGCTTAGAGTTCGATAAATGTTGATAGGACAGTACCTACAAGGCATATTTCTAAGGAAAATACTCTTCTGTTTGGAGAATTCTGTCCTATGTATACATTCACTCTCAGAAAAGCAAATGGGACATGTAAATAAAAAGAATGTTGAACAAAGCAAACGGGACATGGAAATAAAGAGAGTGTTGAACAGTCGACAAAATGAAGGCTGCGTGTGAGGAAATTTTTTTATTTATCCTGAAACAGAAACTATGGAAAACCTACTAGGAACGGTGGGTTTTGCTCACTTAGCCTTGCATTATATCCAAGATTATGAATAAGATTTTGTGAATAATAATGATGTTTTGCTTATATGTAGTATTTTTATTTTCAAAGAGTCTTTGCATCTGTTACCTTCTTTGGTTCCTCAATGACTGTGAAATTGACAAGACAGTTAACTGCTGATGAGCAAACAAGTCCAGAGGGTGTTCTGACTCTTGTAAATTAAAAACCTGAGCAAGTTAAAAAGAATAATGCCTAGGTCACTGGGCTGTCCTAGGGAGTAACTGAAATCTGTCTTTCCATGGCAGGTTTGGAATTACAATTATGCTTTTAAAAACCTTTTTTTCTGTTTTGTTTTGTTTTATAATATTGAACTATTTCTTGGAATCAAAGATATACCCAATGCTCCAACCTAAACCAAATTTTCAAAGCCAAGACAGCAGAATGAAACTGACTCTTAGCCTCCATCCCCAAGCTGCTGAGTGTGCTTAACAGCCTCCACAAAGAAGCTGCGTATAGGCAGGAGCACCGCAAAAAAAATGGGGCATCTTAGAATCTCTCTGCATTATAGTTTCAGAGCTTCCATCTGGGCCCATTAGAAATTCATACTCTCCACCCTGTGTCCTCACCAATTGCAGGTCACGACAATCAGGAGTCCCTCCCAGCTCTTAATTCATTGTGCACATTATTTTTTACCATTCTGAAAGCACTTATATGTGCCTTATATATCTTTATATTCCCCATGTGTGCTAGCAGAGTACCTGACGCATAATAGACACTTGATAAATGTCTGAAAAATGAAGTTAATGAGATTACCTTACACTTGACTGAGTTCCCTACAATTTTTTAAAACTTATTATGAAAAATATCAATATATATACCAAAAAAAAAACAAAATCAGAGAATAAGCCCTAATATATCCAACTAGATTTAGCAAATACATGTTTTTAATAGTTTACTGAGCCATTTCTCATTAACGATGAAGAGTTTGTATATTCATTGCCTTAGAATTATCTAATTAATCTTTGGTATCTAAAGTACCTGGGCAGTTTTTAGAGTTTACTATAACCCATAAGCAGAGAACACCCCAGCTCCAGAATCCTAAAGAAAACTGCTGACTTTGGGTTCCTGACTCAAGACCTTTGTATGGGTGGTATTTCTATAAATACCATCTCTTTAAACTTTAGCCTCCCCATCTCCCATTATCTCTGAACTTTACTGTTTGCTAAACTCTAGTTAACTAATCTGATCAACTACATTCTCTTAAACTAGAAATCTTAGGGTCAAGCAAGCTTTCCCCTCTATCCTTCCTATCACATCCAATCACTCAGCTCTGCTGATTTCCCCCCAGGAATGTCTCAGATCTTTCCCCACTTCTCCATCCCCACTGCTACTTCGTTCAGACCTTCATCTATCATGGGCATTAGTGTGATAACCTCTGAACCTCTGTCCTCCAGTCTCTTCCCTCTCCGTGTCAGCAGAATTATTTTCCCAAAGCATATTGATATAGGTGTGTTGTGAGCTTCTCCCTACATACAATACTTGAAGTTCCCAGTGGTTTTTATTTTAATTTGGGTTTTCCCAAGTTTTATAATGAACATGGATTATTCTTATTTTAGAAAACAAAAAAAATATTTATAATTAATGACCCCCCATTGCCTATAATATCAAATTCCAAATTATTTATCCTACCATTGAAGACTCCACAATCAGGCCCCAGCCTAACTACCTCTTACATTTCCCATATCTTCTCACCATTTTCTCCGTATTCTAGCCACAGGAAATCATTTGCCTTTCATAAATTGGGCCATATATATCTATACTTATTTGTACCTGCTGTTCCTTCTATTGGTTGCTTTCCTTACCTTCTCTGGCCAAGCACTTCCTCTCTCCTTATAGATACTTCCTCTTTAAAGATTTATCTGACTCTTCTAGGCATTTAGCATTTCCTCCTCAATTCTACAACTATAGTCCATGGTATTCACAGTTGCATACGTGTGTGTGTATGTATACACATGGTACTTTCATGCCATCTCAGTGTCTTCAAAATACATTTTTCTGGTTGTCCTCCCACTAAGAAATCTCCATATTTCTTTTATATCCCTGTTGCTACATGCAGTGTCTGGAATATAAGAGATAGTAAATGAATATTTATTACTGTATAAATTATGTTTATCTTCACCATTTTTCTACTGAATAAGCCCAAATCTACATAGAATGCTTTTTGTCTCTTTCCATCTGTACCTTCCTACATTCCTTTTCCTGCTGGAGCAAAGAAGGAATAGTGATAATTACTATTCATTAACAGAAAATCTAAAGCTAGAAAAAATAGATAAATTGAACTTCATCAAAATTAAAAATGTATATCAAAAGACACTATCAACAGAGTGAAAATACAACCTATGGAATGGGAGAAAATATTTGCAAAGTGTATATCTGATAAGGGATTCATATTCAGAGTATGTAAAGAGCTCCTACAACTCGATAAAAAAAAATTTTGAAAAATGGGCAAAGGTCACAAACATGCCTCCAAAAAAGATATACAATGGCCAATTAGCACATGAAAAGATGCTCAGCATCCCTAATCATTAAGTAAATGCTAATCGAAATCACAATGAGATAGTACTTTATAATCCATCAAGATGGCTATTATCAAAAATAAGTGTTGGCAAGAATGTGGAGAAACTGGAACTCTTATACATTGCTGGTGGAAATGTAAAATGGTACAGCCACTGTGGAAAGTGGTATAATATTTCCTCAAAAAATTAAACATAGAATTATCATGTGATCCAGCAGTTCCACTTCAGGCTATATATCCAAAAGAACTGAAAACAAGGACTTGAAGAGATATTTTTGCACGCCCATGTTCATTGCAGTATTATTCACATTAACCAAAAGGCAGAAGCAACCGAACTGTCCATCAACAGATTAATGGAGAAAGAAAATATGGTATACTATATACCTACAATGGAATATTTTTCACCCTTAAAAATGAAGGGAATTCTGACACATGCTACAACAAAGATGAAACTTGAAGACATTATACTAAGTGAAATAAACCAGTCACAAAGAACAAATGTTAATTCCACTTACCTGGGGTACCCAGAGTAGTCAAATTCATAGAGACAGAAAATAAAATGGTGGTCTCCAGGGCCTGAGAGGATGAGGGGACGGGGGGTTACTGTTGAACAAGTACCGAGTTTCAGTTTGGGAGGATGAAAAAGTTCTGGAGACAGGTAGTGATGGTTGCACAACGATGTGAATGTACTTAATGCCACTGAACTGTACACTTAAAAATAATTGAAATGGTGAATTTTATGTTATGTATATCTTACCACAGTTTTTAAAAAAAATCTAAAACCAGAAATCTGAGACTCATCTTTGAGTCTTTCCTTTCCTTTTATTCTCCATCTACTCCCTACCGCTACTCCACATCCGTTCCATCAGCAAATCCAAAATATATCTTAAAACTGACAGCTTTTTCCATTTCCATTACCGCCACACCTGTCCAAGCCACAGCTGCCTCTCACCTATTCCACTTCAGTCACTTCCTAACTGAACAAATTTTACACTACATTATCAGATAGAGTGTGTGTGTGTGTGTATATGTGTATATATATAATAGAAGTATATATCATATTTTTTCATATACTGAAGTCATATGGTTTTTCTTCTTTAACATATATACTATATAATATGTAATATAGGTCACACATGTCATATGAGATATATCACATATGTGTGAAAAACATAGTATTCCACAAACCCTTCGCCAACTTGGCATACAATGTACTTCCTTAAGCTGATAAAGTGTATTTACCAAAACCTGCAGCAAATTTCATACTTCATAGTGAAACATTAAAAATACTCATTTTACATTAGGATCAAGAAAGTGATGGCTATCGCTACTTCTATATATACAACACTGAACTGGATAGAGGTCATAACCAGCATGAGCAAAGAGATTAAAGGTGTAAAGATTTGAAAGGAAAAAACAATACTACCCTTACCTACATGGGATATGATTGTCCGAAGAAAAAATCCAAAAGAATCTTCAGGTAAACGATTGGAACTAGTAAAAAGCTTTAACGAGGTTGTGACTATAAGACGAACATAGTAGAATCGATATTATTCTAATAAATCAGTGATTATAAAATGTAATTTTTAAAAGATAGCATACGCAATAGCAATAAACTCAAAAAGATACCTAGATCAAAGTGCCAGAGAAAAAGTTCATGAAGAACATCAGAAAACATTATTGAAAAGTATTTTTTTTAAAGACCTAAGCAGACGCAGAATATACTACGCTTTTAGACTGAAAGAATGGTTATTATTGAAGACGTCAGTTTTCCCAGGTTGATTTATAGATTTAATGCAATCCCAATAAAAATCCCAAGTGTACATGGTAGTGCAAGGGGAGAATAATAGCAAAGACACCACTGGGGAAAAAATGTAGAAGAACTTGATTTACCCAACATCAAGATAGGTTTTTAAAGCTATAGCAATTAAAAAGTTTAGCATTGCCACAGAGCAAGTTAAACAGACTTTTGGTACATATCAGAGACTTCACCAGACATTTGATTTATGACACAGGTAGATTTCAGATCAGGAAAGAAAGGACAGGCTTTTTAATAAATGGGGCTGAGATCATTAGATAATCATAGAGAAAAAAATTAAACACACCACATAGAGAAAAAAATTAAACACACCAAAAAAAAAAATCACACCACATTCAAGACTGAAAAATGAAAGGCAAAACCATGAACCTTTTATTATTTTTTAATTTTATTTTATTTTTAAATTATAGTTGACATTCAATATTATATTAGTTTCAGATGTTTGGCATAGTAATTAATTAGACATTTATATAATTTATGAAGTGATCTCCCTGATAAGTCTAGTACTGACCTGGTACCATATATAGTTATTACAATACTATTGACTATAAACCCTATGCTGTACTCTACATCCCTGTGACTAATTATAACTGTCAACAAAACCAAGATGCTTTTAGAAGAGAATAGTAGTGACTATCGTTACTATTTTTCACTCCAAATTTTCACTTGGAATAGAAAAGGATCGCTTAAAACGTTAAAAAAAAAAAATTCGTTAACCATAAAATAAAATAATCATAAATTTGAATACACTAAAATAAATTTTCACTTGCAAAAGACACGATAAAAAAGTGTTTGCAATATACACAACCAAGAAAGGATCCAGAATTCGCAAAGGATTCCTATAAATCAATGAGATTAAGGCAAACAACCCAGAAGAAAAATGAGCATAAGATTATAATGTGCACTTCAAATGAGGGGGAAAATATACAGGTGGGGAAAATATACAGGTAGCCAAAAAGCACATAAAACATTGCTCAATCGTTATTTGTCAGGGAAATGGAATATTAAAAGCATGATGAAATACCACTACTCACGTGAAATTGGCAAAAATTATGAAACCTAACAACCCTGAGTGTTGGTAAGAAAGTGGAACAATGAGGCATCTCGTTCAAGGCGAGTAAGAAAGGGAGTCAGTTAGCAATGACCACTCTGGAAAGCAGCATGGCATTTAATAAAGCTGAAGATGGACACATGCCAGGACCCAGCGGTTCCACTTTAAGGTACACACCTTAGAGATAAGTGACATTATGCACCTGGACACATGTGCCAAAATGTTGATAGCAACATTATAATAATTGCCAACAACAGGAAACAACCCAAACATAACGTTGAACCAAAAATCCAAATTATAAAAATGCATACTATATTATCCTTTTCATATAAAGCTTAAAAACAAAGAAAACTGTTTTATTTAGAGATGTATACAGAGGCAGTAAAACTATAATGAAAAGCGAAAAAAAATCCTAAGAGTGGTCACCTCTACCCCTCTACAGGGGAGGAGGACAATTGTGATTGGTAAGGATATACAGGGGACGTCTGAAGTTCTAGCTATATTCTGTTTCTTGACCTGGGTGGTGGTTACATAGGTTTTGTTTACACTCAAAGAGTAGATTCTTATATGTAATATTTTATAAAAGAAAGGTTAAAAATGACAAGACTGCCAAAATGAATCCAGAAGTGCAAGGCAATTCTAATAAAGTACTTTATGAAACTTGACAAGTTGATTTTAAAATTATAAATAAAAGCAAAGGGCCAAGAAGAATCAAGACTATTTTTATAAGAAAAAGTTAAGTCAAGGGCCTACTCTTCTAAGTAATACTTGTAATAATGTTGTATTATTAAGAACCCAGGGGAGAGATATAAGGACAAACAAATGGTCAAAAGGACAGAACAGGATAGAGTCCAGAAGACAAGTTATGCACATAGGAAAGTTGATATAAGACACAGGTCACATTACAAAGCAATAAGAAATGGATGGATTATCAATGAATGTGCTAGAACACAAGAAAAAAATAAAATTAGACCCCTAGTTCCCACTATAATGAAAATAAAACTTAAATGAAATAAAGACTTTGGGGTAGAGAAGGTGTGATGGAAACTACTCCCTGCCCACAAAATCCATTCTCCCATTCTTCCATGACAATCATGGTGTAGCTGGGCCCCTTTCCAGCCTCCTCTGGTAATAAAATTAAGTTCTCACCATGGGATGTGAGCAGAAATAATGGCTGCCACTTGCAGCTCTGGGATTTGACATTAGGTATGCCTCCTTCTCTTTCCTACTGGTTGGAATCTGAATATGGCAGTCACCTAGCTTTGACTATACAAGATGGTTATATGCCCGAGAGGATGGCAAACTCACAAGTTGGCATGAACCTGGGTCCCTGGATGCCCATATATAGCGAAGCCACAACAGCAATCAGGGCTACTCATCTCGGGACTGTTTTGTGAGAAATAAATGTCTCTATTCTTTAAACCACTGTGTTTTGGGGTCTCTTTGTTATAGCATCTCATTTACCAACACAGAAATATTTTGTAACCATGATTCAAAGAGTACCAACTAGATGGGAGAACATTGATAAATTAGACTGCATTAAGATGAAAAATATCTATACCACAAAATACCATCAAGAGTGTGAAAATACAAGCCATGATTGAAAGAAGGTATTTTTAATGCCTATCCAGAGTATATAAAAAAAACCTTCCTCAGATCAGTGGTGAAAAGATAAACCGAACAGAAAAATAAACACAGGAAATAAACATGAAATCACAGAAGAAACCAAATGACCAAATAAACATATAAAACATGTTCAACTTTAACAGTAATCAGATAAATACAAATTAAAACTACAAAAAAATACCATTCACATCCCAAAATTGGCACAGTTAACAAAAACATTAAAGTCTAGCAATACAAAATGTTGGCAATGAGCAACAGAAACTCTTATGCCTGGTTTTTGTAAGCAGCTTAAATCAAGTCATCTCCAAAGTGGAGAATAACTTGGAAAAATCTAGTAAAGTTGAAAATGCACATTACTATGATACAGTCATTCATTCCTAGGCATATATCCCAGAGAAACTCTTGAACTTAGGTACAAAGAGACATATACATGAGCGTTAAGTGCAGCTTTATTTATAATAGCTGAAAATTGGAAGCAACCCAGATGTCCACCAACAAGAAAATAGATGTAGTAGCACCAAAGATTAATCTCGAAACTTAACGGCAAATGGAAAAAAGCAAACTGCCAACAGCTTTGTAAAGTATGTCCAAAATACACAAAGTTAAAAATACGCAAAAAAAAAAAAAAATACTACATAGTAAATATTTAGTAAAAAAGTAAAAATGTGCATGTGAATGATAATCATCAAATTCAAGAATGTTGTGGCCTTTGTGGAGAGAAGGTGGGAGTGTGTGTGTGTGTGTGTGTGTGTGTGTGCGCGCGCGCGCGCGCGCTATGGATTGTCTTGATACAGGAATAAATCAACCTCTGCATGTGGGCCTCCAAAGACAGAAGGAAAACTCCATGAAAGCCCCTTTTTATACTCCTGTCCTATTTACAATTGTTTTAATTTAGTCTCCTTTTCACCATTGAAAGTTTTTTCAAGTTATCCTCAAAGCACATACATCAATGGTGCTTAAATTTCAGCAAGTATCAGAATCACTTGAAGGGCTTGTTAATATACAAATTGTTGAGCTGAGACCCCCAGAATTTCTGATTCAGTTGATTTGGCAGGGAGGGGGGCGACGCATGGGGGGGGTGGCGGCGGGCGCGGGGAGGACACTTGGGAATTTGCATTTCCACCAAGTTTCTAGGTAATGTTGAAGCAGACCACTTTGAGGCCTACGGTAAAGTCTATTACACACAGCACATGTGTTTTTATGGTTGTGGGGGTGTAGGAGACAAAGCCGTGAAAGAAAATGTGGCCTTCTCCGCATTCACCTTGGGCTTAGGCCAGCACAGAGGCTTGTCGTTCTAGGTGGTGAACAGGAGTGCTGACGGCGCAGCAGGTAGGAGCCAAGTGTCAGCAGAATGAGTTTGATATGAACCCCCTTCTGCCTAAATATATGCCTGAACAGGTATGTATCATATCACTGGTTGAGGAAATAACTGGGCTGACTTCACATCAAACCATGCACCACCACTACCCCACCCCACCCCTCCCCACGCCCCACCCTCCCCCCTCCCCCCCACCACCCCAGCTCACAAACCCCTGCCCCTTCCCCGGCCTTCAGCATAAACTCCAGTTTCACACCCCAATGCTGTGAGGGGGAGGGGTGAAAATGCTGACTCCTCTGTGTACCCAACAAACCAACCTGTCCCTGGACTGCTTGAGCTTCTGAGCTAACTCGTTAGTCCCATTATCCTTTATCCTTTTAAGTTTGGGCTCCTGCTCTCACTCTGGATGAGGCACTTGTGATGTTTAATAGGCTCTTGGGAACCTCAGGGTTTGGTTATTCTCAGCAGTCAGCAGGAGCAGTCGTGCGTTTCTGGGCCCTCCAGCTTCACCCAGTTTACCAGCCTTCCAGGCCTGGAATGTACCCACAAACTCTTTGGCTGAGTGAAAGCCTAGAAAACTTGCGTGCGTGCCTGCATGTGTGTATGTGCACACACGCGCATGCACGGGAGAGCCGAAGCCCAGTGCAAAGAAGGCCAGAGGCCTCAGGGAGGTCATTATCTCCAGGACAGAAGCTTCCAGTCCCTGAATGGGACCCTGGTGCTCTGCCAAACAGCCAGACTCACTCTGTATAATAAAGTTCTCACTGATTATCCTGATGACGTCCCAGGAGCCAGGGCCCAGGGAGGTCCATCTGCTGCCAACCCCGGTTCCTTGTTCCATTCCCCGTTCCCCAGAGGAAATGGGATGTCCCTGCAGCTGCCCCCACCTCACTTCCCAGCATAATGCACATCCCCAAGGGACCCTGCTCCTGGCGCTAAACTGAAATGACAGTAACAGTTTATTAATTGGACTAATGAGATGCCTGGGCAGGGAGAGAGAAGCTGGAAGAGTGAGAAAGGACTAAACATAGGAACATTCTACAGCACAGGAGTTCAAGACTAAATTTCAGGTTGAAACCAGCAGCTCACTTTCTGAGAGTTTTAGGAGAGGGCAGGCATAAATTTGGAAGGTGGTTTTACAAAACTTGTATTTTTCTGTAAGAAACATGCTAATTTTTCATCGACAAATTGTAACAGGCCCATTTCCTGAATGCCTATGTTCCAGGCCCTCTACTGTTTTATGTGCATTATCTCAAATAATCTTCATAAGATCCATGAGATAGGAATCTTTGTATTCATTCTGCCCATGAGAAAACTGAGGCTCGAAGAGGTTTGCCCAAAGTCTCTGTTGTTTATTACAAGTGCCCAAAGCACTTGTAATAAACAACAGAGCCCAAAGTCTTAACCACTGCCATTATGGGAAGTGATGGGAAATGAAGCTCCAAGCATGCATCAGTGTAGCACTGACTGAGCATCTCTCTATTTCAGGCAGAGAGTGCTAAGCCTCTTACAGGTGGCAGCACCAGCAATCCTAGAATACAGGTAGGTTTATTTTCCCTGTCTTACAAATAAGGAAATTTAGGCTCAGAGAGGAGAAGTAATTTGCCTAAGGCCACTAGGAAGTGTCAGAGCAGGAATTTGCTGTCCATCTCCTCCCAGTTCTTAACCTGCTTCACTGCCTTCCTTAAGCTCTCTTTGTCCCGAGCTCCTGCAGGCATTTTGCATAAGAGAAGGCTAGCTGCAGGAATGATGAGAAGTTTTATTTTTCTACAGAGGAAGCTCCAGTTTGACAAACAGGATCAGGATCACCTTGAGATTTAGCCTGTGGACCTGAGGCTCTAAACAAGTTTGGAGGACACGTTGCCAGGACGGGGCGGGGGATGCCTGTAAAACCTGCAATTTCTTCAGGGCCACCTAAATCCGCCTCATTCCCCAATGCAGGTGGAGGCTTGAGAGAGCTGCTAGTAGCATGAAGTTTTCCTTGATATTTTAAGATTTAAATTGTTTTCTTGCCAATGAGGCCAATGGGGCAATCTCCACCAGCAGCTACATCCTTCCTGTTTGTCCTCCTGAAGGAGTTTCAGCTGACCGGTCATCAGGAACCTGCTGCTTAAGCAGCTGGCCAAGGACTGCAAAACAGCATGAGGAGGGTCTGGCAGGCAGGGGTCAGCGCCCTCCTAGGACTGCAGGCCTGCCTCGCAGAGAGGGGCCAAGTATTAAGGACACTGGAGCACAGCTGATGCGTGCATATCCAGCTATCCTCTGCTCTGGGCTTCTTTGGGTTTTTGCAAAAAAGTAATAAATGCTTGTAGGCAAGTTCAAACTATACAGGAGAATATAAAGTAGAAAGTGAAACTTCTCTTCCTAGACCACTCGACCCACCATCAAGAGCCACCGTTAACTCTTTGCTATCTATCTTTTCATACCTTTTCCTGCTAAATTCTAGTAGAAATGAGCTTACATATTTTAATTTTGTAGTATCTAGTACAAAATAGAACTGATATGTTGGTCATCAGTTTGATAACTAGCTCTCCAAGATTTTATACCAATTTACACTACCACCAATGGTGTATAAAAGGGCTCATTTCCTCCCATCCTAGCCAACAGTAACTTATGTAGTTAAAAAAAAAAGTTAGATTGTAAATTGCAAAAAAAAGAAAAAGAAAAAAGACATCCTCTCCCACTCTTTCCCTCTCCTTCTCTCCTTTCCTCTGCTTTCTATTAAATTCACAACCTCTGACCTGTGCACATTACATAGAACTCCAAAGGTTTTTCAGTAGATGAGAAAATAAGGGAGGGGAATTTAGGCCTCGGCTGGGATACACAGAGATGCAAAATGATGCTATAAAAGATAATGACACATCATATATATTTACTAGAGTTCATATGTACCGCTCATTAGCCAGCAAATAATGTACAGTGAAGACTCCTTGCTAGGTTTGGGATCTCGTTTGATCCTCATATAGTTGTGCGCCTAGAAAAGCAAGTGTTATCTCCCTATGTTAGAGATAATAGAGAAAGAAGCTAACAAATTTGGGTGATTTGTCTAAGTCACAGTGCCAGTCAAAAGTGGAACTCTAAATCAGTGTTCTTTCTCTTATACTACATCCATAACTTTTGTAAAACATAGGTGTGTGTGTATAGATATAAAAGCTAAGTGCACAATGTATAATTTGTGAACATATATTTAGATCATACCCCATTTTCTACCTACAGATATATACTAGGTGCAATCTCCATGCATAATACAACATATACAAAATGTGGTAGATGGTACAGAAGACACTAAGAAGTGGCTTAAAAACAAAACCCACTTGAATGTCACCTTGCAGGGCCTGACAAATCCCTAACAAAAACATGTCTGGGACTAACAAGGATTGGGAAAAGAACTATAAATGAGGTCTCTTATAGTTATGGTTCTGGAACAAAAACAATGTGCAAAACAGGTTAAGTGCATGCAAGTTTGGAGTCAGATACACCTGGGTTCAAGTCCTATCTTAACCACATACTAGATGCATGACTTTGGACAATTAAGTTCTCTGCACCTCAGGTTTCTTATATTTCATAAGATGGCTGAGTGGATGAAATAAAATAATGCCTGTAAAATACCTTGTATTGTGTCTGGAACATGTAAGCCTCAATAAGTGTTAGTTACTATTAATTTTAATTATATATTTGCCTAATTCTTATTTATTTAGAATCAACATAATTCAGCTGTACATAAAACAAAGCCTTTGACTGAAGAAGTGACAATAATGAAAGATTAAAGCAATGGTCCTGAGCCCTGGCTGCCTAGAATCATCTGGCGAGCTAACAACACAACACTGATGTCTAGGCCAATGAAATCAGAATCTCCAAAGACGCCGAGAATCACCAGATTACACAGAGGTTGCCCTGAGTGCAAGGTTTGGGAGGCTCTAAGAATCAGTGGATGAGGTTACGTGGAAACCAACGCTTTAACTGAGCGAGTCCTCTGAACCTCTGACACCTGACTGCAGAGGATGGTTGTCATTGACCCGTTTCCACTTTCCCAGTAGCCTTGTTTTACATTTGGAGATCTGGGTGGTCCCAGGAAAGCTGACTGCTTCCCTGACTTTAGAGGTCGAGCAGGAGACCCCTGAAGGCTAAGGTAACCACTGCATTTTCTCCATAGCCACTAGGGCGCATGTGACCAAAGCTGTTGTAATCGGGGTGGCTCCCAGGTGATGGGACTGTCGATGGGAGTGCTGGAACAAGGTGCTGTCTTTCCTGCTGAGTGTGAACGAGAAAGCAGCTCTGCGAGCTGTTTGTAACCATCTTGGGACCCCCAAGGGAGTCAGATTTAGTGAAAAGACAGCAGAGAAGAAAAAAAGGCACGGTTTCCTCTAAAGCTAACTGCCTCTGGCCTTTTAACATCACGGGCTGATCAATTCTATACTCAAGTCTATTTCTCTGTTAGTTGCAACTGAAAGCGTCCCAATCGGGTATTCCTATGAGGGTAGTGATACCAAGGGGCAAAGAAGCATGCCTGATGTCTCTAGTTCACGAGAAAATAGCAAGTATTTTGCTAGAGCCTCTTCCTGCCCCTTCTAGAACCAACAGCCCGGGGTTGACTTTGCTAAGCAAAAGCAAATAAACAATAAACGAACAGCAGTAACACCTTTTTGTTCAAAGTCATAACCAGTCTGAGCTCAGGGTCTCCTAAACTTATGACAAAGTCTAAGGTCCTCCTCGTTATGCTATCGAGGTGGAGTTACCCCAGCGGCATCGTTGCAGATCCAACCCTGTCACTCTGCTCACGCATTTTCTATGGCCCCTCAACACCCATTAAGGCCTCTCCCAAGCGGCCTCCATTCTTACTTCCCACTGCCCCACCCTATTCACTCTTTAAATTTATCTGCTTTTCTCCAAATCTGATACACTTTCATGTCTCACCCTCCAGTGCCTTTTGTACATGTCATTCCCTTTGCCAGCCATACTCGCTCCCCCTTCTCTATATGGCAAACCCCACCTCTCCTCTGAGGTCCAGCTCAAATGCCAGTCTCCCCGTATTCCCGAGGCGGGGCAGTGGTGACTTCCTTGGTCCTTTCATGGTGCTTTGCACACACCTTCATTATAGTGCTTCTCACATGCTGGGATCCATGAGTCTCTGTGGTAGTCTTCCCCACCGGCCATGGGTCCCTCGACTGCAGGGCCTCTATCTTTTTCATTTTAGTCTCCCTAAAGAGGCAGTATAAAGTGATGGTTAAGTAAACTGGTTCTGGAGGAAGGTTGTCTAGATTAAAATCCCAGCTCAACCATCTATCAACTCTGTTACCATGGGTGAGACACTGAACTTCTCTCTTTGCTTCAATTTCCTCACCTGTAAAATGAGAATTTAAAATATCATGAATGACCGTTAGGATTAAACAAGATGCTGCACCTGAAGTCTCCTGGCAGAGTGCTTTGCACAGGGTAGCTGTGATAACGACAATTACAACAGACAACAAAGACCATCAGCACCCATCCTGGTGCCTTGCACATTCCAAGTACAAAGTACATGGTACTGAAAGCAAACTGTGGCCAGATTTCCTAACCTATAGACTTCTAATTCAAACCCAGAGAGGCAGAATGTTATTGCTAGTCTCTCATTACTGCTGAGTGCCAAAGACTTTTTGACTCCAAGGAAGAGGAATGTGAGGGAACCTTCGAAAAAGCTGACAGCTCAGCTTTTGCAGTTCTCAGTAACTAGGCCACCTCTGTACAGGTCCTTCTAGCAGACTTTTTTGTTCTACATGCAACCAACCATCTTGAAGTTTTTCCAAATCCATTAATTTCTGGGCTCCACACAACCTGACGTTTTTGCTTATGTAAATAGTTTTATTTTTTTTTTAAGTTTTTAAAAACTTTTTTAAATAAAAATTTTAAACAGCACAAAAGGGAAAATTAAGTCATCTCTTCCCCAGTCCTAACTTGAGAAGTAATTACTGCATACAGTTTCCTGTATTTTCTTTCACACGTTTTCTTTTTTAAATTTCAGCTCTGAGGTGTAACTGACATATCATAAACTGCCTATATTTAAAGTTTACAAGTGGGTGAGTTTTGACACATGCATACACCTGTGTCAACCACCACCATAATCAAGATAACGCGCTATCCATCTCTCTCCAAAGTTGCCTCATACTCCCTTGTAACCCACCCCTCTCTCCCCGACCAACCTTTACAATCCATTCCCAACATCCACCAACCCTGCCCATAAGCAACCGCTCATCTGCCTCTGTCACTATAGATTAGTTTACATATTTTAGAGTTTTATGTTATGTATGTAGCACGACGCGTACTCTTTCTTAGTCTGGCTCCTTCTACACAGTATAATTATTTTGAAATCCATCATGTTATTGTACATATCAATATTTCATTCCATTTTATTGCTGAGTAAGAAATATCCCATGGTATGGATGTACCTCCATGTATACCCATTCATTACCCATTTCCATTTTTTGTCTACTACAAATAGAACCACTCTGAATATTTGTGTACAAGTCTTTGTAGACACATAAGCCAGTCTTATTTGAATAACTGTTAAAACAACAACAGCAACAGTTGTCAGTGACTGAGGACAGGAGGTGGACAGAGTGATTGTGGTAATGTGAGCTATTTCTTTTTGGCGTGTGTAGCTAACATTTGTATAAAATCTTAAACATTAAATTATCCAAACATTTACATACAGAAATCATTGAGTTAACTGTAAAATTTAGATTTCGCCAGTCCAAGTTTCCACCTAGTATAGACCCAACTCACATGTCATCACTTCTGGGAGGAACCCAGAGTCACAAGGCATCTTGAAAACACTTTGCAAGAAACTCTGAAACACTGGCAAGAAACCCCGAGAGCAGAAACCTTGTTCACTGCCATGTTCCAACACCTAGAGCCTGTACACACACACACACACACACACACATTTTCTAAGCAGCTCATTTCACTATTAGACAGTTCTACTGAGTATAAAGTCCTTCCTTATGTGTAGCTGATATTGACCAAACTTTTTGTCCTGATTATGTCCTCTGGAGTTACACGTTCCATATGAAACTAAAAATATTTAAAAATACAAAGCCAGACTCTTTAACCATTGTGTTAATAAGGCACAGTTTAATTTAGGACTGAGAGGGAACAGAGTTTGCCATCCCAAAATATGCTTTTCTGGGATATCGATTACTTTAAGCTGGTAATTTTTAAGGAACGAAAGACTTTGGAAAAACCTTTGACCTTCCCCCTAAATGCCTAAAAGAATTTAAATAGAGGACATGCTCCAGGAAAGGAACTATCATCACAGATAACTATAATTTAATATGAACTAGGTGTGATAGACAGGGAGGAAACTAGCAAGGCCCATTTAATCAAAGTCCTGTCTGTGTCCCATTATTAAAGATGGCCCAGTCTACGGCCATGCCACCCTGAACAAGCCCGATCTCGTCTGGTCTCGGAAGCTAAACAGGGTCGGGCCTGGTTAGTACTTGGATGGGAAACCACCTAGGAAGACCAGGTACTGTAGGCATAAAAAATAAAAAATAAGAGATCGCAAGCTGACAAGGTCCTTGCAATCTGTGGGGTCTACCAAGGGTTGCAAGAAAGGAAAGAAGGAAGGAAGGAAGGAAGGAAGGAAGGAAGGAAAGAAGGAAGGAAGGAAGGAAGGAAGGAAGAAGGAAGGGAAGGAAGAAGGAAGAAGGAAGGAAGGAAGGAAGGAAGGAAGGAAAGATGGCCCAGTAAACATTCATTTACCAAACATTTGGTTTTCCATCTCCATATGAATTGCTTTCCTGCCCTCTGAAGTCCCAGTCCACAACCCCACTTATTCTTGGCCCAAGATGGCACATAAGCTTCAATAACTGCCAGGTCTGTCCTTGGGTCCCCTATTCTCATGGAACCCCCAAATGTACAAATGTAATAAATTTGGTCATTTTCTCCTATTAATCTGTCTCATGTTATTTGATTATTGTCCAGCCAGAAGAATTTAGAAGGGTGGAAGTGAAATTTTTCCTTCTCCATAGGACCATACTGATCAGATCATGCTTCTCAAAGGCAGTGTAATGCTGGCTAAGCATATGGGTGGGAAAGTCTGCCAGATCTGTGTTCAAATCTTAATTATAGCTGTATGATTTAGGGCAAATGCTTAAATCTTATTATGTCTCAATTTCTTCATTTGTGAAATGAGGGTAGCTATTACTATCATACAAGACTGTGGCAAGAAATAAATGAGAAAATGTACATACTAAAGCCTCTTGGACTGTGTTAGCATGCTTGACTGTCCTTTCATTTTTTTAAGGATTTCCCTAAGGAGTGGCATACCAAACCATATTCAGAGCTCCAGATATGGCCACCCTGGGAAAAGTTCTTTTATTTTTTGTTTGTTTTTAGCCATTATGATAAAAATAATGAACACACCCATCTCACCAGGGTTTTTCATAGATTTTCCTTTCAAACATCATCCAAAAGCTCATACCTGTTCAATCTGTTTCTAGACTTAATTGCAAGATGTAATAATATTCTTATTGGTTTGGAGTAATTATTCCAAAATAATAAGATCTTTTAAAATCTTGACTCTGTTATCTAATTTATTAAATATTCCCCCCAAATTTGTCATCTACAAATTTAATAAAATGTGTAAGTCCTTGATAAAAAATGCAAATATCACCCTAATTTACACATCTAGTAACTTTATCATACAATATAACTTGACATAAAATATTTCTAGAAAACTTACACTCATTCTAAATGTCAACATCTTTCTTTAAGAAGTGCCCACAAAACAACTATTTAATACAATATTCTGGGATTTTTTTCCACTGTGACTGGCTTCCTATTTCCTAGTATGAGATTCTAGAATCCACTCTTTTTCCATATATGAAATTTACGTTTTCATGTTTCCTTCTGACACCTTTTTATTTTTATCGCAACTTCTCAAGTTTTAAAGCTAAAATATATATGTTTCAAAGTTAAAATATATATAACTTTGTGCTCAAAGATAGAAAATTGCTGGTAGATCCACAGTCCCATCAACAAATTATTTTACTACTATGGAATATGACTCTCTGGGCCCAGAGATCTGGGGGCACTCTTAAAAAGCGCATTGACACCCCCTCCCTCTCTCGGACTCTAATTTCTTATCGGCATCATTCTTCATGTCACTATACTCGCCATGCTTGTCACTTTCTACCTGGCAGTGTCTGCAGCGTTCGGCCTCAGAGCTCCCTTAGTTTGGGAAGGAAAAAAACAAAACAAACAAAAATCAGTCCCGGCCCCCATTCCTCCTTGTTTGGCCTCTCCAATAATGTTAAATTTGATAACTTCAAATTTATTTGTCAGGTATTTGATATATAACTTTTTGAAACTTTTCAATTACTGGCATTTAAATAAACAAATAGCATACCAATCTCTAGTGATGTTTCAAAATACATTCACCGTGAGCGAGTTTAGGCAAATTATACTCTCTGTGCCTCAGTTTCTTCATTCGTAAAAAATTGACTATTACTGACTTCATAAGATTATAATGAGGATAAAATAAATTTGTGCATATAATATACTTAGAATAGCATATAATACATAGCAAGTATTATGTGTTGTTTTATCGTTAGCCCAAGGCATTTGTGTGTATAATAGACTTTACTGAAGATTTGGGGAGAGAAAGGCATTTACATTTTTAGAAACAAAAAAGTCAAACTGATTTGATCATCATTTCTTCCCCCAAAGCCTCCCAGCTTATCCAATTTTCAGGCCTCCCTTCCTTTGACCTCCTGGAACTCAGCTCCCCTCACTGTTAACGCAAAACAACTGACCTCTCCTACTCAACCCCAGGCCTTAGCAGAACTAACATGTGACTGTGTTCTGCTAACCTGTGAGCATTCTTCCCAGCTCAAATCCCTCAGGGCCACTTAGAAAGCTCTTTTCCTTTCCCTTTCCCCAACTATCATTGAGATTTATTTCTCTCAACGATTTGCATTTTGTCACCTTCCTAAGAAGGGAGAAGCGGCAACTCCCTGCTTTAAATGGCAATTTGAATTATTGAGACGTACATATAAACACTTTAAATACATATTTTAAACACACTTTAAAATACACATTTTAAACATTTTAAAATATATTTTATTTTCTTCCTTAATAGAAATTTCATCAGTGTGTTGTCTAGGTATTGATGTTTTAATGACTGACGTCTATGAACAGTGAGGTTTTGAATGATAATCAGTTTCCTAATTCTGAGAAAGAAGTCAAGAAGGATGTAGTTTGCTCGTTCACATAAAATATAAATATAGCACTGATTCAGGTTGGGAGGGGAAGGCTAGAAAGCTGACCTTGAGGGCCACTGCTTTCTCAACTTCAGTGAACCTCTGGACAGGGTCCCCTCCACTCTGAGCCACTCCTTACAGCTGTTTCTCCTCCCAAACAGGACCTGGCCAGGCCTGCTGAAGCCCTCTGCTCTTGGATTATTCAGAAGGGTGATGGGAAGGTCTAGAAGGAGGTAAAGGACTTCCAGCTACTAAAGGCAATTGAGGGATCAATGGAAAATTAAAAGATGAGACCGTATTTATACTCCAAGCTCCAAAGCATATCATACTGGTTATACCTGATTACACAACCAAGTGTCCCAAAACTTCATTAGCCTAAGACTACAGAATCAGGTCACATTTCTTTAATATTTACATTTCAAAGACTCCAAGTTTTCTTCTCTGGAATATTAGAAGCTGACGCTCATTAGATTCTCCCTTTACTGTCCTGTTTGTGGCAGGAATCCAGGAAGAAAGCCAACATGGTCCTGGCATTTTCGGGTTTTTCTCCCCAAATACATTTGCCACCCTTGCTGCTGCTTCACAGGTCCAAGGCCATCTGAGGACTGGCTCCTCCCCAATACTGCTGCTGCTCTCCCCCAGGTGTCTCTCTCCAACCTGGACACGATGCTCTCCACCCTTCCTCCAAAGTACAGCTAAGACCAGCAAGTGGGTGTCGAAAAAAGCCTGTCGGAAGCCTTGAGAGTCATGGAAGGAATGACCCCTTCTGAGAATCAAGGAAGGAATGACAGTGCAGTGGGGGGAAACCTAAACTGGAAGGGACACACCACGGCTCCTTGCATTTGTTAGTCTGCACGCCCCCTAGGAGACCCTCTAGAGCCCGCTTCATGACCTTTGATCTGTGCAACCACAGGCCCCCATGCTTACAAGGGTCTCACACTTAATGTTCTGTGGCTGCCATCCTGATATTCTTAATAATTTTTGAACAAGAGTACCTGTATTTTCATTTTGCTCTGAGGCGCTACTCACACCTTCTATTTTTTTTAATTGAGATATGATTGCTATACAACACTGTACAACATAATGATCTGATATTTGTATAGACTGCAAAATGATAACCATGATGTCTAGTTGACATCCATCACCGTATACTGTTACAATCTATTGACCGTTCTTTTCTCTAACCCCCTATCTGCCCATGTTTGCGGAGACCAGACCATTCTCATGAGTCCAAGTGCCTACGATTCCGTTCTATCTTCTCGGAGTTCTGGTCCAGCGCCAGGCACAAAATGGCTTTAGAGATGCCCCCCTGCTCACAATAAGGGCAACCACACAGGTTTTGTACAGGAGATGAAATTCTCCTTCAAGTACCGTAGTCACAAGGCAGTGTTTAAAGTACGTTGATTTTAATACAAATAGATAAGCAGTCACTATCTGGGATCATATAGACAAAATTATCCGAATGTGTACTCCAGATATTTGGTCCCATGTAGACCAAAAACGAAGCAAACAGCCATATTTTTTATCTAAAGATATCTGTTTTGGTTGAAGGGCTTAGCATCACGTGGACTGGCCTAGTCTGTACCTGAGGATGTTTTGGGGAGAAGCCAGAGTGTTTCACACCAGAACAGGATGAAACCTGTGGTGGCTGCTCTCATCTCCTCCCCAGCGACACGCCCCTGTCCACGCCCCTCTCCTCATCTCTGCCATCTCCCGCCCTCTCCTCCTTCCTTCCCCCACTCTGCCCTGCCCCTTTAGAGCAGTTTAAGTAATTTTCCAGACCTGACCCTGAAGGTTTCTCCCCAGGAGTCCTACACTCTCCAGAAGTCCCAAGGGTGGGAGGTGCAGGGGTGTGTGGCCCACTGGTGGCCAGCTCCGGTCAGAGCTGGAAAGGGGCAAGAGCAAGAACTCGGAGGAAATGGGTCACTGCCCCGTTGTTGGCAGCAGCAACTGCTGTGCTCCAGCTTTTATTCTGGGAACAAGTCTTTGCTCTCTTTCTTCCCCAGTGACCAGCATGAACCGTAATTCCCAATAGCAATGAAATGGAGCAATAAAGAAGGGCTGACTCCACATCCGTGGGGTAAGAGTTCCCTGGCAAGAGAAGACAGAAAGATATAGTGCTTTCACCGAGACAAAAGAAACAAAGAGACTCTGAAAAGATGAGATTTTTTTTTGAAAGTCTGAGACTTGACTAACTACCCCTAGATGTCTCCACACCAATAAATTCCATCCATTTTTTCAAATCCCTCTTCCTATTTTAAACACCCTTTCTTTTCGAGGTGAGGTAAGGGTGAGCCTGAAGGGTGAAAGAGTGGCCAAATCAAGCACGGAGCATGGAATCATGGGAGCTGGTGATCTTGGCAGAACCCCGCTGTTGGGCTTGGATGGGTCCTGGAACCACCCAATGAACTGGCTATTTCTTCCTCCCCGGCAAACAAGATTATAACGAGATACTTCTACTGCCTGAAGAGGTGAGTCTGCGACCTCTTGGCCTTAGTCACATCTTCTCTCCCACCCCCGAGCCCCAGGAACTTTTCTCTTTTCCAGAGTATTATTTATCAGTGGGCAGCAGAGGGCGATCTGGCCCTGGAGAAAGACGGGGTCAACTCCCCACCGCGAGCCGGGATTGCTAATGACTTGCAGCTCCATCAACATGAAGCTAACTCTTCACAAAGGAACATTGTCACTCACCATTTTCCTCTTCATTCTTGAAAGCTCCACTGCCTTAGCTAACCCCTCCCCCTCCCTCCCACCTTCGTTCTTGCTCATTGTCCTCTCCCAACCTCTTGGAAGCTGCAGGAAATGAACAGGGTCCACAGTAGGGAAAACCAAATCCCAAAGCCCTGCTGAGGGAAGCTGCAGGGAAATGACCAAGTAGCATTAGCAGCTGCAGGTGCTACAGGCAGCTATGAGTGTGTGTGTGTGTGTGTGTGTGTCTGATACAGCAGCACTTTCCAAACTTTAGTATACCTGGAGAGCTTGTTAAAATATAGCTTCCTGGGCATCACCCAGGAATTCTGATTTAGGAAGTTTGGAGTGAGACCCAAGATTGTGCATGCTTAACACTCCCGAGACAGTCTAATGCTGCCAGTGGTGGACCACATCTTGAGTTATGCACCAAATAAAGTGAAGAGATTGTATAGATCTGGGTCAGGGGCTTGCTTGCATAAAACCCTGATAAAACAAACTCCCCCAGAACAATCAGTCCAGATCTTTCTAAATCCAGGCCAGAAGATTTCACAGATCCGCCTGCTGCTGCTCCCTCCCCTTGGAAAAGGAGCAGAGACTGTATCAACCCTGGCATTGTTTGGAGGAGGCTGAGTTCAGATAATAGGCTGCTTTTCCATTGACTGTTTCTTTCATTCCAACTGGCAGAACAATCACAGTAGGCCCTCCTTCAGCCCTGGGCTAGAGATTAAGATTCTACCTACAGGACCCTGGCTGTGTTCAACAGCTCGAGCCACGAGGCCTCTGTCTTCTCCTCAGCACCCTGCAATCCTCAGAACCTCCAGAGTCACAGAGAAGGGTGGAATGAGCTGATTACCCTCAAGACAGTTGAGCACCCAAAGACAACTCACTAATGTTTATGCACCAGAAAGACAGGGCACTTCTTAACACCTCCCACCCCCATTATGACTACCCCAAACCAGCAAGATACTTCTCTTCCTTTTTTTCCACTCCAAGTTTCTCTAAATGGCCTAACATTCAATTCAACAAACATCCTCTGAGCACCTGCTCTGTCCGTGCCTGTGATAGACACTGGGGATGTATAACCTCTGATAAACCTAGTCCTAACCCTCAAGGAGACCAACGTTTAACTGGAGAGAAAGACTAACAAATATAAGAACAAATGTACCAAAATGCAGTAAGAGCGTGGAGATAGCAAAAGCACCCTCCAGGCCATCAGAGGACAGGGAAGGCATCCTGAAAGAAGGGATTGTACTGAGATTTGAAGGGCGAATATGAGTTCACCAAGGAGACAAAAGAGCAAGGCCAAGAGAAGGCGCCATGTGAGTCTCGGGGTCTGAAGACACTGGGAGCGACGCTGAAGTATAAAGTGCAGTCTGGGGCGGGGGCCCCCTTCATAGCACCGGGTACGTCAGCCCAGTTTGAACATTTATCACCACCCCTACACCAAAAGGGAGACCAACGGGGTTAATGTGTTTCCTAAACCCCTATAAGAACTGTCAGCAGGGGGCGCCTTCCCCTGCTGAGACCCCTTCACCCCAGGGGAGGACAGCGGGTGGGGGAGGGGCACGTTTCCCTCTGCAGGGCCACTGTCTGAGCCGGAAGAGGCCGACCGATCTGGGATCTGAAGCTCAGTTTCCCCACGTGGAACAGTCTAGTAGGCTCTGGCAGCTATGGGGCTAGCAGCTCCACAGAAGACGAACAAATACGAGCAGAAACCACAAAAGAGCCAAAAATACCAGTTTGCGAGCACAAGAAGCCACCTCCAGTGACTCCAGGATGACTCAGGAGGACCTTGAAGAGGCTGGAAATTGTGTAAATCCGGTGGGGTGGGGGACAAAGAGCACTGCCTGGTCACTGTTACAGTGACTCAGTTTCTTCCCTTTGGCAGATGTGGGAAATCAATTTCCAGATCCTCAGGACCCATTCGTGTTCTTCCCTAGAACTGATGTGCCTCACAGGGCATCTGGAAGCCCTGATTTTCTTTTCCCATTTCCTTTCTCAATTCCCCTCTTCCAGCTTAACCAAAAACAAAAACAAAAACCGCTTACCTCTCACTCCTCTCTGTTCCTGCTAAATGATGCATTGCTCTGAGGTATAAAAACCACTGCCTCATCAAAGGGACAATTCCACAATTATTTTAAGCAAGGAACCATCCATCTCCTTAAGAGACAAATCCCCAATAAATTTTCACTTCTCAAGAAAACGATGCTTATTAATTATAAAATTCTATAATATCTGTTGTTTTGATAAATGCTACTAATAGTAATATGTTCTAAACAACTGGAACATTATGTCACCGGAAATATGTTAAAAATGAATTTCAATTGATTTTTGTTGTTGTTGCAGAAACGTATGTATAACAGGATCGATAAAATGCTTTCGGTCACTCAATTATATTAAGACAAGATTACATGGCAGGAGAATGGAAATATGTTTGCAAAGAAAAAAAGAAACAATATAAAACTTCCAATTTTGAGAGTTTAGCCATGAATTAGCTAAATCGTTGATGGTAATATCAACTTACTATAATATTTATGCGAATCTTTTAAGTTTACTGAAGAGTGATTTCATAATTTTATTATATTAATATTTACAGAAAGCCAATAATTGGATTTTACAACTCTTAACAACTCTTTAAGCTTACAGTGAAAAATGTTAGATGTCAACTTTAAAAGGTACAAGCAAGTACATGGTTCTTTAAAACTCTTCTAGAAAGATTTAGAAGAAAAATATTCAAGGCCAACGTCATTTCCGGAAGAGAAAAACTAGCAGGGCTGTGACTCAGAACCACTACGAGACTCTTTTCCAGGGCAGGGCCAGACCAGTCTTCAGCTTCCTCTGCAGCCACTTCCGCCCTTATTCTCAGCAACCCACACCAGTAACTCACCTTGGAGACACCATAACTCACCTTGGAGTCACATTCTCCACGTGGTTGCTGACTCAGTCATGTACACAAATACCTGGATGCCCTTGGGCAAGGTACTTAACCTCTCAATTTCTAATTTATAAAAGGGAAAAATATTTACTGCTTCTTCTATTTCTACTACTTTTTCTAGTGCTACCACTACTTTTAAATTTACGTCAATTACCTTAAAATGCGCCTGGCAATGGAAACCACTAATGTTACTTGAAAACTCATTCAACATAAGAGGAAGAATGAGAAAGAGAGAGGTCAAGCCAGATGTCAAAGATCATTTGATTGGTCACTTCTAAAGAACTGGAACCCTAGAATGCCAGCATTTAGTCTTTCCACCTCTAATTCCTGGCAGTGACTCAGAGCTTGTCAAAAAATCTAGAGGGATGGCCAAAACATCTTTTCCTAACATGGGCATTGAGAACAGTCCACTCTTTCATGGGTTTCTGCTAAGCACTGTCTACACCATCACGGCCAGAGCAGGGAGCCTGGGCTTACACACTAAGGTCTCTTGTCTCCTTGTCCTAAGGCTGACTGAGCTCCTCTAATAACAGAACAGAGCAGGTACCTGATAAAATCTCCTAGAACTTCTCATCTGTTCATTAAATCCTAAAAATCTTTGTTTTTAAGAATCTGATAACTAAAAGGACCTTAAGACTGTCTTCCTTTGAGGCCCAAACCCGTCCCATCAGTCATTCTGCAGCAGGGTTTCAGAGACCCACTTCCATTTCTCTCTGGTTGGATCCCCTCAACGCTGCCTGGCCTTGTCACCCTAAAACAAAGACAGGTGGGTAATGGGAGGCACTTCTGACTCTACTGACCAGTGATTCTCAAACTTTTATAGCTCATGCTCCTCTTTGATTATAAATAATAATAAACTCTTATGCCTTCCTTTAACGTGAATTGAAACAATGGGATTAAAATATGTTTTCAGTTTATACTGATTTGCCTCCTCGGGAAGATCTGGTCTCCTGCAGAAAATCATTCCACCCTTTTATCCAACTCACCCCAGACCTCACATTGCAAAACACACTTCTTGGCTCCAAGGGTATGTGAGGTACCTGAGGCAAACCACCAAAGATGGACAGAAAAAGGCGTAAGCCAGATGGTCAGCAGTAATTAGGCCTAGCGCCTGCATACATACATACCTGGGTGCACCAGGATGGGGGTGGGGTGCATTTAGGGGGAAGGGATTTGTATACAACACAAGGAGAAGAGCAGGGGTGAGGCTGGAGGAAATAGCACATGAAAATGCCAGCTTTCTTCCCAAAGCAGAGAAATAAAGGCAACAGACAGGTCAGAGATTTAAGGCCAAGAAAGGAGGAAAGGGCCAAACTGCACAGTTCTCTGCAGGATTTCTCTTTTGTACCTTTTGATTATTTCTTTTTTTCACTCTCGGAAGTAACTGGATGTTTTGGAAGATCCTGAAAATGCCTGAGACAAAAGCAGAAGAAAGTGGAAGCTGGTTCCGAATGTGCCAGTCTCTTCCCCCTGAGTGAGGGCTATGCCTGGCTAGAGCCTGGAGGGCTTCGGAGCTGCAGGCACAGGCAGGAGGGAAGGGAAAAGAACTGAAGGCCCTGCTCTCAGAAAGCTCACCTTCTAATGGGGAGCCATGAGTCATGCCCGGGAAAGACCCGCCCAAACCAGGTTTGGTGAGCATAAATATTGAATATGTAAGTGCTAGGAGGGAAGTTTTTCCTTTAACAGGATTTGACACAGAGATTCAGTATGGGTGACTGGTCAGGGAAAGCTCTGTGATGCTGTGCCATCACCGCACTGAAGCATCTATTCTTTTCATCCCTCCAATATGTCCCCTCCACCACACAGCTGCCACAGAAATTGCCCTAAGGCACTACTTTAATGAGTTCGGTCCTCAACTAAGCATCTGCCATACCTCTGGAGTTAAGCACAGACCTCTAACCTCTCCAAGGGGAACCCACCTTATCACCCTTTCTCCTTGATGTGGAGATAGCTGTGCTCATTGTTCCCGGAACATGCCAGCAGCTTTGGCTCCTCCCACCTTTCTTTACTCCTTATCCTCTATCTGGAATGTCCTCTTTCCGTTCCCTCCCATCTCAAAGGCTTCTCCTTCCTTTGGAGCCTCCCCTAATCCTCTCCTAATTCCCTCAGCATTCTTTCCTCTGAAATTTGGGACTCTTATCATTTGCTGCCTGGGGTTAAGATTCTTTGTTAAAAACAAAAAACAAAAAACAAAAAACAAAAAAAACCACACTTTTTTTTTTTTTTTTACCAGTTATCAGATTGTTAACTCTTTAAGGGTAGGTTGGATGTCTTACTCTAGATGATATGCTCTACCAGCACTTAAAACGTTGAATTGAACCAGAGCTGAATAACCTGCCTTCCCCGGCAAGCCCTTATTCATACTTATTCTTCTACCAATCCCCTTCCAAGTGAAACAGAGTCGATTCTTCCTATTTTAATGAACAGGGCACAGAGCGAGGCCTGAAAAATAATAATTGGTCCGGAAGTCGTTGGGGGTAGGAGTGCGACAGAGGCCGATATGGACACTTCCAGACGAAAGCAAATCAGTGATGACTCTGCTTGTCATTCTCCTGTCTGGTTAGCCTCTCTTGTCCCAAGGCTATGGTGACAGCCTGGAATGGATTAAACCCTGAATAGCAACTGCAGGTCCCAAGGCCTGAGATGAAATAAGTCTCTTTAACTCTCTCCTAAAAGAATCTTTAAAAATGAAAAGAATAAAGGGAAATTTAGCCCCCAGAGAAATTTACTGCAATGTAAAGTCATAAACAGCTTTAAATTCAATGTTTTTCTTCTCTGGAGATACCCTGGACAGCCTGTCTCTGCTGTTTTTCATCATATAAATTGCTCTGCCTGGAAGACAAGTGGGGGTAAATATAGCAGCAGTATCTCTGATGTAACATTCTCTGACCAGGCCTGAACATGCCCTTGACATTGTCCCTTAAAAAGGAAAGAAAAGGAGAGACAGTATGTCCTTGCTATTATACACAAAAAGAAACTACTATTCCCAGCCATTATCAGGGTACAGAAGAACGGAGCGGTGAGTAATAAAGAATACAAATAAGAAGTGAGGGATGCCAGTGATTTGTTAGATGTCCTGTGTTTGGCGTCTCTGGCAGGTGGACCAGAGCCAAAGCCAGTCAATCAGCAGTATTTACAGAGATGGAGGTGGCCAGACACCCTGTGCTGGAAACCACACGCGGTTCAATCCCCAGCTTTGCCTATGGCATTTTGAAAAGTATCCTGCCTAAAATGCCTAAAAGAATCCCACTTTCTCCTCACTCTTTCCAGTTTTTTTTTTTTTTAGGCAACAATTTAAGGTTAGCAATGAAATTTTAATTTGAAAATGGTCTCAAATACACACCAAAATGATAATTGTGGTTATCTCTGGTGAAAGAACTTGGTGGGTGGGGGCTGGGAGGAGGGCAGGGTGGAGGATGGCACAGAACTCCTTGCTCTATATTGTTGGATTCTTTCACAAGGAGAATGATTTAGTGAATTACATGTGTAATTACATATGTAATTCTTTTAAGTTGGAAAGGAATGGGGAAACAGCTCACCTGTGATTTAGACATGAAACTTGATTTAGACATATTATGAACTCTAAGTTACCCCCCAAGTAAAATACATGTTTGGTAGGTTAACTGTGATGATTTTATTTCCAGTGTCTAGGATAATGTCTCAACTCTTTTTAACAAATTTTACACTGCTAATATAAAATCTAAATTATGCACCACACACAAATATACAATTTATATATGTAAAAACTATTTATAGTAATTTTATTTATAAATACATAAATTACACACATACTTCCGGTATTACTTTATTTTCTAGTGATAGTACTGCTGCCTTGCATGCCTTCACTATTTGAAGACCACTAGTTAAAACAACAGAGCAATTCTGTGCTAGGAGTTAAATGTACATAAAATCCCTCACACAATGCTTGACATGTGTTAGTTGCTCTATCAAAACTAGGACCCTTCCTCTCCTTCCCCTTGTCTGAGCAGAGGACAGGCCTGACATCAAAGAATTTCGATTTGCAAGCTTCTGGCCTACAAAAGTTAGAGCTAGGAAGTGTTAGATATTATTTCACTAATTCTCTGTATCTTAAGACAGGAAAACTGAGGCCTAGGGAGAGTTGCTTGCTTAATAAAAGATACAAATCCACGGAGTGGCAGAGCTAAGTATCTTAATGAACTCCTCTAAACTCCACTACCTCTGGGTCATTTCTAAACTAATTAAAATGACTAATTTACTAGTTTTTGTATTAACTGTCTTCTCTTTTCCCTTCTCTTAGTGTGTCTAGTTCAGAACTTTGATTATACACCTAGATGTGCCTGTAGAAGTAAAACCTCAGAGGACAGACATACAATAAAATCTTTAATAATCAAATTAAATACTGGGCTGAAGGCATTCTGACTTCTCCCAGATCACAGTACACTTACTGAACAGCGAGTGTGGTTTATTATTATTAGTAGTAGTAGCATTATTATGATTAGCGTTTAGCATCATTAACATCATCAGCCTCATCGGTTTGGCTTGTGTGTGTGAATTAGGTTTTAATAATGTGTTTTAAAAACCTGAGCCGCTTCTCTGGCCCCGAGGGAGTAAGCCAGCAGCCAGGAGACTCCTGAATCCCCAGGTGGCTCTGATGCTGAGCCTCTTGTGCTAATGATGGGGAGGATTTCCAGAAGGAAGCCTCCAGCCCCCAGCTTGCTACTGGGGTTGAGCTCTGGGAAAAGCTTACCTAATTTCCATCTTGAAAAACAGAGCTATCCTGTGGAATCCCAGCACACTTTAGAGAGGTCAGAGAAATTCACAGCCTGGGGCCCTGTATCTGCCGGGTGCCAAAAACAACCACACATTCTGCTTTCTGCTTCGCAGTTTATAAAGCACTCTGAGAGGTAGGGGATCTGTGTAACAGATTTTACGAAGTTAAAAGAAGAAAAAAGGAAAGAAAAAGGTGAAGAGGAAAGAAAAGACATTAACGTAGTCTGACTGCCCAGGTGTCCCAGACACGAGACATATCTCTCATCTCACTTTCACAATGTCCTTGATATAACACGATTTACCTTGATTTTATAGAAACTGAAGCTTGCAGGCCAAGCACGCCCAGTGGCAGAACCAGAAGTTGAACACACATCTTATGACTCCTGATCTAGTGAGTGAACCTTCCACAGCCCCACATGGGGAAACTGAGTCCCAGAGCCTTTCATGTGACCTGCAAGGTCACATAGCTAGTAAGTAGCAGGACTGGCATCTGCTTGAGATTCAGATCTTAAGCTTGAGGTGACAGTACATGTTTGAAAAGATGTTTTGTTTGCTGATGGAAAAACAAAAGTGAGGTAGACAAGAAAGGGTGATAGCACACATCAACTAACCCATTTAAACTAGTTAAGTTGGGTTAGGGTTACCGTTTGCAGGAAGAGACCCCTATAACTAAAACCTCACACTAAGAAACCACAAATCAAATAAACAAACAGGGTATGAAATAAATAAAGTAAATCCAGGAAGCTATGCTGACTAAAAAACAAAATCTTAAATTTCTCTTCTTGGCCTTGAGTCTTTAAAACAACTTAATTTTTTTTCAGTAAAACGATACATGTTCACAATACAAAATTCGAAAGATAGAAAAGATATAACATGAAAAGTAACTCTTTCCCTCCTCTGACACTCCCCTCCCCAAGCCGGCCTCACCACCATCAAGTATCTGGAAGACCTTGATTTGGCCTCAACAGTGAGGATTCTGGGT
The DNA here is from genome assembly GCF_902729225.1 of Pteropus medius. NCBI lineage: Eukaryota > Metazoa > Chordata > Mammalia > Chiroptera > Pteropodidae > Pteropus > Pteropus medius. The sequence goes on along the minus strand of NW_024350924.1, from coordinate 4,987,448 downwards.
ATTAGGAGAGAATGCTCTTTACATGGTATGATTTGAGAAGGGTGGAAAGATCCAGGGCTTTGTCCAAAATGTATCTCCGCTGGGCTGGCCTCGTACCACCTTCTCCTTCAGCCCGGTGGTAAATTGCTCCAGGGGAAAGATAAGCCTTACACTAAGCAAAGATGGCAAGTCATCTCCAGAACTACACAGGCAAACTCAGTAATTCTGCCTACAGGCATTTCTGTTCATCAACCAAATTGTTATTTTTTTTTCTGGCTATTTCTTTCTCTCCACTCTCTTCTTCAAAATATATACCCATCTGGGGAAGCCCTAAGGGACTCTCACTGAGGCAAATGCGATTTCAGGATTTTAAGTGTAACTCATTTTCCCACAGCCCCCCATTTTCCAGAAGAGTCAGTTTGACACGACCTAGATTTTTTTTTTTTTTGACACGAACTAGATTTTGCTAATGTGTGAAACATGAGGGATTTACAGTCGGTGGCTTTCTCTCCTTCTCAGTGCCCTGTTACTGACCTCTCAAGAGCATAATTTATAAAGATCCTTACCCTCTTCTCCCTTTTTACTCGGTAAAACAATGTAAAGAAAAAGGTGAAGAAGCTCTTCCATTACAACGGAAATAGTGAAGGAGGCAGAGCCTAACTAAACCGTTTGGTCGGTGCCTTTCCCGCCTGGAACAAAGGCACTGCCCAGCTTTACTGCTCTTTACACATTCTGTCCCGTTTCTACCTGTCTTCGACAAACTCCTCTAACGAATCATCCGCCCTGGCAGTTGCGTTCACCTCTTAACTTCCAATAGTTTGGTTTTGGTCTCTATTGACAATGGAATTAGGGGCCATTATCTCCTCTTGAATAGGCAGATTCAAATGCCCCTTCTCAGTATTTACTGACTCTGAGTATCCTATTGAATTTGTTATTGAAAACCATACCCTAAGGGATGGTTCTTTTTTTTTTTTAAATTAAAAAAATGAATTACATGAACAGCATAGCAACATTAATCCGGTTCTAAATAAAAGGCAGAAGTAGTCACCCACAATGCCACTAACTCCCCCAAAATAAACACTTTTTAAAAGTTATGTTTATAGGGTACTAGCTCAATACATTCTAGTTCATCTTGTGGAACGTTATGCAACATTTTAAAACAATAAGATAAATCTGTAGATATTAAAAAAACCCACAGTGATTATAAAGTGAAAAGAGCATGCATGCTGCTTAACAATATACATCGTGAAATACTATTTATGTATTTTTTTAGATACACATTATGCTGGGCTAGGTACCCAAATTTTCTGGAAAGATATACAAGACTGTCAACAGCGGTTAGTTACTTCTAGCCTCTAAAAAATGGGAATAGTCGATAGAAAACAGGATTTTACTTTTCTGTTTATACTTCTCTGGACTGATTTGTTTACCATGTGAATGTATTTAATTTAAAAAATAATAACACTTAAAACAAAAGTTATGCTTGTGCCCAATCCATTTTTCGAAATAAATAAAATTTCTAATTAAATCTCTACAAATATAACCTGTAAAGTTCTTACACAATTAATTATAAAATTAATACTCAAAAGTAGTTTATTATATTTGAAAAGTACTTGAAGATTTTATTTCATTCTACATAAATTTCTCAATAATCGTATAATTGTTGAGAAATTATAAGTTAAACATCAGTCATAGTTTAAATAATTTCAAAAAATGTTATATAATATTTTAATACGTATTTATGACACTACAAAGGCTCTCCAAAAGTAACAATACCTAGGACACAAGAGACTCTTAAGACGGACATGGGTAGCATAAACTCCAAACTATATAAAAAATAAATTTATATCAAATTCTGCCTAGGATGCTCGATCAATGACAATTTGATGTGAATGACAGACTAGTTATGAGAGGGAATCCTTGAAAGGAATTCACTACCAGTATGACTCGCTTTTTCCTGCCTCCACCCACCTGTTCTCACTACCGCCCTCCCCCTCCTTACTTTGGCTTTGAATTCAGGCCACCCTTGGAGGAGAACAAGAGACCATCTCTTCCAGAGAGCAGTAGAAGGCCTACTTGTGAACCACGTAAGGGGTACTTTTTGTTCTGTCTTCATTAAGAAAGATACTTTTTTTAAAAGGTCAATTTTATGGTGAGTTATATCTCAATTAAAAAAAAATTTCATGTTCGAAGAGGAAGAACAAAGATAAGTAAGAAACTCGAAACACCACTGAGGGAAGATAATATGAGATGTTCTGCTGCTTTGAACAAACCAAGAGTTCCAGTCCCAAATACTGAAAGATAGTGAAAGAAATTGCCAAATGTGATTGCAAACCACAAATAGAAATATAAACATTATCGACAGTGGGAAAAATGCCAGAAGATAAGAGGTACTGATTTTCAAGTGTGAAACAGACTTCTGTTAAAGATAGAGGACTGACCAAAGCTGCTCCAAGTAGCTGCTGCCTATCTAGAGAGTAAGATTGGGGAACAGAGCAGTGTTATTTTTCATCATCGTCATTATTATTATTTGGTAATACTTTAAAATTACATCCATATAATACAATAACTAAATTTCACCCCCCAAAACGTTTTTCATCTGGGGGGGAAAAAAAAAAAACCGAAAACAAAAACCGAGATCTTTAAAATTACGGTCCGAGAATGATCCCCGGAAGATTTTGGCATGGATCAAACGAGGCTCTATGAGCACTTAAAGGAAATCGACCCCAGGTGCCAACATGGGTCCACTAGAGCAAGTTCACTCATTCAACAAATATTTATTGTACATCTACTAGATCCCAGTTATTGTGCAAGGCGCTGGGAATGAAGCAGAAATCAAAACGGGCCCATTCCTGCCCCTTGTGGAACTCTAGTGAGGGAGACAAATAATAACGAAAATTACAGCGTAATTCCCACTTGCGGTGAGCGCTATGAAAAAGAGCAGAGGGATTTCTGTGAGTACAGGATGAGAGGAACGGGCCTCCCTGCGGGGAGGGGCCGGTGTGAGAGAAACGTTCTGTGAGGAAGCAGCTTGTAACCTTAGCTCCGAAGGATGAATAGAATTTAAGCAGGTAAAGTGTGAGCGGAGCTATGGAGAAAGCTGACCCACCCCCAAGTGAAAAAAAGCATGAGGCAGCAATCAGCTGGGCATGCTAGAGGGAGAGAAAGCTGAGGCGGCTGGACAGTAAACAGGAAGGAAAGTTCAAGAATGAGACTGACTATGCAGGTAACTAGGGGTTGTGTCACAGAGACACCAACTAATGCTATTTTCTTTTTTAAAGTGATTACTGAACAGGTACGAAGACGCTCTAAATTTGTTTTCAGGAAGACAATTGATCAAAAACACTTGAGACAAACTACACTTAGTTCTACAACCAAATTCTATCCAGAATCTACCCATGTCTCCCTGCCTTCTGGCTCCTCCCTAGATCAAGGCCACCACCTTCTCTCCCCTGCGCCACTGTTTGCATTTGTACCTCCCACGATCCCAAACAAAAGCATTCCATTTGAATTCTTTGCTTAAAATCCTTCAATGGCTTCCATTTGCCACAAGCTAGGTTTTCTATAGATGTGGAGACTGAGTCTGAGATCCAAGATGTTGACTGGATTTTAGACCTGCGAAAGAAAAGTGGAGGAAACAGGACTGGGCAGAGGAAGAAATCGCGGCGATGCAGACCCAACAAGGCTTTGGTCAACCCGTCAGGCACCTTGGAAATCGTCTGGTGCCACATGGAAATGCTTGAGCCTTTATACCCCACCCCCCAGAGTGTGTCCTCAGGCAGCAAGGCTCTCTGCAGCGGAGGAAGACCCCAAAAGAGATGCCAGCTTAAGGCCATTTACTGACCACCTCACTGCCCTCCTTAAGGGGAGATCTGGCTGTTGTATCTCCTTATCCATCTCACCACTGCATTTTGAATTTTAAGACTTCAAGATCCTAAATGATCTGGCTCCTATCCACTTTTCCACTTGGCTTCTGTTCACAATTTGCTGCAGGTTCATTAGCCTTCTTGTTTATTGACGTCCATCCCCCTCCTCAGGGCCTTTACACTTTCTGCCTCCCTTGTCTGGAATGTCATTATTCCAGTCTTCACGTGGTTAGCTCCTTCTAAAACTGCCTGCCTCATTCCTCATTACTCTGTATAGTGCTGCCTTGTTTAATTTTCCTCATGAACTTAAATAAAATTATCTAAATTATTTTTTTACATGTGTCTTATCACCTAGAATGTAAATTCCATATGAAGGTGTGGATCTGATCTGTGTTGTTCGCTGCTCTTTCCCCAGGCAGCACCTGAAACACAGCAGGCGCCTCCATAAATATTTGTTAAATCGAATTGGATGCGGTGCAGAAACCTACATTAAATAATGCTACAGTTAGCTGCAGTTTTAGTTTCCTGAATGACTTGTCCAAACAATATTTATTAGTGTATTAATACACGTTAACCTGAAGGGAAATCTCTTGTTGGCTGACACAAATCTGTCCGGTCCTGTCAAATTTAGAAAAATCAGTGGTCTGTATAGAAAGAAATGTAATCATCTAAATTTCTGATAACACAAAGCTGGGAGTATTGGTGGTTAATATACTGGATGATGGGTTATCCAGTATGTTAATAAAAAAGAGATTAAAAAGGAGAATGGAGAGTTAATCGTGGTGTATTATACATATGGTGAACTATTGTGCAGCAAAGAAAATGAGTGAATTACTCCTATGTGCAACACGGAGAAACTTTAATGTTGGGGAAGATAACTCAGACACAGCGAAAAGAGAGCGTAGACTGCATAATTCTATTTCTATGTATTTCACAATCAGGCAAAACTATTCTGTGGTTCTCTTGAGGAAGGAAAATGGGGGTAATGATTGGGAGGGGGCCTGAGGAAGGCTTTTGAGGTGCTGGTAATGTCTATTTCTCAACCTGAGTGGTAGTTAATTGTGTGTTTATTTTGCAATAATTCATTGATCTGTGCATTTGGGATCTGTGCACTTTTACATGTATATTATGCATCAATTTTAAACTTAAGAGTAAAAAAAGACCTGGGAGATGGATTTAAAAGTTCAATGTTTAGTTCCTGATTTTGAATGAAATATTTTTAATATTTTGCCAGTTAGGATTATAACTGTTGGTTTGCAGTAAATAATCTTTATTATATTTTAGTTTCCTTTGATCTCTTGTTTCACAGGGGTTTATCGGAATGGCTACTGAATAGGCTGTAACACCTACTGTGGCAGGGATGTAGGGTAAAGGGTATTTTATGTGTTGCTATTAAAACTTGAAGTGTTACAGGCTTTTTGGAAAGCAAACTGGCAACAGCTATTATGTAAAAAAATATTTATACCCCTTGAACCAGCAACCTCAGTGTTGGGAATCTATTCTACTGAAATAAAAATACTAGCTTCAATAAAACTATTGAAGTAAAAACATCAAGAAATATGTTCAAGGATATTAGAGTAACATCTTAAGTGGCAACATATTATAAATTCTATGCATGCTCATCAATAGGTGAAAGGTTACAAAAATTGGTATATCCACATTTTGGAACTCCATTAAAAGGAATGAATTTGTACTCTACCAGTTGATTTAGAGGGATTTCACACAAGAAATTGTTTTAAGTAAAAGTAACAGACAAAAATGTATTTACTTTTTAAATGACAAAAAGCCGTATATGTTAAATATATGTGCATTTGTTATTTGTCTATATGTGTTTATATGAGCATGGAGAAAAACGTTAACTAGGTTGAAAAAATGATTACTGGAGGCACAAGGGCTGATGGGGTGACTGAGGAGGAGGGGGTAAGAGGGAGTCAAGAGAAAAGAGAAAAAGAAGAACCAAAGGATTCTTTTGAAAGCTCTGTATGAGCCAATCTCACATCACAGGCGAAAAATCGAACGCAGTCCCAGGGACATTAACAGACTGTATCATGTCCGAATCGAGGGAAGTGATAACTGTAGTGTACTTTATGCTGTTCAGATCAAACCTAGTATATTTGATCAATTTCTGGACATTGCACTAAAAATGCACAAATTTTGTTTTGTTTTCCCCCCTAAAAGAAATAGTTTTTTCTTGTTATAAGAGGATTGGTTAAGAATCAAACAAATCTGGGTTCTAATTTCTTTTCAGCCATTTACTTAGCTGTGCGCCTTTGGCAAGTTACTTAACTCCTCCATAGTTCCTACCTCTCATGGTTATTGTAGGATAATTACATATAGCATGTCAGGACTGGCATCTAGAATAAACACAATAAAATAATGCTGTCGCTGTTATTCAAGTAATTATTTATTGTGAAAATCAGATTTTACATGTAAGAAAATAAAAGACATAACCGTAATCTCACTTTCCAGAGTTAACTATTGTTGACTTTTGATGTTCATGCAGTTACTCACTGTGATCTGAAAAATCCTCACAAGTCCTGATGATAGCTTAGTTGGGACAAATCAGCAGCCACCAAATGTGTGAAGGGCTGTGACATGGGAGAGGTGTAGACATATTTTGTGAGGTTCCAAAAAACAAGAGCGAGAACCAAGGGTTACAAGGAGAGCTGTCCAGCACTGAGATGGGCTGCCCAACACCGTGGGGAGCTCCGTGTTATAACAAACACAGTCTTGGCTGGAGACCGCTTGCGAGAAAAATTATGGAAGAAATATCTGCATCGGATGAGAGGTCAAGCTAAATGACTTCTAAAACTCTATCTAATTCTAACATTTTATGATCAAGAAATACTTGCTGGGTGTATACACATATTGGATTCATAGTCCTTATAAGATAATTCGCAGGCTTCTCACTATAATACTGGATGGGAAGGACAGTTCGCAATTCATCCCATGAGTTAATAGGGAATTCCTAGCATAGGTCAGTTAGAGGACCACTCCTTCACACAAAAATACTGAAGACATGCAATCCCACCAATTAATCCCAGTGGATACGGAGAAAGAAATCAGAGAGGGGCGGGTATGGAAACAGTTTACATCTTATCTTCAGGTACTATTTGTCTGCTTTCTTCATAGTCCTGGTCTCTTCCTGGGAAAAATTCCTGATTTGGAAAAAAATTCATAATTACTCAGGGGAAAAGAAAAAGAACAAACAAAAAATACATTAATGTGGTTGGGAAAAAAAATCTAAGAACGTGGTGTTGGTGGGAGAGAAGACTCAAGGTCTGTGTAAGACCCACCCAAGTGCTTTTGATGTTTGACCAATTATTATCTTATTATTCTTCCTGCTGTAGATGCAGCTGCATCTATACGTAACAGGATGTTTAAAAAGATTAAAGAGAAGCCTTAGAAGGGTTCTGACGTGATAAGAGTCCCTAGAATATGTTTTTATGGACATTTAGAATATAAGTTCCTGTACATTCTTAGAATAAACCATCTATTTATTTTTCTTTTTCTTAAAAAAAAAAGTAGAATTTGTATTTCAATGTGACTGCTTCCTGCCTACAAGTGATATGGAGATAAGAGAGCAAAGAGAGGTTGACGGTGGTCCAAATCTCTCTAGTTTTTAATCAACTTTGACTTTTAGGTCCAAAATATTTTACCCTATAATCAGTAAGTCTTTGGAATTTACTTGGATTAAACCTGCTCATCAGAAAATGGATTATGCTATTGTTCAAGCAGCAGAGTCGTGACTCAATGTAAAGATGAAAGTTAAAGAAACATAATTTTTGGTAGAGGAGTTTGTAGAATTGAAGTTGAGATGGGCTAAACTGACGTAGGGTTAGATGAGGGTCCTATTACTGTCTCAGACATAGGGAATGACTCACTGGCATTCAAAACTGTCTGCCCTGTGGGGTGCTTACCTTATCTTGCATCATAAATTTGCACTGAGTACCCAATAAAAGGGTTTTGAGGTATGTCCTCAGAACGTCTGACATTTGTCGTAAATAAAGCTGCCTGTTCATTTCAATTCCTTCTCCTAGCAGCCCACCAATGCCTAGTGTGTGCTTGTGCATGCTTTCTCTATTTATTCTGAAATTTTTTCTCTGAAAGTAAGTTGTAGACATGATGCCCTTTCCCCCTAACTACTTCAGTATGTATTTCCTAAAAACAAGGACATTCTCTTTTGCAACCACAGTACAATTATGAAAATTAAGAAGTCAATAATGATGCAATACCTAATCTACAGACCTCATTCAACTTTTTTTTCAATTTTCCCAATAATGTCCATTATAGAAAAAGAAGGTTCCAGATTTTATCTGGCATTCAGTTGTCTTTATCTTTATTTTAGTCTCCATTACTCTGGAGTAAATTTTCCACGCTTCGTCTCTCACGACCTTGACACGTTTGGAGTTACAGGCCAGCCGTTTTGGGGAGTGCTCCTCAGCTTGGGTTGTCAAATGCTTCCTCAGAACCAGATTCAGGTTAAGGATTCTTAGCAGGAACACCACAGAACTGACGGTGTGATCTCAGTACACAGCATTAGGAGCTGATTTGCTCTACTGGCGTTGAAGTTACCTATAATGACTTGGTTAAGATGGTGTCTGCCAGGTTTCTCCACTTTAAAATGACTATTTTCCCCTTTATTGTTGACAAGTGTCTTGTGGGGAGACACTCTGAGACTATGTAAATATCCTGTTTTTCATCAAACTTGATCTGTTAGTTTTAACATCCATTGATGATTCTCGCCTGAGTCAAATATTACTGTGCTGATTCCCAAATGGTGCTTTTATAATTTTCTCATCCTTTCTATATTTTTTAGTTGACGTTCTACTGTAAGGAAAAATGTTCTCTTCTTCATTCATGTGATGATTTATTTATACCAGTTTGGACTTAGAGATTCATATTTTATTCAATGGGTTATCTGTTATTGACATTATTTATTATAATGCTCAAATTTCCCTGATTTGGATAGTGAGAGTCCTTTCAAACTGCCCTTCTGACATGTTCCAAAAATTCTTTGAGCTTCCTAACTTCATGACACAAGATATTCTAGGCTTTTCTTGGGGTTTTCCCAGCATCAGCCCTGAAATTTTCCACTTCTCTAAGAAGCTCTTTAGTGGAGAATGTTATTTAGAAAGATTTGGGTTCTGGGTATGCTGATTTATGCTAGTGTCGTTGCTTATAGGCCCTCTCAGAAGGCAGGAGCTCTCCCACACACACTTATAAAACAATGTGCTCACACTGATATTTCCAATTCCAACCCAGCACTGCAAGGTTCATTCTGGCCTTTCCCCTTTCCATATTTATAACTCCCTTCTCTGAAGGTGAGAACTGTGTAAAACTACTACACTTCCCCAACCCTATGCACTCTCTTTCCTCTTATTCACTTCAGTGCAATCTCCCATCTTCCTGAAGCCAACTTGTATGTACACACTGGTGCCTGAGTCAAAAGCACCTGAAGCACCGAGATCTGTGCTTCATCACCACGGCGATGTTTGTTTTGTTGGCTATTTCAGCCTGTTACGCCTTAACAGAAATTCCAACTGGCAAAAGCACTCTGCACCCCAACTCTGTCCCACACAGTGACACAGCAACTCTGAAAGGACTGCTTTAAGGTCCTGATGGCTCACAGAGAATATATGGGTTTTACATGTCTTTTGGGTTTTACATGTCCTTTATTTCAGCTCCTTTTGCCTAGAATTCGAACATGAATCCAGTCGGTGCCCAGAATCACTCCCTTCTTCCAATCCTGCCTGGTGGTCCTCTCTTCCTTCCATCAGGATGAGCTTTCTTCACATAAAGGGGACCTTCACATACATAGAACTGGGTCCTCCAAATACCAGAACGTGTAAGCTTAAATTCTCAAAATGCTCCCATCGCATTTATTATTCTCTTACATTATGTGTATCAGTAGTTTAATTCAGAAACTCTCTTGAAAAGAGACAGAGGACTATTCCACAAGCAGCACAGAAATAAAAAGACTGCAATCCTACCCCAAGAGTCTCGTCCAAGGAAAAGAGGAGCCTCATGCTTTTCCTGGCAGGTGGAGACTCAAGGAAGCCTGGAGAGCTGTTCCTGAAGATCGCCCTGGGGCTGATCACAACTGCACTATTGTCTCTTAAAATACCATCCGCAGGGTGTGGATGTTAAGTTGTTTTTCCAACAGTGCTAATAGGCACCTAATCTATCACTCCTGATTTCTCTTATTTCCAACTGCAAGCCTCTGAAGAAGGACTGGCCAGGTTAGCAAACCACTTGGTAGCTATGAGCCTGAAAGGTATTAACTAAATAGTGCATAAAATAAGCCCAAGAGATAATGACCTCGAGTCATGATACCTTTATTGAGCTAACTAGTCACAGACTGGTCACATGTGAACATTTTATTAAGTTGCCATTTAATAACATGCAATTACTTTACTTGAGATAAAAAATCTCCTGATTACATGAAAGATGTACATGTAATTCTGAATTAAAGCCAGAGTATATTAAATCTTCAGCATTATTGACGGGCTCTCTACTGCACTTACTGAACTTGTTTCCTTCACTGGAATGTAGGCTTTGTGAGGACAGGGAGGGGCCTTTGCTTTGTTCACTGCCCAATTCCCAGTAAGAGTATGCCCCACTCACAGTAGGAGCTCAATAAATTTTCATGGAACAAATACAAGTGTTTGGTGGCATAACAGGAGGAAATTAAAAACTAAATAAAATCCTGAAGGAATCATTGCTCAGCTATCAGTATTCCAAGGAACGTCAGTGAGAATGCTAAGGAAAACTTGGAAAATGATTAGTATGAATGTGGCCCGAAGCATCAAACCTCCCCTCCATCTCTCACGTTTTAAGATTGGTGGAGAGGGTTAGTCTTGCTAAGAACTTACCTAGATCCTTAAAGGAACATTTAAAAGCTTCACACGGTTTAGGAGTAGCTAAATGAGTGGACTAGTATAACTAAGATCCAGGGGGAAAAGTTTAAAAGCAGAAGGGGAGAAAAGGAGACATGTTCACATATTACAGGGTACGGCAGTCCCCCCTTATTCATGGAGGATACATTGAAAAACCCCAGTGGATGTCTGAAACCACAGATAATACCAAACTCTATATATGCTTTTGGCTATACATACGCACCTATGACAAAGTTTAAAATACAGATTCAGCACAGTAAAAGATTAACAACAATAAAAAAATAGAACAATTATAATAATATACTGTAGTAAAAGTTATGTGAGAGTGAGAGTGCTCTCCTTCTCTCTGATAACTGATCATTTAACCAACATGGCTAAGTGACTAATGGGTGGGGAGCATACACAGCGTGCATGTGCTGGACAAAGTAACGACTCACGTCCTGGTTGGGACAGAGCAGGACGACACGAGAGTCCATCACTCTACTCAGAATGATGCACAACTTAGAACTTATGAATTGTTTACTTCTGGAATTTCCCATTTAATATTTTCAGGCTTTGGTTCACAGCAGGTAACAAACCTCGGAAAGCAAGACCATGGATAAAGGGGAGACAACTATAATTAGGAAAATGTGTATTTTACTCCTTATAGCTTTAAGTACAGGATCTCAAACTCAAATGCTTTGAGTGGGCAGGCCAGTACTATAAATGGGTAAAGCAGGTGGATGTAATATAATAGGTATAACTAGAGACTGAAGGAAAATGGGAAATGCATGCCCCTTCTAAAGACATTAAAAATCTTTTAGACAGCAACCACCACCACAACACACTATAATGATTAGACATGTCTGTGGAACAAACTAATTTATAGGCAGTTTGAGAGCTGTAGCTTAGATTTTATGTTGTTTCTGTGTTTTCCTATTTGCCCCTGAAAGTGTGGATGTGTGCGTGTTTGTGTGTCAGTGTGTTCCAACAGTTCCCGGCTGGACAGTCTGAAGAATGAGGGGGCGTATTTGCTACTCACAGTAGTGAGGAGACTTAAACAGACATCATGCCCGGAGGGCCCACATGCCCACCTGGACTGCTCTGTGGGGCTGGAGCTTCCGTCACAGGCCACGACTGGTCTGTGGGAGCTGCCTGAAGCATCTGGGTTTTCTTGACTAATTAACTCACTTGGAGTGAATGAACTGCTGGAAGCAGCAAGAGACAGTTCTTGAAGTGAGACCAACTCCATGGATAATGACAAGAACTTCCCAAAGGCAGGTGGACAGCTCCGCAGCAGAGGTTAGAAAATGGCGGGGCCCATAGACCTGAGGGTAGGGTAGAAAGGTTAGAGACTGGGTGGAAGGGGAGATAGTGCATTCAGTTTTGCTGGCCTCCCTTCTATATTCTTTTATGGGTTCACCAGGCTGAAACCATTGTGACATGAGAAACTTTAGACTAGAATATGGACTTCACTCTTGAAGCAGCAGGTCTATTGGCCATGAGTCTCAACTTCTAATTAACGAGATTCAGTGTAAGTGTTGATGGCATTTTCAGGGCTCCTACCTACCAAATGCATGATGGCTGTGCGATTATAGCAAATTTCATGTTCAGTTTAATGGTTTCCCCTCCTACACTGTGATTTCCTCAAGGTATTCCAACTCTTCACTAAGTCCAATGGACATACACCACCTTATGCGGTGGAAGTGTAGGGAATGAAGGGATGCAGCGTACAGACAAGTGTGCCCTACTATGCATTTACTTGTATGCTGTGCTCACCACAGGGAACATCCTACAAGAGAACTATGTCCAGGAGTTCCAGTGTGACTCATGATGGAGCAAACGGCTGGTGAAGAGCATATGATGCAGCAGGCACCTGGGAAAAGCATATAATTCTCAACTAGAAGGGGGACAACTCATAAGGGACATAAACCCATACCCCTTCTCCTTTCTCCGCTAACACTAAAGTAAGGAGGTCAGGGACATTCTAGTATTAGTTGCAATAAGCCCTGTTCTTTTGGTGTCCATTAAAATCATATAGACGCTATGACTTGTTATTACATTGGTCTGCTGTCTGAAGAGGGTAGAGGGTAACTACTGGTTCCACAGCCTTCCCTCAGCCCAAGACAGCTTTGCACATCATTAACAGTTTATGAGGCTATAGCTAAAATATTTTACAAACTGAAAAATTTCTGAACTTCATGACCTGTGTGAAGGACTACTAAGATATGTAAAACTTGGACTTTCCAGATAATTTAGGACATATAGTTACCACAACTGGAACACACAGGCCAACTCATAGACCTTCATAGTCTTAAAACAGGAATTCATTTGGGCCTTTCCTACTTTAGTGGCTCATTAATAAAAGATTAAGTTCATTTTTCTATCTCAGAGTAAAGATTTAAAATATTTAAATCAGGGGACGGGTCAGACTGGCTACCTTTCCTTCTTCAGTTCTGGGTGATTTTTATAGCAACCTATATAGTAAGATTGAAACAAAGCCATGAGAGTTCCTGCTACTTTTTTTCTTTTTCTTTTTAATCATTAAATGAGTTTTGGCCAAATGACTCAGGAGTTTGACAAGACCAAACCTTCTGAAAATTGTTTCAGCTTTTCATAGACCTAGATAAATGCCCAACTGAAAAGTATCTTCTGATTGATTCTCCTAATATCAAAGATCAACTCATAAAATATTTTTAGAGGTGAACCAAGCTATGTCCAGGTTCTCCTGTGAAGTAGGTTAGCAAAGGGGAACTGAGACCTCCGCTTGAAGAGTGAATGCCATTGTATGTCAATTGTACTTTAATTAAAGAAAGGACTGCTATGACTACTTAGAAAATAATGAAATACTAAAGAAAATATTAAAAGAATTTGGTTTGTACAGGATCTTCAATTTTTCATATTAAAAAAGAAAAGCTAAAAGAAAAGGAGTGAAAGCCATAGTCTACTCACAAATGTTTCTATTGTTTCGGCCTACTGAACTTTTACCCAAAAAGTCTTTCTTTGAACAGTCTAATCAAAAACAAGGTCTGAAAAAAAAATTTTTTAGATGTTTACTTACAGCTAAACCTGCAGACAGGAGGCCAACTCCCAGTGGTTTCAAATAGGTTAACTTTGGACTAAAAAGATTTTTTAAAACTCTGCAACTTTCAAATAAACACGTGAAAGATGCCAGTATACTTGACTTCATCTGCCTTTCTAAAGCACTTCCTCTCTCCCAGGGAACACCTCCGGGGTCTACTATGGATTTTAGAGCCTGACTTTAGTGGGTAATCTTTGTCTAGTCCTGAAGTGAGAAGTGCAGTTGATCAAGTAGTGACCCACAGATTTGGGCTGGAATGGTCAGATCTGCAGACAGGAGGAAGAGAGAGAAAGGCAGGAAAGTCACTAGAGCCATATTAAATGTCTCTCCATGTCCCCTTATTCATTTAGAGCCTTCTCCCTGTGATTCTCACATGCGTGTTTACCTGCTGCTTTTTCAGAAAGGATAAACAATTACTGTCTTAAAAGTCTCATTCTTGTGCTTTGAGAATGTCGCTTTCCTGGGCTTCCTGAAGAAAACTAATGAAGTTCAGGTGCAGATTTCGTCCACGTAGTTCTTCGGTATTTGAGGGACTGTCAGAGAAGAATAAGGACTTTTTTTGGACAAAATGGGTGGTAGAACAAAAGAAGAGTCTTTGTAAAGTTATGTTTGAAAATGATTATTTTAATTTCAAACTGCTGCTAAAACAGGCAGATTAACTGATTCTTGTAATGCCACACTTACAGTCAGGTAATGTTTTCAGGACTTCCAGGTAATTGGAACACAGTTCAAAGTTACCAGATATGAACGAGTAAATAGCCACCATAAAGCACATGCACTTTTCTTTGTTTTAAGTACCCTCACAGTCATTCAATTGTGTATAAAATAATGGGATTAAGTTTACAGACCAGAGATACTGAGAGCAGACAGCGAGTCTGTTCAGATGATCCAGAAGACAATACAACTGGCTAGAGCTGTTTAGCCCAGACAATAACTGTTGCTTTTTAACAACAATGACAAAATACCATTTATCGAGTGCTTATCATGGTCTACTAGGCTCTATTCCATGTAGTTAGTAGATATAAATATTATCCCCAATTTACAGTTGAGAAAACTAAGATATAGATTAAGTAACCTACATGCCATAATTGACAGAAACAAGGTCAAACCTATCTGTCAAAACTTAAGTCTCAACCGATTTCTTTTATCGCTTTTTATTCCAATTCTAATTTTGGGGTGATATATTTTTTAAAAAACAGAAATCTGTAATTCAAACCTGATAAAGAGCATAGGGAACTATGTAATATGTTTTAGGACATTTTAAATCAAATATGCATAAATTTGTTGGTATTTAAAGGGTAAGCTTCAAATATCTACAAACTTCATTTATATGTAAAAGACAATGCCTTCGTTTAGTCACGTGTGGGTTCAATAAAGGTTTGATCGCATATTTTTTGTTTGCCTCAACCATGCCTTACATGACCTACTTTATTTGAAACTCCCTCAGCTCCGGGTGATCGACTTACTACAGTTTGCATGGGACTTTTTCCCAGTTTGGGCACCATAAGTCCAGCATCCCGAAAGACCCCTTAGTCCTGGGAAAACTGGGGTGGTTGGCGCTCTAGATTCACAGCACACATGGATGCCTTAAGGTTGCTTTTGGATGACAGTGCTGGTTATCAATAGAATCTGATAGGCTTGAGTCCTCTCTTGGGGACAAAGATAAATCAAGTTGTTCAGTTTCCTGTTTCCATAGGGGGACCTCAAGTGATGAGGTAACTTTTTTCTGAAACCTCATTTCATTTTTAGTTTTCTGTCACTGTTACACAGGTCTTTTGCACTCTGAACTAAAAATCTTTCTCAGTGAAGCTTCCACTCTTTTCTTCTCCCATCCCTTGCTACTACATGGAATGACCTGAATCCTTTTCCCACGCGATTGTAAATTTTTTTATTTTTATTTTTTAAGGCAAGGCAACCCTTGGTTGACCTCACAAATTGCAAGGACCTTGTCAGCTTACAATCTCTTTTTTATTTTTAATGCCTACAGTACCTGGTCTTCCTAGGTAGTCTCCCATCCAAGTACTAACCAGGCCTGACCCTGCTTAGCTTCCGAGATCAGACAGGATCAGGCTTGTTCATGGTGGCATGCCCGTAGACCAATTGTACATTAAATATTTAAAGAAATCAATCATGCCCCCCTCCCCAGTTTTCACCTTCAAACAACATATCTCCTACCTTTTCAACAGTTCTCGTTTTCTTTTACCATTATTACTCTTCCGAATACAGTTTAGTTGCATCATATCCTTCTTAAACTGTAGTTTCTAGAATTCTAATCATTAATGTGTTACCTCCTTTGTTCTAGAATCTATGCTTCCTTTAATTCAGCTTACTATCTTGGTATTTTTCTTGGCAGTCATTAACTCAGAGTAAGATCCTATCTACTAAAACTTCCACGAATTTTACTCATGTGCTTCTGCTAGGCTATACTGCTTAACCTGTATGTGAAGTTAGTCGGTTATTTTTTTATAGCTTGAAATGCAAGATCTTACATTTAATTGTTAATTTTCGACTCCCCATTTTAAAAAAATCACCGTTTCCAGCTTTGATTCACAGGTTTGATGAGCGTACTTTCATGCCAATGATATAATTGTTAAAACGATAAGGACTTTCTTTATGTCCATAGTAATCGACTAATTAGTCTTTAGTTACAGTAATTTAATTCATTCGTAGTTAACCTCATTTACTAATATCAATACATATTTCCTTACTCCGTCCCATAAAGACCAACATGATAGGAAAGTAAAGTCAGAAACAGAAAAAATGCTTTGTGATGAAAAAGTATTTGCTACTTCTGTCAAAACCATGGAACTGCTTTCTATGCCACGTTTTTGTAATTCTCCACTTTATTTATTGGGCTTGGTATGAAATACGTTTTGGTTATTAAGGAAGATCAAATCTTCTCTTTATGAACAAAGGTTTGTCCTTGTTAAGGATATTTTAAAAATATATCACAGATTTCTCAGGTAAGTCCAAAAGAGGAGTCCAAATAGGCTTGGGAATAAGTATACAGTCTTCTAAATTTATTCCTTCAAAGGGAAAAGAGACATTTTGAAAGTGCAAGTGTTGCCACGTTTGTTAAACTATTAGACACAGTTTAAACCAGCAGTCAAATACGTTAGCTTTGGCCTGGTCCAACACCCAGTTCTACCACTTGCTAGCTGTTTGACTTTGGGCAAACATATCAATGCACAATGCTTGGCATCCAGTGAGAGCTCTAAAAATAAGAGTAACTACTATTTATTAAGCATCATTTTATGTTATGCAGCACATGAAGTGCTTTAACAGGCTGTCATATTTTTTCCTAAGGAAGCTATGAAGTAAACACTTTTGTTATCCCCAAATCACAGATGAGAAAATTGAGGCACAGAAAGATTAGGCAATTTGCTTAAGTTAATAATTGAAGAAAAAATATACATCAGGTCTATCTGACTCCCGACCAGGATCCCAAACACAGTTCTACATTGCCAGTTCCTGAATATACACAGATCATCAGGCCTGATAACTTTACAAGTCCAAGTAGGAAGGAGCCTGACCACTTGGTCAGGGGGGTTCCAGGGATCCCAAAAGGTCCTCCATGGCAGCACAGCCTTACCTTGGTGACTCACCAGGGTCCTCAGCCCTGTCGGCTTAGAAATCCACTCTGTTAACACATAAATTGTGGCTTTACTATAGCCATGCTACCCTGAACAAGCCCGATCCCGTCTGATCTCAGAAGCTAAGCAGGGTCGGGCCTGGTTAGTACTTGGATGGGAGACCACCTAGGAAGACCAGGAGCTGTAGATGTAAAAAATAAAAAATAAGGGATTGTAAGCTGCCAAGGTCCTTGTAATCTGTGAGGTCAACCAAGGGTTGCCTAAAAAAACAAATAAATAAATAAATAAATTGTGGCTTCATCTCCCACAGTGGACTCTGGCTCCCACAGACAGGTATGCAAAACCAGAACACCAGTTTATTCATAATGAAAATTACGAATAGAAATCGAGAGAAGTATGATGGCCAACAGCCAAAATATTCATGTCCTGTGACCACCACTTGGGAATCAGATGGTAAGAGTAGGTTGCTGCAGGCATGGAATGAGAAACAGGGGAGTCTGTTTTATGTTTGGATGCTTCATAGAGGGAAACTCATCCAACTTCAAAGCAGCAATTTACCTACTTCCAGAGCTGAACAGGCCAGCGCAACTTCTGATCTAAAAATACTTGGTTAACCACCACCAGAACTGCCTCTTAGGTCCTCTTTTCCCTTCAGCTCTCAGGGCTGACCAGCCTTGACTGACAGCTTAGTTCTCTTTTACTGTGTTTGGAACAACTATACTTTGATCCATTATGCATTGATTTCATTGATTTTAAGTTTTAAATCTAAAAGGGCAACTTTAATTCTAAGTTCTTGATGGGGAGACATCTCACTGAGGCCCCAAAGTACTGACACTGGCAAGAGGTGGGAAGACCTTTTCCTTTTTGAAAGGCTTTGCTGGTTGGCTCTCCAGCCTCTGAAACAGAGACTTATCATAATCAGTTCTCGCCCATGTTACCAAAAACTAAAAGGTCACAAACACTGTTTCTGCAGCTCCTGAAGAGACAGACTGCTTGGGGAAGATTTACACAGCTCTGCAGACTCCCTAGCTGTGCCAGCTCTGGGGGAATCGGTGCACATGGCGTGAAGTGTTTGCTTTCTTGGCTCTTTGCAGTAGGTCCCCACAGCTACAGAAACAGCAGCGGTTCCTATTCTCATGCAGAGCTTCCAGAACGTGTGGGAGTCTCCTATTGATAACAGCAGGGAATGCTTGCAACTAGCGAAAAAGAAGGTTGGCAGCCCTATCGGTTAGACGTAAAGGAGGGCAGGTCAACCCCAGAACCTTGGGCCCACAGTATCTTCAGAGCTTAAAGTCAAGGAATAGGTGCCTCGCTGCCTGCATGTGCTGCCCAACAACTGTGCATAGCAGCCCACAGGGAAAGACTAGTGTGAACAAACTTCTCTCCTCTCCTGCGGGTGAGGGGTTTACACATCTTCACAGGACAAAGAAAAGGAAATGTCCTAAGGGAGCAGAGTTTTTCCAGCTGCCACACTGAAAAGGCACAAGAACTAAAGGCACTACCTTTTGAGGCCTACAATTCCCAGTTCTTTTTGGATAAAGAGAATCTTAGGTAGACGCGGAACTCCTGGTGCACAAACACAGAACACAGGAGAGACCTGATTCTATCCATGGCCTCTCACCTGAGAGATCTCAGAGGACACTGGGAGAGACGGGTAGGACTGATCAGGGAAGTCAAGCTACAGCTATTGATTCTCTTCAATGAAGGCCAACGGGGGACTAGACTGTCAAGTCCGCACACTAAAATACCATTTGTTACCGTATTCCACCTCTCCCCAACATTCGTGCACTAAAGTAAAGCTCCCACCAAAGCTCGAGGGTTAAGTAAGTAGGAAGACTTGGCCCCTTTAAGACTCCAGATTCTTGCAAGAAGTTTGTTTTCTGAACATTCCCCTCTGTGCACTCCCCGCTTGACTTAATAGGCCCCACCCATGGAGGTAGATTCCAGATCTTACTCTTGTATCTTTGGCTTGGCACGAGCCTCTGACCCCTGCACTGCAGAGACTATAGGCAGGGAGATGGCCAAAATAGGCAGTCAGGGGAGAGCACAGCATTCCTACTACATCTGCTCTGTCTCTCAGCAATCCCCACAGCAGGAACCTCTCATGTTTACAGGCTCTGGCCAGAGAGTCTCCCCTTTCTCACTCACTGTGAGAGACACGGAGCAAGGCCTGTCCGAGGCTGTCCGCTGAGTGCTGAAAGTCAGTGATACTGCTGTTGAACGTGGGTGTTCGCCAGCGGCTCTGTGCTGGATGCAGCTCCTCAGAGCTGTTCCCTGCTCTGTCTGAGCTAGGGTCTGAGTGACTAAGACCCCAATATGGCTCCTTGCCCTTTCTGTTGTTGTCACTGGCTCTCAGGGGAGTTGCCTTTCATAGTTGCCACAGGTAACTCTTTTTGATTGTTGTTGTTGTTGTTATTTTTAACACTTAGAGAGCTGGCACAGAGTTGAAAGACTTCCACACAGCCAGACTACCACTTTGGTGAGGCTTGCTTGACTGACTGACACAAAAACGTCTGCTGAGCACTGGCATATGCAATGTACCACTGACTGATGTGGAGGGGAACAAAGGTGATTAAGAAAACAGATTCTCATCTCCAGGAGGCAACATTCTAATGGTGACAGAGGAGCAAACATAAGTCACTGTAATACAAGGTGGGGACAGGGCAGGCCGGTTACACTCTCCACACCTAGCAAAGTTGAAGGAGAGTATTTTCACCCATCAGGCCACCAGGCAGATGCCTGTTGATCTCCTGGAGTAGTCTGATTCTATTTTTGCCTAAGAAGCCAATACCAAGGTTATAAAGCCAACTATAACATGTTAAGCTCCATAAACACTTGACTTTCTTTTAAATGGATCTCCTTTAAGTTAATAAAAATGGCTTGACCACCATGTGCTTCCCTTTCATAGTAAGAGAAACAAAAATGGCACTTCCCTTCCCTTTTCCTCAGGCCAACTAACACGAGAATAAACAGGGTTCAGCACCAGGAATAAAGTTGACTCATACTCTTAGGCTTTCTCTCCTTTTAGAACACACTGACTGAAGACTTGGAATAGGATAACATTCATTCTCATAGGGAAACAGATGAAGTTGCCAAGGGAGAGAAGGTAGGGAGGGAATGGGGAAAATGAGGTGAAGGAATAAGAGGCAGTAGCTATTGCACTGCTTTTGACAAAGTCCCTTCATCTCAGAAGAAAAGGCTGTTCTAAAAAGATTATCTTCCAGGAAGAATGATGAGTAGAAGGCATATATATCCTGGGGGAATGAAAGTAAGTCTTGTGATGACATGAATAAACATATCTTTGTGGCCTGGTACCAGTCCAAGGTCTGCAGGTCTAGAAAACTTAAACACTGAGTCAAGGGTACAGGCTTAACATAACAGACTTAGTAGTAAAGACAGGAGGAGGGCATTTTGCAAGGCAGGAATTTCACTGGGTGCCACTGAGTAACCTTGGGTCAAGAGGTGAGAATCTATAAAACCCAGGAGATGGCCCAAAGTACATGAATGATTGGTGTGGGACAAGGACATCACATCTTTTCCATAAGTGCATTTCAAAATAGTGACATAAAGGAAAACAGGACACAGGAGCTCCTACATCGGCCTTCTAAATAGAAGGAATAAAAAGGTCATCTCATTCTCCAGTGAATTCTTAGAGCCATTTTTTGATTCACTGCCTTTGCTATCCCTTCTACTATATAAAACTGTCTCTTGTCTTTACCTACTATGTAAATATTCATGTTTGTTTTTATATAAACTGTAAACTACATGAGGGCGGTGATCACATCTTTATATAAGCATACCTTGGAGATACTGCAGGTTTGGATCCAGACTATCACAACAAAGCAAATACTGCAATTAAGCATATTTGCTGGTGGAGGGTTTGCCTTCAATTTGTAAAAAACATGGTCTGTGAAGTGCAATAAAGCAAAGCACAATAAAATGAGCTGTGCCTGTACCTTTGACAGCAACTAGCTCAGTGTCTTAAGAAATACTGTTTGATTTGCTGTTATAGGAGAATGGGAGTTCAAGGGTCAACAGCTGCAAGGGCTGGCAATCCACAGGTCTGGACAAAAATTTCCATGAGTCAAGGCGACATTTGGCAATTACAAGGGCATTCCGGGGAAGTGAAGAGGAGTGTCAGATTTTGCAACAGTTCTGCAAATGAGATAAATTTTTTGGAGTGGCTGGGTTCACAGAAAAACATGTGTTGAATGGCAAAAAGTAATCTGGGTTTTCATCTTTACAGAGACCATGCTAGATATATATATAAGCTCTGCCAGCTTCAAACAGTGACATTAATAAGTTTTCTTAGCATTACATAGTATTGTGCTAGGTATTATACATGCAATACTTTTAAAGTAAGATGCTATTACTATCCTTAAGTTTAAAATCTCAATGGGAAGTCAATGTGTATATAAACTAATCAGCAAACAATATGAGTGTTATGCTGAGTTACAAGTTAAATATTACAACATTGCTGTTGGGGAAGATGTCCTAAAGAAGGCAGCCTTGTGATGAGTCTTTGGAGTCATTTTTTTGGGTCTCTGCTCCTCTAAAGGAGCAAAGGCCTCTATCCTGTGGACATATGAAATATAATAAAGTTTACTGCTTTAACCACCCCCCTCCACCTAACACCCAACTATTAGTAGTTCAAGATAGCATTTCATATATCTGGTGTAATAACGTGCTTAGCTCTTAACCACATATTTCTCAAGGCTCTGACCTTGAATCGACAGCCCTAATTTGTAGATTAAGCCTCACTCCAATTCAAAGACTCCAATATTTTCTGCTAGAAGAACATGAGGAGACTGGGTCATTAGTTCAAGCTTTGGAGGGTTCCTCCCTTATACTTCTACTCCCCAGAACTAGATTTCTTGTGGGTAACTTCTCTTCCCATGAATACAGTTACAGGTCCCAAAACTATATTCTTGTCACTGGGATTTCTAGTTTCTAAGGTCAAGTTTTAAATGCCAACTTTCTGCATACCTGAATCTATTTAAATTGTCTAATCCCTGTTTAGATCAATACCCTGAATCTTGGATCATTTTGGACTTCTACCAAAAGTAAAAACTTTTGCACGGTCCTCAGAGGCTAGTTTTGGCACCAGAGTTACAGAGATGGCAGTACACTGGTAGCCTAAAAGTCTCTTATTTCAAATGTTTCTGGCTGCACGGCAAGAGCAAGTGAGAGGCTGCAGCTCTGTTACAGGCTCCTAGTCATCAACTTGTGATCCAAACAGTAGCCATAGAAGATTTCTGCTTAAAGAGCGAGGCAATGAAAGGGGTATCTTGTGAAAAAGATTTCATACAATATAAAATGCATTAGGTAGCAAGGTGACCATCAAGACACTGTATGCCTTAGCATATATCAGACAAAATAAGATAATGCATGTGACGTGCCAAGCACAGTTCCTGGCACTCAACAAATGTTCTTTTGTCTTTACTTATAGATTTTACAGTTCACAAAGTACTTTTGTATACATTAAAACCCCCCTAAAACCTTCTGAATTAAATATTTCCCCCGGAGCAGTGACTTGACTCCCAAAGTAGCACATATGAAAAGTTACAAGGCCGAGAGTCAGACACATGTCTTCGGACACAAAGCCAGCTCTCTGTCCCCCAAACCCCAGGCCTTTCTTACTGCTTTGTGAAAGCCTGGATTAAGAGTGCTAAGGATAGTATGGAGATCAAAGAATGATCTGTGAGTTCCTGCGTAGTGGACCTTCTGAGGGCCTTATTATTATATATTCATTATTTGTAAAAAAAAAAGAAGAAACAAACAAACAAAGAAAGAAACAAAAGAAACATCAATACTTTATCTATTCTAAGATGCATCTATTTTTGCATTTTTAACATTTCTGATATAGAGGCAATTGATGATGTTCATTGCTTCCACTGCTTAGCAGTCGACACAATTGCTATTGTCTGCTCATCTACAAATTTGGTTGTTGTTCCTGGTGGCATGACTGGACAACTGAAACCTATGGCCATTTCAGTCAAAAAAAAAAAAAGCGCACCATTTATGCAAGAAATGTTAATCCTAGTTGATGCCTGAAAACCTTTCACTGACAGCTTCTGGTAAGATCGACAAAGCACCAGCCTCAAAATTTGCAGAATGGATGTCAGAAGCGTGGAAGAAAATCTCAGAAAAAAATGGCAGCAATGTCCTTAAGGAATGGTACATCGCCGGGGCTCTTGACGTCACAGGGGGTGATACTATATTGAAAAATACAGACATTAGTGACTCAGAAAACAGACTCTGAATGTGAAGGCACTTTGAACTACCTTAACCAAATTATTTCCCTTTTCTTAATGCACAAATGTGATACAGGATAAAATTCAATGTTTAAATAAACCTAAATAAGCCCTTTAATAAGGGCTGAATGATAAGAAACCATTGTGCCATAGAGTAACTTGCAGCACTATTTTCTTTCTTAGCGGCACACAAAATAATAGTGTGCTCTACAATTGGTGGTATCTTAGATTCTGTAAGAATGGTCATCTCGTATTTATATAAATGGTTCATAGTTTAGATAGTTAACTGATTTTTATCATCATAACCTTGTGATATCAGGAGCAAAATATTAGCCCAAATTTTATCTATGTGAAAAATAAGGCAGATTAAATAACCCATTCAAAGAGCCATAGAATCAGAATAAAGACTTTTTTCTCCTCTAAGATTTGAAGGTTTGTATCAATCTTAGTGCTACCGTTAAAAAGAAAAAGGAGTAGATCTGGTGAGAATGAATATAGTAGCTCAGGATGAATACTGAAAATGTCTCCCTTTCGGCAAGGAGAATTGTCAGGGCTTTAACAGTAATAAATCACTATTACAAACAGCTTAGTACTGTGCCTAGCACATAAAAAGCAGTAAATAAATCATAGGCGTTGTATTACTCAGGGCAGTTAATGCTGGCTGTCCCAGCAAACCCTGAATTCTCAGTGGCTAAAGCAAAAAAAATTTATATCTTACACATGTCATGTATCTAGCACAGGCTGGCAGGCAGTGAAGGTTGTAATGTTCCACTCTACACCTTCACTCAGTAGCCAAGATGACTCAGGGTCTACCATCTTTTCACTGCACCACGTGGAACATGTAACCTCAGTTTACTGTGAAAGAGGAAAAAAGGGAGGCACATCATCTTATAACTTCTTCATTCTGAAACTGATTCAAGTCACTTCCTTCACTGGTCATTAGCTAGAAGTAATCACATGACCCCAACCTAACTGAAGGGAGGCTGGGAAAAGCAGAAAGACATGAATTATTTGATGAGTACTGTCTATGGACCACAGGAATCTTATAACTATCTCCTTGAGGAGAAGAATCTATTCACTGATAGTGCCATACATCTAGAATTGTGTCTGGCTTATAGTATTCACTAATAATTACTGGATCAGAAAATCAGTGAATAAATAGCATCTCAAGCTGGTTTTCCTCATTTCGACTATGAACCTACTTTGAAAATTTTCTAGATAGAGTTACGTACTAAAGTTCAGGTTACTATTTCACAAATACCTAGAGTTTAAGAAGGTATTTTGGTAGTAAGAATTTATTAGAAATTGGCAAACTCATTTTCAAACTTAATTAGATTACATGGAATTTTTTCTTTGGGAGCTTAATGATTTTTTAAATTGCCTAAAATATGAAGAAACAACACTCAACTCTAAAAGCCAGTTTGGCTTCTAGGTTTCACTTAAAAATGGACACGGACAGCAGTCTTCCTGGAAATGACTGCCTAAAGTTTTGAGAACAATTTTCCATGACGGTAAGAACTTAGATTGTGGTGATATAGACAAGCAGTAGTCAGGCATGGGGAACTATACGACAAGTTACTACCTGCATGATATGGACGGCACGGAGAGTTCAACGTTGGGTTTTCACAAAGGACTCTCAAAGTGATTATTATAATAATTACAAAGATGTAATTTATTCATTCATTCAACAAATGTTTATTAAGCACTAAACTGTCTGCAAAGCACAATGCTTGGTGCTGGAGATTCAGGCAAGGGAGATTAATTCCTACTCTAATGGAATTTATAGTCTAATAGAGAGGCTGTGCACTTATGATAAGCATGATATAGGATGCAAAAAGAGAAGTACCAGGTGCTACAGTGATGAACTGGGAGACTTCCTGGTTTTAAGCAGTAAGAAAGTAGAGTCAGGGAAGATCTCGAGAAATTGATCTTTCAACTTAAATCCAAAGGACGAGGAGGATTCGTCAATGTTAAAGTGAGGGGAGAGTATTCCAGATGGAGGGAATAGCTTGTCCTCACAACCCATACCGTACTATGGAGTCACACAAGATTACATGCTTAATTGTATAGCTGGAGTGGCAGAAGACAGTGTGCGAAGAACACTGTTTAACAAGTAGTTTAATTAGGACAACAGGCCATATTCCATACCTTTTAGGGCAGGGCACACAATTAGGGCAGACTCTTTCTTGACCCACACAGTAGCTGAGGCCATCACTCCTATAGCCCATCAGGCACATCAAAGAGCCATGAACTAGACTTATGTAACAGATATAAAGTTACATACTCTTTCACAGCATGCCGGCTGAGAACTACAGAGCCCTAAATGGCTTTCACGCAGGAAGAGGGTAGGGCACAGTAGCAAAGGAGGAAGTGTCATTGGTGAGAGCCAAGTGCTAAAAGCAGCCGTGTGTGACATTTCCATCAGCAGTCCTCCCTCCCTCATTGTGTATGAGACACACATCAGATGTTCTGGTTTATGATTTCAGCATCAGAGTACATACCCTTTGAGATGTAAGCTCATGTATCTCTTCCTGGCGTAATGCCTGCTCATTAGCTGGACTCTAAAGCTCATCAGAGAGAAAAAAACAAATGCTGAGAATATTGGGACCCCTTTCTCCTACCCTCAAGGAAGTATGGAACCTTGTGGTTGATTGAGTCTTAGGCCCAGACAGTGTAGTCTCTGTACTTGCTAGAAAGTGACAAAACACAGGCTACCAAATTTTCCAGATGCCAGAACCATGTCAAAACATAAAGTCACAGACAGCTGCTGTCTGCCCCCATTTATATCAGCCCAGAGGACAATTTATTCTTCTTTCTTTTTAAAACTCAGTAGAGGCTAACTCATGGAGGTCCCAGGTAAACTCCACTTTTTCTGTTAGGTAGACCAGACCTAGGGAGGGCCAAATCTTTGCCTTTTCATATTGTGTTTACCTCTCCAGGTAAATTAAGGTAGAAAAATCTGTTACTTACAAGGGAGATAACAAAGGAAAGCCATCACAGACTTTTGCTTCTGTGATTCAAGAGCACAGATCCTGATTTGAGTGAGATGTCAGCAAATGAAAAACACATTTGCATATCAACTAATAAGCTCCAAAGAAAAAGTTCCTGATACTCCGATCATTTAAAAATCTATTACTTTAGAGATTTCTATTAAGTATTGGTGCTGAAATCTGTTTCTTGCTTCCAAAAATGCTGCTGGGTCATATGATCTCTCAGATTACTTCCCCAAATCATCTCATATAACTATAAAAACCATTATAAAATAAATGTCAAAGGGTCTTCTTTTTAAAGAAATTATAATAATGATGGCAAAAATCTGTGCTTACCTAAATGACAGCAGTCTCAGAACACCAAAGCTACTTGCTTTATCATTGGGTGGCTACATTTAAATGTTTGTCAGAAATCTTTTCATAAACCAAGTATGAGACCCAATTTTGGGTGATTTGAATGATAAGTTGGCTTTAGAAAGAGATTGCTCAAGTTGGTAGTGGTTATTTCAGGGCTTCTTAGTCCACATTATTTCTCAACTTGTACAAATTTATGGCTGTTATGTTTAGAGCAAAGTAAACCCTGGAAAATTCACTCATTTAGTCTATAATATTCAAAGAAAGTCTGCTTTATTCACTGTACTAATGAATTAAGACATGATTCCTGCCTTATAATATATAATTTAATAAGGACTATTATACTGTGAGCTCCAAGGTCAGGGTTTGGGTCTGTTTTAATTATTATTTTATACCCAGGGATAATACTGTGTCTCATGGTGGGAGCTCAATAAATATTAGTTGAATGTATAAATGTATGAACCAACATGTACATGATACTACTTTTCTAATATAAGTGTGTATTACATTCTTTGACAACCATTTTTCATTTGTTGATTAAAATTTCATCAAACATTTCAACATTAGACACCAATAACTCAGATTTTAGCAGAGCCCACGGGAACAGTTGATTTTAATTTTTTTCTTATAATCTCTGGCCTTGACGAAGGCTTAATAGAACTGATCGAGGAAAAATGGAGGATGTAAGAAAAAAAATTAAATCATGAAGTTTTACTTAGAGGTTTTATTTCAAATGGGCTTTTTTTTTTTTTTTGGCAAATGCTAACTCAAAAACAGAAAGAAAAGCTTTACTTTAATGTTACTATGTTATTTAAGATATGGTTTTTCTCTTTATCCTAAAATTTTTCCATCTCTTTTTTCAGACTTAAAAGAACACAGTTGCCAACTACTTCATTATACAAAAGTAGAAGGGAAGAAAGATGAGATAAAAATTCTAGAAATTAGAAAATCCAATTCTTGTTTGGATTCTAAACAGTAGACAAAAATGCATAGCCTTGGATAAGTTTGGACTTTTTTCAACCGCAAAAGAAAAAGAATTGAATTGAATTATTTCTAACCCATCCTCCTGTTTTGGATATCCTAGGATTTCATCTGACAGGTAAACTCTCCCCTTTGTCATTGTTGTTGTTTTATATGGAATAATCAATCTTCTCCAGTTTTAATTACCTACCATAGATGTTTAAAATAAAATCTCTATATATGGAATGTCTATCTTATTTTTTTTTTTTTAGGTAGCCATGGTACCACTGAAAAACTATATTTAAAAAATCCAAATAATGATATATAAGAAGAAAACAAATACCCTATAATCCCACCACAGAGGAATAAACATTCTTAACAACTTGAGTTATAATCTTCTAATATTATTTTTGTGCCCATTCTTTTATGCATATTTATTTAAAAAATAAAATTGTGATCACTTTGTACTCAGTGTTTTGACACCCATATTCTTTAATACATCAAAACATTTCTCTATATTTTTCTAAAGAACGACCATTTTTCATGGCTGCATTTATACTCTATCATTTAGAAACACCACAAAAAAATTCACCTATTCCTATTAGACATCTAGGTTATTTATAGTCTTTATTATAAATAACACTGCACCGAACAAACTTGTACAAGATTAGCTGATTATTTCCTTAAGATAATTCTTATAACTAGAATTACTCCTACTAGCAATGCATGAGAGTGCTGGTTTCCAGACACCCTTGAGGGTTATCTAACTGGTTTTATAAAGAAAATACACCACTTGAAAAACTTTTGAGGTTCTGGGCTCTGTAATTTAGAAAAACTCTTGTTGATATACATGTTTGATTATTATTGAACCTTTTCCTGTATTTTGCTTTGGTCATTTGCACTTCTTTTTTGGTTAAATATCTATTCTATTTTTTTGCCCATTTTTCTACTTGTTCACCACTTATCTTTTTGAGATATCTCAAATGCCTCATTTAATGGGAGTAGACTTTACAAGGTACTCTGCAGGTTTAGGGAGATTCAGCTGCTTTTGAAGATCAAAATCACCATACCATAATTATGGTCCCAGACCAAAGCTTCAATTAGTGTTCTTTCTTTTACAGTTTTCCTTTGGTCTATCCAGGAATCACTTTAGGATTCTGTTCTGCTCTTTAAATACTAAACCTGCCAGTAAAACATTTTAGGGCTCTATTCTGGAGCCCTCTTCTCATCAATATTTTCATAATGAAATATTTTAAATAAAATACTAAGACATTATTAACTATGCATTGAAAAACTAATAAATCTTAAACATTGGTAAGTCAATACTGGATAAACTAGAAGAATGTGAGCACATTGCAAGTACTTGATTTTTACATGTACAACCTACTAGAGTATACATATCAAAATTATGGCAGCAGAACAAAGGATTTACATTTAGATCTGTCCCTACAATTTAATTTATCAGAGTCTGTGGGTGAACTAGCTAGGTGAATAAAAAGGTAAATACCAACACCTTGCAAGTGTCTACCTTCATTATAACTTTTTAAAAAACAAAAAGCTTTCATCCTGACAAATGTGGGGCTCTTTAGAGCCTTCAGAAGAAATACTAAGCTAGAAACAATGAAAGCCAACAGAGCCCCCTCACTGGACTCTGGACTTACTGGCTGAGCAGGTTATTGTTGATAGTTGATCATTCAAAAGAACAGCCTGTAACAAACATGTTGGCCACATATGAAATAACAAAGCCCACCTTCACAAAACTTATTTCCCCTTTACCTTTATCTGAGCTTATACCTATTTTTTTCCTGAGCATAAGTCTTATTATTATTCTCTTTTAATCTCTTCTCTGATTTGTGGGTTTTTTTGGTTGTTTCATATGTATATCTATTTTTAGAATCTGTTTTTTAGAAAAGGTTAAGAGTTTGCGATAACTTTTAGATTCTGTAACAAACACTGTCCTTACTGACTTTCCAAAATCACTTTAGGGTCTTTTCTGGGGCATTTTTTGTTTTAAACTAACATTTTAATATTGAAATGTGTTGGTTATGATGTTGAAATTAATCTAATGTACCAAAAAAGTAAAAATCTTAACCATTAGAACCTGTTAAGTGAAAAAAGAGGTGCAGAGTACTATATTCAGTATGCTACCATTATATATAAAGAAGAATGTATCTAGAAGGACATAAAATTAACATACCCAAATGATACTGGTAATATTAGATGATTCTAGGGCGTTAAGGTGAATGGCTGGGAACTAGGGTGCAAGATTTCCTTTATATTGTCTATTCCTTTGTACCATTAAATTTTTGTTCTGTGTATAGGAATTAACAATTTAAAAACAATTACAAAAATCTTACTACGTACAGTAGGTATTCAATAAACATCGAATGAATGAATGAATGAACAGATGGACGAATTAAGTAAAATAAATGAATGTCTTAAACCTACACTTAGATTACTAAAACTTTGTGGAATCCATAACATATAGCAGTGGCACTGTTAAAATGAATGTGCCAAACTGAAGCAAATTTTCTGTAAATGCCTTCAGAAACGACAGAAGTAAGATATAGGGAAGAAAAGAGCTTTGGTTGAACAAATAATTTTTTTTTTTTTTTTGGAAAAAGTATTCTTTATTTTTAAAAAATGTTTGTTTTGAAGCAATCCCATGAGTAGACAGGATGTTTTTATTAAAAAGTTTTGTCTTCTACTTTAGGGGAAAATTCAGTAACTAACATGAACTCTGGAGCAGGTATTATAATTTCAAAAAATTTGAAAAAATAATTCTGTTAATCTACTGTTGCTTGCTTGTATTATTATCCAGATTATTATTGGTTCTAGGCTACTGCTTTAAAAATTCCTATATAAACAAAGCCAGATTATCCTCCATCCCCTAAAACTGTGGAAGAATTACTAGTTACTGGCAAAAGCAACTCTTGTGGCCTAGAAGAAAATGCATTAACTCTATTATTAAAAAGTCAGGTCTCTGTCCCCCCAAAATAAACAAACAAATAAATAAAAAAGTCAGGTCCCAAACTTGTCTTATGGCAGTTTTGTCAACCTTTCTCTCACTGCTAAATAGTGAAATTTTGTAATGGCATGAGACTACATGGCTTTTTAAGAACAAAAATAAGGTCTGAATTGGGGGAAAAAACTATTGTTACTTCATTAGATTTCTATTACTTTTTAAATTATAAGGGATAAGAAAGTTTCATATGTATACACACACACACAATTTACTGAGGAAGCTGGTCCTGACTCATATTTTTCTGAAAAATTATGAAAAGTAGAGCAGACTTCAAATTAACATTTTTATTACATCTCTTACTTTCGTGAAGCTAATCAAGGCTTTATACCAAGTGCAAAGTTACTTTAGGCTTTGTTTATTGTTTTATGTCCTAAGAGTCCTAAGATAAGCAAAGCAGGTACCTGTTATATATTCTGGTCAAGCCTTGGAGACAAACATGGATCTAAACAGTGACAGTTTCTTGGAATCAAAATACTGAAGGGAAGACATTGGAATTCTAGTTATTCTTTTTGGGGAAGCGACGGCTGAACTGTGGAATGTACTGCAGCACAGATGCTTAAAAGAGTTTGGCCAGAAAAGTAAATACAACCAGATAAAAATGCTTTTACATTGAGCAACTCTACGTAAAATGCTTTCGACAGTGCCTGGCACAGAGGCCATGCTGTATAAATGTTAGCTGCTATTTTTCATCATCGTCATTATTCTACTGACACTCACTACTTTTTTTTTAGACCTGTATGTAGGTTTACACAAACCAATGGGTATGATACCACGAGAAAAAATAGTCCCTGTATGTAAGAAGTTTATAGTAATACATTTTGAAGAAGAGATAGAAAGTAAAATTGTAAAGAAAAAAACATTTAGTTTCTTTGAGCCAATCAATGTCCATTGCTAGTTTTGCTGGAGGAGTCCCGTATCAAAGATTGAAAAAAGTTCAAAGCCTATTCTTTCCCAAATGAGTTAAAAACATAGATCACTAATATTTAAAATAAACAGAAATTGCACAGTAATAATTTATCACCACCTTTCAACAATTCTGGTGTCATAAAACTTAACTGAGCCCAACTCTAAATATATTTTGAATACAAGAGTCAAAATTTCCAGGGAAATCCGTCACTTGAGTGAGGATATATAAAGTAATTTTTTTCCCCTGAGAAGGGTAGACTGCCAAGAGGAAGAGGCCAGGAAGAAGACCGCCTAGAGACCTGGATACAGGTGAGTGTCTTTTGCCTTCAACTATGTGTGCCTCCATTTTCAAAAACCTTTATTTCTGGATACCTTCCAGTGTAAAAAACAAAGGGAGGAGTGTTAGAGGGAACTGTACTACAGTCGTACTACATAACTGAGGCAGAAAATGTTCCTCAGAGTTAAAATGATCCTGTACTCTCTTTATAAAGGAATGAACAAAAATCTTTTTGAAAACAAAGTCCCAATTTTTAGTAGAAATTGTCCTACAAAAGTTAACTTTACAAGTTGACTGGAAGTCATATCAAACACTAACACCTAATTTAAACTTCCTTCCAATATTTTGATAGAAAGAAAATCCTTGGGGCATTAGGCCTTTCTTAAATCCCTCTAAATATATCCTTTCCCTCCCTGCCCCCAGCTTTCTCACCTCAGATGAAAACAAAAAAGACATTTAACTTGCTTTGCTAACCTGAGAGAAACTTTTCTATACAGAAAATGTATAAATTAGATCACAAAACATTTATATGGTTATTCAATACTCTTAAGATGATTTCTGAATACTATGGCTTTTGTATTCTTAATAGACAACCAACACATTAAGAGTTTGGAAAGCTTGAATTTTAAAGTACAAAGACTGCATACATTTTTTCTTGAGGTCTTTAATACTTAAGGAGATCCACTATTAGCCATTCCCATGGATTGGTAATGTTTATAAATATGTAATATTAAAGAGAGAGGGAGAAAGACAGAGAGGAGCTAGAGAAAAATCCAGAGATAGTTATCTAGGTCTTCCAACAGGGCGGGTAGGGCAAAATATGGAATTTAACTATCAAGCCAATGCTTTTTCCAAAATAATCATGTACCCCAGGGAAGGAAAAAGAAAATGAAATGTATTATATTTAATTTGGATTTGGAGGTGGCCTTCCTAACTTATTAAAGTGTAAACAATAATTATGTAGGAAGAAACTTATTGGTAAATACAGTAATTATGAAACCTTATTAATTCACATTACTTAGTGGGGAAGCTAAACTGGATTATGAAGAGGTTTGAATTATATAACAGAACTACTAAACTGCTCCTTTGTTAGTCTATCTGCTTCTCTTTCATTATCGTGTATACAGCTCACCAGGTAGAAGAGTGCTTTCTATAAAGAAATAGCCCATACAGGCGCTAAAGGCTGAGGTGGAACTATGAAACAGCCCTCTTATCAACCTCCTCATCCCCACCCTTCCCTTTGACCTCAGGATTTGGAACAAAATAAATGAATGAAAAAAGCTTAACATTTAGGAGTGCGGGCTATGAGTTAAGTAGACCTAGGTTTAAATCTCAGCCTTATAGTACTTGTAAGCTAAAATTTATTATTGATTAAGCATAAGAATATCTTAGTGACATACCTATAAGTCCGGGGAGATGGGATGGCATTTCCCCAGGTTCTTAGTGGAGGCCTTTGTTTAGGAGCATGGTTGAGGTGACGAGGACTCCTGGACTCCCGGAGTCCATACCTCTCCGTTTCCGCTGGATTTGTAAGTGGGCTAGGTGGTCAACATATCCTGAATTACGTACTCCCACATTATGGCTGAAGCATATCTGGGCTGTGTTTTATGCATGATGTGGTCTTATCTGGGTTGGTCAAAGAAATGACTACTGAACCAGAGAGGATACACATGATGGAGTTAGAAGGCTCCCAAATTAACTTATCTTTTCAGTGGAAACAGGAGCGAAGACTCGTTTAGTTTGTCTTGGCCCGATGGAACATGAGACAAAGGCCATACCTGGTCTTCTACTCTGCTATCTGTTGCCCGTTTGCAATTTATGGCTTCGTGCCTCTTGCTGACCTCTTGCGTGGTGTGTAACTTCTCCAGATCTGATTCCTGCTGATGTGGCTATTGTCAAGTATACACAAGACAAAACAATGAAGTGTGTGTGCATGGGGGGGATGAGGGAGTGGTGAAAACAATGTCTACAGTAGAATGGTATATTCGGAGCTTAGTGAGAATTACTACACTTTTGGCTTTGGGGCACTGAGTAGACCAGCTGTCTTGGAGGCAGGTAGGCTAAAACAAAGAATATTTCTCTAATGAAAGATTTTCCAGTTTCTTTCCTGCTATTGATTAGAGGTGGTAAACAGTGAGAGGTGTATGTACATCTGGAAGACTCAAAGAGGGCTCTCCCAAAGCAGGATAAAATTAAAGCCCTCAGTCTGAAACCATGAGCTTGAAAACACTAGAGAAGAAAGCACTTAGCGGTTGGCTTGGAGTTTGGGGCTGAAAGATGAAGCAGGCCGTTTCGATCACTGTGGCCACAGTGACCAAAATGGAACCACAGGGCTGGGATGGGAGGAAATTGAGGGTGAAGTTGTAAGGAGATCTACTCGGTCTCTTCAACTTGAATTCCGATCTGCCAAAGATGACAATGCAAGGAGACTCTGCACATAGAGAGGGGACTGCCAAACCTTATCCTGAGGTTAAACTTCTCTTTGGGGATGGTTCATAAATCACCACTGACACAAGGGCTCAGGAGGGGAAGCACGCCACCTTTTGCCTCTTCTTAGAGACCCAGCTAGAACAGGTTAGCCTGTGCAGTATTTGTTTGCCCCACTCCCCATCTGCCTACCCAGTCCTCACTTTCTAACCTCCATGTGACACTCTGTCGTTGTTGTTTTCCCTTTTATTTGATAAAAATAAAGTGTTAGGAGTTTAAAGAATTCAATCCTTTTGAATTACTGAATAATGTATTAGGCAAAAATATCTGTTAGTGCTGTATGGGGAAGTACGTTTGAAACATCTGAACTTGGATGCCTAGATGGATATGGACATCCTTTCACCATTCTGCTCACCACTCCTTATTATCTTAGAGTGGCCTGTTTAGCTTTTTCTGGTCCTTGAAGGCTGTTCGGTTTGAATCCTGGATTTAGATTAAACTTGACTAAAATTCAGGGACAGAGTGATGCAACAATAAATAGACTCACAAAACATGCATATTTACCTTTATTTTGATGTCTCCATGAGAACTTCTTTGCCTGGTTCCCTAGGCAGCTGTGGCAGAGGCTACTTCCCCCGCATCAGTGAGGAGAACCGTCTGTATTTCTCAACTCTTCTAAGTCTGAACCCTAAAAAGGTAAATCCAGAAGTGCCACCTTCTACCTGTTCCGTGTTCCATGCTTTTCTGTGTGAGAATTATCTTCTTCTTTGAATGACTAATAATGAGAACATCTACCTGATTTAGAGAAACCTTTCCAGGTTTCTCTGTATGGCCATGTTCTATGACTGCAAAAAAAATAATAATAATCCTATCAGAGTACAACACAATAGGCAGACTATCTGAACTTGTGAATTGTGCAAAAGGTAAGGGGTTGAGGGGAGGCTTCACTCTAGTAATGCAGAGCTCAGAAGTGGAGTTAGTAGCACCTGGATTTCACCTGGGCACAGGTGTCACAGGTCAGGCATTGTGGCAGATTCGGAGTTCAGAGGTCACTGTAGAATGACTTCTGTGCAGACTGCTACCAGTATAGCAGCATCAAGGTCCAGTTTAACACCCAGGTCTGGCTTCCCAGGCCGGTGGATAAGCAAAGCTATTCATTGTGATTGAAGAGTCCTCCTTCAATGCATGCACCCCTCTCCTGAGTCACAACAGGCCTGAGGTGCAGCTGTTCAGGAGTTCCAATTGCCAGGTGCTGCTGCTGTTGGATGAGGGCCGTAAGGTCCAAGTGCTCGCAACAGAGAATACGGAACCACCTGGAATGTAAGTGATCTTCAAATTAAGCTTTTGAAAAAACATGTCCCATGGTCTCTTCCCCAACTTAGCTGCCTAGAGGTTCACGACTATCTCAGATTGAGAGAAGCGGGGGTGGTTCCCAGCAGTGTACATTCTGGTTTCAAAGGCAACATTCATGGCCAACAGCTTTTGTAACGATTGTTTAGCTCTATGGAAGATAGAAGGAATCTAGAACAGGGTCAAGTATCAAGATGGCTTTCAAAGTCTATGGATTAGTCTCCTACTTAATAGTTATAAATGATCATTTCTATATATTTTTGGTGGGAACTAAATGATGACTACTTTCTTCATGGTTCCAAACAATACTGATTATGTGACCTTAGGCAAGTTACTCTCTGTATCTATTACCTCTGTACCTGTATCTGTCTATAAAATGAGGACTAGAATAGTACCTGGTTAACCTAGAATTTTACGAGGAGTAAATAAGTTAATATGTATAAAGTGCTTGGACCAATGGCTGGCATGTAAGTACTTCCTAAATCCTAGCTGTCATGAATTTATCCTTAATAGTAGTAGTCATATTCCCCCACCCCATCTGCCTAGAATACTAAAGACAGGAAGGGAGGGAGAAAACATATCGAGGGAGGGAGAAAGGGAAGGAGAGAGGAAAAAAAGAAGGTAGGAGTACAGGGTTCCCAAAGGTCAAGGAGGTAGACAGGTCTGGCAAATATGTAGGAAGAAATGCCTAGAAGAAATGCTTGCTAGAGAAGATCCTACACAGTGATGTAGGTTACAAAGAACATAAGCCAAAACTCTCCCCGTTCTGGCAGACAAGGAGAGGAGCTAAGCCATATCAGATCACAGAATGGAGTGAGGGAATTAAATTAGACTGCCATAGGTAAAGAGAGCATCAGGCAATGTGGTTAAAAGCAAATTACTTGTTACTTATATGGGTTGTTTTGCAACCTTTAAAGTCTTTAAGCGTTATTGTCAGTTTATTATAATTTTTTAGGGTTTTTTCCTTCAAACTTTTGTGCTTTTTAATCTAAGTTCATTTTAGACATTTAAAAACAATGTAAATGTCTCTTACTATCAAAGGTACTGCAAATATTTCCAAATGTGGTAAACAGTATGTATAGAATGATTCCTTGAAAAACATATATTTGTGCACAAAAAAATTCTCAAAAACTCAAGAAGCAGCAAAACAAATCCGTGACCACCAAAATTACCAAACACACACAAGGCCAGTGGTTAGAAATAATCATTTCTGACTAATCTTTCGTGTTGAGGAAAATTTTATTGCAACCAATTTGTTTTCTACCAAACTGTTTTGACCAAATTATCTCCTGCCAGCAGAAAGCCAGAGAAGCCAACTGATTAGGATGCCAACCTGCAGGCTGGTGATATTAAGTACAGGGTCGAAAAAGAGCAAGAAGAGCCCTAGAGAAATGGGAGGTCAAGGAGAGGTTTGGAGTGCATCTCATGGACACGGAGTTAGCCTTCCTTCAAAGGGTAGCAAGTTCATCCAGATCCAGCCCTTGGGAAGCAGCAAGACTACGCTCGACATAGAACATGAAATTAGAGGAAGATGTTATGAGAGTTCTCTACTTTAAAGAAAGGAAGTTTTTCAAATGGGCATTATCCTCTTTTATCCTAGGTATTTGCTTGGCAAATACAAAAGCAAATTTCATGTTCATTTTCCTTATTAAAGTACTATAAATTATAAATGCAGGATTGTTCTTAATCAATTGAGAATTATTGTTTTAAAAGAATCCTTTTCTGCTGTTTGGTGTTAGTGAAATAGGAATTACAGCACCTTCCTATTTCCTACCTCACAGAAATGATGGCATGATTGAAGGAAATGTAAGTGAAGTAGTTGAATTCCAGAAAAAACATACTGTAATTTTATTATTCTCCTTTTCCAGATAGAACAATTGAGTAACTTTCTTAGCTTGGATAATAACTAGCTGCTACAAATTTTCAAATTTTATATTTGCATTTCTCATTCCATCACTAATTTCTGAAATAACTCTTACCTTGAAAGCATCAGAAGTTTTGCTCACTAAACAAGCTTGCAAAGAGCAGATGACCGATGCCTCATCCAGTCTATCAACCTTTAAAACAGAAAAGTAAATGGGGTAGGGGGTGGGGGGCTTTGCAATAAAGCCAAAAGCCATTAAAGAGTAAGCACCATGCTGTATCTGATTTTGAAAGATCCCATGATGAACTAACTGCTTTTAAGATTGCACTTGGTACAGAGTAAGAAGAACCTGGTGCCAGGAGATCTGGTTCTTCTGATCATGCCACTTATTAGATTAGTGGACTTAGAAAAGTCTTTTAGCTTCCCTGGGCCTTAACTTACATTTCTGTAAAATGTGGGGAGTAGTGCTAGGTAATCTTTCACCTCCTCTCAGCTTTAAATTTCTGATCCTATGCTTACTAGTTTCTTTCTTCAATGTCTCATGGACTAATCAGGAAGAAATCCTGGCAGAAAAGCAAGAATGTTACCTGTATCATTTCATCATTTTTGCCAGCTCACCCTATTTCTACTCTTTCAGCTACGAACCTTGGTGTTGCTTTTGATTTTTGCCTCTTATGCACTATGGATGAGTTATAATGTTGATTCATAAAAGCTTGTAGAGCACTTTTCAAGTTTCATGATTCACCTTTGCAAGCACTATCTTATCATCACAACGGCTCAGGCTGGTTGCTATTATCTCCAATTTACCTGATAAATAAATTGAGGCCCAGACTAGCTGAGTGAATTAATCACCCAGAGTAACA
The DNA here is from genome assembly GCF_902729225.1 of Pteropus medius. Taxonomy (NCBI): domain Eukaryota; kingdom Metazoa; phylum Chordata; class Mammalia; order Chiroptera; family Pteropodidae; genus Pteropus; species Pteropus medius. The sequence continues at coordinate 4,948,780 of NW_024350924.1, read as the reverse complement.
CAAATAATAAGTTATGGGAACAAGTTTTTTGATTCCAAAGCCTATACTCTTTTTACAACAGTACAGTTCCCACTAGGGGTAGATCCCGATTTTGTGGGATCCTGAGATCTTAAAGATAATTTCGGTATATCTTCGAGAAAAGTGACACAAAATTACAATAAACACTAAGTAAGATGGTGTGAACAGATTGTTAGGGCCCCTCTCAGGGTCTTGGAAGAGGTCTATTCAAGCGAGGGGCCTTTAATGTTAATTTTTAGGATTCGGTTTCAAGATTTTCCATAGTTACACATTTATTTAGTGCTAACTACATGCCAGACACTGAAGTAAATACTAATTTTATTATTATAACAACCCTATGAGGTAAGTGCTATCCTTATTTGACAGAGCAGAAACGAGGCTCAGAGAGGTAAAATAATTTACCTAAGGACCCAGAACTAGTAAGTGCGAGGCTGCAACTCAGGAGGTCTGGCTTCTAGGTCCATCTTGTGAACCTACCACACTATGCTCCTCTTTAAGCCTTCTTTTGAGGTGTTTTGGGAATCACCTTATTCTACCATTTCCCACGACATCCTGTCTTTCAGGCCCTGATAAATTCACCTTGAACTAGTGCTATTTGTCTCCCTAACTTAACTCTCCTACCATCTACCCTGAATGCTGTTGCCACCTTACCCATCCTAAAGCACTGCTCTAAGTCCTGGCCACCCCAATATGACTTGAAGCTCCTTTCTTCTCAGCATTTACCAAAGGTAAAAAGCGATTATTGCTCATAAGCAGTACTCGGTCACAGATTGTAAATGGTCTTTCTAACAAACTGAACTGCTACTGAAAACTTTGTATTGTGTGAAACAGACAAGAGTGGGTGAGAGGAAAGCACATGGGAGCTCTCAGAACCTGATCCCTCAATCTCCACTCCACCACAATCTCAGGCTCTTCATTTGTAAAACAAAAACTTAAGGCCCACCCGACAGGATTGTTCTGAGAATTAAATGATGTGTGTGTGTGTGTGTTTAAGGGCAGAGTTGGGGCATACAGGAAGTGCTCATCAAATGCTAATTGATTTCTGCCTGACTCCGTCTCCTCAAAGAACTTATTAGCTTTTGGAAAACAGGAGCCTGGACTCATACATTATTGGCACTTCTCAAGTCCTGGATATCAGAGACACTCCATGATTACTTAATTTGATCACTTCAACAGATACACTTCAACAGATATGGACTTGCTCAAGAACCAATATCAGCTCTTCTAACAGAATCAGTGCCTGGACTGGAGTCTGACTTCAAATGTTGGCCACTTACGAAACTCTGAGACCTCTGAAAAATCACTTCACCTCTCTGAGCCTCAGGCCCCTTACTTGTGAAAGGTTATGTAGTAGTACCTGTCCCACAGGGTTGTGAGGCTAATTCAGGCGAATTGCTAAGTATATAATTAGCCCTTCAAAATTGTTAGCTATAATTATACTTTGTCCCAAATATTCAGTGTCCATAAAAATTTGGCCTCTCCGCATTTTCATTTCTCCATGTTTCAGACATACACACCCTCCCTCTTGGGACTTGTGTCATCACCCTCAGACCCACTCCTCTTTCCTGACTTCTGTGTTTAATACCCACCATTCGTCGAATGTCACAGGCCTGTAGTAAGAAAGTTCCACAAATTCTCTCATCAAAACTCCCCAAAGCGCCAATGAGGTCTGTTCTGTTACTGGTGCCAACTTCGAGAAGAGGAAATAGTCCTTGACGGTTTGGGTGACTTCCCGAGGTCACAGAACTGCAGTGGCGAGACCACAGCCGGTTCTCGCAAGAGCCCGCCTCTCGGCCTCTTCCCGGGTGGGCGGTGGCCCCGCGTCCATTCAAAGCCAGCCCAGTCCCTCCACTTCCAGGCACTTCCCGGCTCCTCCTTCCGCCCGTCGCCCACACACCTGAGTCAGGCCCCTGAGGGCACGCCGCAACCGTCCTTGCCGGCTTTTTCCTTTCCTCCGTCAGCAAGCGAGAGTGAGGCCGACATCGGGGTCCTGCACGAGTGTAGGTCGCCGAGAGCTGCTCCGACGGTCGACGGACGAGTCCCACAGCCGAGAGGGGTATCTCTGTTCCCCCAGTTGAACGGGGGGGGCGCAGCGCGGGCCTGGTCGGGCCTGGCGGGTCACGTGGCGGGGAGGGGGCGCCAGCGCGCGAGCGAGCGAGGAAGCGAGCGGCCGGGCGCGCGCGCCTGAGAGCGTGTGGAGGAGCGACTGGCTGTTTGAGAGTATGTATCGGGGGAGGGGGCGGCCGCGGGGACGGCCGGCTCCGCCCCCTGTGCGCATGCTCCAGTTCCCGGCGCGATATAAAGCCGCCTAACCCGCCCCCGGCCGACCAAGTGCTGGCGAGCTGCGACGTGAGTAGCGGGCCGCGTGGGTGCTGGAGAGAGCGGACGAGCGGCAGGCAGAGGACGCCACCCGGGGCCCTGAGCGCCGCAGAACTGCAGCCGCGCCGCCGCGTCACGCACACGTTCGGCACCGGGGCCGCGCATAACGGTTAGTTGGGTAACGGCCGCCGGCGCTTAGCGGGGACCCCGCGGTGCCCTGGCCGCCTTGGGGGATCGGAGGCAGCCTCGGGGGAGCGGAGACCTTGGCCATCGGGAGGAGGGAGGCGGCCCGGTTGGCATCGTGGCCTCGAGCAGCCGCGTGGCCCGGGAGCGCGGCGGCGTTGGTGAAGGAGACCTTGAGGCTCGGGACAGCGCCTCTCCCAGCAGAGCTGCGGCCCCGTGGTCAGGCGCCTGCCACCGGCCTGCCTGGCCGAGAAGTTGGGTCGTGGTGCGGGTGACCTTGGGGACTTGCTTCCCCGCTGGTCTTCAGTAGGCTCCTCGGGAGATGCTTTTGATCTGGAAAAGGGAAGACGTGGGGCTGATTCACGTGGTGCCTCCAGACTCTCCTAGCCGCGTTCTGCTCCGAGGGAAGGGACTCGGGCGGGAGTTATTTTGGACTCGTGGCATGCCCGTACCAACGTCCTCGGCCAGCCAATCCTTGTCCCAAGACCTGGTGACTTGCAGTAGTTTGGGAATCTGCAGTTCCCGCAGCCAGGGCGTGACTGCACGGTTCCAGTGGACTTTGCCGTGGGGACTGTGCACCTGGCAGACTCCCGGGACTGGTGCTGACGGGGGCTCTTTGTCATTCAACCTGTGGCTGCAGAATGTCAGCCGCAGCGCCCTCGTGCTCGTGGTCTTTAAGGCGGCCTTGTTGAGAGGAATCTGAAGGATAGCGTTACACTTGGTCAGATGCACGCTTTTCGTTCCAAGTACATCCCTTTTTTTCCACGTGCGTTTTAACGTTTCATTTTTTTGTCAAGTCATTGGTGCAACAGGCAATTTTGTAATTAGTTTGTAATTAATCTTAACCAAGAAACAGACCTCTTACTACTTTAGCCGAGTTTCCAATGTCTGCTTATAAACTAGGCATCTAGTAATAACAGTAAAATGTTCACAAGCTACTTTATCATAACTAGTTTTGAATTTTTTTCAAATATTCTGGTTTCGAAATAAAATATGTACACGTCAGTACCCTGATAAAACAAACGTAGGATTAGTAACTAGTGGAATGTTGTGATAGAGCAAACTCTGAATTGTGTGAGAGTTTGGAAAGAGTGTGAGGAATTAGCCATTAATAATTTTGATGTCAGCTAGCGGCCCAGTGAGGTGAAGCAGAGTCTATGTATCTTCAGCTTTTTAGTTAAGCATTAAGTAGCACCCATAAATCCAAATCTTACAGCCTGGGGTACAACTTTGCTTTCAAATTGCCATATAAATGATAAAAAAAAAATCAAGATATATAGCCCTTAAAACAGGAGTAGTGGGTGAGTATTAAACAGAAGTTGAACATACTTCAGTAATTAATTCAGTGTTTAGATAGATGCTATGCTTTCATTGGATTGCAGTGACCCTTGTTAAATATGCAAGTTAATGGTCTGGGGAACACTTTGTGAGATTTTTATAGTTGAATAGGTTTAGTTGTAAGCTTAATATAATAGGCTATCACATACCTAAACAGATTAAAAAGGGGAAAAAAAAGTCCTACTACCATAGGATGAAACCAACAGATTAATGTTTCGATAGTTTACATATCTTTGGGCCTTTTAAATATTAATGCATATAATAGCTGAAAAACATCTTAATGAACAGTCAGGTTCCCTTATTTTACAGATTAGGAAACTGAGGTTGGAGAAGTTGTAATTAATCATCATAGTTCTGAAAACTTGTTAATGGTTGGGTGAGGATTATATATGTCTTTTAACTCCCATTTAATCAAATTGGCATGCCTGAGCTTTCTCTAAAATTGTAAATGTGGGTTTAAATTTTTATACTGAAAATAAATATTTTGAGTAATAACTTATGTCCTTCTTTCCCACTGTGGTTTCAACCCACTTCATAATATGCATTCTTATGCAGGATTTAGGTCCCTGTAAATGTCTACATGGTCAGTCTGTTTTTGTCGCAGATGAGGAATAGGAAGGTGGGCCTTGGATGTGAGAAAAACAGATCAGAACGTTGTGGATTTTTATGTATTTGGCAATTTGTTATTGGCTACCAGGCATTATGAGAGATTTGAGATATATATAACATTTCATTCAAAGCTTTGTTCACATTCTAAAAGTTTTCAAACCGTATTTTTAAATAGGTAATTCTTCCATCCTTTTCTAGTAACTTTGTACACATAGTAATTGTTTAATAAATATTCATTGAATGAGTCTGAACGTCATTATTATACTACCTTTGATCCTCATTATCTCCAAGAACTAAGTTGTTTTCTCATTTGATTAGTAACAAATCACAAAATATTAAAATTGAGTATCGTTTGTCTAGTATTAAAGCATTATCCACTGTTCTCAAATGTTTAGTTGAAAAGATTTTTTTAGGATATATTCACACACTTGAAACTTACTGGATTTTGTTGATCAATGTCACCCTAATAATTAAAAAAACATTCAGACACTAAAGATGTATCAAAAGGAAGTCAACATTATTACCTCAGAATATACTACAGTTAAACTTAAATAGCCTTTTTAATTGCTGACAATATAAATCTTAAGACTATGTTGTCATTAAGATAATTATAAGTTCCTTTATTAGAAATATGCAATTTTCAAATGAGTGTTTTATTTTCTTGGAAATTACAGTAATTGTTAAACTGCTCTTCTTCCATCTACTCTGTCAAATAATTTTCTAAGTGATAGAGTAAATACACAGCATCATTACACAACCACAACAGACTGATGTTAAGGATGTGTATTTCTAATCTACAGAGCAGGTATTTCAAACCTGGGGTTCATCAATCTTTTTGAGTTCCCCTAGTTGAGCAAAGTAAAGGCCTGCATCTAATATAGCAAGCTGTTGAAGACAAGATTCGAAGCAATTTCAAGCACATTCGCTGGTGCACCCAAAAAAAAGAGGGCAGGAAAATTTCCCAAGTCAGTGAAGACTCCCACTGTTTTACTTAACTTAAGGCACTTAAAATAGAACTCCTTTGGAAACAGTAATTTTAAGTTATATAAACATATACTTCCTTAATACAAAGGAAAATTGTTCTGCCTGAATTTGTGAAAATCATTTAATTTCCCTTAGTATTTTGTTCCCTCTCATTTGTGATGTCAGAATCTATGATGATTTTGTACACAAAAATCAATGGCCAAAGAATTTACATAACCTGTGACATGACTTGCGTGCTACATGGCATCATAGGTTCTGGCTAGCTTCATTCTCACTTCAGAACAGAAGTACAAGAGTTAGCAGCATGAGTCCTTATGCAGTTTGGTAAAACCACAGATTCCTTTGGTAGTTTGGTAAAACCTATGGAGCCCTTGTCAGAATAATGTATTTAAATGCATAAAATAAAATATAAAAGTATAATTGTCAAAGCATCTTTATGGATATAATAATGTGCTTCTAAAAATAAATTAGATAAGATCTAGTAGTAAGTCTAATAACCACAGTAATTTTGAAGTAGTGATAATTTCAAGATTGCTGCAACCATTTTATCAAGATGGAAAATGTGACTACTATTGATGACAAAAATCACAAGTACTGCTAATACTACTACAATTTGTTCCCTATATTCAGAGATGAAGTAAATTCTAAGCTTTACTTAGAGGTTAATGAAAAGATAATTTTTTTCCCCTAGCCAAGTACACAGACTCCCTGAACTCCATCTACCATGGAGGATCAATCTGCAGACCCCAGGTTAAAACCCCCTGATAGGGGAAGAGAAGAGAAAGTTAATAAAGTAAAAACTTAACTTTGGTTCTCAAAACTCAAAAAGGCAACTTACAAAAGCTTTGTTACTATCCAAAATAGTTTAACGCAGTATCATTGGGCTTTCATTCATTCAATAATCTTAAGAAGATTTACATAGGAAGAGCAAAATCACAGAGTAGAAATATTTTTCAATCAGTGATCAAATATGTAGCTTATAATGCCTGTACATTTTGAGGAATTTCTCCTTTATACGAAGCCTAGGTCACTGTAATCAGATTCAACAAAATTATAAGTCGTAATTAGCGATAGGGTAGTGTGGGCAACCAACAGAGAGAGCTGGATCTTCCTGCTTCTGCCTAAGTGGTCAGTGGCACTCTTCAATGGCTTAGCCCTTCCAGCCAGACTTTTGTGGATGTGAACCCCTGCTGTCATTATGTGTACTGTGATCCCAGAAGAGATATCACCATTTCTGTAAGATCATTATGAGAGTTTATTCGAGCACAGAAACAATGGACAGGGCTTGCTTAAGGCAAAAATAAAACCTTTTACTAAAAATGTTATATGCCTTGGGCGTGATTACCCACCATGACCTGCCTAGTTAGGAATTTGTGATCAGATCACTCTATGAGCTTACTTTCCATAGAACCCCTTTTTTCCTCCACAACATGAGGGCAAATACTTGCATTTGGTTGGGCATGAGTACTAAGAGAAGTATTAAGATGACTGAGGTTTTAAGCCTGGCTGCCTGGAAGACTGGTAGTCAGAAGAAAAGACTAGGTTTGGGGGGATTAAGGGGAGTTGAGAACAGGCAGAGAGACAAGGAGCTTTAAAGGCAGTGTGTTAAGTTTGAAATGCTCAAAAGGTAATTGGAAAAGCAGATCATTTATGAGTAGTCAGTCACTGTCTTCAAGGAACTTAAAATCTGTAATCTGGTTACAGCTAGAGATTTAGATTTGGTAGTGATTCATTCTACCAAATAGGGAACAGATAAGCTCTTAAAGAAAAAAACAAAAGATCAAAAGAAATTCTATTAATTTAAGAATAGAAATTCTGAATATTCTAAATTCTAAAAGTTACTTGAAATGTTAACATCTAGTGCTAAAAACATTTTAACAAAATACTGACTTTTAAAGAGGATGTACCTTGAAACATTTAAGTACATTTCTCCAAAAAGATAGTGTCAATCAGTTGTATTAAAACACAAACTTTGACTTGCCCTTCCTATTCAAACTACTACTTTATAGAGGTATTCTAGTTAATAAATGAAAAAGGAATGTTAGAATTAAAAGCATCGTTAAATTATTGACATTTGCAAATCACTACTGAAATAATGGAGCTAGGGCATTAATATAGCAGTATGAGGGACAACCAAACATATGCCTCCTGATAATGATACGCACCACCACCTATGAATTGTATTTGCCCTCTCCCCCACACCGTCCCTACTCAAATCAAGCCTGAACTAATCTAAGCTTGCTCAAAGTCTTCAATCTAGCTGCCAATTTACAGGAAATACAGGGGATAGAGGGACATTAAACTAGGACATGTTAAAACTATACCTGATGGACACATTCAACAAAATCCAGAATGAAGGAAACTACAGAAAAAATAACCTGGTTCTTTCAACAAATAAATTATAAGGAAAATAAGAGAGAAAGGAGGAACCTTGAGATTAAAAGACATACCAACCCAAAGCAATGCGTGACCTTGTTTGGATTCCAAATCAAATAAACCAATTATTTAAAAACAATTCAGGAAAATTTGACTACTACCTGGTTATTTAGTGATGTTAAGTTTTAAAGGTGGGATAATGACATTGTGGTTACAGTTTTTTAGAGTCTTTTAAGAGATATACTGAAATATTTACAGATGAAATCATTATATATCTAGGATTTGCTCCACAATAATCTAGTAGAGGCTGGAAGTAGGGTTGGGGGGAGAGGGGAGTAGGTAGAGATATAGATTAAACAGTAGTGGCTCTCAGTTGTGTTTGAAAGTTTCCATTATGAATTGTTTAGAAGAGAAAAAATAAGAAAAAACATCATTATCAGTAATACCAACACAAACAGAGAGAACAGGAATGGATTTGAGTTTTGTTTACAAGCCTTACAAACTGAGCAGCCCTGGGCTAGTCACACAACCCCTTAATGTCCCCATTGGCTAAATGGAGACAAATTCCACCTAATAAACTCAAAAACTATTTGCTCAAGCTAGTAACCTGGGAGATATCTTTAACTCCTGGCTTCCCCAGTCTCCCACATCTGGTCCACCACTGAATCCTGTTTGTTCTCTCTCCCTTTCATCCTCCCGCTTCCATCTTGTCTGTCACTATGGTCTCACAATGCCCCCACAGCCTCCCTCCCACCTGTTCTCCACATTGTGTCTAGAATGATGTTCCTAAAACGCAAAATCTGATCTTTCCATCATCAGCGCCACTTACCACCTGCAGACTGCTTCCAGTTAGCTACAAGACCACAGGGCCTCCTTAAGTTTTTTTTACCTACTCCCTTCCCTGATTCTTTAAAATTACTTCTAAAGCCTTCTGCTATCTGATATTGTGTACCTGTCCAACTGCCTCTCCCCATTCTCTCTGCCCCCTCTTTAGCTTTAGCTTTGGTGAGTTCTTTCAGTTTTTCCAGTGCACCCTGTACTAACTGTAGCTTCAGTACTCATGTTTGGAATGCCCTTTCCATCACCACTCTGTGGCCTAGCTAGCGCCTGTTTATCCTTCAGGTCTCAGGCTACCTAGCATTTCCTCCTAAAGGCCTACTCAGATGGCTTTCATATGTACTAAGTTGGGTGTCTTATACTAACACAACAAAGTATTTGATGCCCTAGGAACCTGTCATCCTCTATTATGAGAGTCAATATTTCTTTGTAAAGAGTGCTTGTTATCATTGCACATTTATGAAATATATAATACTATGTTGTCTCTAGTCTTCAAAACTTAAGATTGTTTTTGCACATTTATGAAATATATAATACTATGTTGTCTCTAGTCTTCAAAACTTAAGATTGTTTTTATGTGAAACTAAGTATAGTGTTAATTATTTCTATGAGTGAATAGTTCAACTCGGCTTTTTGTAAAAAAAATAAAAAGCTTTTTTGTTATTTCATGTTTTAATTAATTGTAATCTATTTACTCTCCCCATGAGGCTTCAGAATACTGAAGTGGATTCTAGCAGAAATATCACCTGTTACATTCAAATACTCATTTATATTTAAAGAAATATAAATAACACAATCTTGATGACATATCTATTTATAATTTTAATCCAGCCACTACGTTTCTTCTTAAGATTCTGGAACAAGATAGGTCATGGGTTAATAAATTGAAATGGCTTACTTAGATCTTGATTTGTTGAATATATTTTTGGATTTCTGAAGAAAGCAGAACATATACAGGAATTCTGCCAAGCAAAACCTGCCAATGAAGGACATAGCCTCCAACTTCTAGACAAGAATAGATAATCTGCTATTACTTTTCACCTTGGGTGGTGTATTTAATAGCTAATGGGCTTCATTTTTTTCTTTTTGAAGTCATAATTCACTAGGAGCAAAGTTCAACTGGAGATTTATGTTTTTCATGCTATGTCCCTTTGAAAGAAGACTACTTACTCTCAGAATTGGAGCCATAACCCTAGTAATAAAATATACTAACTTAGGTCTCATCATTGTACTGTTCTCATGTTTTGCTGAATGTTAGCTGAAGTTGCTAGTTTCTTGAAACTTCTTTTGTAATAAACATTTTAGTATGTATTGTATAATTTGTCATAAAATCTAGAACTTCAAGTTGAATTATTAAAAGGAGAAATATTTTTATTGGAATTTGATTGTGCTTATACTTTGCAAATCAGACTTAAAAAGTAAGAAGTTTCTCTTTATTTTAAAATAAATGAAATAAATGAAATACTAAAATTAACCCTCACCAAGGGAAACCAGAAATTGAATTGAAAGTTTCTGCATATTACTGGGACGATACTTACTCTTCTTACCCCCTGGTATAAAATCATGCTTATTTGGATGAATAGGTGCTAAATATTATTTTCTTACAAGGAGAATTAAGAGGAACTGTTACAGTCATATGATTGAACATGACATTGGCTGAGATTGACAAAAGAGGATTAAGTAAATATATATACACATGCATATATAAGCACATATATATGTGTACATATATTCACTACCTTTAAGTTTGCATATCAGTTTGACCATTTGCAAATATAATCAACTTCATCACTTCTGTGCTACATATAAAACTTTATCCTCATTTCTAAAACAACTATGAGAAAATTAGGATTGACATTTATAGAACTGGGGTTACTACAGCAATGACATAGGGCTATTGTAGAATATTAAACAAGGTCAAGATAAATTCACTGGAATTGTGTATCAACACAGGTCTAGTCAACCAGAAATATGAACAAAAAGTGATTATTACTTACTATTAAATCTTGGGTATTCTGTATTTTCTTATGGAATTTAGCAGAAATTGCAAATAGCCAAAATTTCCCATGTTTGTCATTCATTGAAATTTGCCTCCCTTTGTTCATAGAACAGCAGAAGTAGCCCTAACTGCTGCTATATTGATATATTGATATGAAAGGTGATATACTGATTGCCAGGAAGCCCTGTAGGAAAACTTAAACCCATTTCACTAAACAAGCCAGAAGTATTTATGATATATGGCATTTGGAGGTGGTACTAAATTTCATTCTCTGGAAATCTTTCTTAGTGCTGGGCCTTTATGTCCACATGTTTCATGTTACTGGAAAATTTGCATTTCTGCCTTCTAAAAAAAAATTTCACCTTTGAGGCTTTGCTCACCTAAGCAAAAGTATCTGCCTAATATTTAGTGAAGACCCTTCATAGAAAGCTGTCATTCACAAGGTGGAATAGTGTCATACTTAATCTATACAGAAGACTGCAGTGAACAGAGAGAGAGGTGGTAGAAAGGCTGGGAATTAAGGGGTAGTCATCATTTGTGTGGAAGAAACCCTCCCTGCTCAACCTCCAACACCTACTTCTGTCTTATTCTAGATGAAGAGGCCCTGAGATCTAACACACACCCTCCATGTCATCACATATCCTTTGGTACATGTTACATTTACCTGAAACAGAGCAGCCTTTTTCTAGATCACAGCAGAAATGAGGACAGTTACAAATGTCAGGTTTCTGTTTTGCGATGCGTTGGGCTCCTGACAAGTATGTATTGTGAGCTTTCTTGCTGGGAAAAACTGTGAACAAATTTCCAGTTTAGGTAGGAAATACTCCCCAACAACGTATATGGCATTTGGGACTACAAGAAAATGTGAGGAAGCCTACACGGAACCCTTAATGGAAAGGAAATTAGTTATTTTGTTCTATAGTAGAATCATTGCACATTCTTTTCTTTTTAACTGACTAAAAATAGCAAAATTTGACATCTTTGATCAAAATTATTTTAACAGATTATATAAATATTTACAATTTTTATCCAACTATAAAATATATATAGTTTATATAGATTTAAGACTTACTATGAGGAATAGTAGTCCATTCTACATCCTCTCCTACCATCCTTTCCCATGTACATACGCATCAGCCTTTTCTGTAACTAATACATCCTAGTTCTACAATTCGTCCCTTTTGTGATCAAAGAGAGGTAATGGTTTAAAACAACCATTCTCAAAGTGTGGTTTATGGCTCCTCAAGGAGCTAAAGACAGGGTTGGAATCCTTAGGTTCCACATTGTAACTAATCATTAAGAAATGATCACTTACCAAGTTTTGGTATAGTACCGAAGAAGAATATCCATAATTATCTGAAAAGGCTATTACAATACTTCTTTTTCAAACTAGATATCTGCTTAAGGTTGCTTTGAACCAAAAACTTTGAGATCTGTTGTCTCAGAAAAGAAATATACTTTATATTTATTGGTAGGATCGTCTGACCATGTCAATGATAAATCTGGAAATTATTGATAACTAAAATATTGGCATTTTTAGGGATTAAAACTATGAGCTAAATTAAAACAAGATCTAGGATCAGTTTTCATATATTCTGAAAGATAGACTCAAAATCCTTTAAACATCCTAATTAGCAAACTGTTAATTTCTCTTTAAGGAGAGTACAGTATATTTGAATTTTTACAAAGTGGGTTGGGTTTGTCTTGAGTGATAAGGGAGATACAAACAGTTGGAAGTTTGCAGAGCCAGGTTCACATTTTCTTAGGTTTATATGCTGTTTGATCAAAATCATGCATTTCATAACTCCTAAGTGTTTGGCTAGCCAGCTACAGAAGTTATATTTTCCCTTTCACTGGTTCTGGTTTTTTTGTTTTTTTTTTTTAATTTTTATTTTTATTGCTTTTTTTTCTTCTTCACTCGTTTTCAAAATGGAAAAGACTGCAAAAGAAGGTGAGGTTCCCTAGACCTTGGATCTAGGAACCTGCCGTTGGGGCAGGTGGTTCTGTAAGCCAGGAAGCTGGAGGAGAGCCAGTTGTAAAGCAGTAGACTTGCTACTTTAGCCACAGTAGCTTCAGTAAATCAGCCTTTCTGGATTTTAATGTTTCTATGGGAATTTCAAACCTAAAAACTGGTCTACACTTAGTAACAAATTCTTTTAAGATTATTGATGTGAAATTTCTGCCTCTTAAGTTCACAAATTGTCGTTTTAGGAAATGACAGCGGCTTTGTTTTAAATATTGATGGAGAAAATGTAGAGAACATAATGAAGACTATTTCCAAGGGCCTTTGTAACTCTTCTTTTCTGGAGTGGGGCAGAGCATGGGATGTATGGAGCACAACTTTGGCTTTCCGGATTAGTTTACTTGCACAATTCCTGAGAGTTAAGAGAAAAAGAATTCAGAAAATCTAGAAGGTGGTTTTTGTCACCACCAACATTGCCAAGAAAAATTAGGGTTGTTGTTTCCCCTTGTCTTTTACAAGGCAAATCAATAAACTTTCTCATCACCCTATCTTTTTTTTTTTAATCTCCCATCACTTCAGGCAGCTACTAGAGAATCAAAACAATAGCTGAGCTAAAAGGAAAGGCTACTGTACACATTGTAAGGATTAAAATCTTAAAGTTTAATCTCTTTTAGCCTCTGGACTTGAATAAGCCCTCTTCTCAACAGGAGCTTTGAATACTGTACAAAGGGACCTACTCTCATAATTTACTTCTTGAATGAACTCTTTTGTTTATAGCTGAAATTTGGTCAGTTTAAAAGAAAATAATATGTTTAGATAGTGATAATACACACTTTTTCCTATTATGTACCATCAGAATTTTTAAATTAATAAGAACAGCCATTTGTCGAATGGCGACAGCATTGTATTGAATCCATGTATGGTTTTTTGAAGTGTTCTTTTTTTCAAAACTTGGTTACTCTTATTTTTATACATTTCTTTCTGAATCTTTTTAAAGCTTCTTGAAGTTATAAATCTAATTTTGACACTATAGAATAAGGTTTTATTACCTTGATGAGGCAAGTCTTAGTAACTGCTTTAACTGGAACAAATCATAGCTGGCAGCTAAGCTCAAAGTTTAATCACGTCCAGCACGTATTAGCTGATCGAGTCAGAGCTTGATGTGTTAAATAGCTCTCTGGTCTGTGTGTGGGTTTCTCTCTCTCTCTGTGTAAACATTCTGAGGCGAATTAATCTTTTTAGTGGTTCTTTGATTGAAAAATTTCAAGTGCTTTTCTCTTTATTCATACTTAGGTGAAGGAAAAACTCGAAAAATTAATGCCTGGAGCATTTCTATTTAATATAATTTTAGACTCTAGACTGTTTCCTTCAGCAGAACTGAGCTGTTATATCGCTAGCTTTTTATTATATTCATTCCAGTAGAAATTTTAAGAAGCTTCAACTTATATTTTTATTCCACCCGAATCATAGATAAATGAAATGCCCAGGGACGGAGGTCTTTATTCTTTATATTGATTAATATTTTTAAGCAAATTCTCCAGATTCTCAGATTCAGATGCACCCTTAACCAAATATCATCTCTCCTGAGAATAGATGCCTAAGGTCTTCTGCTTCTCCTTTTCCAATTTGCTTTCCCCAAAAGCCCTTACCCCTACTACAAAATAAAGGTACATTTCTTATTTATCCCAATTCTTACTATGGTTCACTGCCCCCAGGCTATAAAAGTCTCTGGGGACCCCAAATAAGGGAAAGTTTCAGAATGCATAGTCCCAGAGAGAAAAAGTCCCATGACAGAAATCCACAGAGGAGTTAGGTCAGAAATATTGGATGAGGTAAGACTTTATTCTATGTGGACAACAAACGTCTTTATTTTCTAGGTTAGAATTATATTTAGAAAGTGAGATAGTTATCACAGGGATGTGTATTAATACATTTATTTCAGTTAAAATTCGGTATGACCGGCAGAAATCTATTTTGCTCAATTGGTTTAAAAATGGACTGGCCAATTAGATTATATGGTATTTTCCATAACCTGGACTAAATTTTTGGTGCCAAAGTTCTGATAAATATATTTAAAGTACATAGACTACAATATATAATATGTCAGAAATTATATTCTTTGTAACTGTTAAGGTTAATAACAAATTTTAAATGTCATATTCATATATAAGAGGGTACGTATTTTTTCTGTCTACACAAAAACCTGCACATGGACGTTAACAGCAGCTTTACTTATAATGGTCCAAACTTGGAAGCTACCAAGATGTCCTCCAGTAGGTGAAACAGATAAACTGGTACATCCAGACAATGAAATATTAGTATATAATGCCAAAAAGAAATGGCTGTCAAGCCATGAAAAGACATGGAAAAAACTTAAATGCATATTGCTAAATGAAAGAAGTCAGTCTGAAAAGGCTACACACTATGATTCTAACTATATGACACTTTGGAAAAGGCAAATCTGTGGAGACAGTAAAAAGACCAGTGGTTGCCAGGAAGGAGTTAAAGAGGAAGGAGAGAAGACTATTGGGAGCACAAAGAATTTTTAAGGGCATGAAACTACTCATTATGATACTATAATGGGGGCTACATGTCATTATAAATTTGTCCAAACTCATAAAATGTACAACACCAAGAGCGAACCTGTAGGTAAACTATGAACTCTGGGTAATTATGTGTCATATAACGATGTGCATACTAGGAGTAAAACTTATTAAAGATGCAGTTACAAGGAAAAAAATTATTTTAGGTTGTGCCACCATTTTCACAGAGTACAAGCTAAGGATCTTTAGATGGGCCAAGTGCCTAAAATCAGGACAAGCTAGCAATTCTGGCTATGCAAACAGTGATCTTTGACATGGAAGAATTATGTTTCAGTAGATTAGGATGGATCTACAATTCCGGTGAGGTTGGGAAGAACTCGGAAATGTCTCCTCATACTGACTAAACCTCTTCTACAGTGGAAATGGAGGGTATGTCCTCTTTTCCCCTAGGGACTTCAGCTTTTCATAGGCCATGTTATGTTTGTATACAGTCACGTGCTGCATAAATGACATTTGGTCAACAACAGACTGCATATATTATGGTGGATCCCTAATATTTAATGGAGCTGAAAATTTCCTATCGCTTAGCCATCATGTCACAATGCACTACTCACATATTTGTCACAAGCACTACTCACATATTTGTCACAATGCACTAACATATTTGTGGTGATGCTGTGGAAAAACGTACAGCGCTGTAAGTCATATGAAAGTACCGCATGTACAGTTATGTACATAATACTTGATAATGATCATAAATGAATGTTAGTTTCTGTACAGTTGACCTTGAATACTGCTGGTATTAAGGGTGCCGACCTCCCATGCAGTAGAAAACCCGTGCGTATCTGCTGTCAGCTCTCAGTATACGCAGATTCCCAACTGCAGAGCCGACCCTTAAACAACTTGGATTTGAACTGTGTGAATCACTTGAAAAATAGCAGCTTATAAGTGGACCTGCATAGTCATTGGCTTGGATGTGAAATTAAAAGTAATTAAGGACTGTGAAGGTAGAACATCGGCGATGTTTACTGCTCAGCAATCAGGCATGGCCCAATCCTCCACAGCTGCAATCTTGAAGAACAAGAACAAAGTGATGGAAGCTGTTGAATGATCTGCTTCGTCAAAGTCAACAAGACTAAAACAAATTTGAGAAGGGCCTATATCAGACATAGAGAAACTTCTAACAACCTGAACTGAAGACCAGATAAGTGTATCCCTCTCAGCACCATGATGATCATGGCCTAGTAAAACATTTGTGATTTTGGAAGAAAAGGCTGGACCTTGCTACAGTGTTGAATTACTGCTAGCTCTGGGTAGTTTAAACAGTTCCAGAATCATTATCCATTACATAACATGAAAGTGAGTGGTGAGTCTTCGAGTCCTGATGAGAAGGCAGCTGAGGAATTTTTGGTAACTCTAGATAAGCTGATTGTGGAGGAAAATTATTTGCTAGAGCAAATACCAATATGACTAAACCCCCCCCACCCCCCATTCTGGAAACGGATGCCTTAAAGCAGAGGTCCCCAACATTTTCGGCAGCAGGGACCGGTGCTCCTATGAGAATCTAATGTCTGTTGAGCTGAGGTGGTGATGCTAGCTAGCACTGGGGAGCAGCTGCAAATACAGATGAAGCTTCACTCACTTGCCTGCCGTTCACCTCCTGCTGTGCAGCCCAGGTCCTAACAGGTTGTGGACCAGTACCTAACGGGTTCGCAGCCCAGGGGTTGGGGATCCCTGCCTTAAAGGACTTTCTCCCATAAGGAAGCCAAGTCAATGGCAGGTTTCAAGGCTTTTAAGGATGCAATAACAGTCTCGATTGTGTACACTGTTGCAAGCTACATACTGAAACCCTTTGTGATCTGGTACAGTGAGAACCCCAGGGCCTTCAAGCATATCACTAAGCACACACTGCCAGGAGCAATAAGTTATGGGTGATCCAGCTTCTCTCCTCTTCCAAGATGCCCTCTTGGATTGCTATGCCAGAGAAATGGTGAAGTCCTGTTGGGAGACTAATATACCTTTCAAGATTTTGCTTATTTTTGATAATTTCTCAGGTTTCCTCCTTTTATTGGTAATCTTCGTCTCAATGTCAAAGTTGTATTTCTTCAAACACCACCTCTTTGATCCACTCAATGGATCAAGGAGGCACAGCAGCTTTTCAGGCCTGCTCCCTGAGAAGGACCTTTGCCCAGGCTATTGCTGCAACTATGGAAGACATTGATGCATTCTGGAAGGATTATGTCTGACTGCATCAAGACCCTTGCTTGGGTTTGGGGTGATGTCACCAAGGAGTATATGAATGGCATATGGAGGAAGACACTCAAGAGATTCTTCTGTGACTTAAAGGATTTGCCAAGGATGAGGAGGTTACAAAATTCAGCAAGGCTGTGGTTGAGATGGCAAACAACTTTAACCCTGGTGTGGATGAAGATGACATTGAGGAGTTCTTGAAACTGGATCAAGAATTTATAGGTGAAGAAGAGGCAAGAGAAAAGGAAAGAAGAGAAGAAAGAACCTCCAAGAAAATTCACAGTGAAGAGTTTAGCAGAAGCTTTTGCAGACAGGCTCTTTAAAAAGTATGAAAACATGGATCCCAACACCAAAAGGTTTTCATTAAGAGAGGAATGTGCATGGTATAGTATCCTCTTCCAAGCAAATCTAGGATTACAAAAAGGAAGGGAGAAGAGAGAAGGAGAAGAAAAAATCAAACAAACCACCATGGACAGATTTCTGAAAAGAGTGACACCTCCTCAAGAAGAGCCTCAGGCAAGTCTTTCAGGAGATAGTCCAAAAGAAGGTGACAGCTCCATGCAGTGGGACCTTCCAGTGGAAGCAAGATATGTAGGTGGATGACAGTAATATTGATGATTCTGACCCTGTGTAGACCTAGGCTAATGTGTATTTGTATCTCAGTTTTTTCCAAAAAAAGTTTTAAAAGTAAAAAAAAAATAAATAAAAATTTTAAACATAGAAAAAAACTTCTAAAGATATAAAGAAAAAATGTGCAGTTGTACAATGTGTTTGTGTTTTAAACTAAGTGTTATTACAAGAGTCAAAGTTGAAAAATTTTAAAGTTTATAAAGTAAAAAGTTATAGTAACTAAGGTTAATTTATTATTGAAGAAAATATTTTCATACATTTGGTGTAGCCGAAATGCAGTGTTTATAAAGTCTGAGCAGTGTGCAGCATGTCTAGGCCTCACAGTCACTTACTCTCTGACTTACCCGCAGCAACTTCCAGCCTGCAAGCTCCTTTCGTGATAAGTGCCCTAGTACAGGTATACCACTTTTTAGATTTCACACCGTATTTTTACTGTCCCTTTTCTATGTTTAGATGCGTTTAGGTACACAGATACTTACCATTGCGTTACAGGTGCCTACCGTATTCCGTATAGTAGTGTGCTGTGCAGATTTGTATCCTTGGAGCAACAGGCTGTACCGTCGCCTCGGTGTGTAGTAGGCTAGACCATCTAGGTTACTGCACGCGCACTCTATGATTGCACAACAGTGAAACTGACCAATGATGCACTTCTCAAGACATCTATCTACCTGTTGTTAAAGCAATCGTGACTGTGTACCTATGTATATCTCCATAAATGATATATTAATGTTTTACAAGATTTAAAGTTTTATATAAATGGTATCATACTGCATGTGTCTATGGTGAATTTTGATGATGTTCGACATCCATTACATCCTCTTTTCTAGGGTACTTTGCTATATTACAGAGGCTTTAAAGCTAAAAACTACATTTCCCAGGTTCCCTTGCAACTATATTTCTGGATTTGATTTAAGTTCCACTAGCTGTATGCATTCGTGCGACATTTATAAGGCAGAATTGGAACTGATGTCTCAGTGTCTAGTCACTGGCTTTGAGAAATTGAGAAGCAAGACCAGGTGGGATCCATTTTGACTGTACTGTCATAGGAGGCAAACGGGTTCTGGAGCTAACAGCAGCCGTTAACAGCCTTTGATTGTGGTGACTTCCTGATTTTGATCATTATCTGGTTTTGACAGCTTCTTATCTTGCTGGCTTCCTAATTGTGGCAATAGTGATACGATTTTGGAGTCAGAAGCTTTCTGATTGTTGAAAGAAGAGCAGCTTTCCAGTGGCCTCAGTAGTACTTTGGAAAGCTTTGTGGGGCCAAGGGAACAAATGTTGGGAGTCTAGGGCCCATGAAGAGTGAGAGCTCTGATATTGTCCTATTCTTCTGGGTTGGGACCCTAAAGGGCTGTGCCATAGGACTGGGAGTGAATTGGCGGCAAACCTGTCCTCAAATGAACAGCGACCTAATTTCAAGTAATCTGTGTGGGCAAAACAACTCTTAAAGAGAGTCTGAGTTTACACGGCCCTAAGTAAATGAAAATCATCTCTCGAGATTATTTTAGGCCTCAAATTGTTAGTACAGAGAGACAAAAGGATGGAAAATACAGAAGAGAGTAAGAGAGCAGATACCATGGGAAGGTCCTACCCACATCCAATTGGAGTCTCAGAAGAGTGAAAAGAGGGAATGGGAAAAAGCAATAGTTGAAAATGTAGTGGCTAAAGTTTTCAAAATTGATGAGAATTATTTGTTCAGTGTGATTGTGATTGTTAGTATTTTCTGAATAGTTGTTTTTTAAAGATTTTTCTCTAGTTGGGTTTCCTTATACTGTAGGTTCATATTATCCATCAACTCTGGAATATCCTTGGCCATTAACCCTTGAAAATGACCTCTTTCTCATTCTCTCTATTCTCTTTTTTCCCAGAGTCTCATTAGATCTCCTCCTAAACTCCATGCTTCTATACCTTTCTTAGAGCTTCGGAATAAAGCTGTCCCCTGAATTCCGAGTATTGTCTTCAGACCTGTCCTCCAGCTTCACTGCCTCTCTGCAGCTATGTTCAGTCTGCTGGTTAACCAATTTTTAATTTCATTGGGTATCCTTTTCATTTATAGAAGTTCCGTTTCAGATCAACTAGTCTTTTCATAATATTTTGTGTTTGGGTTTTTTAATGAATTTTTTTTAGTGTTTTTAACGCCTTATTGCATGCTTTTAAACATTTTAAGTATCCATATCTAATATCTGTACTTCTTGAGTGTCTAAACCGGCTCTGTTGGATCGGCTTTACTTCACTTATGGCTAATTGATTCTTGATGCGTTTTGAAATTTCAGATCGTAGGTAGTAGGGCATTGTCTGTGGGAAATCCCTGCTAGCAAAATCAAACAAGTATATCTCTGAAAGCACAACAGAGGTTTCTCACAGACATTGCCCTCCCAGCCATAAGTTCACAGTCCTTCGCTCTGAATTCTCAGGCCTTCTTCTGTCCTCTCTCTATCCTCTTTGTTCTCCTTTCTTTCACCCGCCCAGAGAGCCAAGACAGGAATTTGCCTGCCATCTCCTTTTCCTTCTGTATTGTCTCCCTGTGCAACCAAACAGATTTTATCCCCCTTGTCACTGTCTTTGAACTACTTTTGTTTTTGATCAGCTTTAGTGAGGTAACACTCATATACGATAAAATTTGCTGATTTCGAACGCACGATTTGATGAGTAACAACTGCCAAAGTCATGTAGAGCATTTACATCACCCAGAAAAGTTCTCTAATACTCCTTTGCAGTTAGCCATCTCTCTCCACCCTTGATGTTTTCTGTTACTAGAATTTTGCCTTTTCTAGAATGTAATAGAATTTAACCTTATAGAATATAATCTTATGTCTAGCTTTTTTCACTTAACGTAACACTTTTGCAGTCCGTCTGTGTTCTTCCATGCATCAGTAGTTTGTTCCTTTTATTGCTGAGTAGTATTCCATTATATGGTTATATCACGATTTGTTTATCCATTCACTTGATGGATATTTAGGCTGTTTTTAGCTTTGGGCTGATAATGAATAAAGCTACTAGAGGGTTCTCATTTAAGTCTTTGAAAATATGTGTTTTCATGTGTCAGATAATACGTAGAAGTGTAATGGCTGGGTCATATGTTAAACATATGTTTAACTTTATAAGGAACTGTCAGACCTGGCTGTACCATTTTGCTTTAGCACCAGCAATGTGAGAGTTCCATTGCTTTATGTCCTCACCAACTGTTAGTATTATCAGTCATAGTCATTCTAGGATCTATGTATTAGTATCTCATGATGATTCCATTTGCATTTCACAAATGACTAACAGTTTTAAGCATTTTTTATGCGCTTTGTCATCGTGAATCTTTGGTTAAGTATCTGTTCAGATATTTTGCCCATTTTTCGATTGTGTTGTTTGTCTTTTTGCTTTTGAGCCATAAAAGTTATTTTTATGTTCTGGACATGTCTTTTGTTGTATACATGTTTCATATATATTTTCTCCTACTCTGTAGCTTTAAGTCTAATTTCTAAACTTTTTTTTATGAAAATGCTATTATGTACCTTCAGAAATCTTTGCCTAATTTAAATATTGAATCTTTCAACCATGAAAATGGGTTATCTGTTTAGTTTTTTCTTGGTAATATTTTGTAGTTTTCAGTGTACATGTTATATATCATTTGTCAAATTTACCCCTATTCAGTTTTGTGATACTACTGTAAATGGTATTTTTTTTAAATTTCAAATTCTGATTATTCATTGTTGGTTCATAGAGAGACAGGTGATTTCAGTTTATTGATCTTCTATGCTGAGAGTTCATTTTGAGTTCTGTACCTTTTTTGTATATTCCTTAGCATTGCCTACATAGATATATCATCTGTAAATAAAGACAGCTTTACTTCTTCATTTTTATTTTTTTATTTTTTTAAATGCCAGTTTATTTTTTTCATACTGTATATACATAATTTTTTTTTAACATTTTATTTTTTCATTTTCCCTCTACCCCCTCCCTTCTGGTATCCACTAGTCCATTGTCCATGTCTACGAGTCTCTGTTTGTCCTGTTCATTTGTTGCTTTTAGTTTTATATCCTACAGACGTGATACTGTGTGAATTTCAACCTTTTCTGTCTGGGTTATTTTGCTTAGCATGATTATCTCGAGGTCCATCTACGTTGTCGCAAATGGCAGTATTTCATCTCTTCTTATGGCTGAGTAATATTCCATTGCATATATGTACCACAGCTTCTTTAATCATACTTCTTCCTTTCTAGTCTTTATACCTTGTATTTCTTTTTCTTGCCAACTTGCACTGGCTGGAACCCCTAGCACAGCGCCAGGCATAAATGATTAAAACCTCATCCTTGGTTTTAGGAAAACTCCCCACAGGTTGTTTTCTTCCTACTCCTATAACATCCACTGTCCTCAGTCATATCTGAAGTGTTCAGATGGAAGGATCTGTGTGTTAGATTAACAAATGTTTTATGTAGCCAAGAGTGAGCTGTACTTACTGCTGTAAGTCTGAGTGGAGATTATTTGAAAAGAGCACGCTAATTTACTGTTGCAGGATGAGTTATAATATAGGGTGGAAACTGGCTTTAAATCAATGAAAGGAGACTTTAATGAGAAAACAGGTAGATCTACCACCAAACATTCACTCCCATCTTTTCCTTATTCATAATTTAACAGGAAGTTCCATTTTCTAAATATGCTATTCATTAGAACTAGCTGGCTTCATGAAAAGAGGTAATCTTTGATTTGAAACTACCATTTTTTGACATAATCTTCTAGTCCATTAAATGAAATGTTTGTGTTCAGAATGACCTTGTATTTTGCGAATTGCTACATATCTAGTGAGTCAAGTACCCACTTCCTAATACTTTTAAGTCAGCATAAAAATAAGAGGAAGTAAAAAGAAACTAAGTATTGACTTAGAGTACATTTTGGGAAAAGGGAAAAATGTATAAAGTCTATACTAAACTATGGAACTTTCGTAGGGTATGTGTTATGTGAATTTTGCAAGCCAAGGCATTTAGTTATTTACAGTAATTTAAGGAACTATATTAACTCTAAAACAAGTGGGCTTATTCAAAATACAAAGTCTACAATTATTGAAAAAGATTTATTTTAGCTATGGTTTCTTAAATAAAATGGTGAGGAGCTATTTCCCTTTAAGCTGCTAAAAACTATGGGCAATACCATGGGACTAAGACTTTTTTGTGATAATGTCCTTAGAAGATAATATCTATAGGACAAGTAACATGGGAAAACAATTCAGTTACTTGAGAGCTAGGTGTGAAGGGTGGAAGTGCTTTGTTGTGGGGAGTGCTGGGTGGGAGTGCCTTTTTGCTGATATACTATTTTAATTTTATATCCTTCAGATATCTGGATTTGAACTGCACTTTGGAATTCATCTACACTTAAAATGCCACCAGCAGTTGGAGGTCCAGTTGGATACACACCCCCAGACGGAGGCTGGGGGTGGGCAGTGGTAGTTGGAGCTTTCATTTCCATCGGCTTCTCTTATGCATTTCCCAAGTCTATTACTGTGTTCTTCAAAGAAATTGAAGGTATATTCCATGCCACCACCAGCGAAGTGTCATGGATATCCTCCATTATGCTGGCTGTCATGTATGGTGGAGGTAAGTACCACTAAGGCCTGATGTTTTAATGTTCATTATTAAGCAGCCAAAGGCTCTGTGTTAGGTTAATTTTTTTTTTTATATGTACGGTGTTTTAAAATGTTATTTCTTTAAGTTTTATGTTCAGAGTCACATTTTTTATTCTCATTAACAATAATATCTTTTGCTGTTTGTTCTACTATAGTATTCTGAAATAGAAATGAAAAATTGTGAAGAACCCTGATCTGCTTCCCCTCAGTATCATTGAGCTTAAAAAAGCTCTCAGAAAAATGACATATGCACAACTGATTTTTCTTAGTGATCTCTGCTAGACTCCTGAGATGTAAACATAAAGATTTTTAAAAATTGATGTTAGAAGGATGAAAGTAAATCAGGCTAACTGGAGAGCATAGCTCAAAGTCTCAGATAAACACTTTTCGTGGTGTTAGAATTAAAGAACTTAACAAAACCGCCCCCTTGTTCCTTGTGATATTAGTCCTAAAAGCATTTTAGCTGCACCTTAAACTTAAGTTTTATCCTTTTTCCCCCTTCTGTCTTCTTTGGCATGTTGTGAAGGAAACCTGGAGAGTAAGTTAAAGGACTACTTAGTAACGTCATTTAAAATACTGTTCGTTTCACCTTGGAACATCAAATCACAATTTAACATGTAAAAGTCAAAACATACCGTAGTACTTAAAATACGTAATTGTTTAGTTAGCAGAGATTCTAAAGCCAAGTGTATTTATTTACTGGTATTGACAGTGTCTCATGTTAACGTATTTAAGCAAGTTTTTGCTCCTACAAACCTTTTTTGGTGACAATTCAGCGCCTCAGATTGTTTTCACATGCAGCTCTTTAATAGCCACTGTTTTTCAACAGTAAAACCTTAGCCTTAGGACTATAACAACCAATGGCAGTGTCAGTCAGTACTAATAAAACCTTATGCGCATATTCCAAGGAGGCTAGATGTCCTGATAGAGAACACTGATCTTGATCCTTGCCTTTGGGAAGTTTATAATCCTGTTGAGAGGATAACTTAAACTCCTGAAAAAAGAATACTTAGTTGAAGTCATAACTAGGTGCATAATTTCACTGCACAGAGAAAACAGGTAATCTGGTTGCCTTAGAGGGATAAGTTGGGTGACTGGAACAGGAGTGGGGAGACATTTTTTTCCTACTATATGTATTTCTGTGCCTTTTAACATGAGTGTAAGCCTGCTCTGTCTATTAAGTAGTTTTTTTAAAAGAACATAAGTGTAAATTGTAGTTCTTTAAAAAATAAGTTCAGAGAAATCAAAAGGGATTTTGGACATTATCTAGTTTCTGAGCCATTAATTTTGGAGGCTTTGAACTCCATCTGCCAGGATTTCTAATCAGGTTTTGACTATGATGGCTTGAAGAAATTATAATGGTGTCTTTAAGCTGACCACAAACCAGAGGTTCACATGTTGCAATTCCAAGCTGCCAAAGAGCTTGAGAGCCACTTATATTTTTTATCAAAAGTAAGTGATGTCAGTTGTGCTAATTGCACATGACACTTTCTTTTGGGAAAACAGTACCTTCTTTGTCCTCACCCAGAGATAACTAGCACATTTCTCTGAATTTGTGTTGTAATAGGCCTATAAACTGTACCCCTCTCTATTTTTAATGATAGCTAATTGGGGCCATCTTTCCTGAAATAACTCTGAAAGACAAATTGCCTATCATGATGAGCCTTGTGGCAGAATTTTTATTAAATGGGTTATTTTGTTTTGATTGGCTCTTAAGTGGTATGTTCCCTAAGACTTACCACTTTTGCAACTGCCATAATCCTTTAACTTGTGCATTTGGGCCACACCCACAACACTAATATGTTTTGAGCTGTGAGTGGTTTAGTTGTCCTTTACATGTTTTCAGTTCCACAGTGATGTCATCTTAACATTCCTATTTAAAAATACTGCAGACTTTACAGCCTTAACTTCTATTTTACAGAGTCAACAATATGGCAATATTTTGATCTTTGTAATTCTGACTATACACAATCTCTTTCATGAGTAATTTATATGAAAATATTTCATGAATATTCTTTCAGTATTTAAATCTTTCATGTTACACAAGCTATAAATTCCTATTATTTCCAAACCCATCTGTGGCCTAATTATTTACAGGAAGTGACTTAGAAGGTCAGTAAAAACTTTACACATACCCTTGGTTGAGTGTGACGTTTTTCCTGGCAGCCAATTTTTGACCCAGTCCCGTTAGAGGGAGACTTAATCCTCTGAAACACTAGGGTATCAAAAGCTTGAGTTCCTTCTTGCATGTTTATTACATGTATGTATACATACATACCATAATTTGAATTTGGGTTCCCTGGAGCCAGAGTTTGTTTTTGAATCTTAAAACACCATACTGCAACTCTGAATACTAGTAATAGAATATAAGTAACAGTGGAATTTTCCATATTGTATATGGAAATAGAATGTCAACATATGATCAGTGGTATATCATGAATATTATGTACATTGTTTTTAAAAATAGACAACCTATGACTATGAATAATTACCAAAAGCAATATTCTTACCCTTGCTTTTTTTTTTTTTTTTGTATCTGTTTATTTTGGAGGACTTCTCATTTAGTGTCATTAGTGCCTTGTAGCTGTGAGAGGGGAGGTTCTTTGCCTCTATACCACTAAATTTTTGCTTATTTCTTAGGTCCTATCAGCAGTGTCCTGGTGAATAAATACGGCAGTCGTCCCGTCATGATTGTTGGTGGCTGCTTGTCAGGCTGTGGCTTGATTGCAGCTTCTTTCTGTAACAGTGTAAAAGAACTTTACTTGTGTATTGGAGTCATTGGAGGTGAGTTGCTGTTGATTCATCTTCAAGTGTTAATTTATCGCTGGCTATTTGGTATTCACCTGCATCCGTCTTTCAGATCTCTTGAGGGAAATTCCTTCCTTATAGAAATTACTTATCATTTTGAATAACTGTAAATAATTAAGACTACTAGAAACAAACTTTTTAAAAGACATTTCTGTGATATAGTAGATGTTGTTTGTTGAATGAATGAATGAATTGAAAGGGATGATTGCATGTCTTGTCCTAAGAACAGCCAGTGGTGGAGGATAAAATGTGTCTGGCAACTTGTTGCAAGGGTAGTCACTGGTTGTCATTCTCATTACTTCTTTCACAGGGAATAGGCTTCTATTGGAGCAGGAGAGAGTGTAAAAGTAAAGCAGGAATTATGTGGTAGAATGTACACGCACATTTCTGAGAGATAGAGGATCCTCTTGATAACCCCTCTCTTTCCCCTTTTTAAATAGCCACATTAAGATAATGAACTGCTAGTGAGTATAATAAATAAAGGTTACTCGTAACTTCTCAATCCAGAGAATGTGAGTACTAACATTTGATATACAGTCTTCCAAACTTTTTTCTTCTGGTTTTAATTTACATCTCTTTGATTATTAGGAAAGTAAATGTTTTTATGTTTGTGGCACTGTTGTGTGTGTTTTTTTTTTTTTTTTACAAAATGCTTATTAACCACTTTTGTGTATTAAGAATAATGTCTAACTTTACACATTAAATTATTCCTTTACATGAGTTATTTTTCCAAATTTTAAAAAATATTTGTGATAAAATACACCTAAAATTTTACCTTCTTAAACATTTTTAAGTGTTCAGTTCAGTGTATTATGTATATCCACATTGTTGTACAAACACCATCTGTCTCCACAACTCTCTTCCTCTTGCAAAACTGAAACAATACCCATGAAATAATTCCCCATCCTCCCATCCCCCTTGAGTCCTTGGCTAATACCATTCTACCTTCTGTCTGTATGACTTTGACAACTCTAAGTAACTCAGGTGGAATCATACAATTTTTGTCTCTTTGTGATTGGCCAGTTCACTTAGCATAATGTTCTCAAGGTTCATCCATGTTGTAGCATGTGTCAGAATGTCCTTACTGTTTAAAGCTGCCTAATATTCCATCGTGTGTGTATACACCACATTTTATTTATCTGTCCATCTACTGACCGACACTTGAGTTGCTTCCATCTTTTAGGTCTTGTGCTTAATGCTGCCATGAACGTGGGTGTACAAATAGCTGTTCTCAACAATTATTTGGCTGTTGAATTTTGAGAAAAAAAAATTTAATTTAGACCTTTCCACTTTTTTCCCCCCTCAATGTCTACGGTTTTTAATTATTCAAAAATCTCAATTTGTGTCTGTTATTATTAGAAAGTTGTTCTTCATGCCAAGATTATGAAAATATTTGCCTTCTTTTTTAAATATGCCTTTTATAAACCAAAAAATAAATAAAAATATGCCTTTTTATATTTAAAACTTCTGGAAGGATGAAAACATTTGATGGATGAAAATGAGAAGAAATATAACTGTTCTCACATGATTAGTCAGTTTATTCATTTAGTCTTTTATTCACTCTACATATATTTACTGAGCAAGAAGCATATTAATTCAGACACGGTTCTAGGTGCTGTGGGGATAGAGCAACACGTTGGGCGAGTCTTGCTCTTTAAAGGGAGGAGGCAGACGGTACTGCCACAAAAACGTAAATAAGAAAAATATCAGGCAGTGAGAAATGCTATACAGAGCCTCAAGTCAAAGTATTCTGACAGAGAAAGACTGGGTGGTTAATGGAGGTGAGGGCTCGCCGAAGAGACAACCTTAACAGAGATCTGAGTAACAACAGGGAACTAACTTTGTGACAGGCCGGGGGACACAGGCCCTCAGTCAGCAGCCTGCATATTAGCACCGGTGAGAATGGTCTGGTATGAGATCTGAGTATGAGATAAGGGCCAGGGTGAAGCTTATGGATAGAAAGCCATTAGCAGGTTTGAAATAGGGGAGTAATCTGCTCTGGTTTGTGGTTTGGGCCTCTGTGAATAGCTTCAACATAAAGGGCAAGGAGCAGGAGGCGGCCAGGGAGAGCATCTAGAAGTTCTGTGTTTACTTAAACCAGCAGTATTTACTGACCAATTCTTTCTGGAGTGATTTAAAATGTCACTTTTATCTTATTTCAGGTCTGTCCCTGAACTTCTGTTTTCATGGATCTGTGTGTACCTACCTATTCCTGAGTCAGAGCCACACTGTTCTAACGATAGCAGCTTTTATAAGTCCATTTAAATATTTGTCTGTTCCCACTCCTCCTCCCACACCACCAGAAATTTCCTGATTCTCTAAGTATGTTTTAGAGTCATTTTACTTCATCTCCATCTTCCTTGGAATTAACAGTAGATTGGTGCATTCATTTGGGGAGTACTGACATCTCAAAAATGTTGTTTTTGTCAAAAAACATGTATATGTCATTTTTAATTCTCCAACCCTTCAGGAAAAGTTACACACTTGTAGCCATTATAAATCGCACACTTTCTAGTTTTTGGTGCTCTTTTCTATTTGATAATTGTCTGATCTTTTACTTAATGATCTTTTACGATTACAGTGATCCATAGAAACTGATTTTGCTAGATTTGACAAATAGGCAGTTATTCACCTTTAAATAGTATAAGCAATAAAAAATATAATTAATATTTATTGAGTGTTTACTACATGCCAGACACTATTCTAAGAGCAATTTCTTTGTCTGGTTAAATAATATCTTTCTGACATTTATTACAGTATGTGATTCTTTTTTCTCCTCCTCCCCAGGTCTTGGGCTTGCCTTCAACTTGAATCCAGCTCTGACCATGATTGGCAAGTATTTCTACAAGAGGCGGCCATTGGCAAATGGTCTGGCCATGGCAGGCAGCCCTGTGTTCCTCTCTACCTTGGCCCCGCTCAATCAGGTTTTCTTCGATATGTTTGGCTGGAGAGGAAGCTTCCTAATTCTTGGGGGCTTCCTACTCAACTGCTGTGTGGCTGGATCCCTGATGCGACCAATAGGGCCCAAGCCAACCAGTGCAGAGAAATATAAGTCTAAAGAAACCCTTCAGGAAGCTGGAAAATCTAGTGCGAAAGACGTGGCACTAGGTGACGCAAATACAGATCTCATTGGAGGAAACCCCAAAGAGGAGAAACAATCGTTCTTCCAAAGAATTAATAAATTTCTGGACTTTTCTCTGTTCACTCACAGAGGCTTTTTGCTATACCTCTCTGGAAACGTGATCATGTTTTTTGGACTATTTACTCCTTTGGTCTTTCTTAGTAATTATGGCAAGAGTCAGCATTACTCTAGTGAGAGGGCTGCCTTCCTTCTTTCCATTCTGGCTTTTGTTGACATGGTCGCCAGACCCTCGATGGGACTCGTAGCCAACACAAAGTGGATAAGACCTCGAGTTCAATATTTTTTTGCTGCTTCTGTTATTGCAAATGGAGTGTGTCATCTGCTAGCACCTTTGTCCTCCAGCTATATTGAGTTCTGTATTTATGCGGGATTCTTTGGGTTTGCATTTGGGTGGCTCAGCTCAGTATTGTTTGAAACACTGATGGACCTCGTTGGACCCCTGAAGTTCTCTAGCGCTGTGGGATTGGTGACCATCGTGGAATGCTGTCCTGTCCTCCTGGGGCCACCAGTTTTAGGTATAGTATGTCTCCCTATCCATGGTTCTATTAACATAAAACAGGCACAGCAGATTGGGAAGGTGACAGGAAGCAGAAGTCAGTGAGCCTCCTGATGGCGAGAGCAAGCCTCTCATTTCTGTACCGTCGGTGCTGGCACAGTGCGGCACAGCACGATTGCGCAGGTACACAACTGAATGGAACCAAACCAAACCATCACGCTGAAAGGGGAGTAAAATATTTTTACAGATTGACATTGTTTATTAAAATGTTTCCCCTTTGTAAAATGTACATGCGTATTGTAGAAAAACATGTACAATACAACTCCACCTCTTAAAAGCACTGGTGGTGTGATTACATCTTAACGATAGAGTTTATTTCAGTAGTAATAATTAAAGTCGTAGTAATAGTAATGATGATGATGATGATGATGATAGCTACCATGTAAGCTCACAGTGTATCAGGGACTGTCCTAACCATTTTTGGTATCCTCTTATATCTCATAAGTCAACGAGGTAGGGATAGGTAAGAGTTCCCACTTCACAAGTGAAGAAATAGAAGCTTCGAAAGGTGAAATAATCTGCCTTACATCACACAGCTAGTGAGTATATAATTTGCGAACTGTTTCCTATGGTTATTAAATATTTCATCTTTTAAGTTAATAACTCAATAGATAAAAGGTAGTGAAAAAATTATTTGACTCTCTTGGATGTGACTCATACTTTGAAAGTATGACTTAGGGGATGAGTGAACATAAAGAAGACCTGCAGCTGTCTTTTGATATTGCTGTCTTCCTCATCCCACACCCAGCGAGTTGCCAAGTCTTCTCAGTTTTCACTTTCTAAATCTCTTTCTAATCTACCCACTTTCTCCGTCACAACACCTCCTTATCCATAATTCCTATCTCCTATATGGGCTTTCCCAGTAGCCTCCTAACTGGTCTTCTGTATCCACTCTAGCCACTCTTCAGTTTGTTTTCTACTCTGCAGGCAAAATTATCCTTGCGAATGCAAAGCTGTTATTTCAGCCGATCAGAACTCCTCAGTTCCTTCCCATTGTTCACTGAGTGAAAATCAAATTCCGTAATGTGGCCTGCAGGGCCACTCATAGCCTGGCCCACCTTTCTCTCCAGCCTCATTATGTGTGTGTGTGTGCGCGTGTGCACCAATGTATATACATATTAGCTATTTCACTTACTGGCTTCTTGACCTTGGACGAGTTACTTAAGGTCTGCATACTTGAGCTTTCACATTACACGATGGGAGTGATGATAGAATCTGCCTGTTGTGAGGATTAAGCGCTCAGAATGGCACAGGTATTGCTGTTAGATGATGTTTTAGCATAGGACAAGTGTTCACAGGACCGCTCTTTGGAAAATGCTTATGTCAGAGAAAGAGCATGGGCCTGGGAGACTGGATCAGCTCTGTGGCCTTGGGCAAGGCTAAGCCTCTTTTGAGCAACAATTTTTTCCATTGTGTATTGAGAAAACTGATTTCCAGGTAATCTCTAGGTCTTTCCCAATTCAAATTGGCCGAGATTTAATCATTTTCAAGTTGCTAGAAATGACAGCATGCGAGGCCACAGAAATCAAGAGTGACATCATAAACAAAAGATCCGATCATTTTTAGCAGTTCCTTTTAAAACCAATTTGTCATTTGTGGGCTCTTTGAGGATTTAGGGGATATCTTTCTGAGTGGATCCTTAAGCTTTATTTGGAAAGAGATATACTTGTTACGTTTATCCACATAACTGTTTTTTGGGCATCCTTAGGTCGTCTCAATGACATATATGGAGACTACAAATACACATACTGGGCATGTGGCGGAATCCTCATTGTCGCAGGCATCTTTCTCTTCATTGGTATGGGCATCAATTATCGACTTGTGGCTAAAGAACAAGAAGCAGAGAGGCAGCAGAAAAAGGAAAGTAAAGAGGAGGAGACCAATGTAGATGTTGAGAAGCCAAAAGAAGTTACCAACACATCAGAATCTCCAGAGCAGAAAAGCACAGAAGGCAGCCCCAAAGAGGAGGAGAGTCCGGTTTGAGCCCACAGCTAATGGAGCAACTTGTGACCCAAGGTATCTGAAAACATTCTGCTGGCCTGTCATCTCTTAGTGGTGCTCAAATGCAAACAGTGGACATTTGTGTGGAAATTCTACCAAGTGTTCCTTATGGAATTTTTGTTTCACTCCTTACCTGTAGCCCAAATTAAAAACGCCATATCCTTTGGGGAGGGAGTGCTTGGCAAAGAATGAGAGAAGGAAGTCGGGAATTTTTGTTTGCTTTTTTGAATCTTAGCTTTTAACAGCGTCATGAAGATTATAATATGTGCCTTAAGTTTTAGTTTTTAGAATCTTTAGGGAGCCTTAACTTTTAAAACCAGTCTGCTGAATTCATCTATTTTGTGTTCCATTACAAGGAGAAATAACTGACGTGTTTGAAGCAAGTGTAAAATTTAAAATTAATCTTGTTTCACTGTTATTTGTGTTGTCAGACATTATCACTGAAAGATTTATGAGTAGAAGGTTGAAAGTTGGGGATTTTATAAAATCCTAAAATATTTTTCTGGTATCAATAGTTGCCTGGCATATGTGCCTGCTTGCTATATATTTAGGAAACTTAAGGCATAAAATATTGGAAACATCTTGGCTGTTCCAGACATACTGTACTCAACAACACCCCTCTAGTATCTTAAGATGCTTATTAGAAGCCAAGTTCTTGTGAGTTAATTTCATTAAATGATTTTTTTTTTTTTGCACCCCTTTTCAAAGACATATTTTGGGTGGTCATTGACCCTTTTGAGATCACTTATTTTTTTTCACTGTAAAAGTTAGTATTAAAATATACAAAACTGCATATTTGTGCCTCCTTAGGTAAAGACAATACATCCAATTAAGTGTAGACAGATATTTCAAACAGCAGCTGAATTCAGCTTAGGTTTTTCTAAAAACCTCAGTTAAACTGTGAGACTCAGAATCTTTTTTGTTGTTTTTCCTGGAATTTTTCCCCTTTGATTCATAGTGGTTTCATTTATATCTGTGTCTAGCTTAGAGCTGTGTGTGAGATAGTC
Source organism: Pteropus medius (assembly GCF_902729225.1). Lineage (NCBI taxonomy): Eukaryota > Metazoa > Chordata > Mammalia > Chiroptera > Pteropodidae > Pteropus > Pteropus medius. The sequence goes on along the minus strand of NW_024350924.1, from coordinate 4,915,609 downwards.
ATTCTTTGTGTGTTTAGGGGTTTTTTTTGTTTTTTTTTGTTTCTTTGTGTTTTGGGGGTTTTTTTGGTTTGCTAATTAGAGCCAGAGAGATCTGAGATCTGGCCCCCAGCAAACATAGTAGAAGATTGGGAAGGAAATTGCTCAATACTTTTAGTTCAATAAATAACTCCTTTTCTTTTTTCTGAGAAGATCTTAAAGATAATTATGTTTTGCTTAGAATTATTGGACACATTCTTACTCTAAAAATCTATAAATTTCATGACCCTTTCACTTACCTGGAAAGTAGAGAAATGGGTTTAGAATAAGATAGGAGGGAAGACGGACCAGAATGAAAACAAAATATTTTTTAACCTAATATCTTTTAAATTGTGGCAGAACAATGATAGACATTCAATGACTTATATATTACATTCAATGCATTTCAAAATATTGTAATTGACAGTGAAAGTATAGATAAGACGCTGTATAAGACGCTGGCTTTTCCAAATAAACTTTTTTTTTTTTTAATGTTTCTTCCTCCAAATGTTTGTTTTTTTTGTTTGTTTGGGTTTTTTTTTTTTTTTTTGAGGAAAATATGACTGTCTCCATTTTCACTATTAAGATTCAACTTGACCGTTGCTAATATTAAATCAAATCATTTAGCTTATGTGCTTTGGGCTTTGTGTATATGACTTATTTTGATTTTTCGCCTTTCCTCTACTTTAAGGAAAGCAAGAGGGAGAAATTTTGAAACAGGTTCTCTGAAAGCATCAAGAGCAGTTAACTCCCTTTGAAAACTCCCTTTCTGAGCCTAATGTCGTGGCAGATGGAGGAGGCATTTACAGGAGAAGCCTGCTGTGTCTGTTGGCAGGTTGGCAGGCTTGGCTCCAGTTTGGACTCTACCCTTTTCCCTGGACCCGAGTCCATAGCCTCTGTGTGCCTCTTTTCCTTTCTGTTAAAACAAGGATCACTGTTAGTAAGGGAATGTGGGGTGGGGGGCGGGGGGAGAACTAAGTACAGGAAATGTGGAGGGGTGGGGGAAGAACTAAATAAGGCAGGTGTATAGGATTATTTTCCCCAACCCCAAATGTTGAGCTACAGCGAAACATAATCTCTTGCCTTGGTCTTTGTTCATTAACTGCGTCTTGCTAGTAAAGTGAGGGGTTTTTGGTGCAAGTTAACCACCACTTATGAGAAGGAAGGGCTCTGAAGAGGCTGTATGCAGAAGCAAGGGTTAAAAACTGGTTTAAAGCTGAAACTAAACCTCTTATCACCCAGTCCGACCCTGACTTTTTCCCACTGAAGATACAGGCTTAAGAGATTTATTCAAGATCAATTTCAGTAACAGAGCTAGCACTAAAACCCTGTATGGGCCTACTCTGTGCTACCTATTCCTTGTTAACAGTCAGCTCATCTTCTCCGTGAGTTGCCATGTTGTCTTCAACAATGGAAGTAGCTAGGCTTTCTGATCCAGTGTGTTATCCTTTACTTCATGTGAGCACTTTTATTTGAGTTCAGTTTCGATGGCTGTTTTGGGAAAACAGACATATGTACAGAGCACCTGCTTATCTTTGCTTTTCTCTGTCCCACACCCCAAGTCACAGAACGTATGCAGCTCTTTGATAGCTGCAGTGCCCAAAAAGGCTGGGGACAGTTCAAGAGCACATGCTGAAACAGACAAGTCAAAGCTGGAAAGTTATTTAAGAAACATGGGCTGGGCATTGCAGATGATCATGGTACTGAACAAGACTGTATTATCACGTTATACTCAAGTCTTTTGAGGACTTAAATTATCTTAAGTAGCCAAGATAATTTCTACAGGAAAAGATGATAGTAAAATAAATTTGGGGAAATTCAGAGAGGCATTTTTATCTCTGATTTAATCACATTGATGAATAATTTGGATTCTTGAGTTGTCTGAACTTAGTATTTTACTTTTGCACCATAGATATTATGTCAATATTAATCCTATTTTTTAAAAAAGAAAAAATAATTGTTAAAAGCCGTTTAATATTTTTATGTGAGCCAATGTTTTATTGTATTGAATTCTAGATTGATAAACTGGGTATTGGTTTGTCTGAAAAATCTAAATGTCTGGGTTTTACCTTCCCTAGCAAATGGTTTACAGTATAACAAACTTAGTAAGGTGTGTCCCCCTACCCTCACTTTTGGTTGGAAAGGTAAAGAAAGGTTAACAGTAAACTTCCATCTTTGCAACATGGTTGTTTTAATAATCAGGTCAGGCACTTGCCTAGAAGACATGAAGAAAGAGGTTAATGATAGACTGCATCACTATGAAAATTCTTCCAATACGTGACAGGAAATGACAGCCCAGGCTTGCCTGACTTGCCCAACTGTGAGCAATTAAGCCAAGTTGCTTCAGAGTATAGAAGCATCTAAGGGGGTTTCAAGCACATCACTCCTCAAACATGTTCTGGCTTTAAAGTTTTAGATTCTGTCACCCTTCCTCCATTCATTCTAGGCCATAGTGACAAAAGCATTCAAATGAGAGTGATTGGTCGAGTATTTTTCTCTTCAGCAGAACAGCAGTGATTTATTTATTTTTTGCTGACTTTCCCCTCACTTGCTAGAAGAGACTGGGGTAGCTAGCAAGATAGCCAGATAGCTACCGCCTAGGTTCAAACAGGCTGTATGACATCAAACAAGTTACTTAGCCTCCCTAAGCATCGGGTTTCTTTTGTAAGGTGTTAATAATTACTCCCAACCTCTCTAGGGTTGTCATGAAGGTTAGCTGATATGCGACATCTCGTGTAAAGCAAAGGCTTCATAAGTGTAAGCATCTGACTTGGAAAAAAAAAAAATCAAAGAAAATTAATACTTGCGGGGGAAGGGGAGCTCTTCTATTTCCCAAGACGGTTCCTTACTTGCAGAGGACAGTGAGTAGGGGAGTGACTCAAAGAGTATTAGCTAAATGATCACATTCTCCTTTTTGATCACATCTTCCTTTTTGTCTTACAAATGTAATTAATGGTCTTTCTTTGGTAAATGAATGGATGAAACTAACAACTCACAAGGTTGGTGCATGTATGTCCAACTCTTTTGAGTTACAGTGGATTTGAATCCCAAAGCCCTTGCTCTTTCTACCCTAACAGTACACTGCCTCCATGGGGAAGAGATGTCCAACTAGCAGATATAATTTCCCCTCGATATTTGTGGTGTTTTTAGAAGAAAAGAAATATAAACTAGTAAGCTATCACGATTAAAGTTCTTTTTCCCTAGCTATGTTCTTAAATGCAAATTGAAAGACTGATAGGGTTTTTATTTTCTCTACTACATCAATAACATGATTTAAATTATAAATTATCATCAGTTGGTGGCTGGATAAATTGGCATAACATTAGCAAAGCAATTACATAATCTGTCAAGTACCATGAGTTCACATCTTTTTCCTAAGAATTCCAGATTTGGAGTTTATATAAGAAAATTATGTCTGTTTTTGAAATTATCAATTTATTTGGAAAATCAATAACTATCTAAATGGATGGTTATGAAGTCCTTATGAGATAGACATGGCACAGTGTTAAATGAAAAAGCAGAACACAAACTACCATGACATATGTCCATATATATGCATAATACATGTATACCCACGCATGAGTTGAAGAGGACATACACAAATATGCTAATCATTTTGTGAGCATAGTAAAATTAGTGACTTTTTTCTATATTTTTTCCATATTCTAATTATTATTAATGTGATGATCACTTTCATACTAAAAGAGACATTCAACGTAGCACATACTGGTTTCCAGAGGGAAAAACAGTATATTTGATGTAGAATGTGAAGCTGATTATTACAAGTAGGTTATTTTTTCCTGCTTCTTCATCTGATGAAGGGAGGTCAGTGTGACAGGGAGGAGCACAGAGCATCATGGTCTCAAGTTATGATTTCATCATTCAGCTGCAAGTGAATGTTTAACTCAGGAAGCCAGAGCGTTCAGCAGTTATCCAAGCCACGGCATCGCACACAGTCTTAAACATCTTACTGAAATCAGCATCAGAAAAATATACCACTGATGTTACAAAAACAGGAGTAGAATTCGCTTGTCTGCCCGGCTATCATTTGTTAATTTACCAACAAGCATTTATTGGACCTTTACTATGTCCTAAAACATTATTCCTAGGCTTTGAGAATCCAGCCATGAAAGAAACACAGTATGTCTTCCCATTGTTAGAAAAAGAGCCAGCCAAGTTGGAGTCACTTTTGTTAAGCCATGTCACCAAACCAAAACTTACTAACCTGATTGCAGTTTCAGCCTCACCCAAGAGTGGAATTTTAACCCAGTCTGGAATTTCCCGATCAATGCTACTGAGGTAATCTGCCTGATAAAGACCCCTACCTTCCCTTGAGAGAAGGTGTCCTTGCTTGAAATCCACTCTTAACTTCTCAGTCCTACCCTCTTTCTGCTTATAAAAACTTCCATTTTGTAGAACTCATCTGAGCGCCATTCCAGTTGCTTGGATGAGATGCTGCCAGATTCATGAATCACTTAATAAAACCAATTAGATCTTCGAATTAACTTTGTTGCATTTTGTTTTTTAATGCCATGCATCTTACATTCTGGTAGAGGAAGACAGTGAACAGTAAGTTATAGAGAAAACAGCAGAATTCAGAGTAGAGACATGGATATAAGATCAGCCTTCATTCACTCATTCATTCATCTAAACAGTATTTTTTGGAGCATCTTCTATATGCCCATTTGCTGGATAGAGGAGATATAACAGTGAACAAAATCAAGTTCCCGGCACCCACAGCCTCTAGTCTGGTGGGGAAGACTGTGTAGGAGGTACTGTGAGAGGGAGGCTCTAACCCAATCTCAAGAGGGCCTAAAAAAGAACAAAAAGTTTGTTCTTGTGAAAGTTAACTTCCTGAGCCTCTTCGGTAAAAGAAACATAATGATATTATTGTGGGGAGTAAGTGTGAAAGTACACAGCATCTGTAGTATATGGAGCACACAGTAGTTGTAAAAGTTAAATCCCAATCTGCTTGATGTTCTGCAGTGCAGTAAAGCAAGTGTCGGTTAAATCATCAACCAGAATAAAGAAGGGCTGGTAATATTCGTATAGCTCATCAGGGTCTACAAAGGCTTTTCAAGTATATTCTATCTGATTCATGCAAAATCCTAGGGCAGTGGGTATAACAAAAAATGCTAACCCTTTAGCTGGGCCTTCATCCTAGCAGGCCATCTCCTCTGCTGTCAGAAGAGCACAAAGCAAGACTGCAGACAGCTCAGTGGCTAGAGCCAAAGTGCAGTGGGTGGAAGCTGGAAACGTCCAGGGCTGGAAGAGGCCGAATCCTGGCTAATGTTGAAGGGCGAATGGTCAAAGCAATCGCTAGGGTACTGCATCAGAACAAGTAAGTGGTCCTGCCCCCATCAAATGCACAATCTTAACAGTCCTTTTCCCTAGCTTTGGAATTCATAATGTGATTTCTTCACTTGTGGATTTACTTTTCTAATATGCTTTACTGATTGCAGAATTTAAAGTTTGCATTTCCTGAGCTTACTCTGGCCAGGTCCCAAGAGGAAATGGCCAGCTGCCATTAAGCAGCCAAGAGGGGAACTGGACTGGGATTTAAAAATCACCTGGTGTGCTGACAATCTGTATGTGCATAACTATCAAGAGGTTTATAATGGTGGTTGTCACTGTGGCTTATGTTTCTTTTCCTTTCTCCTCATTGCTTTTTTTCTTTAAGGCCAGGAGAAAAGGTCCCGGGCGCTTTTGTGTCAGGGTCTATCTATGCTTTTCAGAATGGGAACTATAGCGACTTTTTGGTAATAGCCCTTTTCCTCTTAAATTCCAAGTACCGTGATGTTTCTCAGATGCTAAACGAGCAAGAGCAGGCCTACAGCAGGTTTTCTAGGCTAGGCACTTGGATGGCTCCCGAGCTTCCACCTGCGTGTGCCCGGCCCGGCCCCATGCACCATGTACTTCATCAGTTGCCCAGATGTGTAGGTTAAACAGCTTTACTGTTTCTTCATTCCATCCTCTCCTTTTCTTTTTCCCTGGCAGCCTCCCTGCCTCTGTTCCCACCAACCACCTCAGCCCTGCCTCAGTGCTGCTGCCAAAACGATGTCTCTAAAAAAGCCGAATCTTTCAACTGTTTTTATAACTTTAATAAAAGCAATAAAGATAAAAATCAAACTCATCTAGTGTCACTCCTCTCCTTCAAGTCCTATAGTTTGAGGATAAAGTCCAAACTCCTTAGCTGGTCCACAGCGTCCTTCTTGCTCAGCTCCTCCACACCTCTCATCTCCTGCCAGTTGTCAGCCCACGCCCTGCTCTCCAGCCCAACTGAACTTAGATTCCCTAAGTGCTGGGCCTTGTTGAAGACCTCTGCCATCCGACACGCTAACTCGTGCCTGGAAACCCGGCCCTCCCTCCTTTCTCCTCCACTAACTCGCATTCATCCTTTGAAACGGTTCACATGTCCTCTCGCATGAGGCCTTACCCTGATTCCCCAGTTTGTTCTGACTGCCCCTATATCTATGGTGCAGTTAGAGTACGAATCTTTGTGTCAAATCCCAGGTCTCGAGGTACAAATTTCAGATAGGCCACTTACTAACTCTTGAGTCCTCAGGCAAGTTACCTAACCTCTAGGCCTCAGTTTTTACATCTGTAAAATGCGACTCATAACACAATAGTAGGTAGGGTTGTCATGAGAATTAAATAAGGCAGTGACTGTAAACCCCTTGGCATGGTACCCAACACAGAATAAGTATTATAATACACGGTATTATCACCACCTGTGCCAGAGATAGCTCTTAACCACTGTTAACGGATAACTCTCAAAATGGTAAAATCATGACTCATATAAGTAAACATGCTTTATAACTCTTTAAGGTGGAAACCAGTAAGGTTTTACAACTGCTTCAAAAGATTTATTCTCTACTGGCCCAAATTTATTTGAATTGCCATGACCAGAAACAATTCACATCGCACAACAGACAGGAAACATCTGCACACTCATCGGCCTCCACAAATTAACATGCATCTGTTGTAAAATCACCCCTGGAATAAAAGACAATCCAACGTGCAGACCGCTAGTGAACCAGGCAACCTGGAAGCCCCGAGGTGCACAGCATCCCGCCGGGAACTCCCGGCGCTCCTTCCCGCTTGAAAGTCTCACTGTTTTCCCAGCGCCACAGTGGATTATGCTCATGTTTGCTCTTCTAACCCCTGCCAGACTGCGAGCTTCTTGAGATGAGAGAACAACATGCACAGTGAGAGCTTCCTTTTGGTTTTCAGAAGCTTCTGTAGAAAGAGATGCTGGAACTGGGGAGAGAGAGGAAAGGCTACACCTCCCCTGGGGAAGAGTGTCCAGGGAGAGCTGTGTGGGGTTACAGGACGACTAATGGACAAGCATGCCTTAGGCACAGACTACACGCCAGGCCCCGGGCCGGGAAGGGAAAATGATGAATGAGTCTGGTTTCTGTTTTCAAGATATTCTCAGTCTACGGGGGCAATAAAAAGATATATCAGTGCTTACGACATAGTGTGGTGAGGGCCCTGGAAATCCAGAAGCCGTACTTCAAGGGCTGGAGGACAGTGCTGCCCAAGCCCAGGTTTGTTGAAGGGACTAAGATGAAGGAGGTGCCTGTGAACCCCCGGATGAGGGGCAGCCTCCGAGAAGTGAATGAAAAGGATCTGTTCCACTCCCGATGCCAGACTCCCTCCCCTTCCTACCTTGGGGCTAGACTTCTGTTGGCAGACAAGCAGCAGTGGGGAAAACGGTGGTCATTACAGGCAGGGGCAACCTGCAGCATTCCCAAAATCTCCCTCAGGGAACCAGGACACTTAAAGTTATGGCAGGGAAGACGGTGTTCACCGGCTGAGAGGCGATATTTTTAAAGGGGTATCAATCAACAAGGAAACTCAGGAAAATGGGGTCTTCCCTAGAATGCAAGCTCTGTGAGGGAGGGAGTAGGTCTGGACACGCTTGTTACGTGACAGCGCTCACTCGTTGAATATGTAAAAGAATGAATAAGTGAATGAAGGAATGAACTGACTGAGAGAGGGGACGAGACCACTGCTGCCTTGCTCAGTGCCCTCAGATGCGGTCAGCCCAAGACTGCTGTCCTTTAAATACCTGAGGCATCGAATAACTCATGTGGTTTGCCCAGCTCTTTGCTGGACGCTCTTGTGGCCTCCCCGACACTCAGCTGCCCAATAGGAACAAATGTGCTCAGCAGCTGGCAGGAACATCCACCCTGAGTGCGTGCCACACCGTGCCCTTGAATTCTGGTACAACCATGGGAGGTACCGGCATGGTGCCCAGAGCGCTGGGCTCTCCCAGCAGCCTCCCTGCCCCACGCGTCCCATCTGAGTCAGCCCCAGCCTCGGGAAAGTCACCAGGAACCTGAGCTGCCTGTGCTTCTCAGGAAGGGGCAGACACCTTGGGAATCTGCTCAGGGCCTGCCATGAGATCAGCCCAGTCCACTGCCTGAAGGCCCACTGAGCCTCCTCCCACATACCTGGCACACACCATACATACTCTCTGAGGCAAGAGGCAAGAGCGATCTGGGCTCTAGGCTGAGAAAGACCTGGTTTCGGAGCCTGGCTCTTCCACTCATTGGCTGTGTGGCTCTGTGTCTCGGTTTCCTTGTCTGAAAAATAAGGACAATGATAGTTCTATCCGCCAGAGTGCAGTGCAGCAAACAGGAACCACTTGAGGAATTTTGAACAAAGGTGACTTGATCTGGATGGTTAGGTGCTTATGGGATGGCTGGATGGGGAGGGGAGGAGGGGAGGCTGAGCCTCTGAAAGCTCTGCTCCCTCACCCTGGGCAGGAAGGGAAGGTGGGCATCTGGAAGTTGTCACTGGCACTACTGACACTGGACACGCTGACATGGCTGTGACCCAGGGGACAGCAGGGCCTCCACTGCTGCGGCCAGGGCTGGGGTCGCACGCTGGACACTGGGGCAGGAAGACGCACGGCTGCCTGACCGTTTGCAGCCAGAAGACGGCCTCGGCTCCTCCCACCTTCCAAATCCACTAAGCCTGGGTCACGACACGCACGGCCACTCTCCCAGGAGTCGGTTTGGGAGATGCAGCTTGAGCTTTCTGCCTCGGGCGGGAACGGCCCCTGGGGGCAGGTGGGCCCCGTGAGGACGAACCCGTTTTCGCCCGGAGAGCGCCCCCACCGCTCCGGGCACACGGCACGCGCTCAGCCAAGGGCCCCCGCGAACATCACAGTGGCTGCGGCTCCGTGCCTGCCGTGGGCCAGCACCGGGCTAGGCCCTAGGAGTTAGGACAGCGGGCGACGGGGCCCTCCCCTGGAGAAGTGACGGGACTCCAGGGGAGCATAAAGAGGACGCCCACAGGAAAGTGGTCAGTGTAGAAGTGCATCCTACAAGCCTGTGGAGCTCAGAGGGAAAAGGAGCCCCTAGGTCAGCCTTGGGGGAAGGGAGGTCAGTGACAGCTTTCCAGTAGTAGTGGTGTCTAATACTAGGGAGAACTAGAAATTAACCAAGTCAAGCAGGGGGAAACAAGGGTGTGTGTGTGTGAGTGACAATGCTAAGTTCCCCCTTGAGGGAGCATATACTTGTTCAAAACCCTGGAGGATGGAGGGTGCTTGGCATTTTCCGCGAGTGGACAGTTCAATCTGACCAGGGCACTGAGCAGTGGTTCAGAAATGAAGCTGGAGAGGAAAGCAGGGCCCCAGATTATCTCTCGGGACGTCACATGTGGCTTTGAAGAATCTGAGCTTTATCCTATGGGCACTGGGAAGACATAGGAGGTACTTAAGCGGGGTTAAGTATCATCACCTTTCTGGTTTCAGAAATATCACTTCGAGGTGGTTTGTGCAATAGGCTGGAAGAGGGCGGGACTGCAGGCGAGGATCTCAGTTGTGACATGGCTGCGTCGGGGCTGGAATGATGGCCGTCTAGAGGAGGACAAGGGAACAGGCAGAGAGATTCAAAGGAGTTTATGAGGAGGCAGACAGAACAGGAGGGGGGGTGGGAGTGGGAGCAGGGAGGTGCCTGGGGTGGCTGCCAGGTTTCAACAGCGGCACACCCGGAAGGGCGGGGCCCCATCTACTCCTGGCACTTGATCTGGGGTGGTACCCACCCACAGGCTCCCTGCCTCTGGACTGAGTTCACAAAAAGCCCCTTCCCTCCCATCGACTTTATGGCCTGCGTGCAATTCAGTTCCACCGATGTTTCTTAGGCAGCTATTACGTGCCAGGAACCAGGGCGGCTTCTCCCTGCCTCATCCAAGTGAATTTGAACTGGATGACTGGAGGCTCTGGGGCAGGGATGAGGGGCTGCAAGTGAGCAGTGAGGAAGGGTAAGCTGTGGACACACAGCCCACACTGAGGCCCTGTTTCCTCCCCTTCACCCCTCATCCCCATGATAGAAAAGGTACAAAGGACATCAGCAGGGCCTCAGACAAAGGCCCTGGGCTCCAACCTCTACGGGAACAGGCAGCCACCCCTGGTCTCGTTCTGCTCTGAAAGCTCTGTATTCCTTCTGCTGTGAAATCCCAGAGAGAGACCCACCTATACATTCACCCGCAGGACCTGCTGTCTGTCAACTAGTAGATTCAGCCCGAGGCTCTTATAAACAGGGACGTTAATCCATTACTGCCTGAGTAACATTAACTTCATACCCATCACTATCACCGTAGTGCAGGCAAATTATAGGATTGCTCTTATCTGAGACGTCAGGCCTGAGGTCATTCTAGGGAGGTCGGGCACTGGAAAATAATGGTAGTGACAGTGTTTACTATTGATCGAGTACTCTACGTTTCTAAACTCTAAATCTTCGTAATTCTGCAAGGTAATTATTGTTCCCATTTTGCAGATAATGAAAACGAGGTTCAATTAGGTTAAGTAATTTACTCATTTAAGGTCACATGGCTTCTAGGTGGCTGAGCTGGAATTTTAACCAACTCAGGACTGATACCAGTGCCTTCTACTCAGCGACTATGTGAGGGAAGAAAAATAATTTTCCTTCTACCTTTCTAAGTTCTTCCAGCTGGTCTAATAACCAAATTAACATAAGACAGATTTACAGGAGAAAATAACCAGTTAATTACATATGTATATAAGGACTGTTCCAGAAGCATATGGCACTTAAGGACTGATAGAGTAGTTAAGGCTTTATGCCAAGGAGGCAGAAAAGCAAATGTTGGTAAATAAGTGTTTGCTGCGACATCTTTAACCCTGGGACACAAACAAGACTTTGATCAAATGGGCCTTGCTAGGTTCCTTCCCGTCTCACACACATGGTTTGATTAAACTACAGTTATCTAGCATGATATCTCCCTTCCTGGAGCAGGTCCTCTTTCAAAATTCCTTTAGGCATTGAGGGAAAAGGTCAGAGTATTTTCTGAGGCTTTTCTTTCGTAAAAATAATCAGCTTAAAATAACTGACATCCTAAACGGGAGATTTTGGGATGGCAAACTCTGCTCCCCCCCACGACAGGGTCATTAAGCCTTGCTTCGCTGGAGCCCCTGCTCCCTGCCAAGTGCCACTCCTTCCTAGAGCAGTCACATCCCAACATCTCAGAAGGATGTTCCCTGAGATCTCTACCATGGTTGTTGGGCTGGGCCTAAGGATGGAGCTCCGGGGAATGAAGGGCTGTACTGAGTCACAGCCAGGCTGCTGAGGGGAAGGTCTGCTGGGGAGAAGTCTGGACAAGGAGAGACGGATCGACCGGAGCTCTGTGAGGCTCTGCTCTTCGCCTTCCCTCCCCAGCCGGGGTCGCCCAGGCTCTGCAGCATCCCGCGCTGGTCCGACTCCTGGGCTTCTTAATGCTCCTCCTAGTCTGGCTCTGAGAAGCATCAGGACTCGTCTTCCCCCTGCCCTGGGACACTTCCCCCAGCCTGCTGGCTGGAGGCTCCCACCCTGGGTTTAAGTTCCACCCGCCCTAATGCTCTTAAAGCTCTGGCTGAGACACCAGGCCAGGGTACAGCTTACAGGGCTTATCCATGTGCAGTAGCTGTCAGCGAGCACGTGGGAGCAGGGAGAAGACTCTAGGCCGCTGGTCGATGTCTCCACTAGAGGGGAAGAAAAACAATTTTCCCTTCTGTGTTCTAGGCTGAGACTCCTGGAATAAAAGAATAACATGAGAAAAAGGAACAGAAGTTTATTCGTATATCTACCTCATGCATACATGGGAAGGACTCAAGGAAAAATGAGTTAACTCTCCCACATGGCCTAAGCCAGCAGCTTAAATATCATCTTCAGCTAAAGGCAAGAGAAAGGAAGATGGGTGTAGAGGGGAGGCCAGTCATGGAAGGTCAGGAAGAAAAGCAGGGTAAACAAGGGCAAGGTTTGTTAGAGAATCTTATCTCCACTGATAAGATTCTCTTATGACTTAACATCATCTTCTCTTCCTAGGACCAAGAGGGAGACACCCTTGCAAATGGAGGTTTCCTTTATCATGTACATTTCCCTTTCAAAAGAGTAATTTCAACTGTGTTTTCAGAGCTTCTCTGGTATCTGTTGTTTCTCAAAATAATCATTCTGCCCAAGAAGCATATTTTGGGGTGGCATATTCTGCTATCCCCAAACCTGGGCTCCCTGCCACCTCCCCAGGCAGCTTTCAGGAGGAAAAAAATGTTCTGGCCTAAAGTGAGACCAAGGGTGTTTCTTGTGTCACCCCTGGGCACATCTTGGTGACACCAGGCCCCTGAGCAGCAGGACTTCGAGGGTTCCAGGACCTGGCAGCCTCTTTGGCAGCCTCAGTGAATTACCTTTGCTAGGTAACTAACGGCCACTGGAAGGCGTGGGGATCCGCAGACTCACGGGGAAGTCCTCAGGACACAGCCCTGCTGGGTCAGGCCCAAAGCAAAGGCTTATGCCTCCTCTTTCAGACCGGGGACTCCTCTGATGGGGAAAGCCAGCCGACCTGCGTGGGCTTCAGGTTCTCCTCCTGGTCAGTCCCAGCCCCAAGCCTCCGGAAGCAGGAAGTGCCCCTTCCCATGACCCCTTCCCACCCTCGACTCTATTCCTGGAGAAACCCACTCCCCCACACCCTATGTACAGCCACTCCCAGCACAGGATCTGTATGCTGCCAAGACACGCACACACACACACACACACACACACACACACACACACACACCACTTACACCTCAATAAACAAACATTCCCCCGCCCCCACGCAGGCAGCCCCGACATGCATACGCATGAATTACTCAGGGCCTGAAAGCAGCCTGTGTCTCCAATTGCCACAGGGATTTCACACTGACCTTCAAGGCTGGATCACACAAGAAACCTGGAGAGAGGGCCTAGTCTGTGCAGACAGGACACTTCCCCCACGCTCTCTGGCCAGAAGGCCTCCTCCCCATCTGGCCTCCTCCCCATCTTCCCTCCTCCCCATCTTCCCTCCATTCCAGCCTTCCCCCAGGCTGGATGTGGCAGTGCGGGGCGTGGGGCGCCCCCGTGTGGGCAAGGCCGGCCCTGCAGCCTCGCCGCCAGGCTTCCCTCTTCCTAAAGCCGTGAGTGCCCTTCTCCCAGAGTCCTGGACCCCGCTGTCCCACAGTTGTGTGTTGGGTGTCACAGTTGTGTCACAGCCCATGCTCACTACTTCTAACTGGCCTGCCTCCAACCTAGATTTCCTCCTACTTTTACCTCTGAATATTTTCTCACTTACATTTTAAAATACAATCTGTGCATATGAAAGGACACATTTAACAAAATGTTAGTTATAAAACAATGTAGTTAACACCTCTGAACCTGCCACCCAACAAAAGAGCTGAAACATCACTTAACAAGTTATATCTTCCTCTTCACCCGCACCCTCCTGTCTGCTCCAACAGGTAACTACTGTCCTAAACTTCATGTTTTCACTTGCTTTTTTCGTTTCTTTTTTTTTTTTTCCAATATTTTTACTACGGCCATGCCACCTTGAACGAGCCCCCGATCCCATCTGATCTCGGAAGCTAATCAGGGTTGGGCCCGTTAGTATTGATGCGTGGTTAGTACCTAGGAAAATCAGGTGCCGTCAGAGGGCGAAAAAAAAAAAAAAAAAAAAATTTTACCGTGATAAAATACATATAAAATGTACCATGTTAACCATTTTTAAGTGTACAGTTCATGGGTATTAAATACATTCAAATTGTTGTGCAGCCATCACCACCATCCACTGCCATGCCTCTTTTCATCTCGTAAAACTTAAACTCTATATCCATTAAATAATAACTTCTTAAAAGATAAACTGAGGCATATTAAAATCTTTAAAGAGTTTATCTGAACAAAAATCTATTTGAACGGGCCACGTCCAATCTAGCAAATAGAGAGGAACTCCAAGGAACTGCACAAAATGAAAACTTTTACAAGCAGAAGGAAACAGAAACAAGGAAGTTATACTGGGAAAAAAGAGGGTTGGTTATTGCAAAGTTCTTTTCCTTCAGAGAAGGACGGAGATCAGGCAGACCGCTCTAGTGCTGATCAGGTGATTCCTGATTGACTAGTTTAAGATTCCACCTCTAGGAAAGCCAGAACTGTAATGAAATTAAGTCTCAGTTTGGTGACATGGGGCTTAGTATAAGCAACTCTATTTGGGGCCTGTTGTCTTGTTTTATTTTATTTTTTATTTCTTTATTTTTTTTATGGTGACATTGGTTAACGAAATCCAATAAGTTTCAGCTGCGCACGTTAACAGTAAGGCGTATATATGTTTACACTGTGTGTTTACCTCTCAGGGTTAGATTTCCCTCCCTCACCACATATGTGACCCCCTGGCCCTGTCTACCTCCCTCTCCCCGCCTCCCCTCTGGTAACCACCACGTTCCTGAGTCTCTGTCCTGTTCGTTTGTTGCTTTTAGGTTTATATTCCACATATAAGTGATATCAAGTGATTTTCAACTTTTTCTGTCTGGCTTATTTCGCTTAGCATGATTATCTCGAGGTCCATCCATATTGTAGTAAATGGCAGTATGTCATCGCTTCTTATGGCTGAGTAATATTCCATCATATGTATGTACCACATCTTCTTTATCCAATCATCTATCGTAGGACACTCGGTTGCTTCCACGTCCTGGCCACTGTGAAGAACGCTGCTATGAACATCGGTGTGCAAATATCTTTTCGGATTTGAGTTTTCAAGTCTTTAGGGTAAATACTCAGTAAAAGGATTACTGGATTATTGTCTTGTTTTTAACATTCTCCATTCCCACCTTCTCCCAGCCCCTGGCAGCCAGCATTCTACTGTTTCGATGAATCTGAATACTCTATTTTATATAAATGGAATCATGCAGATGTTGTCTTTTTGTGACTGGTTTATTTCACTTAGCATGTCCTTAAGGTTTATCTATGTTGCGTATATTAGAATTTTCTTCCTTGTTAAGCCTGAATAATATTCCATTATATATATGTGCCACGTAAGTGCTTATCAATTCATCGATCAGGGGATACTCGGTTGCTTCCGTGTTTTACCTACTATGAAAAATGCTGCTATGAACATGGGTGTACAAATATCTCTTTGACACCCTGCTTTCAATTCTTTGGGATGTATACCCAGAGTGGAATTGCCAGATCATATGGTAATTCAGTTTTTAACTTTTTGAGGACCCACCATACTGTTTTCCATAGTGGCTGTATAATTTTAACATTCCCACCAACAGTGCACAAGGGTTATAATTTTTCCATATCCTCCCCAACACCTGTTTTCTGTTATTGTTGTTGTTGTTGTTTATAATGGCCATCCTAATGGATATAAGGTGGTATCTCATTGTGGTTTTACTTTGCATTTCCTTCATGATTAATGATATTGAGCACCTCATATGCTTATTGGCCATTTATACCTTCTTTAGAGACATGTCTGTTCAAGTGTTTTGTCCAGTTTTGAATCAGGTTGTATTTTCATTGTTGAGTTTTAGGAGTTCTCTATAGATTCTGGATAGTAACCCCTTTACAGTTACACGATTTACAAATATTTTCTCCTATTCTGTGGGTTGCTTTTGTTACCCTGTTAACTATCGTGATGCAGAGAATTTTTTAATTTTCCTGAGGTCCAATCTGTCTACTTTTTCTTTTGTTACCTGTGCCTTTGGTGTCATATCCAAGAAATCACTGCCAAATCCAATGTCATGAAGCTTTTATCCTATGCTTTCTCCTGAGTTTTATTGTTGCCGTTTTTACATTTAGGTCCTTGACTCATTTTGAGTTAATTTTGTATGCGGTGTTAGGTAAGGGTCCAACTTCATTCGTTTGTATGTGAAGTTCCAGTTTTCCCAGCACTGCTCATTGAAAAGACTGTCTGTCCTTTTCCCCATAAATGGTCTTGACAGCCTTGTTAAATGTCATTTGACTATATAAAGGTTTATTTCTGGGTTCTCTATTCTAGTCCATTGGCCACTGTGTCTGTCTTCATGCCAATTCCATTTCTGATTGTAGCTTTGTAGTTAGTTTTAAAATCAGGAGGTGTGAATCCTCCAGTTCCGTTCTTTTTCAAGATGATTTCGGCTATTCAGGGACCCTTGAGATTCCACATGAATTCTGAGATGTATTTCTGCAAAAAAACATCACTGGGATTTTGATAGGGACCACCCTACATCTATAGATTGCTTTGGGTAGTGTTGACATTGTAACAATATTAAGTCGTCTAAACCATAAACGTGGGATGTGTTTCCATTTATTTATGTCTTTAATTTCTTTCAGCAACGTGTTATAGTTTTCATTGTACAAATCTTTCGTCTCTTTGGTTAAGTTAATTCTTAAGTATTTTATCCTTTTTGATGCTATTGTAAATGAAATTGTTTTTGTAATTTCCTTTTCAGATTGTTCACTGTTAATGTCTAGAAATGCAACTGATTTTTGTGTTGACTTTGTATCTGCTGCTTTGCTGAATTCATTTATTAGTTCTGGTGTGCGTGGAATCCTTAGGGTTTACTACGTGTAATATCTTATCATCTGCAAATATAATTTTACATCTTCTTTTCCTATTTGGATGCCATTTGTTTGTTTGTTTATTTCTGGTCGAACTGCCCTGGCTAGAACATCCAGTACTATGTTGAAATAAGTGGTGACAGCAGGCATCTTTGCCTTGTTCCTGATCTTAAAGGAAAAATATTCAGTCCTTCACCATTGGGTATGATGCTTGCTGTGGATTTTATTCCTTGCTTGGGCTAGCTTTGGGATTAGTTTGTTCCTTTTCCTAGTTCCTGAAGGTGTAAGGTTATGTTGCTGATCTATAATCATTCTTGCTTTTTTAACGTAGGTGTTTATAGCTATAAATTTCTCCCTTAGCACCACACTTGCTGCATCCCCTAAGTTTTGTTATGCTGTGTCTTCACTTTTATTCATCTCTAAGTATTTTCTAATTTCCTAATTTCTAATTTGTGATTTCTTCTTTGATCCATTGGTTGTTTAAAAGTGTGTAATTTCCACAATTTCATAAATTTTACAGTTTTTATGTTATTAATTTCAAACTTCATCCCACTGTGATTGAGGAGGAAGATGCATATATCTATCTTTCTTAATCTATGGAGACTTAGTTTGTGGCCTAACATAGGATCTATCCTGAGACTGTCCCCTGTGCACTTGAGAAGAATGTGTATGCTATTGTTGTTTGGTAGAGTGTTCTGTATACACCTGTTAGATCTAGTTGTTCTATTATGTTGTTCAAGTCCTCTATTTCCTTAATTATCTTCTGTCTGGTTGTTCTATCCATTACCAAAAGTAAGGTACTGAAGTCTCCAACCATTATTATGGAACTTTCTATTTTTCCTTTCACTTGTGTTAGTCTTTGTGTCACATATTTTTCCGATCTGTTATTAGTTATGTAGAGGTTTATAACTGTTTTATCTTCTTGCTCTACTGAACCTTTTATAAATATATAATATCCTTCTTTGCCTCTTGTAACAGTTTTTGATTTAAAGTCTATTTTGTATGATATTAGTATAGCCACCTCTTTCCGTACTTCCAATCTATTTGTGTCTTTGGCTCTAAAGTGAGTCTCTTGGAGACGGCATACAGTTAGATCATGCGTTTTTATCCATTCTGCCAAACTATGTCTTTGGAGGGTATAATCCATTTGCATTTAAAGAAATGATTGATCAAAAGGGACTTCTGTCGTTTGACTGAAGGCCTCGGTCCCTCACAACAAGGGCCTCTTCAGGGAGTAGCTGAGTATTCTCAAGACAAGGCAGCTGGCTCTCCCACAGACTAAGGAGTGTAACCAAGATGAAAGCTACAGTGCTGTTTTATGACCTAGTGTGTCTGTGTCTGTGTCTCTCTCCCTCTCTCCCTCTCTCTCTCTCACACACACACATACTCTCAACACACCCCAACACTTCTCCTTTAACCTGTCTGTTAGAAGTAAGTTACTAAATCCAGCCCACACTCAAGGGAGGGAAGTAAGTTACTAAACCCGGCCCACATTCCAGGCAGCTCACACTCTACCCTTTGAAGACAAGATATTCAAAGAACATGTGAACATACATATTGGAAATCACCACAGCTTTCACAAGCCTCCCCTCTCCCCCACCTCTTCCCTGGGGCCCTGTGAGGTAAGTGGGGCAGGTAATGAGACCAGGGAGGCTGGATGACCGGGCTATACTCACGTGTCTGGTACGTGAGGCTGGAGCCCAGGCCCTCAGGGACCTCCTCCCCCCACCTCACAGGCCACACAGCAAGGCATGTCTCACTGGTCATATCACTTTCTCTTCTCTCTTCTACCTCTGGTCCTCGTCACAGTCCTGTGAAGTACATAAGAAATGACTAACCAGCGAGAAGCCAAAAGAAATCTGGGTTCTGGTCATGGCTTTGGCACAGCTAAACTATGTGATCTCAGGAAAGTCCCATCCCCTCTCTGGGCCCCCTTATCCTTCTCTGGAGGGTGTTAAGGGGTTAATATTATTAAAAACGAATAAACAGAAACCTCATTTAAAGTGAAATAGAGAGGCCAAAAGGGGAAGCTCTCATGCCCTATGTCAATCGGGGAGGGACAACAGGGGACGCTCTTCCTAACGGTCCTTCCCTGCTTCCTGTTCCCCCCTCTATAAAAGAACTTCTTCTTTTGGTTTTAGCGACCTTGCAAATGGCCACCATGGTTGCATCTTCCAGACTGCAATTTCTTGTCATTTCCAAATAAACCCATTTTGCTAGAGAAATAGCGAGCTGACTTTTTGTTTATGAACAACAATATTCAGAGAAGATACAATGACTTTTATTTTTCAGGGAGAACTTTTTATTGTTTAAAATTCAAACTGAAGCTTCAAGAAACACGTAGTCCAACACATGTCTCAATTCTAGTCAATGACAACTCTTATACTGATATAAAATGCACCTGTGTCAAAGAGTTTACTCATCAATTAACGAGGAAGCCCTGAGACATTACAACCAATTCTGAAGAAAACGCAAAGAACCACGAGTTGAAAGCCAGATGAGAAATGCTGAAATAAACTTATAAATAGTTGCAAAAGTATAAGAACTGGCAAAATTGGTCAATATCCACAGGAATCAATTACATTCCAATTATGGAATAGTCACAATTTGCATTTCTCAAAAAGGAATAAATTGTTTACTATTAGTGTTTTTTACAAGTTAACTTCTACCTCTAAACCAGCAGTCCCCAGGCTTTCTGGCACCAGGGACCGGTGCTCCTATGAGAATCTAATGCCCGATGATCTGAGGCGGAGCTGAGGCGGTGATGCCAGTGCTGCGTTATGGCCGCAAATACAGATGAAGCATCGCTGCTCACCGCCGCTCACCTCCTGCTGTGTGGCCCGGTTCCTAACGGGCCACGGACCGGTATTGGTCCGCGAACCAGGGATTGGGGATCCCTGCTCTCAAGAGTTGTAAAATAGCCTAGTCAAAGACCAACCAGGCAGAGGTCGCCTGGGAGGATGAGCTCTCCAGGTCTGGACTCCCGTGTACTTTTCAAAGTCTCTCACTTTTTCCCTACAAAGATAAAAATATGGGCACTGATCTCTGATTCCTTCTGCTCTAGGCCTAAGACTAAATCAGCAGATAATAAAATCGAGGCTCAGATTGTGGGTGTCACGCTGGGAGCTGTCTCCTTCCCCCTGCCACCGCCGGCGGGTGCCTCCTGCTCTTCCCCTTCCCTCTGCTCAACTCGGGGGCATGAGGACAAAGCACCTCCGTCCTCTCTGGACACCGGCGACTCCTTCTGAAAAGGACTGAGTTTTCTGGCTCCTTCTCTTGTCCTAGTCCATGAGTAGGACCCTTAGCATCCTGACTCCGTAGAGGTTCAGAACAAGTCACCCCAGGATGCACCTCTGCGGTATGCAGATTATTTGAGCTAAAGGCAACAGAGATCCTGCAGGCATCGGGGACGCTCTTGCTCCCCGCTTTAACTATCTAGAAGAATTTAAATTAGGAGCTTGGCCCGTGATAAGGGTTATTAGCAGAAATGCCTTTTCACCTATCTGTGTGGCAGGGCAAACTACTAAGTACTGAATATGCGCTCTCCCTGCAATTGCTTTCTGAAGCCCCAAGGTGCATGACCTCATCCCCAGCTCAGAATGTCTCCTGTCCCTCGGTTCCTTTTCTGCCTCTGAACCTCTCGTGCATGTGGGGTCTCTGACTCTCTCACGTATGTGGGGTTCCCAGACATATGTATGTAATTAAATGTGGCCATTTTCTCTTGTTAATCAGTCTCATGTCTATTTGATTATTAGACCAGCCGAAAGAACCTCGGAGGTAGAGAGAAGTTTCTTCCTCCCCTACAACTTGAAGTATGTCATGAATAGCACATAAGTCAAAACCGGCCTAATTATTAAAGGCACGTGTGTTAATAAGCGCTTTACAATCCACGCAAGGAGCTAACACACTTTAACAGAATAAAAAGAAGAAAAAAGCCATTATCTCGAAATGCCTGGGCTTCTACCTGGGCTGAGCTCTGTGAAGTCCTTTTGGGTAATTATGGGTTAGAACCTATCACTCCAGCAAGACAACCGGCCTCAATTAATACAGTGACGCCCGTGGCAGCACGTGACCCCTCTGAAGCGAGCAGGTTAAGGGTAACTTTCTGAGTTGTTGCTGTTTCACTTCAAAGATTTACTCTCTTAGCAACTTTCAAACATACAATACACGATTATTAGCTGTCGTCACCGTGCCTGTACATACAGGAGCTGCTTCAGGTCCCCTCCATCCCGCGTCCTGTGAGCACCTTCTCCAAGCCCCTCTACTCCAAGCCCCTCCACTCCATCATCGGTTTTCACCCCAACAGATTTGTTATCCTTTTGTGACCGGGAACTCCAAGAGGCCTCAAAGAGCTTTCTTAATTGTCCACTGTGCTCACTGACTGAGCTGGCTGCTCCTTCCCAGAGGAAAGCTGGGGAGGCGTCCAGGGCGGAGGTGGACAGAAGAATGTGGACCTGAGCTGGGAGGGCCAAGGAAGAAAAGTGACATGCGCAAGATCACACGGCTTGGCCGAAGCCGAGCTACGGAGCAGTGAGCGTAGAGAGGAAATGAGAAGGGAGAGAAGCTGGGAGCGCATGGTGAACCTCTGAGGCTGATCTCCTTTTAAAGGGGGCAGGTCGTAGGTGGGGAGGAAGGTGTTTGGCTCCTTCAAGACTCCAGCTCAGTGAGACGAAGGGTGATTCTCCTTTACTACCTAATATTCCAGTTCGACTGTGGTAGATTAAATATGGCCACAAACTGCTCTTCCTCCCTTCAGAGGCAGACTCCGTCTCCCCATCTTTGAGTCTAGCCTGTTCTTGAGACTTGCTTCGACCAGTGAAATGTAGTAGAAGGGATACTGCATGAATTTCAGAGCTTAGGTTTCAAGACACTTGCAGCTTCTGCTTTCTTTCAGAAAACGGCCCGCAGATTGCCAAACAAAAACAAAAAAGCGGGTCGGGGCTCCCGAAGGATGAGCGGTGTGGGGACCCACTGGGACTTCCACAGTTGGTAAAGTGAAAAAACCTAAGCTGCAGAATACACAGAAAGGAATCTTTTCTGAACCTGGCCTACCTGACTGAAGCGGAGACTCCTGAAAATACCTCTCCTCCCAGAGAGTCTCCAGTGAATTCAGATGCCATGGAGAAGGACTGCCCATTTCCGTTGGCATCGAAAAACCCAGTAGAACCTTCCACACTTTCCCACTGAAGCCCGAATAAACCCCCCTCCTGGTGTTGTGTGTGTGTGTGTGTAAAACTTTATTACTGGGAGCACTTGTAACCTTGTCTATTCTCCTGTTAGCCTGTATATTGTCAATTAGTGCTCAGGCCCTCACTTACTGGACCCAAATCTTGGCATAGGAAAAGTTTTCCTCCCAACAGAGCCTACACAGAAGAGAACAGAGAACCCCAACATACGGTGAGCCCTAAGGCTCCAGACATGTGGGCGAGACCATCTTGGGTCTTCCAGCCCAGCTAAGCCCAGCCGGCAGCCGGGTACCCACACGGGAGCCCAGGCAAGCCCAGCAAATCTGCCTGGTCGACCCACAGAATTGTGAGAAATAATAAATATCCGTTGTTTTAAGTTTTCGGATGCTTTTTACATAGCATTAAGTAACTAATAAACTCAGTTTCCACTTCCTATACACACCTTGCACTTTTTTCATTCTGTTTCCTGTTTGCAACACCCCCACCACAGCCCTGTCTCCTGACCAACATTCTTTGCTTCACCGAACTTTCGTCAGGCCCCTGAATCTTCTCTCAGGCCCATCTCGCGCATCTTCGTCAAACCTGGTTTTAGAGAGAACCCTGCTAAGTCAGTTCATCAAGAAGCTCCCCGCTCCTGGTACCTGATCGCCCTCGATATCTGATCGGACCCCCCATCTTCCACCATCTCCCAGGAGGTGTCTGACCACTCTGGCCTGTCTTCGACGAGAATCCTTTAAGTCCGTTTGGCCGGAAGCCCCCTCACCCC